>NC_080638.1:32152609-32869275 GCF_027579445.1 Ammospiza nelsoni | reverse complement strand
GGAGACTTTATCAACAACCATCTGAAAGGAGATGGGGATATGGCACTTGAGGGCACAATTTATGGTGACCAGAATGGTGGTGCTAGGCTGATGGCTGGACTTGATGCTCTTAAAGGTCTTTTCCAGCCTTTACAATTCCATGACTCTATGACTCTGTGAAATCAAATTAAGGAAAGGTATGTGATTCAAATTAAAAGAAAGTAATACTGAAGTGTTAGCAGGTCTGCATAGTTGGTTTGCAATCTCAGAAATGGTTTCTGCAGAGCCAAATTTGTATGTTCTCAGTTCTGAACAGACTCAGAACCAAGGCAACCCCTGGGGATACAAGAGCCTGAGCACCGCTTTGCTTCACTACAGTGTTCATATTGTATTATTTGCTTTTTTCCTCACTGTGTGCCACACAATGCCTGTTTATCACCTAGTGAGAAAACCTAGATAATCAGAGAAGCAAGATAATGATAGTCTGGTTCTCCACAGCAGTATCATGTTTCATTGAGCACAGTAATTGCATTGAAATGGGACAGGAAAGTTGACAGAGCTGGGTTTCTTGCTAGTTACCAAACTTGAATATCCCAAAAGATGGTTAGATCCATCTACCATGATATAGCAGAGGCATAACATAGCAGAGCAATCAGAAAAACAAAGGGTTTTCAGTTTTTACTTTTGTTTTAAGTAAAACTTAAGCATGCTTCTACTAAGATATCATCACATTTCCTGAGTACATTTTTGAGTCTGAGATTCAATCAAATTTAAACTATGAGAAATAAAAACTGCTCTCCTTTTTTTCCTTCCAAGTTCTACACATTTTCCACATGAAAACATAAGCAGACATGATTCTGTTATAAAAGAATTACCCCCAAAAATCTGATACTTTGAAATTTTGCATGAGATTGCTTTTCTCATGTTTGATATTAAACAACAAAGCAAAGCCCTTCTTAAGCAGCTGTGCTCTTCACACAAAGCACTGTTCCAGTTATCTAACTGAAGAAGCCATTCGAATACTGTAATAGAGAGCAAAGTGCCCCAGTTGTCTCACTTTATGGACTGTGTTTCTGGTTTGAAAGCTCATTTTTCTGAAACAGTTGAAGATTTGCTTGAACTTGTAAGTGAAAAACAAACTACACTTGTCCAGTCCTGTTCTGATGCAATTGTGGTTGGATTTTTACTTTAGAAATCTGGTTGCAGTTAATATTATTACTGCTATCTCCACATGTAGGTTTATGGAACTAATCTATTTCCAATAAGATCATTCACTGAAGCCCCACCAAGAATCAGGCAGGCTGGAACTTCCACTGCTTTTTAAACTAGAGCCATCGTGTATATTAGTCATTTCAAAACCCACAGCTTTTCATCATGCAAGTCAGAAAAACATGTTGAAAAACCATTCTGCAAATCAACTTTATTGAGATTTCAAATTTTTTGTTAGCCAAAAAGTTTGACATTTTTCTAGATTTGCTGATAATATTACAGGAATTTAACATCTGGCTCCTGGTTATGGCAATCAACATTTAAAGTGTACATTTTGTAATTGGACAGCCTACAGAGACAGCTCCATACTGCTGCACATCAACCAAATCCACAGGTGCGCTAGGTACAGCACAAATCAAAAAGCCATGTCACAAACTGCACTTAGCACATGGCTGTGACCACTTTGCCTGTCTCCTGCCAACAAACCCATTTTCTCACAGACTGCTTCTGACATTCCACTCCTCTAAGCAATTCTAAACAACCATTGTTTTTCAAACATCAGCATGCCACAAAAATGCTTTCTACTTTCCCCCAAATACAAAATTTCTCTCGGAAAATAACCCTGGCCTGATGCTGACACTGAGCAATATTCGTCTTGCAGAAATAGAGAGCTCTGATGCCATTTTGTGAGTGCAGAAAAAGGAGGTTTAGTCTATGAAAAAGTCCAAGGCCTTGGATGTAAAACATTTTTAATACAAAAAAGAATTATTTTTAACTAATTTATCAATGAATATTTTGGTTTGATTTCCCCTTCTCAAACACAATCTAAAAGAGAGGTTTTTAGACTTTGTTAAAAGTGTGGATGTTCTAGTCTCTTTTCAAAGATGAAACTGGATAATTTTCCAAATATCCTTGTTTTTACTTATATTCTCTCTATTTAGGCACACTGAAGGCATACTTATTTTGATTCAACTTTTCATTGCTCTGAAATGAGTTCTTGTTTTCATCAGTGCCTTTTTGATAGACCATTTTGCAAAAAAAAATGTTTCTAATTGTTTGCTGATGCATAATAGACTATTAATATTCTTTATAATCTCCAGAACCTTTCTTCCTATCCATTCTCCTTTAGACCACTATTAGACCACTAGAGTCATGCAAAGGCATTCAAATGTAAATGACAATAAGGCTCTGGTTTTCCAATCTAAGTAGAAAACAGAGTTTTCTGATAGAGTTCAGTTCCATTAGAAAATGATGACAATGACATAATCCCTATTTTTATAAATGGAATAAAAGAAGACCCAGGGAACCACAGCAGCTCAATGTCCTCCAGTGAGGAGCAGATGTTCCTCAGGGGTAGGCACTGGGGCTGGCACAGTTTAACATCTCTGTTGGTGACATGGACAGTGGGACTGAGAGCAGCCTCAGCAAGTGTGCTGGTGACACTGAGCTGTGTGGTGCAGTTGACACGCTGGAGGGAAGGGATGCCATCAAAAGGGATCTCGACAGGCTGGAGAGGTGGGTCTGTGTGAACCTCATGAAGATCAACAAGGCCAAGTGCAAGATCCTGCACATGGGTTGGGGCAATCCCAAGCACAAATACAGGCTGGCCAGACAATGGATTAAGAGCAGCCCTGAGGAGAAGGACTGGGGGGATCTGATTGACAAGAATCTCCACATGTCCTGGCAGGGTATGCTTGCAGCCCAGAAAGCCAGTTATATTCCATAAGAAGCATGGACAGCAAGTAATTCTCTCCTTCTAATTCCCTCTCATGATATCCCACCTGGAGTGCTGCATCAGCTCTGGGGCCCCCAACAGAAGGAGGACATGGGCCCGCTGGAGAAAGTCCAGAGGAGGGCCGTGAAAATGGCCAGAATAATGAAGCACCTCACCTATGAAGACAGGCTGAATTAGAAATTGTCCATCTTTACAGCACCTTCCAGTACCTAAAGGGGGCTACAGGAGAGCTGGAGAGGCTTTCTACAAGGCCACGTAGTGATAGGGCAAGGCTGAAAGAGGAGAGGTTTGTGTTAGCTTTAAAGAAGAAATTCTTTGCTTTGAAGTGGTGAGGGAATGGAATCAATTGCCCAGGGAAGTGGTGGATGCCCCAGTCCTGGAAGGGTTCAAGGTCAGATTGAATGGGGCTCTGAGCAACCTGGCCTAGTGGAAGATGTCTGTGCCTATGGCAGGGGGCTTGAGCTAGACATCCTTTAAAGTTCCTTCCAACCCTATGACTTGAAATGAAAACAAATTGCCCTTGGTGTCACTGGGCCTATTTTTCATTGAGGATTTGAAGCCTTTTAGGAAAAGAAACCTTTAAATTATAAGCCTTTGCCACAGTCTGAACTTACGGAGGATGTGAAAACCACTGGCGAGGTTTTCTCTACTGAGTTATTTAATGAGTTCACATTTCCTTTCTTAATACCCTGTAGCTGGGCTAACTCAGTCCTGTTGAAAGCATCACTGTCATCTAATTTCAGCATATAGAGAAAATGTTATACAGCAAATATACTTATCCAGATGGAGAATGAAGCAGATATTGTCTATCACATTTTTTTTTAAATCTCAGGAATAAATCTTGGAAGATTTGATATCTCGTAGAAATGAGATAACATAAATATGAAATTAATTTTTACCAGTTACAATGCACTTGTAAATGTAAAATTGCAGATTGTGGCACAAAGAAACAGCAGTTAGGGTAAATGAGTAAGTTTCAAAGCATTTTTAAAATATCTAAATCCTGAAGAGCTCTACAACACAGTATGATGAAAAAAAAAGAAAGATTAAGGATCATGAGAAATTAAAAAATCGATTTTGCCTTGCAGGTATGGCACAACCTTCATTAAAAAAATTAGCAATTAGGATAGGATTACTACTTGTATACTAACAGGGATAGATACATTAAAAAAATATGACTTTATTAGTCTTTTTGTTTCGATTGTCAAAAACATATTCACATTTGGAATACTGAACAGAATGATAGCTCAGCGTGAGGAATTTTACAACCATAAATTCCCTACGCAAAATAGCCTAAGGGGAAGCAAAGTACTTTGAATTAATTAGCTTGCCCTGAAAGAGACAAACTCAGCAATGACTTTCAGTTTGCTTAGTGTAATGAAAATTGACAAATAACAGTGTGACCATAAAAAGAATTATCTAATAACATGGCCAGGTTAATATTTATTTCTTCCAAAGTTTTAAGACTAAAAAAATCTTAATTTTAGTAGCAGCACAAAGAAGTAACTTTCTTTCAAAATATACCATCAATCCAAGCAAACATACTGAAAAAATAGCCATAATGTCATAGAAATTTATACTGAGGAGAGAATGTCTCTGAAAAATTGCTAGCTCAGTACAGCAAAGTGCAAAGGCAGCACAGCATGAAGATATTCATTGGTCCACAAACAAAAAAAGTAGATGTAAAATACTCTAAAAATGTCACACGGTGTAAGAACTAGTGCAATGGGAAGAGATGGAGTAAAATGAGCTAGGAGGAAAGTTCTAAATACACAGAAATTAAAATAATGAGAAATTTTTTGCCTGCATTTCTGACAAAGATCACTCTGAAAAGCAATGTAAATATCAGCTAAATCAAAAACACCCACAAATTTTAAACAATCAAAATCAGAAAGATAAATATTTAATATAGACCACAGCATATAGGTTAGGTTGACTTCTTCTCTTTAATTGTTGCAGGATAAGCACTTGGACCTCCAGTTTCAGGGCTCCCTCATATGTGGACTTCCTGAAAGAAGGTCCAAAGGACCTGGCTTTCCAGAGCTGAGGAGTGATCCTCCCAATGACAATCAATAGGGGAAGGATGAGAGGATGAATTTAATTCCTTCCTAATAAAGTGCTGTCTTTATCACATAGACTGACTAGTTAAAATGGGTTAAAGGGTTACTATTAGATAAATTAATTAGGTGTATTAAATATTAAAAACTGTAAAACACACATACTAATAAAAGTATAATTAAAGATAAGACCTTCAGTGTTATCTCTATATGAAAACAAACATGCACTTATAAGCAAAGTACCCTCAAAAGATTTAAGTAATATAAATAAAAAATAATGGATTAAACCCTAAAGATCCTATTCACCTTGTCCTGAGGGAAAACTTTGAACAGTTTTAATTACAAAAGTCTGTAAAATCCAACAGAGATTTTAAGTAATAAGATTAAATCCTGGCACTAGAGTGAAGCAGTATTTGACAAAGTTTTTGTTTCAGAACAAGATGGAGTCAAAAAAGTTCAACCAGAAAAGATTCTCTATGCTGTTCAAAGATGCTTTCCAAGTTTCTGATTTGCTTTCCTTTAGTAAGGACATAGAGTTGTCTGAATTTTACAAATGGAAAACTGAAGGAAAAACAAAAGAGACAAAATAAAAACCAAAGCCCTGTTGCTTAGCACTAGTTAGGCATTAAAAATTCAGGCTGGCATGTAAATAATATTAAAATCTGTCTCTAATGATTTACTGCTAAATGGTTGTGAACCTTACACACACGGCACACAGGACCATGCTTACTTCCATGGCCTCATCTCCTAGAAGAACAAAGGATAATGACAGATAAAGAGCAGATTTAGCCTTTCTTTGGTTTGGGTTTTTTTGCAAGAAACTGCGACATGGAGCATCTGGAGTTCTCCTCCTCTTCTTTTATCTATATTTTATATATATGTATATAATTTATAGAAGATATCCTGGTGACTCCAGGGTTGGATTTTTAGGTAGCTAACCAACAAAGTAGCCAAACTAAGACATGAATAATTATGTTGGCAAAAGATCACACATTAATGCTCTTGAAATCTACATGATACTAGTAAAACTTGTGGGAACCTCACTTTGCTCTTCAGCAAAGCAAGTGGCTTTAAAATTTGCAATGTATTTGCTAAGTAAAGATTTCAACCTTTCTCATGTTCAACATTTTTTTAATCTAAGCATGCAATGCATCCTTGCAGCAGAGAATGCAAACAGCCTCCTGGGCTGCAGAAGGAACAGCATCTGCAGCAGCCTGAGGGAAGTGATCCTTCCCCTCTAACCAGCACTGGTGACACACATCAGGTGTGCTGGATCCAGGATAAGAGGAACATGGAGCAAGTACCACAAAGGGCCACAAATATCACTAAGAACTTAGAGAATCTCTCGTGTAGCCTCTGATCATACAAGGAGTGGTTGAGTGATGGGACTGTTCAGTCTGGAAAAGGGCAGACCTAGGAGAGAATCCTGTCACAGTGTATGTAAATACCTGATGGTGATAGTGAAGGAGACAGAGCCACAGTGGAAGGGCTTAAAGCAATGGCCACAAATTGAAACTTCTGACTTTGAAAATATTGAGACCAAAAGGGACACAACCCTGAACAACTTGCGCTAGTTGACCTTGATCTGAGCAGAGGACTTTGAGATAGATGATCTCCAAAGGTCCATTCCAAACTGAATTCTTTTATGATTATTCAGAGAAAACAGCACCAGGAAGGCAGACAGGTCACTATGGACACCTATATGTTCCAATCATTTTTTTCACTAAAAATTATTATGCTCTATGAAATTAGTACCTCAAATCTAATTTACATTCCAAACCAGGCCAGCCAGTCCCAGTTTAAAGTGCCATTGTATTTGGGGAAGAGAAATGTTTCTCTGTGAATGGCAGCTGGGTAAAAGGGAAACGTAGATAAAAATTAATCAGGAAAATTGCACATATTTCTTCCCTGAAAACATAACTCAATTTAACTACAAATGTAAGCTAGGTAAGAGAAGAATTTCACTTGAGGTATGCTGCATGATGGTGTTAGTGCTGGCAAACTGTTCCAAGGCAAAAGTGCAGCCTGAGCAGCCAATACCCTTTGTTTCCAAATGGCCAGCTTATTCCTGCTAGATATATATGAGTGGTTGCATAAGGACAAAGCTAATGCCCAAAGGAATCTTTGGGTCATAATAATCACAGTCAGCTCTGCAGTGGGAGCACCCATGGATAAAAGATAGCTTATATCGACACCAAGGTTGTAATTCCACTACGTGAGTGCTGGATATGGTTATTCTATCTTTGGAATATTTCACTCGTAAGGGAAGTCCCACACCACAGTCTATGCAAGAGTTTTTGTGGGTCAGCTCTATAAATTGTTTGGAGAATATACCCATTTAAAGAAAATGGACAAAAGCTAGGATTAGCTAATACTGGAGCCAAATTTTCCACATTGAATGTGTTAGTTTTGATCAGAAGATAATGAAGCCGCCACCAGTACACACCAAATTTTTTCATATATAAAGAGGTGTTATGTCATCAAGACCACTTCAATTTTTTTTACCCCCTAATTAAGATATTGTCTCCTTTTTCCTCCTTCATGAACTGCATGGGTCCCATGAAAAATTTCAGTAAAATTGAACAGAATGTAACACAATGTTTGAAACATTTGGTGTCATATTGTCAAATTTAAGAATCATATAATTATAGAATATCTAAATGATGCAGGAAATAGCAAGTGAAGACATTTGAAATACTTCATAATGGATATATACAAATAGAGACCTCATTAGCTCTTAGAATCACTAATTCTTATTCCTTCTGTTGATTGGATGTGAACTACTTTCCATTAATCATAACACCTTTACCCCAAAATATCAAAAGCTCTGAAAAATAAAAAGGAGACCTTAAGTGAAAAGCAAAGCTTGAAAACTTTTATGTCAAAACTTTTGTGTCATATTGTCAAATCTAAGAATCATATAATTATAGAATATCTAAATGATGCAGGAAATAGCAAGTGAAGACATTTGAAATACTTCATAATGGATATATACAAATAGAGACCTCATTAGCTCTTAGAATCACTAATTCTTATTCCTTCTGTTGATTGGATGTGAACTACTTTCCATTAATCATAACACCTTTACCCCAAAATATCAAAAGCTCTGAAAAATAAAAAGGAGACCTTAAGTGAAAAGCAAAGCTTGAAAACTTTTATGTCAAAACTTTTGTGTCATATTGTCAAATCTAAGAATCATATAATTATAGAATATCTAAATGATGCAGGAAATAGCAAGTGAAGACATTTGAAATACTTCATAATGGATATATACAAATAGAGACCTCATTAGCTCTTAGAATCACTAATTCTTATTCCTTCTGTTGATTGGATGTGAACTACTTTCCATTAATCATAACACCTTTACCCCAAAATATCAAAAGCTCTGAAAAATAAAAAGGAGACCTTAAGTGAAAAGCAAAGCTTGAAAACTTTTATGTCAAAACTTTTGTGTCATATTGTCAAATCTAAGAATCATATAATTATAGAATATCTAAATGATGCAGGAAATAGCAAGTGAAGACATTTGAAATACTTCATAATGGATATATACAAATAGAGACCTCATTAGCTCTTAGAATCACTAATTCTTATTCCTTCTGTTGATTGGATGTGAACTACTTTCCATTAATCATAACACCTTTACCCCAAAATATCAAAAGCTCTGAAAAATAAAAAGGAGACCTTAAGTGAAAAGCAAAGCTTGAAAACTTTTATGTCAAAATCAATTCTGTCTGCCTTGTTACACACTTGTGTACTTTCTACCAGCATGAACTGAGAAAAGTTGCTCTGATTCAATCAAACTTATCTTGAAATTACTTAAATTTGTTAGTTTTGGTCAGACTCCGTACTGCTTTTTAAAATTTAAGTGTTTGTTTTTGTTTAAAGAGAAAGAAAATTGGTTTTTATTTTGTCTAGACAATATTGTGTATAACTAAAAGCCTTTGTAGAAATAATTGCAGATGTTGGGTATGTATCCTGAAATTGCCCTTGTGTATAACTTTGTGGGATCTCAGCACCTCAGGATGGAGGTGCAGAGAGGCCGAGACCACCCTTGGGGGGCTCGGGAGTCCTGGAATGTTGCCAGAAGTGTCTGGTGGCTGGACTTTGATCCGACACAGGAGACGACGCCTGTATGAGGACTGGGAAGGTTTTACTGGGTGAATGGTGAAGGGATAAGTTAGTTAAAGTGTAAAACACAGGGTTTAGGATTTTGGTACAGGGGGGTCTAAAGAAGTAAGATGGAGGAATTGGGGCGTGTCCTGTCCTTCTTCTTCTTCTTCTTCTTGGCCTCCATCTTCTGTGGTGGTGGTGGCACTTTGGGATTGGTTATTACTAAAAGTGCACCAGTTAATAAGGGTAGAAGGTATTGGGGAGAAATGATAAATATTGTACACGTAACTTAGGGTATAAAGATATGTGACCGCCCCGGGGGCTCGCAGTGTGCCCATGGCTGACTTGCTGTGCAGACCTCTGTCGGGCTGAAAGAAAATCTTTTAGATAAACAATTAATAAACACCAAGACCGAGACAAGATCAGAAGTCTCTCCTCGTCCTTTGAAGCGCCGGGCTCTTCAAGGCCATCCCTGGGCCTTTCCAGGCCACCTAAACAGCACCGAAAACCTTACATAACTTCTTACATTTGCCTTTTAGCTGGAATTGAGATGGAGGAAATGAAGATAAAGCAGATTGATGTAGCAATTCCCAAGATGTTTAAGCATTCTCTCACCCACTGCATAGAACTGAAGCAAATAAGCTCAACTCACCAGGAAGATTTGCCAAGTGAAAGGAAAAAAAGGAAGCTTTGTACATTTTTCTAAATAAGAAAATCAGAGCTACATAGCTTAGTTTGCAGAGCAGATTGCTGCAGCCTGGTGTGTTTCAAAGTGTTTATGTGAGGAGATTGCACTGATTTAATCTCAGACTTGATATGATTTGAGGGTTAAGAAGATTTTTGGCTCTGAGAAATAAACACACTTAATACCACCTACTAAGTATGGTTTCACTTTCACAGAAGTGCCAGCTCTTGCAGCAGGAAGGCTCTGAGCAGAGCCCTGACATTTTCAATGCTGCTCTGAGTGGCAGCTTTGAAAAATCTGCAGCTACCTCAACAGGTGTCCCACAGACCTTGCCAGGGACAACCCAATGAGGAAAATATGATCATGGACATATACTCCAAAACAATGTACTGCAAGAACTGCATTAACACAGGTTTAGGAATCCTAAGTCCAGAAAGACTCAAATTCAATGACATAAGAGGTCATGCATGGAATGCTCTGTTTTCAACTCTGCAAGTTGATGGATCCTTCGTAGGAAAATATACCTTTCTGGTTTTTTCAAAACCATATTGCTTTCTGAAAATGCACTTAGAATACTTGGGATGGAGTATCAGAGCACTTGGAGAGAAATAGGTGGTTATGTGAAGGAAAATTATCTTTGACACAATAATTTCACATCAAACCATTTGCACTCAATTTAAAAGAACAGCTTGTTCATTTTCATCTCTAAAATTGCCAGGATTAGATGATAGAGGCTCTGGACTGGAGTTCCCAAGCTCTGATGAACTTAGGGTATAGAAAGCAGAAAACTGTGATGAAGCCTCCGCTCCCCTGACTAGAATAAAACAGAGGTAGAGGACTAAGATAACACCATTAACAACAAATTAAAGATCTTCTTGTGTCACTCCAAATTATCTTCTCTTTACAGTGGTGTTAAAAAGACTCATCCATAAATAACTGTTCCTAACTGTCCATTTAGACTTGCAATTTTTTAATGTGTTAAATCTCCATTTCTCTCTATAATTTCAGTTGCTCTCTGCAATGCTGGCATTACAGGGATATCAGGTAATTCCTGTTTTAAAAAATCCTGTTTAAAATAAGTAACTTATATATGGATAAAAGTACTAAATTAAATTTTAGATTCCTACTTAGGGACTAGGTTTTTCCTAGTGTAATCCCCTTGTAATTTAAAATCCTAGTTAAGAATGAAAACAGTAAACAGAAAAGAACCAACATCTAAAGGATTCTTGTATAAAAGACAAGCAACAAGAACTATTTTAAAGTAAAAAACAAGGATATACATAAATGAATCATAAGGGTCCTTTTAAGAATATACCCTGTTCAAAAATTTTGCATTTTCTGAGCTAGAAATAGTTCTGTAGATATATTTATTTTCAAAACAGTCAAAGACCCCTCCTTCGGAAAACGTTGGATTAGGCTCTTAATCAGGAGCTCAGAGACACATTAAAAATACCAGTGTGAGTTGGTTTAAAAAAATAAAAAGTATTTTTATTGTGAAATGTTCCTTTGGACTAATAAAAGGAAAATGCTTTTTTTTTCTTTTTTTTTTTTTTTTTTCTTTTTTTTTTTCCTTCTAAGAGAATAAGCCCCAGACATTTGGAAAGTATCTGCTCTGAGTCAGAGGCACAGGAGTCTGCAGAGCACCCCTTTATGCAATCAGAGACACTCACCATTCCAGCGTTACGTGCATGCCAGTACATCAGATGCACTATTTGGGTTGTTCCACAGGCACTCTGAGATCAGACACACTCTTGGCAAACTCCGCAAATCATGCCTCAGCCTGACCCGACACTTCAGCCTCACAAAGCTGCAGCTCCTAAGCACTCCCGTGCCACCGAGCAGGGGTCTCAGCACAAGGCTCAAACACATCAAAGGATCCTTTGAGTGCTGAGTTCTGGGGAGACCCCCTTGGCCGAGCAAGGCTCCGGGGAGAGGGACAACGCGCTTGCTGTGTTAGCTTTAGCAGTCACACGCTGTTTGCAGAAGGGGTTATCTTGTATCCACACTCTCTGATCTGAGCCAATGTTTGTTTACAGAGACTGTAAAGCAGGAGAGCTGGAGAGCAGGAATGTTTCACAGCGTTACTTGTGGTCTCCTGCATAAAGGGATCTTTGAGACAACCTTTGGGGGTGCAGGGGGAGAAGTCACCTGTAACAGCCACATCAGGAGATGCCTATTTCCAGGAAAAAGCCTAACTCTTTTTTCAGTGTCTGAGCAATCATTTCAGCTTATATTTTTCTTTCAATGCTTTCACAGAAAGAAGAAAATAAACCATGAAGTGTATTATAGCTCTTTTCAATCATTTTTACAGCTGGTGATCCCAATAACTAAAATCAAATACTCTATGCCATTTACTGGTTCAGAGACTTCCAACTGATTTTTTCCTTGCTACTAATCACCCTAGGTGGTGTCTGGAATTTTTTAGCTCACATATTCAGAGAAAAATGTCCCTCAAAAAGTCTTGATTAAGAAACCGGTAAAACTTAATTTAAATGTTGCTGACATAAATGACTTCTTGACTACAAAAAAGAAAACCCTGTATGTGCACTGTACTTTTCAATTTCTACTGCTCTAAAATATTTTGAATTTCTCCTTCAGAAAGCTAAATTATACTTACCAGTAGCATGGATGCACTTACACAGATTCTTGCTAAACTGTCTTGAACAATGCAAACTCCCAAAGTATAAGACTGTTCAGGTTCATTTGGAGGGACCTTTGAACTAGTCTGAACTGTATACAAAAATATACTTATTATTCTATCACTGTTAGCACCCCTCCTGGATAGACAAATTAGAAAAATCTGTTAAAAAAATTCAATACCAAGAGGAGCTAGTTAAGAAGATTAGAGCAGATCGCCACTATCCTAATAGGTAACAACATAATTTTGGTGTGGAGAGAAAGCATTTTTGTGCCTCTAGACTGCTTTTAGTTTCTGACATATTTTCTGAGTATATAGCAAATCTGCCGTATGTACTGCCAATTCAGTTTGTCACCTAGGAAAGATAATTAGGAAATGCTGCTTGTCTTGATTTATTGGTGATTCTTTTCCCCAATAAAGTGAGTGAGGAATACAGGCCCAGTCATGTACTGGATGCATTGGGGCACAAAGGAGCAACGTGTATATGGTTGCTTAGTGTGCAACTGTATAAATCCTACTTGAAAGCCCTCAAAACAGAGCAAGGCTACCATTTTTGCAGGCAAGTGTGTTTGAATCAGAGTCTTAGGCTATTCTATTAATAAAATGTCAATCAATACCATTTTGTCCTTCAATTTTTCATCTGATCACAGTGGTTCAAGAGTGCACACATTATGTCTCTCATAGTATACTCTATTATTCAATCAGGCATAAATTTATAAAAAGAGCAGGGAGTCTCAGTACTATTTTAGCTATCATATAATTGGTGGCTAACTGCAGCTATCTGGAATTTTCTATGTTAACTTCCTTGTCTGGTTCATTAATTACTCCATGCATCTTTTTTTAAATTATTGTTTGAATTATTTAGATTAAATTACTTTGTGTATTAAGAAAAAGGTTGCATGGTCTGTTGCATGTACTGGTAATGAAACAAGGGCTCTTTGCTTTTTAGTTCTCCATGCCTGTGAACATTGGAAAAGCACTCTTGTGTATGAAAAATATTGGTGAGAACATAATGCCACCTGACCTACCTTGATGCTATTGCACCACTTTCAGAAACAAAGAGAAGAGTTATTAAAAAGTGGTAAGGAAAGACTACTTTAAATTTTATTCTACTTGGGCTAATTTTACAAAGAAGTTATGAAAACATTTCCATAAAATCCCTCCAAAAACCATTATCAGGAGCTTCTTCAGTGTCCTTTCTCAAGGACTAGGCAGGCGCCATGGCTGATCTGGGTATAACATTCTGGTAAGTCATTGAAAGGCTGAGAATACAGCCACATCTAAGCACACTTAATACGCCGTGAGATCTGTTTGTACTTGAAGCAATGCTTTTGAGACAGGTCCAGCTCTGAGAACTGCAGAGCACTGAGAGCACTGAGGTGTATGCCAGTATTTACAACAAAGGGCTGCTGTGGGTGGAAATGGCCATCTCTGAGGACAGAGCTGAAGAGCCCCTCAGAACACCATCTCCGAAACTTCAGTCCCTGGCTCCTACTGATTTCAGGACCTCCGGAGCGCTGTATATATTTAATTGATTGTTTTAATTAAATCTTATCCACAGAGAGTGCTAAAATTAAATATGGTGCTCAATTTTTCATCCAATTTCAGAGTCCAGCATTTAAGAGGAAGAAGAAAAAAGCTGCTATGATTTTCTCTTGGCAATGTGCTTCGATTTTAATTATGCTATTAACATTTTTTAACACAGTTGTTTGGAAAGCTGGCTAGTGTAATGAGTGAAGTCAGCGGAGCTATTGCAGTTTAGACCACTAACTCTAGATTTATTGACATATTCCTCTGTCTGGCTCATCACTTTAGAGTCTGAATCTGTGCCGGATGCCCTGGTGGTTCCATGGCCTGAGTTCCAACACACAGGGTCAGTTCCTTTTACCGGAACCTTTGGCTTCCTCAAAGCACTATCCCTTCTACTAATCTGAGAGTCATACCAGGGGCCCCAGGAGTTCCCAAAGCCAAAGGCTGTTTGGAGAAGACTTCTAGTAGAAGTAAACTTCTGTTAAGAAACAGGAAGACAGTCCAGTAACTGATGTCAAGATAGGAGGAGGCATAGAAACATTAGGTAACAGGTTTCCACAAGATTGCAGACCATCCTCCTACAAATTGCTGCTGCTGGTTTTGGCAGTCCAGCTAAACTCTGATCTGCATAATGATCACCTCCTCAGCATGAGTATGGGCATTTAGATTACTGCACCTATTGGTTTCCTGGGTGAAAATCAACCTCTCCCATACTCCCCTATTGCCCAGGGTTATTTCAACCTGCATCAGTTTGTATGTGTGGAGAGCCAGGCCAAAAAGCTTAGCAAGTACAGTGGGAAGGTAACACAGGCTGGGTCACCTCAGCTTAAGCGGAATAGTCACAACTTCTGTCAAAATGTTTGGGGAATTACATTAGACACATATTCCACAACATTTTTTTTCATTGCTTAAAATATTCACAGGGGATTAAAAAAAAATTTAAATTTCAGCAAACAATGAGAAAAAATGGACAAATGCCTAAATTCATGGTCTTCAAAAACAATTTATCATTCTTGAACCATGATTTATGCACAAATTTGGGATCTAAAATGGAAAGGTTTTAGGATAGTCTTAATTTTAGCATGCTTTGTGAGGCCTCTCTTTCATCAACAGAATCCATGCCAGTCTCAATGCAGCATTCTGAATAAACAGTAAAATAACAAGACAGTTAACTAGTGTCCTGTTCATCAGGTCACTCCTTAATTCAAATACCAGTCTTTACATTAGGAAGATATTTAGCTCATTTTCTCAAGTGCCAAGTAGAAACTTTTGCAAAAAATGTTGAATACCAAGGTGACGTGGATGTTTCCAAAACCATTATTCACAAAGGAAATAAAAAGATTGTTCTCCTAAGACAAAAGCTTTCCATTTGTGGGATAAAAAAATAAGCACTATGTATCCTTTAGAAAATTCCTGAAAAAAAATCCTTGTGCAATGTCAGAAGGCATTTAATGCTTAATGTTTGATTTTCAAGGAAAAACAGGATCATAGTTAAAGCACTTCTGTTAAATATTTCCCACTCAAAAGAAGCTGAGTGCAAGGTTCTGCAATATTTAGTGAAGAACTGTAATTTATATTTTCAGTCAGTCTTTAGATCTCATAGGACCTACCTCTAGATTTGGTCTCAAGTTATTCCCAAGACATATAAACAACTGAAATCCCTATTGAGTCAACTTTTCCTATACATATCTACAAAGGAAGATGAAAATGATGAGTGAATTCAATATCAGCCCCTTTGCACAATCATACTTGCAAGATTAAGTTCTAGAAAATCTAAACACATAAGGAAAGCATTTTGATTATCTTTGTGAAATGTTATTCCTTATTCCTATCCCCATTCCATTACTGGTACAGGTAAGTGGGTGTAAATCATGTCTTACTTTGACTGTTGCATGCTTAGGATTAGCTCTCTCTATATCAAGAAAGAGCCAGGTGTCTTTAATCAGCTCTTTTTAAGCTTCTCTTTAAAGCTCTTTGAAAATGTCATTTTCTTTCCTCTTTCACAGAGTGATACTATGTATTCTGTAGCTGTCATTCAGGGATTTTGTGAAATCTACATTGAAAGTCATCTGCAGTATTGCTGGTATCAGAAATGTAAAATGAAAGTCATAATTAAATGTATAAATGTATACCATGTACATATTTTGCAAGGAATCACAAGACCCCTGTGTTAATTTGTACTTTTGTCTCCTTGTTACTATTAGTATCTTCCTTTTTCAGTTTTTGTTAGTGCTGCTTTTATCTTTTTACTGAGATGATCAACAGTAGGTCCTCAGAAAGGAGAACTGAAGATTCAGAGGACTTTACACAAGTCATGGGAACGTAGTGCTTCTCTTAGTTCATTAGTTCAATGAACAAACTGTGAGTCTCATTTTTTCAGCACAAAGGGATAAGATCCTCAAGCAAACTTTGCTTCATTTCTTGGGCATGCGGTCTTTTTTTCCTCTGCTGTATCTGGACCAAATTTCCTGTATTTTGCCCTCAGTAGCTGAGGGTGAAAGCACTCCAGACAGTCTAGCTGATAGTAACAAGAGTTTCTCAGAAATAGTTTTGGTTTTATGCTGGAGAGCAGCCAGGAATTGCTTCTCCAATTTGTCTCTAAAGGCTGACATTCATGTTGTAAACACTGAAGTGCAATTAAATCATGAGCATTATTAAACCTCCTAAAGAATCACATTAACACATGGTTAAAATAGGAAATGTATGTAGAGAACTCTTTTTGTCCCAGAAAAAGCATATTTTGCAGGCAGTAGAAAAGCAAGCCTCCTTAAGGTATCACTTAAGCTATTAGTATGACAGATTGCTAACCTCCTACTGGACTGGTGCAAGCCAAAAAAGACCTTCTCTAGGGAAAAGCAGACTACAGTCATTGCTCTTACCCATGAAGTTTGTCAAGAAGGTCAGATGAAATGTTGGTATTTAGTACTGTAGACTGTGTTGCTCAAAGTGTGGACAGAGAATATCAGATTAACCATTTCAGACTGAATTCAGGTAATTTCAACATCTCAGTTAACTCAGTCAACATCTCCCCACCACAAGAAAAAAATAAATGGAGTACACTATAAGGAACACTTCCAGAATCTTGGATTGCATTCATGCATAAAAGTATGTTGAACATGTGGAGATTACAAGTCAAAAGCCTTTTCAGATCTTCTTCATTGTGCAGTGTTTAAAATCTGTTAGTTCAAAGTTTAACATGTGTAGATAGTTCAGAAGGGAATATCCATACTACTATTTAATCTGTGTTGATAGCTTCTTGAAATGGTTCAAACCTAACTTAGTGAAAGGGGTTTTGCAGTTTTTCTTCAAAGAACAGAATGTACTGCGTAGATCATCAAGTTCTAGTGTGTCACCCACCCTCCACACAACCCTTAGCCAAAAATAGGGAATAGCTTATAAAAGCATGATGTTTCTGAATGACAGCATTACTGAAACATGCATACCCTTTTTTTACATCACAAAAAACCCCCAACTAAAATATAGTATATTAGCTCAAGTCAAGCAAAGTCACAGCAGTAACAAAACACTCAGTTATTAGCTTACATTTGGTCTGAGGAAACAATTTCTTTTAGGCCAAGTCTCTTATGAAACCTGAGCCTGCAAGATTTTGTAATATGAATTTTGTTTATATCAAAATACTATACCTCTTTTGCTCTTAAATCTTTTAAGTTTTAGACACTTCAACTTTTTTCAGCAAAAGAGAAAAGTTTACTGTTAAAGTAAATTCAAGCCTTCTAACAGCAGTTAAGCAAACCCTCTCACTTAACAAAGCTTTTTCAGCATGAAGGACAAGGGCAAGGATTCATCCAATGTTAGGCAGGTCAGCCACATCAGTACTGATGAAGGTCCTCATTTTATGAGAGTTTATGCTCTGTGTTCTCCAGACTTCTGGGAAGCTCCATGTGACATCATGTAACATGGCCAAAATAATGAAAATTCTAAGCAGAGGAAAGTGGCACTGCTAACTTGTGAACTCCAGCTATGACCACACTGTTGTTCTGAAAATGGAATACCCCTAAAGACACCCAGGTTCCAAACAACTGGGATAGCACAGCTGGTCCAGATTTTAACAGTTTTTCTGTCATTGAAGTATCACAGTTCTATCTAGTGCAGAAGTGTTTACTTTGGCAGAATGAAATAAACTTAGCAAATGCAGCAAAACAGAAACAAGACGGACCTGGATGTAGACACCACATGATGGAAAGTAGAAAAAAGTTGATATGGGGAAATGTGAGGTAGAGACACTTGTTACACATCCCAGGGAAGCTTCAGACTTTAGAGGAATCTTCCCTAGAGCACAAGTGCATTCAATGAGCCAGTTTTGAGTGGCTGTCTCCTACTCCAAGCAGGACCAGAAAGTTGGTCCAAGTTCCACAGTTAGGCTTTAATATACTCCATCCCATGCATGATCCACATAAAAAGACTCAGGATAGGCTTATCCACGGGCTAACAAAGTTGAGACATTACTCAATTCCCACAAAAGTTTTCCCATTAAAGATGGTCACTTAAGTATCCAAGACATGAAGAACATCAGTAAGATGCCCTTACTGTTAAAAAGTTGCAAGCAAAGGACAGATCAGTTGTGTGAATCCTTCAGATTGAGAGAAAGAGGTGAAATCTTTATGGAGTCCCCTGAAACTATTTCTGGCAATGGGAGAACACTGAAACGAGTAAAGCTGTTTATTTATTGTCATGGACATTGTTACAGAACATTGGCATTTCTAAACCAAGCATTGAGTAATAACAGATCTCATGCCCAGCCCTCCTCTTAGTACATCTACTATAGATGGGAAAAGAATGCACAGTATCTCAAATTCTGAAAGTTCTACCATTAGTCAATTTGTTCATCAAAACACAAGCATTGAAGATAGAACCTAAACAGCCATTGAAACAAAGAAAGCTTAGAAAAAACATAAAAGGAAAATTTATATCCTGCATCAACAGAGAAGAAGTAAGAAGCACAATTCAAAGATAAGCAAGGAACTGATAAAGGGTACTACTATTTTGTGTTCTCCTTATGGTAACAACTTTGGAGCTTCCAATACAGGAAAGACATGCAATGGCAGCAAGTTCAGCAGAGCTACTGGGATGGCTGGGGGCTGGAGCACTTGCCTTGTAAGGAAAGGCTGAGGGAATGAGAGGTGTTCAACCTGTGCAGGAGATGGCTTTGGGGAGACCTAAGAGCAGCCTGACAGGACCTGGAACAGGGAGACAGCTATGAGGAAGATAAAGCCTGCCTCTTCCTCTTCATAGTGCACGTGGAGGAAGGAAAAGAAGCATCATTTGATCTAAGAGAGGTCCTAACTGGAAATAAGGAAGACCTTTACCATAAGGGCAATTGGGCAGTTGGAGCAGGTTGCCCAGATATTTTGTGTCCTCTTCAGTCTCAGGTGTTTTCAAGATGAAAGCTTGGATAAAGCTCTGGGCTATTTGGTCACTGACCTCAGTCAACCCTGCTTGGGCAAGAGATTGGACTAGAGACAACCTGTTATCCTTTCCAATCTGAAATTACCTACAGATTCTTACAACACTAAGCTGCATTATTACATATTTTCAATATACTGTGTGTGATTACATGCTGAACCTCTACACACAACACATACCCATGTTATAGAAGCAAATTCTAAAGTGGTTATGTTTAAATAAACATCTAAAAATAATACGTATTCTTATATTATTCAAATATTCTATATAACTACCACATTTCTATAATATCTACCGCCCCCCTGCTATTATATAAGGACTCTTTCTAAATCTACATGGTATCTACCTCTTATATTGCTCCTCAGTCTGTATTCAAACAGTCCCTCTAAGTACTAGTCCTCCAACAGATGGAAACTACTGTACATGAGAAAACCAAAGCAATCTCCATTCTGTTTTGAGGCTTTGCCTATCAGAATGCTGTTGAGTATGGATGGAACTCAAGCTGCAAAAATGTGAAATTGAGTCAAGTTTTCCCTTAGACCTATGACAGCAGCTGGTTTCAGATACTAATGTAGGAAAAGTGAAAAAAATTAGACAAGCAGCACAGGAGACTGTTACCTTATCCTGCATTAGCTTCCCTTCACATCAGAACATCCCTTCCCAGACCTCTTCAGAATAAACACATTAATTAGAAAGATATTTGCCCGCAGAAACAAATCAGCAGCAAATGGTAGCCAAAAGAGAGGATGGCCAAAGCTTCAGCTTTAGATGGAGCATTCAAAATTCTCTGAAGAAAACAGGGGAAAGGGAAATGGTCATCTAGCCAAGCTGTCTAGCTCCCTCACTGGACTGCAACTTCCTTCAGTGCATTTTCTCCCATCCACCCACACACAGAGCAGTTTCGTTTATAGAGGCTTTGCTACAAAATAAGCATAACGTTTACTTGCATTTCAGGTCAAATCTCACTGCCAAAAAAGGGGAAGAAAATAAAAAGGAAAAAATAGTTTCTGGTTGAGATTCACATCTCTAAAAACAAGAAGGATATAAACAGATTACATTCCTTTTGCAGAGTGGGATGCAAACAAGAAGCCACAAGTTTAAAGATAATTTGATAGGAAGATTAATTGGACAGCTTCTAAAAAGAAAGTATTAAAAAAAAAAAACCTCTAATATAAAAAACAAAATATTCTTTCTTTATTTCAGATTACCTGTGAAGGTTTTTTGTTTCCCTGAAGATTCTCAAAACAGAGCAACTGGTCAGATGCTAAAAAACAGATAAAGCAGCTAGGTGGTATGTATGCAGTGTGGTTGTTAATTTTGCAAGGAATAGACAAGGGAGAGGGGTTTGTCAACTCCACTACTCTAATCATTTCCATTTAATGTCAGTGGCATAATGTAACCTTGAATATAAAAGCAATGTCTCATCCTAAATGAAGGAGAAAAACCAACTAAGGCCTAAGTTAGCCTGTAGTGAAGCTTTACATTTCTGGAAATTTAGTTGCATAGTACTCAGTTTTTAAATTTCTGTAGGGTTTGTCAAAATTGTATCCACCCTACAAAGATTAATATTTGATCCTGGAAACACTGTCATAATGGGAACACTCAAACTGGAAATTAGGATAGGCTTTTAAAATTCTGCCTGGAGTGAATCAGTTAACTGTTGGGCCTTGTACAATATGTAAAATAGGAATAAAAATTGCAATCTACCTGACATGGATTTTTGGACAGCAATCTTAGTCTGTAACACCAAGGAAAGCCAAACAACTACTGACATACTTGGCTTTATATCCACTGGAGCTGGCTGCTGTTCTTACTTGAGAGTGCTGGAGTTCCTCTTAGATTGATTACTTGAGGAAGATTTTTGTAGCGCTTGGCTACTCCAAAAACTTTCTGCATACTAAGTACTAAGTAAACAGAAGCCATAAATCATTTCTTTGATGATTGCTCTGACAACTTATTAAGTGCTATATAAATTATTATCTACAGTGACCTGTTTCCTTTAATCTCTTATTTTGTATGAAAATTTACAAGTAATGTCTTTACTTGTTCAGCTAGTGAGTGACAGTATAGACAGGTATAGCTGGAGGACACTGTGCATAATCTGTCACTGAATCACTAATGGCAATGAAATAATGACATTTTACAACCTCTATCTGGCTCTCTTGAGTCACAAACACAATTCTTAAGCTATTTAAAATAGATGTACTTACATTGCAATCCACTCATTTGACAGTAGTAACACCGTGCCTACCCAGAAGACTCCAGGTACCTTCTGCACAAATACTACTCAAAGTTTGTATTAATTCATATTTAAAATTTTGACAAAGTGCTTGTTTTTATGGGATAGTAAGACTAGCAAATTCAAAAGATACCTATTTTAAGATGTTTAACTCCTTTCAAGGAGTGAATGCAATTTCATTTCTAATAAATTTCAAATAAACTGCCAAACTCAGTTTTGATCTGGATCAAAAGATCCAGATCTTCAGTGCAATCAGGGAGATCTCATTTTTACCCCAAAAAACAGAAAAAAAGCAGGAAAATGGAAAGACTTAAATGTGATGCAGTAGGCTTGTTCTTTACCACCTGAGATTATTGTTTAGAAAAGATCATGTCGATTGGTTAATGACTGCCTTTTTATTTCAAATATGCTTTCTGATGATATTGCAAGTATATAAAATCAAACAAACAAACAAATAAATAAATAAATAAATCCCCTCCTAGTTTAGGAGAGCTACTTCCATGGATTTACAGTGGCATTTTCTCTTCACATGATCTGTATGACGTGACAACATTTAGAGGAATCCAGCTCTGAATCACTTTTGTTAATGTATAATTTTAACGTCTCCTGAAGGAGAATCAAAATTTGCAGGAAACACAAAAGTTAAGGAAAGGAGTGGAAAATTATTGAAAGGAATGGAATTAACCTATGTATTTTCTTCCCATATGTTAGTCACTTATGGAGGTATCTTATAAAAAGATATATTTTAAATAATTGCTAGATACATATTTTAATCATTGCTGTAGAGCATGGAGACAACACAAGGGGAATGCTAGGAATACAATAAGGCAATAAGATCAGTAGATGTGAAAGAAATTAATCTCCTCAAACTAGAAGCTGGAAGATCATTGGGGTGTGGTGGGGAATGGGAGGGTGTCATGGAAAAACAGGCTTGTGGCCAGAATTGAAGGTGACCTTGGACTCATCCCATCTATGGGATGCAATGCAAGAGAAAGCATGAAGAATATTGTACTAGAAAACAGTTTATTGATTGAATTGACCGATTTTACAGTATACCATAGCTCAGCTTCACAAGACATAACAAACTGCATTTTTGGCTGTCGTCACACTGCACCAGCAACACTTTCAGTGTTGCCCAAATATGTATCAAGCATATGCCAGATAGTTGGGTTTGCTTTCCAAAAAGGGAAGACAGTGAAATTTTCTTCAGATTACTATTAGACATTTGCTACCATTGAATTTGGAGAGACAAACTGTCTTGATCAAGTTAAAATCTTCTCTTAAATATGCATTTAGGTCATCAGACTGATGGAAGGTTGAAGGGAAACAGATATATTGTCATTCATTATAAATACAAAATGCAGGGCAACAAAAACACGTCTTTCTGCTTTTCTCAGATAACTAAATCTTCCTTCTTCCTGTTTTATGCATTTCAAACACCAATTTCACAAAATTTATGGGCCTATTTAAGAAAAAGATGACAGCAGTTTCCTACGAGTCCAACATTTTTATAAACTTTTTAAGCTCCCTTAGATAGTAGGCAACATATATCCTCAGTATCAATGTGGTTTTAGTAACAAGCCTGGCAAAAAGAAAACTTCTCCCTCATATTGCAAAATGAGAAACACTTCAACTAAACACAGCCCGGGCCTGTTGCCACCACAGCAAATATGACTTTCATTACTTTGCAAAAGACTGGATTCTTTCACAAGAATCATATTCACATCACCTTTGGTCAAAGCCCTTAACACAGAAGAATTAAAATGACATGGAAAAATTAAATACATAGAAGAGAAAAAGAATGAAGAAAAAGAGTTAGAATTGAAGTTCCAGAATCCTTTTGTAGAGTAAAATTTTCCCCTAAAGTCTCACCAAATAATCCATTCCACCAAATGTTTTGTAAAGGCACATGCGAGAACATTTGACACACTCTCCTGTGGTGAGAGCATGTGTGAGGCATCTTTAAGATGTTTGGTCTGCTCATCCTGCTTCGTCATTCTTCCTAGACTCCCTTGGCCTTCTCGCTATCTGTCTGACAAAGCTCTGTGCCACACCATCTGCGTGCCAGATTCCTCTGACCGCAATGAGCCACAAGCAGGGAAGGACTGAAAGTTCTCCAGAGAGTGTGCTAAAGCACTGTTCTTCTAATTACCTTCTTTAATGGGTTGCTTATGGAATTTATTTATTTTAAACAAGGCAATGAAGTCATAATGTCATTCACGCAATGATTAAAGAACATTTCACTTCTGGGAAACAGCTATTTTACTCTTTTATTGGGCAAGAAACAAGGAGGAGTTAGATACTGGAAAGAGCTTGACCTATTTATCACATCCTCAGTTTCTACAGGTCACAGACAAAAGAATGAGTGGTGTTATCCATGGCCTCCCTGGTCAAAAACATTAATTTCCTATGTGATAAAAAAAGACTTTTCTGCATTGCAAAAATCCTTCAAGAATTTTGGCATTTGTCTATGCCTTCAGAAGCTTTTTCAGTAAAATTTATAGACAGCTAATTAACAGACTAAAACTAGACATACAAAGCCAAGAGTAGCCATTCAAAAGCCACAGTCACCTCAGATGTCATTACAACCATCTGCCATGATGTCAAGCCAAAGAAGGTTGGTACAGTCAGTGGAGGGAGAAGTTACCAATGACCAAGCTGTGTGCTGTAAGCAGGCATGTGAGGTACCTCAGAGCAGGCAACTGAGCATAACATCTTACAGCAAAAAGCAGATCTATAGCCATACCTGGCTGTGGAGCAGGCCAGCCATCCTTAATTAACATATTACCACACAAAGTCTTTCTGAAGTTCAAAAACCAAACTAGTAACTCCAAAAAGTCTCACAAATGCTATTCTTATGCAGGATAATGATGATCCTGGAATCTTGTGTACACGGCTAGTACTCAATCTCACTAGAATAAAAAAGGTAACTGCAGTCTACTCACTATATGAGTTGGAACTAAGCCATATTGGAGCAAGGAGGTAGTGGAAGGAAAGGAATGAGAACCTTAGTGTGAAAAGGCTCTTTATATCCAAAGACTCTCTTGCATAAAAAAAGCAAAGTTACCAAAAATATCTTTGTCATTTATTCCCAAATTTTTTATGATGTTGTCATTCACAAGCCAAGTCCAGGTCCCACAGACAATAGATGGATAGGTGATTCAGTGACTGTGTGTGATTCTGTAATAATTGGGATATTCCCTTTCATAGATACAACCTTCAGTTACAAGAGGTAACTGAAGAGGAAACTGATGCCTAGTCATGCACAAGGAATCCCAAATATACATCTATATATAACATGGATAAGTCACGGCATGATGCATTCTAAACACATGAGTCAACATATTCAGCAACTTCAGCCACGCATGGGGAAAGTTCTTCCTGTTCACTAATGACTAACATTAGCCAGTCCTAATAAGCAGACCCAAGGGAAACATGTTTGTGACAATTCACTGTCTTGTCGTTTTATTTATTTATTACACAAAGATTTCTTGAGTTCATGTTGTCTGCATGTTACTTTAGCCTCGGGTACAGGATTTCTAGAGGTTTTGATTTTTGTTTCTTTAAAATCACAACGGTAATAATCTGGTCCCTGGGATTCACTAGGTCATGTTATCATATCTATCAACTGAATAAAGCAAATACCCTACTAAAGAAAGTGCAAGCAAAATGACCTAATTTATTACTATTAAGCCATATTACAATAAGCCACTATGAATCTTTTCATCAAGCAACTCCACATTAGCAATATTATGCAAAAAGCAAAGATACCTGTTGAACAAATCAGCAGATTCTGTTCAACAGGCTACTGTTCTGAAGAACAGAAATTGTAGGAATAGAGTATGAGAGAACAAAAGATAAATGCAGTCTGAAGATCATAATTTTCAGTAGAAAAGTAGCTCTTCATCATGTCTCAGCTTTATGATAGAAGCAGGTTTTGCTCAAAGCAAGGTTGATATAGAGAGATATTTTAAAACTTAAAATGATCAGTCAAAATTTTTATTGCTCAAGGTCGCACTACATCCTGAGCTGCTGCACATTTATACACTGAAGGTCTTTGAAGTCATGTTAAATTATTCAATTGAATTATATTTTTACTATCTTTGGTAATATTTCTGTCTTAAGAGGGCAATTTCCCAGCAAAGTTATATTGTAAAATATCCATGAGACCTTTAAACAATGCAGCTGTGCTACCCAGAGGAAAATTTTACTTTATTTAGTCACTTTAGGCTCTGTGTCAGAAAAGCAATTAAATATGACTTTGATTAAACACACAATACTACCCAAACTGATTCAAATAGAATACATACTAGCTGTTCTAGCTGTGTTAATCAGAAATGCTTTTCTGGATCAGACCTTGACACAGAACAACATCCAAGTAACCAGAGCGAGTGTTGCTTAGTCTTAGTATGTGAACACTGTCAAACAGAGCTCCAGCCTCATGACCATTCTCTTCCCACAGCAAGCAGTGGCTCAGAACAGGAGCACACACTCCAGGCTCCCCCTCCTTAAAGTCTGACTGTTCCTTCCAAGCTGCAGAACTAGATCATTCTCTCCTACTGAACCTATTATGGAAAGACCAGCTTACAGCAGGCAATAGACGCACACGGGTTTTAATTTTTCAAACCAACAAGCAAGATTTCTGACCAGTTCATCTGTCAACACACTTATTCTTGTGCCATTTGGGGTGACAAATGTTGTGGCCAAGAACTTACCACAGTCTATTTCCACTGCTAGTACATTCAATTGGCTCCAGCTAAAACATTTAAATCCAAAGGACTCCACAACTAATATTTTCTTCTGTTTTAAATTACTAATCTCTTACTTAATTGATTGTTAATTAAAGGTTCTTGAATACCAACACCGCAGGATGAAATCCTCTCTAGAGGCAGCACCGCAAGCCACAACTAAGGTTTCCCCATGACATCTTCTTGCATTTATCATCTCTAAGTAGGCAGCTTTTACCTCTGGGGTAAAAGCGGAGTTCAACAGCTGCTTGGTCATCTCCTTCTGATTCTTCCTTCTGTTGTCCTTCCTTCCTTCCTGATGTGAAATGAAGAGCAGCAATTACTTCCAGCAGAGAACAGACTGAGAGCTAGGTCACCAGTTCAGTAGCTCAGCTTTAGGGAAAAAACCTTTAAGATGGTCACACTACAGTAAGACAGGGTTTAACTAGTTAATTTGGAAAGTAACACAAAAGTGAAGAAAAAGGAAATGCAGCTGCTACTTAGAAGCAGTCATCAAACCATTGCAGTTGTACTTTTTTCTTACCAGTTCCTCAGTCACTAACAATTTCTGATCCAGTACAACAGCTGTAACATTGTATATAAATGCATCAATGCTCTACTGAGATATGCTGTTCGGGAAAACACTAACTGAAATAATCTTTTTAAGTTTTATTTTTTTTATCTCAATACTGATGATTTACAGATTTCACAGGAAGTCTTCTACTAGCCAACACATGACTGCACAATGAAAGAATCTCCATATTTTAGGGAAACATGTAGGCCAATTGTTTGCTGGAAAATGTACAGATGTAATCTGGGAATGCTCAAAGATTCAACAGTAAGCTATGTTTTTGTGATGTTTTTTCTGCAGACACTCTGCTTCCACCGGAACCATGGCCTTATATGTAGAAGCCTTGGCTGTAACTTCCTCTGACGTGTATCATGCTACCATAAATGCTTTCCCCTTAACTCATCAAGTGTCCCAGGCTGCTCCTCCCGCTCAGATGTGAACAGCCAAGGAATGTCACCATGCAGTACCACACTAGTGCATTCCAGTACTCAAGATGTCACCAAATATTACCTACAAGGCTAACACTTCACTGTGTACTCTGGGCAAATATTACCGTGGATCTGGTCCAAGAGAAAGAATTTTCTTTTTTTCTCCTATTTTTGTCATTGTTATTAATTTTGGGGTTTTGTTTCTAAGAGCTTTTTTTTTTAATGTCTTAACTACATTTTTCCATCTGCTGTCCCAGAGTATGTGCCTATGAATGATTCTTCTTGACTATGTTATATCTAAAATTATGATGATGATGCAAGGAAACTTAGGATATTTCTATGAGGAGAAGCAAATTATTTCAGAAGGAAATAATTATAAAAACTCTTAAAAATAAAATTGTGAGTTTGAAATTTGTGACAAAGGAAGTCCATAATGCAGTATATAATTTTCACTTAGCTCATTATCATCAAAAAATGCAATATTTAATCATATTCTGCTTTGATAAATGTTAAGAATGACACTCTAATAATATATTGCAGTGGTTTGCTCTGTCTGGGCAATGTAGAAACAATAAACCCATGATGAACATTCATCTACTATGCAACTGTTATCTACTTCAAAAGACAAGGAAATTAAATAAGTAACCTATACAACAATTTATTACAGTATGATATCACAGCAGGAGTGAGCAGTGCTGAGAAATTACAGACTTTAAAACTGCGATACTGCACTGGAATTTTGCTGTGCTAATTAAAATCCTACTGGAAATCTGAACCTGTAAAAGAGACATTTACCTATCAGAACAAGGTACAACAAATTCCACAAGTGAACTAGAAAACAGAACACACACAAAAGTAATTTCACCACTGGTTCTTCACACTGTTAATTTCTCAAATCAAAATCCACTTTTTCCTCTCCAGACAAGATTCCTACCAGTTCTCCATTTGCCTCCTAATTACCTGTTTTCCTTTCCAGACTACTATGTGCAGACTGCAGGTTCAATTTATCATTTTATTCATCAATTTATATCATGCATCCCAGTGCATGATATTGCAACTCTTGCGCTTCCATGTTAAGCAAACAATCTTTCATCATTCAGCCCTTTGACTTGTGTACCTTGTTAAATCACTATTCTATAATCTGACTCTAATCTTTGCTATGACTTCTACTGATTACTTTATATCACATTAGCAAGATAAAACAAAAAACAGGTAAACTTTCATAGCATCTTTGTTATTCTAAAAAAGAGCAAAGTACGACAGTCTCCCAAGTACTGAGAATGAACTGTGAATGTGAATGAAGCTTTACAACAACTTCATTAAGCAGATTAGAGGACGACAATCCATCTGATCACAAACAGGTGAAATAAGGAAGAAAATACAGCTTTGGTTTTTTCTGCTTGTGAGGAAGGCACTAATCAATGCAATAACCCAAACTCTCTATCTGATCCTCAGTTGTTTGTCAAATGCAATGAAGGAAAAGTAACAAAACTCCAAGCATCAAAACATATACAGTTTTACTGCACAGCTTTTTATTTGTTAAGTATTAATTATTGCCCAGTAATAATAAATAATTATTATTTATTGTCCCTATTCTTTCCATCCCAAATGCCTCTCTTCCTGGTTGTATTTCAGAGATGAAAAGACCTCAGGGTGAAGGCTAGTTCAGCTTACCCTATAACTTCACATAGAGAGAAAACAGCTGTTGCAGATTTAACCTAATAATACAGCCATCACCGTTTCACAGAGCTCTGGCCTCACTATTTATAAGGATAGTATTAGTTTATTTGTTTTAAAAACCTACTACAAGAATAGGAGATCAAAGAGAAGCAATTAATGAGACATAAGTTATGTTTACTGATGCTTCTGTAATGAAATAATATAAAATTTTGCTCTCCAATTTAAACAGATATGAATACCATAATGTGAAAAAAATGTGACTACAAATGAACTCAGAAACAAAAGGTAACAAATAAGCTGTGGAGTAGAAAAACCTCTGATTATTTAAATTTAATTATTGATTTTATTTTTTGGTCATCTCTACATCTGTGTGAACAACATTAAGATTGCTGATCATCTTTTGCAAATGCTGTATATTCAAGTTAAATGTTAGAGTTTTGTTCAGTGCTAATGAGTGCAGTATTCCAGCAGCAACATGTCCACATTATTTGGATTCTCACTACTATCTTCAGATTCAAGTAGCCACAGACCAAAGCCAAGACCTTATTTTTTCTTCAAATCTAGGACTTATTTCTATGGCTGATTTCATAAAGGTGATCTTTAAGCAGGCCTCGGGAAAGTCAATAATGAAAAGTCAAAAATTGATAATATTTTTAACTTATTTTTTGCCGTTTTCATAAGATGATCCAAGATCAAAGCTTTTCCTTTTATTTTTTTTAATTAAACACTTTTAAAATAATTACAATATCAATCATATTGCAAAAAGTTTTCAAAGTTCATTTTTTAAGAAACCCCTCCTTAGACTTTCAATTTTGATTAAAACATTTTATTTCTAAAAGCTTGTACATATATATAGGTACATATGAAATAAAATAAAACCTCTACCTAAATAACCCTCAGCCACTGAAGACTGGCAGGTAATACTGTGGAGCTCTACACAGGAGCTCTCTCCTGTATTTTGACTAAAAGCAACGCTAACAAAAAAATGAAGGCAATTTGCACCAGAGAGAATTCCAGCTTGACAGACTGGAATTGACACAGCAAGGCTTCCTGACACTGCAACTATTGGATTTTTGCAGTTTGTCCACAGCTGGATCTCACTCGGGAGTTTGTTCAGATTTGTTCTTACAACGCCGTAAACATGGGATTTGTTCTTACAAGTCCCTGTTGCTTTGTCTTTCTTCTTTCTCTGCATCTCCAGAGAGTGATGTAAACCAGTCCAGCAATACAAAAGTACATGAGGACACCTTTTTCTTCATGTTTCTGAGCAGGAAAGAAAGAACTGGGAGGGGGAGAAAAAGATCACACAACATGATATTGAGAAGCCATGCAAATTCCAGAAAACATGAGAGAAAGAAAGAGCATTACTGGAAAGGATTTTTAAAAGTAATACCACTGACTATTAAGCATGTTTCTCTCTAAGCTCTTTCAGGCTGGATACTGAAGGGACCATTTGAGATGGCAGCCTGTGGTTGAGAGCAAGGAATCAAAGTTGCTGCAGCATTGCGCAGATGAACTAAAGCGCCAGAATCTGATGTTTGGAAAGAAGAGACAAGCTGGCAGTACTAAAGCAGAAAGCAAAGGACAATTTCAATAAAGCACTAGTTAAAGAGAAAAAAACACTGTAGGGCTGCTTTAGGCATGTGACAGGTTACTTAGCATACACAACCCAAAAATTTCTGCTATTTAGCATTCCTATGGCATGCTTTATGAGGCCTGAAAGACATTAACTTCTGTTTGTACACTTTCTGTGAAGCAAGAGCCACCTTGTCTGGATGCCATTCAGTGATTCTCACTGCATTCTCCCTTATATTTAGTGAATCACACTTTCAAAGGCTGCAGTGGAGTGAGAAGAGGACCTCAAAAAAAACTGTGAAGTGACTCTTTCCTTCATTTTGCCCACAGGTACCTGAATGAGGAGAGCCCTGGACAAAGTAATTTGGCACAGTTCAAACTCCCAGAAAACTCTTTGGGTAGAAGATAATTACTTTCTGGTTAGCACATCACATTCCAGTCTAATTATGAACAGAAATAGGGTATCTAACTACAAAGCTTCTCAGGTTATGCAACAGTATAAAGAAACCTCTCTTTCTCTTGCATGCATTTACATACCACTTCCCTGAAAATACAAAAACTATCTTTTACATGTTAAAGAGGAGCTGTTTCCAATTGCAAAAAAAAGAAAAAAAAAACTTAAAAAAATAAAACCTGACTTTAAAGCCATTGTTTTCAGAAAAACTCTGGCAAAATGTTATTTAGCACTTGACTCCCCTTGTGCCCTGAAATCCAAACTTTCTTTAAAGTTTTTTAAATGGCTTACTGCTATGAATGCAGGTAACCAGTTCATTATTGTCTGTCTGAATCTGCAATAAGCCTGAAACAACTCCCTACATGATATTTATAACTTTATGAACCAATCATCACAGGATAATTAGAACACTGAAGCGACAGAGCAGTTTAAAATACACAGAAAGCAGTTTCTTTCCTGTCATAAAACTGACCTACACTCCTTTCAGGCATTTGAAGTTGGTGTTTCAGGCAGACAATGACTACTTCTGCCTGTGAACAGGCAAAGGCATGGATAGTCTCATGGTGAATAATGTCTGACCCATCTGATTGTGTTCTATGATAAAATGACTAAATTTGTGGATAAGGGAAAGCAGATTCCTCAACTTTAGCAAGACTTCCAAGCACTCTCTTGCAACAATCTTGTGCACAAGAAGGATCATTACTGGCCAAGAGGTTGGCTTAGCTGGGTGAATAGCAGGGGTCTGTCCTGGGATCATCCTGTTTAACATCTGCCTCTCACAATCTGGAGAACACAATAGAATGAAGGTTAGTCATGTTTGCAGATGGCATTAAAATGGCAGAAACCAGTTAACAGACTTGAGAGCAGCACTGCCACTTACAGAGAGCTTAGCAGGCTGGGGGAAAGGGCTGACAGAAACTTCATAAAATTCTGTGAGAACAAATGGCAAGACCTCCAGCTGGGAAAGAAAAAACTCTTGCACTGCTGGAGGTAGAGACTGAGTGGGAACCAGTGATATTGAGAAGTACCTGGTAGACAGAGAGGGAGGTCAAGCAGCACATGAGCCAGCATTGTCTCCTGATGGCAGTGAAGGCCTAAAGCACCCTGGGCTGCATTCACAGGTGCAGAGATAGAACAGCAAGGGAAGCAATCAGCCTCTCAGAGCACTTGTTGGACCATATCTAGAATCTGCATTCAGTTCTGAGCCCCTCAGAACATGAAAGACACTAATAAAGCTCATGAAGTTCAAGAGAGAGGTACCAAGATGGTTGGTGGCTGAAGCACTTGACCAGTGAGGAAAGGTTGATGGACCCATCCTTGTTCAGCCTGCTCAACAGATGGCTTTGGGAGGACCAAACAGCAGCCTGTCAGGGAAGGAAGATATAGAAACACATTTAGAGTAAAAGTGAGACAACCACTGTCTCCAGGGCCAGCAAGGCTTCTCTGCTGTATGGTGCCACTCTGCTTTCTGCTCCATGGCTGAGGTACAATATCTAGGACCACAAATCATACAAGAGCATCTTGGAATTACAGCTCTATGGGTCACATTCTGTGGGCTTATTTATTTCCTGTGAAATCAAGCCTATAAAAGATCATGTAAAGACACCCAAATGAAAAACCATCAGCAATTAAGATACACATTGGGAGGAATGCATACAGGAAGCCAGAGGCATTCTTCATATTCCAAGTACCCACTCCTAACACTGTGCTATACATTTGGGGATTCACAGCCAAACACGCACAGGAGTCCACCCTCAGACAACATTAGGCTTTTAAGTTTATCACCAGAATTTTCCCTTTTTCTTCTAAGGTGGTTTGCTGTTTCAGTCCCTCCCAAAGTCCAAGTTCAAGGCAGGACAGGGACTTCTTGCCCCATACATCCACCCAAAAAGTAGATAGCTGTTGTTTTCATCTCTGCTGAGCCCCTAGCAGGATATGTGGCAGAGCTTGAATCAGTTGTACCTACAAGCAGTAACAGGTCAGACAGCCGCTCCCTGGTTACTGTAGTGAGACACGTAGCCCCGCTTCAGCATGGTACCAGACAAATGTCCCATAACCTTCCTCATCTGTTCAACTATTTGGGCTGACTGCAACTTGCTTTTACACAAAAATCTACCTCCCTCCTATCATGAGAGTCACATAACAAATTTAATTTTTTTGCAACCAGGGAACACAAGGGACAAGCAAAGCTACAGCAGTGCCTCAGTGAAGGCATCACTGCAGCTTTCCTACTGAAATGGTGCTGTGGGGTAGAGCCTCAGAAAACACAGACATTCTTGGAGACTTCCAAGTGTGGGTAAGCTTCTTCTTTCCCCTGGAAACTAGGTCCACTTCAGCATACCCAGAGAGAGGCTATCCTGAGCACTGGCTGTCCTCCCTGCTGGAGAGGGCAGTAACTCATCCCTCAAAGCACGGCCACAACAGCTCTCACCAGGCCCACCTCCCTCCTGACCCCCAGCAATCACAGTAGCCAGATAAGGAGTAGAATGCTCCCCAAAGCTCCCCACTTAGCCCTTCCCTTGCTTCTCACTGCACACATAGCACATGCACAACAGCCAACCACAAAACTTAAGTCAGAAACAGGAGATATTGACACTTAGTGCAGCACTCCTATTCTTGGTTACTGTGTGTCTTTAGCACATAAGGTGGGGCTTTATCACCCAGATAGTTTATTTGGTTTGCTGGCCTGCTGTTACTATGTACACTACAATGAAATGGGCTTTGTCACCATGTTATATGTGATTGTGAGGCAATGACAGGAAGCTGTGTCAGGGAAGGTTTAGGGTGGATTTTAGAACAAGTTCTTCACCCAAAGGGTGGTTGGGCACTGGAACAGGCTCCCCAGGGCAGTGGTCACAGCACCAGCCTGACAGAGCTCACAAGCAGCAGGACACTGCTCTCAGGCACCTGGTGTGACACTTGGGGTGTCCTGTGCAGGGTCAGGAGCTGCACTCGGCCATCCTTGTGGGTCCCTTCCAACTCAGACTATTCTGTGATTCTCTTCTATGATTTTGCAATAGCACACTACAAGTTTAAGCAGGGGCATACAGAAATAAAGACCTCCCATGTATCTGACCTGTTTCTTTCTTAAGTTCTGCCCATGCACATAATATTTCAGTAAGCTTCCTGTGAGGAACCAGGTGATTCCAAAGCACACTTTCCTGTTAAAATGACCTCTCAGAATTAAATCCTAGTGGTGAGACATTTGAGAATGTGGGAAGGGTCTTCAGCTAGTGTCCATCCCACAGATGGCTCCACTGAGCTTTATAGAAAGCCTCTAAGTCCCCCAGAAACAACTCAAAAAGCTGTTAAGAAAACCAAGACAAGATGCAAGTTCAGCATGTTGATGAAAATAGCTTTAGAAAACATGGGTGCTTTGGCAGACCAGTGTTGTTGGGGCTCCATCTTTTTAACTGAGTTTTTTCTCCATCTGATCTTTTTTCCCTTTTTCAACTACATTTTAATTCGCTCCTCTCACTTTTGAGTCTTTCTAATTATTTATTCCCTTGTTCACCACTTTTTCATAGCCTTCTCTTTCCTAAAAGCTGCATGCCAGTGAAAAGTGGCACCAGATGAGAATCCTGGATGACAGTGACATCATTGATCCTGCTCTTGCTAATTCATTGAACTACACAGAAAGAAAAATCCCCACAGAAAGAAAAAGCCCCAACATGTTCATGTTTAATTTAACTTTGAAGAAATACTAGGTCTTAATTTCAGCAGAACTGCACATTCATTTCTTGTGCTTACTACCATGTTTTTTTTCTTCACATTTATATAGTTTAGATAAAGAGTCTGTTCTTGCTTTTTATCAATAAGATAAATAAGAAGTAAGATCAGAGATTTCCTTCCATTTGTACTTGCTCCTGAAGCATATTCACAAACACATTCCATTGTCCTACCCCAGATGTTTTTTCTGTAAAAAGGAAAGTAAGGAAAGTAAGGAGAGGAAAGGAAGGAAAGGAAGGAAAGGAAGGAAAGGAAGGAAAGGAAGGAAAGGAAGGAAAGGAAGGAAAGGAAGGAAGGATGTAAACTGGCTGTGACCTCCCATTCCAGTCTCCCTGCACCACTGGGTGGGAGAAGGTAGAGAAGGGGAATGAAGTTATACCTGGGAAGGAGAGAGGGGTGGGAGGAAAGTGTTTTTAAGATTTGTTTTACTTCTTGTTATCCTGCTCTGATTTTCATTGGTGATAAATTTGATTAATTTCTCCAGGTCAGGTCTGTTATGCCCACGATGGTAATCTGTGAGTGACCTCTCCTGCCCTTATCTCAAATCATGTGGCTTTCATTAAATTTCCTCTCCCTTGTCCCATTGAGGGACGGTAGCAATAAAGTGGCTTTGGTGGGCATCTGGCATCCAGCCAAGGTCAAGTCACCACAATGTGCTGCTACAGGTCTCTGTCTGGAATACTCTAAGGAATGCAGACGAATCATACATAATTTTGTTGTTGAGGACTGTGTTATAAATGTCAACAAAAACATGTACAACTACATAAACCTGTGCTTCCTTATTTCCACTGCTTGTAGGAATTTTATGTTCCTTCCATAGTGTCAAGATACTTGCAATTTTTCCAGATGGGAAAAAATATAAGGCCTCAGCCTCAAAGATTTCTCAAGATAGAAAATAACAGCAATATTACAGATATCACTGTCTGGGTTAGAATAAGATAAATAAGGAAAAAGTCAAGTTGCCAGGAACAATCATTAACTGCTATTTCTATTATGTCACTGTACATTCCGCTCCCTTTATTTTTAATTTTCATTGTCTTTTAGATGAACCAAAGCTTTGGAAAATAAGTCAGCAAACTTTTCACTTCTCCTTTTTATTCTGCGTAAATAAACTTGAACTTTAGCCACAGCAACCTTCACCTTATTTAGCCTTCAGATAACTCTTTTTCGGTTTCCCCCAGTCACTCTAACATGACCTTTGCAGGCAGTCAGGAAATGTCTAGAGATTATGAGCAGTCCATTGCTTTGAAGCCTTGTAAAGCTTGTGCCAGTGGTAGAGAACATTATTTTCATTTTATTTTTAATCAATTTTCAGGGAAAGAAATAATAAATTCTTAAAAGGCAGATTACATGCACTCTTGCCTCCTTTACAGGCTTGACTTCCAGTGACTAGAACAGGATGCTTCATGAGCATAGGACTGAATTCTTACCTGTAATTCACATTATGGAGGACTTTCTCCCAACAATTTTGTACAGGAAACTTGTAAGGGATGGATAAAGACCATACTAGAAATGAAGCAGTAACAGTTTGCCCTTATATTTAATACCTGTCTGGTAAGAGAGCAAGTAACCCCTTTTGAGCCCTGTCATTTCTCCCAGGTCTCACAGATTCACATTTATTGCCTTTTGATCTTTGCCTTCTGCTGCAACAGTAACACTGATGTGCAGAGTTAGTGCAATGCCAGTTTTTCTCCAGGTAATAACCTTGCTGGTTTAAAATCTCCTTCACTACAGATCTTGCAGCCTGCATGTGGGAACAGATTGTGCATGTCGCCCATGAGCAGAGCTGCCACTGCCATCACAGGGACTTTCACATGTAGTTCACATGCAGGATCAGTTTGCTAATCCTAAGGTAAACACGAAGAAGTCTATATCTATAAGGTTTTTCTTACTGCTGGACATCAACTAAAATAAAAATCTTGCTGCTGCTAATGATTTATTTGATCTTTTCAATACTATTTCAGGATACACATGTAAAAACTGGATTATTTTAACAGCTCTGCCAGTAAGCAAGCTTTTGCTTCGGATGTGAGAAAGCCTTATTTCTCCCAGATGTGGCTAGTTACTTTACTTAATGCACACCTTTAAATATAGAAGTTGTAAAAATTCTGAAAAATATTGGAGAAAAATAATGGATCAGCAAAAATGCTTTAACTTACCATTGTTACCTTGGTTCTGACAGTTTTACTCTTGAACAAAACCAGCAGAGTTGTTAATGAAAACATCAGTCTTGATAGTGGAATAAATAGCTCTTGGTATAAATAAAGTATATGGCACACATTCAGCTTTTTCAAGAAGTATGTCAGTGGGACCATTAACATCATGGAAAGCCTAACCTTTCTCAGCTTGCACTTCTAGCTCAGACTAGAAGGATTTGCTAAATCTTCCACCTGCAACATTCCACAGTAGGTTTGTCCTCCTACTGTTCCAGGGGTTTTCTGTTTATCAGGTTCTGGGGTTTTACTCTTCTTTCTCACCAACACTTTCTCACATTCTTTGTCCCTGCCCTTCTTACCTAGGCTAGTCTGTTAGTGTTTTATATAGTGAATAAATAACTCCTGTGAGTCTGGAACTGACCCACTTGAAAAGAGGCTCTTAGCCTTATCTTTTACACTCGCATGCCCCTCCGCTGACACCGGCTCTCCACTCTGTCCTCATGAGTAAAGCAGTATGGAAAGTGCTGATAAGAGGATTAGCTGATGAAAAAATGCCAGAGATCAGTTTGCAAGTATAGAGCATTCATGCATACCACCACAAAGCCTGGGTCCCTGAAGGGGGATGCATCTCACACAGATATTGCTATCTCAAAGTGAGCCAATTAGCCCACGTTTGTCATCTAGTCTTCCTCCTTGTCAGTAGAGAGAGAAACAAAAGTCATTTGAGAGACACAAATCTGTCCACCTATTTCAGGCCTGCCTTAGGAGGGTATCCAGGCCTGCCTTAGGAGGGTATCTCATCCACAGTGGGTGCCTGGTGGTAAGATAGCTAAAATTAGTCACTACAGGGTTAAAAAAAGGACAAGTGGAGACTTCCACATTTGCAAGAGGGAAAAGATTAGGCATCCCAGGAGAAGACAGGTTGTGTTAAGGACTGTTGTTGGACTTAGTCAGTGATTGCCTCCTTAGATCTAAACCTTCAGAGCTGGACAGCAGAGGAAATAAACAACACATACTTCATTGGAACTGCATGGGGTGGGTGTACACACCATAAAAGAAACTGAACAAACAAATGGTGCATGGGAGCCAGGAAAGCCATCTGCAGAGGAAGCACAGCAGAGCAGGCAGAGCAGCAAGCGGCGAGCGCTCCCAAAGCGCCGCGCGCGTCTCGCACAGCAGCACATGTGACACAAACCACATGAAAGGGGCCCGGCGCGCTCTGCCATCAAAACTGCCAAAACAAGCAGGCACAGGGCAAGCAGGAGCAGCAGTTATGGTCAAAGTCACACATTGCAGACACACTGGTGGAAGGGGAATGTCTGAACTGCAACAAACAGACAGAAAATCATAGTGCAGCTTTGAACTCCAAAAGTAATTTTTTGCTACCCAAGGCTAGGGTCATTTTTGTGTGCTTCTATTTGCTAATGTCTGAACTACATTGTAACAGCTTTGCATTTGGCTCATGGCTGGGAGTTCCAAGCACAGCCTAACAAATCCAGTGTGATAATAACGCACTTTCTTGAAATGGGAACTTTGCAAAACCATGCTAGAAATAATGTTAAAAGGAATATTTTCATGCTTGCTCAGTATTCCCAATAGTTCCATTTGAAAAAAAGATAGAATTAAATGAAAAAAGAAAAAAAAGAAGTTGTTTGTGTTTTTGAAAACCTAGGAAGCAAGCAGGAAGATTTATTATTTTTTATGGTGGGGGAATGCAGTGGAAAGGAGAGCTGAAAGAGGTGTCAATTCTAATGCTAGATTCTTTTTCATCTTATCTTGCTTATCCATCAGAAAGTACTGCTGCTGCTGTTGCTGGTGTCTTCATAAAAGTAGAACATGGTGTCAATATGAGCTTTTAATCTCTAAGGTCCTAACAAAAACTTCTGAAATAAAATACTACAATTAGTTAGTATTTATAAGATACAGTACCTTTCTTTCTAACGTCTTCAAGCACTCTAGGATTTGCTACTAAAGTCCAATATGGCTTGACACTAAAATACTGCAATTAAATACTGCAATTCAGTTCCAGCAGCAATAAATCTGACTCATCACAGGTAGTTACAATACACACACACTAGAGAAGAAATCTTACTTGCAACATCCTCTGCTGCTATTTTTGCAGACAATTGATTCCTGCACATTTCCTTTCTTCATGCCACCTATTTTTGTGAAAAAACAGAATTAGTTCACAGAAATACTCCTGAAAAGTCTCTATCAAGGGCCCGCACAATGAGTCAAGTATATCCTTAGCCTGTCATTATGAAAGTCCCTTGTAATTAATTCTGCTCAAATTTTATTAAGAGGAAAATTCAGTGTACAATAACTCCATATCTGAATTTGTCTTTGTTTTGTGACATGATACAGAATGGCAAATTATACTTTTATAAGTAAAAAAAAAAGAGAAATGTTAAGGCTTTTTGCTTATTTTACTAAGATCTGTTAGCAAGATCTTTAAAAGGGCTTGATTTTCCTCAAGCTTAATTTGTGAAACATGTTTTCTCATAAATTAAGGCTTAAAAGAAATATAATACCAGTCTACTCAGGGGCATTTCCCTCTTTTCTGCTGTCTGTTCTTTCAGTGCACCTGATGCTTAGAGAAGAATGCTTTCAAGTACAGTTTAAGGGTTGTGCTCAGGCTATAAAGACAAGCAGCACTTAAAACTGAATGCAGAGCTTAAGTGTAGCAGAATGGAGGGCTTAGAATGTTTTTCTCTTTTTGAGAGAAAGACGTTATGTTTCCTTCTGCTGGCTGCCAAACTGAGTAAATGCTATGGTGCCTGTTTATATCCCTTATGCAGACAGAAACCCATCAGCACATGTTAATTACAGGTCTCTGAATCTCCTGAGTAAAATTCTTATGTTTGTTCTCATGTCAAGGACATGTTGTAGTGACAGCAGAGCTCCCCTGAGTATCCGAGCTCTGTCTCCAGTGTGGAATTCTCACAGCAGCTTTGTCCCAGACTTCATGAGAGGCTGCAAGCAAAACGGTCTCCACAAGTCTGCTACTGTAATGATACTACAGGAAAATAAGTTCTTTCTTTCTTTCTTTCTTTCTTTCTTTCTTTCTTTCTTTCTTTCTTTCTTTCTTTCTTTCTTTCTTTCTTTCTTTCTTTCTTTCTTTCTTTCTTTCTTTCTTTCTTTCTTTCTTTCTTTCTTTCTTTCTTTCTTTCTTTCTTTCTTTCTTTCTTTCTTTCTTTCTTTCTTTCTTTCTTTCTTTCTTTCTTTCTTTCTTTCTTTCTTTCTTTCTTTCTTTCTTTCTTTCTTTCTTTCTTTCTTTCTTTCTTTCTTTCTTTCTTTCTTTCTTTCTTTCTTTCTTTCTTTCTTTCTTTCTTTCTTTCTTATATTTTTCCTTTTTCATAGAGGTGTTCATTAAGCAGCGCCAAAAACACAAGGATCCGTACAAACACATAAAAAGCTCAACAAATCAATTCAAGTAAGAACAGCCACTGACAGGGTTACAAAGTAAAACTAGTTGGTGGGGATGGATGTCAGAGAAATATAAAGAACATCTCTCATTGAACAATGCATAGAGTAGCCATTGCTCAGCTTACGACGCTTACAAGGTACATCTGTCCTAACAAATTACTGAATCTTTGCTGTACCCTTACACAGTAAACTTATTAAATGAGCATATATTAATTGACCTTTCTGTTTACTTTGATGACTCTCAGAAACAGCCAAAAGTAACCCTCACCAATAAGAAACCATCCCCTCATCATGGTAACCACAGCAATGAGCACATATTTCTATTCATCTAAGAATATACCATGACAATAAAAAATAGGTAAGTGCACCTGAGTTGGCCAGTTCCTTTCACTGTTTATGTGTATGTATCTTCTGAGGAAAGATAAGTTTTTTGAAAGAACCTGGGCAGCTCCATGTATGAACAACTGTCAGTAAATGTTTTTCTCTACTCTCTAGCCTAGAAGTTGATAGATTTTAGTGAGAAGAAATATCTGCTCTTTCAATTAGCACAAAACCACTCAAAAAAACCCAAACCTCAAGAGACATACACAAAACCAACTTGAAAAATCAATTCAGCATGTTTCTTGGGTTCTCAAAATGCATGCATGCCTATGCTCAATGGGATATGTATCAATAACATCTGAATGAAGTAGCAAAATAGAAAAGGTTTTCTATATTGCAGACTGTCTACACAAGGGAAAACTGTATACCATAGATTGGAACTCAGTTTATTCCATTTAACAACCTAACTTCAATCCAGCTGTTTCACACAGGAAGGACTATTATTAATTTCATGTCAATTTTTCATTTCCCTCATGCAACCCCAGCTGTCACAGCGCCAAATAGAACAAAATGGCCCACATGAAAGCATCATTCTGAAGGGAGCTACTTAATCATCTTGCAAGTTATAGGGATTCATGACTGAATAATGAGCAACCAGCAACCAGCAAGAGCATGACAAAGGGGAAGTTTACACTGGTGAGAACCTGACAGAGTGATTCAAGTTCCTGCTTCATGAGATGTTCTCTAGCACCATTTCCCCAAAAAGGAGTAAAATTCAGGGCAGTATAAATGGGGGTGCTCAACCAAGCTGCATAGAACCCACCTCTGATTTGTCTTTGTAACACTCCTTCCAATTTTCCATTCATGGCAGCAAGTTGCTCGACCCATATTTTCAACAGATTTTGCAAGTTTACTAAATATTGTCACAACCCATGCAGAAAATATTTCCTAGGCCAGGTGATATCTTTTGCTGAAGACACTTCAATGCTTAAGATGCAGCAAACCAATGTGCATGAATTTTCACAAGTCCTCTTGGTTTTCCTTTCCTATTCCAAGCTGATGACAATATTTAGTTTTCAGCTGTAATACCATGTTTCTATACATGCAGTAGACTACTACAATAGATACCTGCAAGCATGATTATGTTTATTTTTTCCCCAAGAGAAATCCTTCTTGGCTTGCACCTAGGATGTAGCAATGGTTCTGTTACCTTGTTCGCTTTTCCATCCCTTTACATAGGCATACATAAATGCCATCTGTTCTCATGGGCATAATAACAAGGTGTATCTTCCTAGATCTGTTTGTCAGCCCAGTCTGCCCCTTCATGTCTTCCCTAGAAACTCAGAGTCAGGCTGTCCTTGCCCAGAATTAGTCCACATCCTGTGTGCCTCAGCTTTGAGCTCTTTGAACAGCATCAGAGCAGGTCCTGGATCCTACTCTTCCTCTGTGTTAACAAATTTAACTCACTGCCCTTACAGTGCTGTGGTAACGTCCAGATCCCAAACCAGCCTGTGGAGAAACACCTTGCAGAGCTGCTGGATCTGCAATAGGTGCTTTTATGCCTATATGGGCCACTTGCAGAGACATACCTACAGGAGCAGTACAGGAAGGTTAGATGGGCTTCAGATGGATTTTAGAGACCACAAAAGAGCTGGACCTCTTCAAGTGGGGATGGGAGACAAACTGTGATTTCTGCCCTGAATTCAGATTCTTCCTCACTGTTTTGTAGCTGACCTAAAGGAATGTCTCTTTGCTCAATGTTATGCTAAGAAATTAGTTCTGAGTTGTTAAAGATCTTTTATGTTTGCAGCAATATGCTGCATGCTGCTTTAAAAGACTAAAAACACAAAAAAAACCTGAGTAAAACTTGAAAGCAAAGTATCTGTGCAACACTAAGATTCTAAAGTGCAACAATGACCATTTTCATGATCAGAAGTCCCTTCTCACAAAACAAATAAAGAACCTCTTTTTAGCTTTTGACATTGGCAATGAAAAAATAGCATTTTTCAAATAAATATGCACAAAATGGCCACACTGTGGTTTCACCCAAAATCTGAGGAAGATTTGAATCTACATTTTTTAAAGGCTTCCAGCTACATCTGAATTAATACTCCTAAAATGTCCAGTTTGTGAAGAAAAAAAACCAAAAAACCAAAAACTACCAGTTTCCAAAGAAGTGTGGTGTACATTGATAAATCGTATTTTTGTAATTATTTCTTTTGCATATAGGTACTACAATCTCATACAGAACTAATGGGCTTCAGACACACTACAAAAGCTTGAAGACAGCTAATATATTAGGCATCTTCATAACTATAAAAAGTTTACATATTGTAAAGCAGCTAAACAGTTACAGAGAATCAGCCATAAGGCCCTGTCCCTATGACATCAGGTCAAAATTTCTAAATTAGGTAGACTGAAATCTCAGTTGGGAAGATTAAATGAACTTTAACTAACATCTTACATCATTCAGCCAATATGAAACTTACATTTAGATCCCATGGATGAGGCTAAAATTTATCTATAGAGCTACTTAGCATTGGTTGACCTAAGAAACAGAGTAGAAAAAGAGGAAAAGGAAGAATGAATCTGAGAGATAGAGATAAAAATAAAAGCAGGAATAGAAAAGAGGAAGGGAAGAGGCAGAGAAACACTGAGAGAGACCACATGAATTCTGCAAGAGAGCAAAGTACTTCAGAAGGGGAAAGACTGAGATGTTATTTACAACAAGAAATTTTCATAGATAAGAAAAAAATAAATGAGTCAGAGTGATGCAAGTGATGGAATTTAATCCAGCTGTTTGTGTCCTATGGCAACCCCAGATAAGCAATATCAGAAAAATGAATTAGGAAATCCAGATGGCAATAAATATTATCCTCATCAATAAAAAACAGATGCCAAGAGTACTTTTGACACATAAATGTTATTACACTGTGTTCCTTTCCTTTGGCTATTCTCTTTCAAGGGTGGACAAGAAAATCCTGATCTCTTTTTTAAATTACTTCAGATGATACTCTTACACTGTTATATACTTTTGCTACTGTGTCAATCCCCTCCTGCAGATTAAGTAACATATGCTGATATATCCTTAATGTTATAAGAAAACCTCAAATCTAGTGGTTTGGAAACACTACACAGGAGTAATTTTCAACAAATCTTTTTGCAAAGTGGTGATAGCATAGTAATTGTATAGCACCAATCTGGAATCCAAACACTTTAATGGACATTCTGGTCACATTTTAATCTCTTTGGAGCCCTCAAAACACAAGCCTGGAAAGGATAATTTTCCTCAAAATTATGTGAGAAATTAAAGAAATATTTTCTACTGTGAAAGCTAAAAAGTACAAACTAAATTAAGAAAAAAAAAAAATGTTCCCACTTAATCAAAATCAGAATTTGTTGCTTTATAAAATTTTATTTTATAATCTTTTTAATACTAAAATAAAAACTAGCTCTAACTAAATTACTGACTAATAATTATGTTTTCCAAATTCTTTTTTTTATCAGCTACTGAAAAGTATATGCTATTTAGATTTGTGTCAGAAACAACATTGGATATTTTCTCCTCTGCAATATTATTCAAGTTCTTTTTATCTATTATTTTCCTAGCAGTAAAATTGAAGGGTAATTATAAATTATGTAAAGCTTTGGAAATGCATACACCAAAAAAGCAGATAAGCAGATATCAAGACAAGAGAGCCACCTAAGCTATGGGCTTTCTTAACAGGTATTCAACATTATAAGTCTAACGGTGTCAACATATGGTAAAAGGAAGTTATACACAAAAATCAGCTAACCTGTGCATGAGTCATGTTCTTCCAGACATGAAAACAAATCACATCCTTCCCTCGCTTTTCCATCATGGAAATCTTTATCATAAAGCTTATTTTAAAGTGAAAATGGGCATGAAGAGGCACTTTGATTCAGCATCAAATGTAAAAATTCAGTGTAGAGAGAAACATCTGCCTATACCATCCATGCCACTTAAGGGAAAAGTACTGCTTTTTCTGAATTACAGCTCCTAGAGGAGACATAGGTGTGTCTGTCTGCTAGGTGTGGCAAAATATTACTGCAGAAAGACAAAAGATTTTCACTACCACAGCTAGCATGTTGTACAAGTTAAAATGAAACAAAGCACCTCACTGCTCAGTGGCAAAGTGCTGGCATTCTTATTTAAAGGCAGGTGAAACAATAAATTGTAGACTGAGAAATTACATCTTCATTGGAAACACTTGTGTAAATAGTAAAACAAAACAAAAATAATTGTAGTCTTGTTTTTGCTTTCCTACTGGAAATTCTCTAAAGGGAAAAAGCTACCTCTGAAATAGGTATGTCAGATTGAGAAACATCCAGTGACAGCAAGCAGAGCATTACTGTCTTTCCTCAGACACTGGCATGTAATTCCTTTTGCCTTGAAATTCTGCCTACCTACCACATAGCTAAGATATAACATTTGAGAGATGTACAGATATGTACTGCTGAGGAGGCAGTCAGGATCCAGCTACAGAACATGCCACATGCTGCTATTTACTGAGTCCCGGTCTTTGCAGGAAAAATATTCAGGAATTATTTGAGGGGGGAGTGCACAAAACTCACGTAAGCTTACCTTCCTCTTGAGTACTCCATAGTAAAGTGCTGAGTAATAAACAGAAAGTTCTGTATGGTACCTGAAATGCAAGAGCTCTTTAGATAACTTACAACATATGATCCTGCATTGAGGCTTCTGGATAAAAACAAGTTGAACTAAAGGACATTTTAAAGAATAGCCCACATCTGCTGTTGTTATAACCTCTGATGAGGTCAGCTATAGCGTGCTGAATGTACCAATAGAGGAAAATTTGGTTAGATCCACTCTGATGACTCTGCCATATCATTATTTTGTTCATACACACAAAACTGGTGTACAAAAGCAATCTCCTTGGTAAAGGCCAAGTTATTGGCTTCCTATCAACTTGATAGAAGGAAAAGCAAAATATTTCCTAGGGGAAAAAAAATGGTAACAAAAAATGTGTCACTGTCATTTCCTACCTTTCCCACAGGGATATTTTGTATCTGAAAACATTTCCTTGACACTGGTGAACTATCTAATTGCACTTAGAATAAACTATTCCTTTTAAATCAGGACATATTTATCTCTCAGTCTTAATATTGTCCATCTGGATATAACAAGCTACGTATGTGTGATACCTCCCGTGGTACCTGCAAAGGGACTTTAAAGCATTCACAATTGTTTTAACAGTGAAATTTTACTTTCTATCTCAAATTCCTTCATTTACCAACAGGAAACTTTAGCTGCCTAAACAGAGCAGAAACTATTCAATTCCTATATGCCAGTGCTAGCAGAATGTCTGGCCAGAATTCTGTACACACAAATCTAAATACAAAATTATCAGTGCATATTTATCCACTGCCTTTCAAACAAGGTTTGAGTCATCAGGAATCAAACCTTATCCTAAAAACTAGACACAATCAATATGAAAGGGAAAAAATTGTTTCCTTAGCTTAAACATAGTGTAAAATATGAAACCAGAAAGCTAAAAGAGGCCTATAGCACACACCATAGCACTTTGCTGAATTTAGAGGGTTATCTAGAATATTTGGCAGCAAAGGAAGTATCAATTAGAGCCAGGTCACTGTAGCATGAGTGAAGTTGGCTCTGGCCAAAAAGGAACTGTTCCAATCTCTCTTCTTTTTAATTGCTCCTGACATGTCATGAAGGAAATAGAACAACAGAGAAAAGCATTCTGGAAAAAATATTTTAAAAGAGAAAAAGTTGAATCTGGTTACATTTCAGATTGTCTGGTGTGAAAGGAAGGGATGAATTCTCCCCCGTTACTTACTACCAAGAAACACAAAAAAAATCAAGAACATCAGTCTCTTCAGTAGCCATCTTCTCTTTTTCCTTACAGTCCAAAGCTGCACAAAGGCCCAGCACAAAGGCCTGAGTTCTACACTGGTGCCTTGTTTATTGAGGCAACACTGTGGATATGCACTAAAGTTGTGACCTATGAGTGTCCACCAAGGGGACACACTTGAAAATACTACATATTTAACAGAAAAACTTCCAAACATCAAAAAAAAAAAACAAAAAAACCCCCCACAAGTATTGCAGTTAGGTTTAGAAATTAGGATATCTAAAGCTGCTTATTGTCTTCAGTTACATGGCTTTTAATCATGACACTCCCAATGGCTGCACAGCTCTGAGGAATTTTTAGTGGTCAGATAAAGTTTCTGTTTCTCAGACAGAAATTTTATCTGATCACTATTTTTATGAAACAGTGTGTTTCATACTAGGGCACTGTTTGCTAACCTGTCTTAACTTTTTAAGTGGAATACACAGTGTTACACAAACATTTAACTACCACTCTTGATTAAAGGGAGTCAACACCTTCCACAGCATCGTTATTCAGACACTGCCTCTTCACACCACAATGGGAAGAAATACAGGGAGGGATTCAGGTAATCTAAAATATAGGTGTCTATCCCATGCTACCTCCATTACTGCTGGAAAGTGACAGAACCACTCAGAAAGTGTATTCATCCAGCTATTTTAGGCACCATGATTTCAGAGATGAAACACTTTTTGGAAGTGTCCATTTCACTCTACTCAATAGAAGAGATGTTCAGGCAGCTAGATTAGATTCCAAATAACTATCAGAAAGAACTTCTCTGAATTGAAGTCTGAACATTCATATTACTGTACTGAGAATCTTTAATAAGACTGCATTTTTGCCTAGTAATGCTATTCCTTTAGAAATTCCTGAGATAGAGAAAGAGACTTCATAGCTTGTTAGCATCTGCTGGGGAAAATTATGTTTGTGTCTCTGCTCTTCCTCAAAAGGGACTTTTTCATGATCCACAAATGTCTATACATCCAACATGTCCTTAACCTTTAGGAGGTTCCAAATAATTGCTGTTCTCCAGGCATGGAGATTTCTGCAGAGAATACCATTATTATTCAGACTTCTTCTTCTTCTGTTGTTTTCTGCCTTACAGTACAGTGGGAACTCTTATGACTCTAAAAACTCCAAGAGAAGAAAAAAGGAGACCAAATGTCACATATTTGCTATATCAACTCATAAAACCACAACAGAGACAAGAAATGGGTTTAAGCCAGAGACTGGAACCACATCCCAATCTGCACCCTCCCACAGAATGAGCAGACTGAGATCCTCTGTTCTGGTCTGGATTAAATTCTGCTGTAGATGGAAATCGTTTAGACAGTTGAAAAAAAGACTTGCCAGGAAAACACAACAATGCAGTGAGTTCAAATTCACGACCTTAATGTCTCTCCAAGTTCCTAATGTATCTAAGAACATGCAGAGCTGACCATATGCCTTGCAAGTAAATCTCTGGGGCAGAAGGCAGGAACAGGCAGACCTCCCTGCGGAACTCCTTAGCTATCCATTGAGTTGACAATTAAACTCACTGACACCACACAACACACTCCTGCCCTGAGCTTTTCCTTCTTGACCTTGTGCTACATCTGGTTCACAAACTAGAAATCTGATGTTGGGATGGTGCTGGTGCTACTGAAGGGTCTGAAAGCTCCTTCTTGGGTGAAATCCAGTATTTTAGAAGACATCTGAGTTAGAAGTTTTCTTTTTCTCCAGAATCTTTCCCTTCTGGCATCAACTGCTCGCCTTAGGACAAAAAAAAGAGCTGGATGAGGATTCCTTAGGAAGCCCAGAATGTGTACCCTGAATACTCTCACACCATCAGGTAAAATTACACCTCTGACAGGCAGGTACACTCCCATGGCATGAAGGAATTAGTAATGCTAAGGTCTGTGATCTTAAGCAAACATCAAAACTCCTGGACTCCAATTCTTTGGCTTAAAACAGGCAAAATAAATCAATGAGAACAAATACAGTGGAATTTTCCTTCATCAAGTGTTTAATCACATGCTAAAACCAATGTTTTTTCTACCATTGTCTAGGTTGTCACTCTTTTATTTTCTAAATTATTTGCATAGCTTTTTCACAGTTTTTAGTTTGTGAGTGGAAGTATTTAATTAATTTTGAGCCAGGCCACTAGATCTCATTAGACCCCTTAAAATATCTAGCATCACTATGAGCAATAGCTCTAGCATAACCTAATATTAAATTATAAACTAATTAAATGTTTAATAATTTGAGAATCACAGTGTGCTGGTTTAGTCCTACATTTACTACTTCAAGGAATACAAAAGGTAGCTCCTGCCTTAAATGAGTTATCAATTCAGAAAAGACTGAACAGTCACATCACACACCACACATACTCTATATTAATCCAAAAAATTAAATCCAGGTGCAAAATCGTAGAATTAGCATTGTATGTTTTACTGTCAACTGATTCAAGGGGTGTGTCAGTGAAAACTGCAGCAGCCTAGATCCACTGCAAGGAAAAAAGTGTCTTGGCTTATTGGCTTATATGAACATCTTCCAATTAAAATAATGAGGAATATGTTGACCTGCCTGCTGCTATTGCCTGATTTAATGGAGGAAATGGTGACAAATATAGAAAAATATATCTGCACTTATTTTTTATATGCACCAATGAAAAAATTAGAACATCCAAAATGGTTACTGCAGTTATAAGTAAATCTAAAGGTCATACATCTCAGCTGGAGCCATGTAGATTTTCTGGTGTTAATATATTGTGGGACAGGCACTGGGATCCCAGTAATCCTTCTGCTCTAGACATGGGATGTGTGTGGGGAGGCCATAAAGCAACAAACAGAAATTCTTTACAGAAAATGACTACTGGTACAAGCAGACATCGTTCATTGATAGATTTTTCAGAAATATGAGGCATTACAAAGGATCGGCTTGACTCAAGAGCAAGTAGGAATTTACTGGGCCAGAAGAGAACTGGGTTTTCCTGAAATTCCTGTCTGAACTTTATATAAGCCTCCTGACATTGAATGTCCTCAAAGAAATCTGTAACTTTACCTTCTTCTTCATGATAGTATAGATATTCATGTCTTGGAAGTGTGAGCTGACACAGGCTGAGGTTGAACTGCAAATATCAAAGCATTACATGGAAAGATTTACATGCCCTGTTACTACTTTTTTTCGTTAAAAATATATAGTTTGGTTTTTTTTAATATTCTTTATAAAAAAAAAAAAGACACAACTAACCCAAACCTTTTACCATAAAAACAAGCAGCTACTATGGTAATGGGATTGCACCAAAATTTGGCTTTCGCTTGTTTGTTCTGATATTCTGCCCTCCAACCAGAACAGCCTCGCAGCCTCCTAGCACTGTAAAGGCTGGAAGTAAAATGCAAGCCTGATGGGAAGATCATCAACATGTTTGCTGCAGTTTTGCACTGCCACATCAGGAATCAAACCCAGTTTGCCCAGACAGAGCCTCAATAGTCAGTCTGCTGCTATATTTTGGTTCTCTAAGGACTCTGAATCATCCTATTCTTTTGTGTACTCCTCCCACATGCAAGGTCCCACGTGAGGCAGCTTATCCTTCCCAGAAAGAAAGGCTGCTCAGAGGTTCCTCATGAGCATGTGTAATATTGCTGCTGAATTGGCCAAGGATGTGATGCAGAGCACCAAGAGAACGAGCACAAAGCCAGCCTAGGAGCAAAGAGCAGAGCCTTGGACTGCAGTTCCACCAAGCTCTATAGTGTACCATGGGACAAGGTCAGCTGCTTCGCACATGACTGACATGCTCTGCAGATGATGGGATGCTAAGCAGGCAAAAAGAATGGGTTTCTTGCATTGGGTTTTTTCCATCCTTTAGATGAGGAAAATTTCCCAGTATCCTTTATCATGCAGATTTTAGTGATTCTTCATTTGTTCACAATCATGCTATGATAATAATTATTCACAATTATTATTCACATTTAGAAATTATATGTTACCTGAATAGTAAGGAAAATCCAAAGTTGGGGGCTTTATCTCAATTTTCTAAAAGTAATTTTTAGCATGTATCAACTAATTAAGGCAAAATAACTTCTGATATTATCAACTTACATTTCTTCTAAGATGGCTCAGGCTTTTCTGTAAAGTATCTTTGAATCATTCAGGAATTGGTTTATTAAGCTGAGGGAGGCAGATAGATGGTATGGAAGATGGTAGCACTGTCTATCATTGCACAGTAAGGACATTTTCCATTATACATTTGTATTAGATAATGCATTTTACTGAGACTTAACATTTCATGAAGGGATTGTGCTCATGAGCTAGTCATGGTAAATTGTGGGGGAAAAAATAAACCAAAAAGCCACCAGAATCATACTCTCTTCTTAAGTGCAGAATAACATCTTTAAGGACTTGCCAAATAATTGAGATCATGCTTTTGTTTAAAATCAGAAGAAAAATTCTTTTAACTCCAAGGGAAAACTGTGTTAGCCGTACAAAAAGCACTGTTTTAAAGCAGTGTCAAAGGATAGGTCAGCACCCACTGGATTCTTACTCCATTTTAGTTTCATACTTGTGTTCCCCAAAGTTATTAAGTGAATCAGTCATCTGGGAGGTCATCACTGATTTTCAGAGGGCAAAGCAAATTATTTTATTTTTGCTTTAAACCACACTGCGTTAAAAGGTGAAGTGACACCTATGCATTTTCAGTCTTAGGCATATAATAAAAATTGGAGTTGAATTTTCATGTTTTAGAGGATTAGGAATTTTAAAAGTAAAACCAGAAGTAAGTAAGGTTTTGCATCATGCCAGGAAGCAGGCACAATGATCCATTTAGTGTGGGTTTTAATAGAAACTACTTTTGCATGTTCCTTCATTTGCATTGGAAGGGTATTTGGTTCTGCAACATTTAAGTAAATCAGTAACGTTTCTTATAGATGAAAATTTTGAAATTATCTCCTACTTTAAGTTTGTGGGAATCTGAGGTGGGAGGATTTTGGCAGGCAGAAGGATTTTAGGAGGTTTAAGTAAAGTTCTTTTAGTCATCAGACTTGTTGAAAAATTTCTGTTTTAGGAAAGCTCAGTTTTGTGGCATTCATTTGGTTTTCCAAAGGCTTGTCCCTGTTGAAGTGAGTACCAGAATTCAGGAACACCTCTTGAGCTTTAGGGAATTCATTGCCTGATTTTTTATAGATATATAATGCAGTATCATAAAACAGAGAAAAATAAAAATGTTAGCATTACGGTGATGTTGAAAGATGACTTTGTGCCATGAAATTGAAATGTTGCTGTCATACAGAGAGACTGTAGTCCGGAAAAAGTTTTATAAACTCTTTGGAGAGCAAAGATTCATAAATACATATTGAAGACTTGTATTAATTCATTCTAAAGATTTGCATTAATGCATTCTAGAAGCCCTTTTGAATTGACACAAAAAGAAAAACAATATTTCCTCCAGGATACTAAAAATGTAATGTTAAATTTTATCTATCAGGATGGAATAACATTAATTAATCTTTTAGAATCTTCAAAAAATTTCTTCTACTTTTTATAATTGCAGAGATTTTACAATGAGTTCATCTTTCCCAATACTCAGTTCTGTTACAATGAAGCATCTTTCAGTTCTGGATATGACAATCATATTTCATATATGCCAATGTATATACATTTAACCTTAACAAGCCAAGGAGCCAATTACCTTTAAAATAGCTTCCTTCTAAAACCCTGTCAGGACACCATTTCTTCTGAGCCTCACTCAATGAAGCTGAATGCATTTTGGCTTTTAAAGTTTCACTGAGAAACAGCAATAATTGACTATAGACTTCCTCAGTCCACTTAAAGTGACAATAGACAGAGAAAAAGAAATTAACATTTCAGGACTTGAACTTTTGCACTGGCGTCTGACTGATTGTTAACAGCTTTAACATTTGTTTAAAAGTAAGCAGACACATACCATAGATTGGGAAACATAAAAAAAATCTCCTGAGTGAGCAATCTAACCTGAAAGTTACCACAAAACTGGGCAAGAAAGAAAAACATGACAAGCAGCATTTCAGAAGGATTGCTTATTTATTTAAACCTTCAGCTGTATTTGATGTAGATACTAGGTTACTGGTGATTTGCAAAGGATTTGGAATGTATATATCTGGCATTGCATAAATGAAAGGAAATTAAAAAATAAATTTTATAACGTGTTATTTTCAATTGCAACATTTCTTCTCCCTATACCATCTCAGCAACTAAATTACAAATGGATTATTGTCATGGTTTAGAAATGGTACTCCCCCATTTAATGCTCCCACTGAGCCTCTCCCAACCTTGCTGCTGCTCACTCACTCCCCCTCTCCATCTGCCCTGTGGCAGGATGGAGAGGAGAGTTAGAGGCACAAAAGGTAAAGATCACGGGTTGAGATAAGAATAACTTACTGGAAACGGGATAAAAAAATGAATGCTAAGAGCAGCAATATTAATAACAAAATTGTACAAAAGTGATGGAGCCGTTCACATGCAAAATGCTCAGTGTGGAGCCTGACCACAGCCACACCACCCTGACCGCTCCTTCCAGCTCAGAACCGGCACTACCCAAATGCTCCCTCTGCCACGCTACCTGACTGGAACAAACCCCTGCTCCTCATAAGAGACTCCCACCCCTGGCAATGGTGTACCCAGAGGTGGTACAGAATCACTTCTGTGTCCTGGCCAGGCCCCTCCTGGCTACAGCCAAAATTAACCCTGTCCTGGATGGAACCAGGACAACCATACTGTGCAAATGCTTTCTCCCAGCCCCACTCTCAAGGATGTGCAAATTTGACTTTTTGAAAGATCATTGAAGTCTGATGAGTTGATAAGCAAGGAGAAAATGAAATGCCTGAAGCGAGAAGCACTGGTTCCCTTTGGAGTCTGACTGAAGTGCCTTAAAGATGAGCATAAAACTCACCAGAGGTTTATGAGATGCGGTCTGTAGAAAGTTTTCTTTAGTTTTGTTTGGAAATCAAGCTCTTGCTTTGATTTTGGTACCTGCACACAGAATCAGCACAGGAGATATGTTGGTGCAGATGGGCCAGATTGTATTTCTGCCACTGGTAGACGTGGCTCAAAGGGGCAAAGTGCCTTAATCCTGTCACACAAAAATGTTATCTCTTCAGAAATTCTGAGGGAAATTTTCTGTTACTTTGCCAAGAAGCAAAATTAGCAGATTCACTGAAATAAAATACATGACCTAGTTGTTAGCACAAAATCATAAATTAACAAGAAATTAATCAAGCCAGCTACACATAATGTCAGGAAAGAGCAAGAAGAGACAGGTCTGTCAAACCTTTTGCAAAAGTTTAATACCAGCTTAAGGTTTGTTCATGTATGCCATATACTGTAGCAGTTGCTTGAAAAAGGACAACACTTGAACCATGCTATTTATTACCATACACTTGGTAACTTTTTCTTTCATAAACACATTGGCTGACAATCACTATTTGAAGCTGCCAGATGCAATAAATTTCCAGCACACTCGCATTCCTAGCTTTAGCTTGTTCTCAAAGAAAAGGCAAACACTGTAAAATTTAGTACACAATTAGCCTGCAAACTGAAAATGCCCCAAAGTCCTGCCTGATAATCAGTCCTGTCCCTCATACAGGATTGAAATCAATTTAAGACAGCAGTTCATAATTAGATTTTTTTAGCCAGAGAAGGAAGGGGTAAAGTGTGGTTTTCATTTCCTTTCATTTTTTTCTGGAAAAAATGAAGACTTTACAAAATTTGACATTTTAATTTCTCTGTGATAGGCACAATGGCAGTGCAAGTCAAGAGCATCACTTTTCCAGAGACAGAGCGGGACAGATTCTAGTTATGACATGAAGGAAGGGATTTGGTGCATCCATCAGAGAAGAACACCTTAGGAAAGGCTGAATTTGAATCCGGCATTTAATGTTTAGGCTTATTTCTAGAACAAACAATTCTGCTGTGCATGCTGCAAAAAATGGAAGAGTGATTCACTACAATGTGCTGGCCTAAAGTAAAGCTTCCTACTCGGTTCAGAAGTGGAAGTTCACTCAGGACTCTGCAATAGAGCCAGATCCTGATTAAAAGCTCATAATAATGAGTGGGAGATTTCAAGTGGCTGGGAGTGATGAATTCCACTCTGTGCTTTAAATACTCTTCATCCTTCCTCCACACCTGCATATTAGCAAAGAGTCATGTTGAGGAAGTCCAGAGGAGCAGGCTGGGACTGGAAGGGCTCAGCAAAAGCTCTCTGAGATTCCAGTCCTCCTGCCCACCTTGTTAACAGTTTTCCTTTCTTCCTCAGTGTTGATTTTCCTCCTTGTTTTCCAGACTTTTCTTTGCTGATGTAATTTGGATTTAAAACATTCTGGAATTGCAATTCTTCCACATTCTTGCCTCGAAGACAATTATAAACAAAGATATCTTAATAAGATTCATACTCAAATAAACTAAATGGGGAAATCATGGGAGAAAATGTGACAGTGATGCAAAACCCACTGTGTGAAAATCTATCGGGTTAGAGGACTTTAAGAATTTCCTACTAATACCCTGAAACTATTCTTTAAACTAATGCTTTCATCCAACAGCTGCTCACAACTGGAGTTTATAGGTCTATTACAAGCCTGCCAGGAGTACTGTGGTCAAAGGCAAGTCCAAATAGCCTCTCTGAAAAAATCCACATTGGGAAAAAATGAAATAAATTTGGTTTGTTTGACATTTGGACAGAAAAAAGCAAAAGAAAATTCAGTGCATAACTAACAATTGCCATCTGCCATGCTAGAAATCAGTATTTTCACTTCCCAAGATAAAAACAATAGGCTGATATGAGGCTCTTAATCATGACTGCAAGTGACTATTTTGAGGGGCAAGTTGGTTCTGAATTTAAACATTAGAATCTAGCATTAAATTAGGTGACAAATCACAACAGTCGGAGTAAGCATTCAAAGACAGAAAGGAGGAAAGATGTAGGCCTTTTGCACATTTCCCAACAAAAAAAAAAAAAAAAAAAAAAAAAAAAAAAAAAAAAAAAAAAAAAAAAAAAAAAAAAAAAAAAAAAAAAAAAAAAAAAAAAAAAAAAAAAAAAAAAAAAAAAGGAAAAAAGACCCACACAATGAGTACAGGAAATGATTCAGCCTAAAAATTCAAACAGCCTCCCAGAAAAGAAATGGGACAAATGTGCCAAATAAACATATATATATATATATATATATATATATATATATATATATATATATTTCTGCACTTGTTATCAAAACTTAAAATAAACCCCTCTCCATATTGAGACCTCCACATTGAAAACTATTCATTATATAAATTTTCAGTGAGGTCCTCCAGGCCCAGGAGCTAGGATCTGGCAGATCAGGAGGGGATTTGCCTAAGAGTTTTACATTGATCTCAGTTGTGCTGAAGACCATATCTCCCACCATCCAGGCTCAAAAACTGGACAGTGCATCTTGGAAAGCGTTTTTCTTCAGCTTTTCAAAACCTCTTGGAGTGGACATTGGAATTACTCTCAGTATCTAGCACAGGACAGATGGACACAGTAGTTTCCTCAGGCAGGCTGATCTGATTTTTTTCAGAAATTGGTCTCTGCGGGGTTTTTTGGCAGCAGGTCTCAATCTCTTGCCAGCTCAAATAAGCTGCCAGAGGCCTTTGACCATTGCCATTCCCTATGCCAGGCTAATAGTCCTGAGTTTCTCTGCCTACTGCTCATTCCAGGCCATTGTGACATTGTTATGGGACTCAGATCAGGCTCATTGATTCTTGCAAGGTAAACAGGCCCATAGACAATATGCTAAAGAGGTCAACTAATCCAGAAATAATTCCACTATTAAAGCTGTTTCTTCACAATGAAAATTAAAGGAGAGGGGGTGGGTAAAGGTCAGGAGCAAAAATGAACATCTAATGAACGTAATCCTGCCAGACTGATGCTGTGTTGATTCTTCAGGAGGGTGAGTAGGCAGTTGTGCATATGTGTGTGTTTGAGAACACACACATCCTGAAGAATTCTAGAATACAGAAAGTTTAAGGCTCCAGAAGTGCCGCCATAAATTATATATACACTGAAAACAGGGGGAAATAAAGCCAGGACAGGAATAAATTTTGCCTTTTTCTGGAAATCTCAGCCATGACATCTTTGGTACCTCACCAAGAAAACCTTTACTTTATATGGCATTTTGTGATCCTAATTATTTAAATAATTTTGACCAGGGTAAGATCTGGCACCAGTCTTCCCTGCCTGTCTAAATGCCTAGTTGAGGTTGCTTTACATCTGAGTCTCTCATCAGAATATATCACTTTCTTTAATAGGGATAAAAGCCAAGTTTCCTTGCTCAGTGTCAAAAGCCTCATGTAATTGTCACACACTTAAAGAATAAATGCTCATCTGGTTCAGACTGTCCCATTGGGCCTCTGCTCTAAAATCCAGTCTAGGAAAGACATTGAGACATCTTGTCTTAATTCACAAAGAGAAGATACTTACAAGAAGCATTTGCTAATGTTAACACATTTAGAAATTTCTAAGAGAGCAACACTTAGGAAGGGCTTTGGCTGCAAGATTTTCCAGTGGCAATATGATGACTTAACTGAAGATGGCATTTTGTCCATTGATTATCCCATCACAAGGCTATCAAAAACTACATGCTGAAGAAAAAAATAAAAGGTCATTTATCTTGTCATATGGAGTGATAAATCATAATATTTGTCAGTGTGTATTTTTCAGTTTATTTCTAGCTAACCAAGGTCAATGACATTGAAAAAGACACAGCAAAGGCCTCAGTTTATTATCCAGGTAATACAAATAACATATAGATAAATGTGGCACTCTAGACCCTGGAGAACCTTTGCCAAAACTACCTAAAAGAACTTTAGAGCCAAAATTTTCATCTCCAGAAAATATGCTGACCTTTAGTTTCTCTATGCTTTTGAAAGTCACTGGATTACAGCTGTAAATCAATGCTACAGCAAAATGCCCCCCAAAAAATTGAGGCTGACCAATGTTTGAAGTCTTCTTTTACCAAAAGGTACAGATGAAAAAGTTAGGGAAAGTTTCTCTTAGACAAACCCCTAGTCAACATGAGATGCTTCAATCATTTTAGAGATTTTTACTCTTGCAATCTTTCCTCATTTTATGTGTTCCCATCTCCTTTGAATGGTTACCAACTTCTGACCCAAATAGAACTTCAAAACAGACTTTTATTTGGAACAATAACCCTGCCTCAAAAAGCATAATAGTATCTTGCTCAATTTACTAACGGCAACAAAACCCAATTAATGGTTGAATTTGTGCCAAAATGAAAATCTGGGTTGGTTGAGGGTTTTTGTAGAAAAAACCTGTTAATGATTTCATATGACTGCAGAGTCTTGATCTTTGCAGATACATTTATCCCTCAAACAAATTATCAGAGACAGTACCATATTCTAAACCAGACAAGAGAAAAAAAAATTTAGAAGACCACCATCAGAGGAAAAATTACCAGTATTGTTCTCCAGCAACAGAGCAACTGTTCATTTTTCTGGCCATTGCAACACACAAGTAACCACTACTCTTCAGATGATATGACACTCATTCTAACAGTGATTCTCCTCCCATCTCAAGAGGATTATTTAGTATTTCTTTACAAACCAAATATTTGTTCCTATTCTGCACATCCCGAGTGCTGATCCCAAACACTTTTGCTAAAAAAGTGTGTTCTGGTGTATGTTCTTTTGCATGAATAATTTGTACAGTAATCTACTTTCCTTTCCCCACATGACTGGATTAAAGTTTTATGGGGCACAGGGTAAAACCAAACAATAAGAATAATCTTATTGTCATCGTCACCAAGTTTCACAGCAATTCTGTTCTCATGTTTTCTTCATTCCATCATTTTCCTCCTCCCTTTTTTAGACAATTAATTTCTCAACTTGCTGTCCCTCAGTCTGAAGTCTTCCCTGCTGCTCACATGAAACAGTGTAAGTTACTGACTGTTGAAAACTTCAGCTGAAATGCAGCCAGGTCAAGATGAGGTTATATAAAAGTTTAAAAGCAACATTTTTAGGTCACATTCTCAGCAGCACAGATTCCAAATGTTTCAGTAAGCAGATTGCACTTAACACTCTAGCTGACAGTATTCATTAAATTAATGCTGTACCTATAGACAGTTCATAAAGTGCATTTTTACCATGCACACCCTGTAAGTACATGCTGCACTTGTACCATTCCCAGGCTACCTTTACAGCCAGGCATTTATTTGTACTCAGGCACAGAAAGGAAGAAAGTTTAAAGTAGTTGTTTTTCCCAAAATAATTTAATAAAAAAAAGATGGCTTTTCTTTCCCTCTCTGTGTGAAGATTAGCTAATCTTTGAAATTACAAACAAAATTAAAAGCCTAGTCATTCTAAATACTTTATACTGTGCATGCTTATTTTCCTTTCCTAATACCATTGCATGTGCCAACTCTCACCACTGTGAAGAATCTCCACTACACAAAACTTCAGTTTTGATGTTTTCCTTTAGTCAAATGGCCTTTATGGTATTTTGGTTATGCATTCTTATGACTGGAGATTTATTTGAACATTTCAGATGTGAAACCTCTTTGTAACTCTTGGGAATGTATTCTGTTTGGTTGCAAATCCTGAGAAAACATGTATTTCTTCATAGTTTCAATAAATTGAGTCTAGGACTGCAGGGATGAATGGACCAGAAAAGAGTAACAATACAGCTCTAGCAGAAGGGCAAAACCTATCCATCAGGAAAAAATCACTACATTTTCCTTGTGCATTTCCTTAAATTATTTTTGAAGCACTTTTCTAGTGAACTAGTACAACACATTACCTCCTATATCCTGCTGGCTTCTGACTGAAATGGATAAATTGAAGTCTGGTGAAATCTATCTAAGCAATGTATTATTTGACAGAGATTTTTTTTAATGTTCTGAATTCATAACAGTATTGTACCTTTGATATACTGCATATATTTCATAGCTATCCTACCATTTGTGCTGTCGACCACATTGATGGGTGATCTGAGGAATGAAAAATTGATTTGGATTCTACAGGGCAACCAAGCCAAGTGAAGGACAAGGCCCAGGTAGGAAAGCTGTTCATCCTTTGTACTCCAGCCAAGTGTACTTATAAATGTTCTCTTCCTTTCATTTTTCCCTTCAAAGTTCAAATTTTTCACTTCCTAATTGCCTCTACAGTTACTCATCTTTATGTGGAAACCTCTGTGGTTGTTTTGTTGCTAGACAAGTTTACATTTTAATAATTGCTTATGCAGAATTATACAAGCTGGGAAGGCAAAGAATCAAGAACAAAACGAACATTCCTCAGCAGGGTGAGCTTCCAACTACTGAAATAACAATGGTAATTAAAAAGGAGTTTTGCAGTTATAAAATTGCTTTAGCTATAAAAGGAAATTAATGAAAATATTCATGGTGTCGCTAACATCCTTGCATGATGAAACAACTACAAGCTAGTGTCCTTAACGCATCATTTACAGGAGAAAAAATAAGCCTACAAATTCTAAAAGCAGTTGGATAACCATACATTAGCTAGCATTCCCTCCATAAACATATCAATACATGTATTCTAAACTCTATCAGAATTTCCCTTTGGTGGTTAGAATTGATATGCCAACTAAAAACCCCATAACCTTTGTATACTTTCTGCATTTTCTTTTTATGTATTCAGTTATACAGTCCTATTCAATCTATTAATAGACTAGTATCTTGTTTATACATGAAGAAGTTCAAGACACAGAATGTCTCTTTTGAATGAAGAAAACTTGTGTTTCCTCTCCATCAAAACATGATGTGGCTACCAATATTCCCCTTCCTGAGTATGTCCTTAAAGAAGAACAAGAGCCTTTTGACTGACAATCTACTACACATGAAAAATAGGTGGATCATAATGCAGTCAACAGCAGCCAGCTCATTTCAGGGCTAGGTCCCAAAACCATGGTCATAACTGGGACAGCAACCTCTGACTACTGGCACATTCCAATCTGTTAAAGCTAACCCTCTCTCACAACCTTATGGTCAGGCATGTTGGGGTGCAGAAAACCATGCAGAATGTCCTGTTTCCCATGTAAGTTCATATATTTACATGCTTGCCTCCAAAATCATGACCTGCACTGCCCGGAGAATTTCTCCACAAACACCCCATTCCTTAACGTATTATAGGCAATGGGGATTGGATTTAGGTTTTTTTTTTTTTTTCTTTTTTCCCTTTCAGCCTACGTGGGCTACCTGACCTCAAATAACACCTTCCAACAAAAAAAAAGGAAGTCGCCTACTTTTTCGTGCCAATCCACATACCACATTCCACGGCCTTTTTAGTTTCTAACTCCTGAAAGCTCTGATTAAACATGTCTTCCTACTTGTTCATAGAATAGCTATTTTGTGTGGGGTATCACTTGGCTCAGAAATAGAACCTCAAACACAAAGCAACATAGAGTGATTTATTCAGCAACACAGGAGCAAGCTTCTAGTATATGATGAACTGAAAAGCTGCATGCAGAGTTATGAACTCCAGAAATTAACATCTTCATCTTCCTGATTTTTTGTCTATTTTTGTCTAAAAGCAGAAATACCATTTATCTCTCCCTGAGGATATATACATTATTAAATGCAATATGCATATACTTCATCCATTTATGTTTCTAAAAGTGAGTTGGAGGCTGTACCTTTTCCTGGCTTGTGGCTCTTGGGCATACTCTGAAACATGTTCTAGCAGTTTCAGTTTTCTTGCACCTGTATGTTGAACATTATCCTGTCTTTAGCATGATAAAATAATTGTTCAGAGTTACAAAGCCAGCATTTGTTTCTAGGCCACTTTTTCATATGGAGCATGTTTGTAGGAAGAGCCATAAGAGGAGAATAGATACACTGAAACTCACCGTTTCTCAGAGATAAACTTTGTAAAGCTGTTTCTCAATCAGTAATTTAGCAATGAAAGAGAAAAGCAGAAAGATAGAATCCACAGTGTCCAGAAAGGACGGGTACTTTGGATTAAGAATGGTATAATTTAAATTTATACATGCCTGAGAACGTGTTCAAAGATACTAGATGTGCACAATTGCATGCAGCAGTCAGCAATCTAAAGGAGATTCTGCATTGATGAATTACACTTTTAATAAGTACATTTGGCACCACTCTGCACTGGGAAACTACAGGTAGTTAAAAATTTGTGAGAGAAAATTGCAGCTGGTATTCTCAAATCTTTAATTTTATCAGCAAAAAATATTGGGCTGCCATTGTGAGGCAGTACAGTGCTTTGTGTACCTGTTGAGGAAAAGACTGAGCACAGAGATTCAGTGTTTGTCTAAACGAACAATGGAGAGAGTCCTGCATTAACTCTGCTCACAGACACGCACAGCTGCGGCACAGAGACACGGCTGTGCCGGAGCTAATAAGCATAGCTGCAAGGCTGTCTATTTCACTGCAGACCTCTTGCCAAGACATAAGATAGTATGTACCCCTAGATACAGACACTCAAATTACATTCCAGCCTATGCCTTGTTTATGCCTTGGCTTGATGTTTTCAGATAGGTTCCTTTGGAGAAATTTTCCAAACGGCCTTCAAGTTTGGATGCCTTTACCATTGCAGGAATCAGACATTCTTAGGAAGCAAATCGTTTATGCTTGGCTAATACATCCAAGGCTGTTCTGCAGGGACACCAATTTTGGACTGGCATTTTTTAAAAATCTTACTGTCAAGGCCTTCCTTTATGCCTCTGTTTTCTACCCCTGCAATTGAATAATATAAGTCTACAAATATTTAAAGAATATTCTTGAGTACTTCTGTAATAAATGCTCTAATACTGACAGTAACCTCCAAGACTTGCTGGCTTGCTCTGTGCAGTTATATCAGATTCTTGGTCTTCACTGACCTTAGCAAACTTGGCTAAAACCATGTTAAGATGCAAACTTCTCTACCTTATAAACAGTCTAGTATACAAAAAACTAAGTTGAAATTCATCACAGTGAAGACCAGCTCCTGTATATATGAACAAGAAGTTAAATACAATGCAAAAATAACTGGCAAGAAAACAAAAAATATTGACAGGACTGGAGGCCTGTATTAAATCACAGCAGGCAGCATAAAAATTAATGATACGAAACTTCGCAAAACAAAAATTCAAGGAAATAAAGAGAAGACCACTGTCATGCCAGTACATGCTACCAGAAATACTCTATACTTAAGAGACTAAATTTTTTCCCTAAGTCTTATTAGGGCTTTAGATGAAGAATTGCATTGCATGAGAGTTTTTATAACCATGCTTCTCATAAGAGCTAAAGAAAAGCTGGAAAAAGTCCAAAGTGGAGATGAAGAGGTTCAGAAAATATGAACTATGAAGAGAGATTGAAGAAATTTGCTTTGTTTAGTCTAGAAGACTGAGGAAAGACATGATAGGAGGCTTTCATGTGCGCAAGATTGCTTGTAAGGGGACAGCAACCAATCTCTATGCCTCCTGAAGGAAGGACAAGAAGAAATCAGAGTAATTTCCAATACAGAAAACTGTTCTGTGAAAGCAACTCTACAAGAAGACAGATGTAAGCAAGCTGCATGAGGACGCTGTGGAAATAAATTGAACAAAAGGTTTACAAAAACAGGTTGGGCAATTGGGAATTGTCTGCTGTATTTGAGCCTCTTTAAGCTCTCTTTAAGTAGTCAAAGGTGTTATAAGGTCTCCTTGGAGCCTTCTCTTCTCCAGGACAAGCATTCCAACTCTCAGCCTGTTTACACAGGAGAGGTGCTTCAGCCCTCGCATCATCTTCATGGCCCGTCTCTAGGCTTGCTCCAGCAGGCCCACAAACTTCTCACGCTGGAAGTCCCAGAGCTGGATGCAGTATTTGGTGGGGTCTCACAAGGGCAGAGCAGAGATGAAGAAACTCCTCCCTCAACCTGCTGACCATGTGTCTTTTGAGGCAGCCCAGGACGTGATTAGCTCTCTGGGTTGCAAGTGCACACTGCTGGGTTGTGCTGAGCTTCTCAACCATCAACACCCTCAAGTCCTTCTCCTCAGGGTTACTTTCAATCTGTCCTCTGCCCAACCTGCATTCATGCTTGGGATTGTGCTAAAACTGGTACAGGACCTTCCACTTGGCCTTGTTGAACTTCATGAGACTGCATAGGCCAACCTCCCAAGTTTGTCAAGATCTCCCCAAGTGCCATCCCAATTTGGGTTTTTTTTACTCAGATGCCAATTTTCATAGGACCTGGTAAAACTTCCTTTAAAATGCTACTCTTCTCCTGAATTTGTGTTTGACTGTGCTTGAAAACAGTTTTAAAGTTATTTGGGGGGTAGGAAGAGAGCACTTTGTTACACAGACATATCCAAACAGATACAGAGCATAATCACAGATGTCTCATCTCCTTACAACATTTGGCTAAAAAAAAATCTACCCCATTCAAATCATAGACAAAGTAATTTTGATGTATACATTCTCAGTTCCTAGGAACTATTTTCACTAACACGTTTGTTAGGTTGAAGTGCTTGCTAACAAAGTGAGGCTACTAAAAGAATAAGCTAGGCTGTAACTTCAAGGCCCATGTGTCCCAGAGTAATTTCCTAGAGAACTTCCTAATACTGGGTGAAAGTATGCCTAGGCTGAACTGTTAAGAGCACTGCTTGTGCTTTCATTCTATTTTGCAGGCCAAGTCTGAAGCCTCAAAAGGGCCATAAGAATCATCCCTCAGTAAGGATCAAATTATTTGATGCCTCTAATATTACTGAACCTGTCAGACTGTCTTATTTCAGATATTACAAGAGGTTTTATTTCAGAGATTAGCAAGGTGTCTGGGTAGTGGAAAATATTAGTTTTATTTTTTCAGGGGAAAGAGGGAGGTATGTGCTACACATCAGGCTTCTTCAGTCCATCATGGCTCCCTCCAGAACTGCTTACTCTACTCCACGTGCTGTGCAACTTGGCAATGCTACAGTATCAAGCGAACTGCTAAGAAAACTTTCTCAAAATTTCCTCCCATTCCCAACAGTTAAAGTAATTAAAGTGGCACAATTTGGGAGACAACTGTAATTGATATAGATATAATGCTATATGTGATTTGAATTTAGAAGGCATGAGTCACAGCAGGCTGCACTTATGTCATGGATTAACCCAGCAGGCACCTTAACACCACACAACACTCACCACCCCTATCAGTGGGATAGGGTAGAGAAGCAGAAAAAAAAACAAATAAAATTTGTGGGTTAAGATAAAGACTAAAAGGACAGAAAAAGAAAAATAATAACAATAACACTGCTATTTGTTATTACTGTTATAAGAATTAAAATATGCAATGATGCCCAATGAAATTGCTCACTACTCACTGATGGTGATGCCTAGCCAGTTCCCAAGCAGTGAGACACCATTCCCATGCCAATTCCCCAGTTTTATCATACAGCACGATGCCATAGTATGGACCATTCCTCTGACCAGTTAGTGTCAGCTGTCCTGGCTGTATCCCTTTCCAGCTTCTTGTGCCCCCCAGACTACTAGCTGGTAGAGTGGGGTGAGAAGCTGAAAAGTCCTTGGCTCAGTATAAACACTATCTAAAAGCAGCAGTGTGTTCAACATTATTCTCATCCTAATTCCAAAACACAGCGCTGCACCAGATAATAGGAAGAAAATTAACTCTATCCCGGACAAAATCAGGATAACTTCTAATAAAGCCATGTAAGAACCTGGTTGTGAAAAATTTTTTACTGTGTAACCTGGTCAACAGGGCTAATGATGTATCTAAAATCTACAGGAATGGGAAAGGCTTTGCAGTATTCAATACAACTATTATGACCTCTGGGATAAAGAAAAGGCTAGACATAATACGTACCCATACTTTCTATGCACTTTTCACCTCATGTACATACATTATGTGGCTTGCAGTTCCACTAAGTAGCAGACTGCTTGGGAGTTTCAGCTGGGGCGTGTCAAGGAGTCTTAGTCATAAATTTCATAGATCATTTTATTTGCTCAAAATAATCTCTTGGCAAGACATCTTACTTCCCTGCCCCCAAGGCATTGTTGTAATAAAAGCCTGAAAATAACTATTTTGTTATTCAGTCTCCTTCTTCAACATGAAATGGAATCTCTTCCAGTCTGTGTTCTTCCTAATGTGCTGCTGCATCAAACTGTGCAGAAACTTGTGCAGAATAAGGAAATGACTAAATGCCAGTATTCTGTGTTTTACAGCTCAGTTGTGAAGTTCATCCTTGGTCTAATCTTGTTAACTCTAGACCAAGTTCATAAGACAGACTGTAATACAGATAGATTGCATGAACAGTTTTGTGCAAGTAGAAAAAAAGCAGAAAACTACACATATTGCCATAACACAGAGAGGACATTGGAAATTACCAACCAGGCTTTCTATTTTATATTTCTCTGTCCCTTCTCTATTTTAAGCAACTGGCCTTTAAGAAACTCCAGGCACATCACTTCCTAGCACAAAATTAATCTTCCCTCTCAAGAGCACATTACTGTTTATTCATCAATTCTCTTAGTTATTTTAAACACATATCTTTCAAGTTGTGTAATGACAGAACAGTCCTTTTTTAATATACAAGTTATTTGTTTTTTCTACCACATGACTGCCAGCAACACCCAGCTATGTATTGCACAGATCTTTCAATGCCTTTTTTCCTGATGATTTGAAGATATTATGCAATATTAAGTAATTAACAGCATTTTTAAGAGTGTTCTATCAGATCTGCAAATAATTGATTGCTTCTGACTAATTAAAAGAAGGAAAGGGTAAAGATTTGTATATGATATGGTATTTTGCTCAAGTGAGGTTTCATGTTGTGGCAAAACGTGTATGTTCTGTTTTGCACATAATCAATCCTGCCCGATTGTGTAATATGAAGTTAATGGAGACAGGAGATGCTCTGGTAGGTGAACAAAAATTAAATCTCTTTTTAACTTTATCTGTGATTATGTTGTGAGGAATATAAGCTCTGCAGCTGCCTGTTTACAACTCACAAAAACACACTGGGACAAAGATTGCTAACGGATATAAATGAACAGCTTTCTTTCACTTCAGAGGATCAAAGGTCCCAGTATATAAATGTACAAACAGGTACTTATGGTCACCTCTGCTGAATAAAACATCTGAAAACGCTGGTCCACAAGTATGTCCACAAGAATTCTAATGAAAACCAAGGAAACTCTACCATGTGCTTGAATTTGAATACATGCTCTAATGATTCACTGACTAGAAATACTTCACTGAGGCAGAGACTAGATGCCTATATCTACGGTTACTTTTCTTCTGCTGCTTACAAAGGAAGTACATGAAAAAGCCTTTTGATACAGAATACTAGGGTTTTCCTCTTTATGCCTTCACAGACAAAAGAAACCAACTTGGTTTTAGTTTCAGGAATGGAGTTCAGGGGTATTTTTTGGTACATGATGCAAATTTTAAATATTACTTCAAAAGAAATGCTTTGTCCCTCGAGTGAAAAAAAAAGGCTTAAAAATTACTGAATGGCTTCACTTTTTGTGATGAAAAAAATGCTACTAGCATTGCATTGCCAGTATATATATTGCTAGGTTGCATATGCAACCCTGCAAAAAAATTTATCAGGTAATCCCTTTAAAGAATATTCTTCTCTTTAAATTGTAGTACATTTTGCAAACCCCCAGATCTGACTCTTAGTAAACAAATGTGCTGCACACCCACTACAATTTAGAAGAAATTAAAACATTTCTGTTTTTTAAGGGGTAAGGGCTCAGCTCAATGAGTTAGCTATCAGTTAATCAGACATTGCAATTCCCCACACTTTTTTTGGTACGGGAAAAGGTCTAATTTTGATGGAAGAACTTCAAAAACAAAAAATGCCCAATCTGCCTTGTCCATGCAGGCAGATTACAGCTGTGATTAACACACAGAATATGTCTGCAAAAAAAAGGAAAACCAATAAGCAAGGTATTCTTTTCAAGACCATATGCAATGCACCAAAGTATTTTTTTATTCCAAATTATGTAGAATGACTCTTTCACAGACATAGCACAGATTTGCCAAACAGCAATGTCCTGAATTCCACCCCAAAGGGAAAGGGTTATGTCTTGCAGTAAATCTGCACTCCTCCCCTTGGTAGGCAACCATTAGCTTCTTTACTGTCAGGACAATAAACATCAACAGAGGGCAGCCCATAGAAAGTCATAAATGGTGAGATCCTTCTCATCTGACTTTAGCCACTGCCCTAGTTTCAGCCAGGACAGGGTTAATTTTTTACACTAGACAGAAGGCGGGGTGGCCAGGCCCTAATGTTATTCAATACTATCTCACATCAATTTCCAGGGATTGGATTCCCTTCAGAGGGAGAAATTATAGTGGGCAAAACACTCCAGTATTGCTTTACTGTCCCTCTGTCATGGGCAAGTACACCTCTCACTAGACCGAGTTGCTCAGATCCCCATCCAGCCTGGCTTTACAGAGATGGAATAAAGAATTTCATCCTAGTATTTCATCTAAATCTACTCTCTTTCAGTGTGAGGGACTACCCCTTTTCCCACCCCTACATGCCCAGCCCTTGTAAAAAGTTCCTCTCCAGCTCTCCTGTAGGCTCACTTCAGGTAGTGAAAGCCCACAATAAAGTCAATCCACAGCCTTCTATAGGCTGTACAATCCCAATTATTTAAGTCTTTCCTTGTGGGAGAGGTGTTCCATCCCTCTCATCATCTTGGTGGCCTCCTCTGGAGTCACTGCAGCAGCCCCTGTCCCTCCTGTGCTGGCACGCAGAGCTGGTGCAGCCCTGCAGTGGCTCTCAGCAGAGCAGAGCAGAGGGGCAGAATCCCCTCCCTGGCCCTGCTGCCCACGCTGCTCTGGCTGCAGCCCAGGACACGTTTGGCTCTCTGGGCTGGCAGTGCCCATGGCTGGGGCATGTGCAGCCTCTCAGCCAGCAGCACCCCCAAGTCCCTCTGGGCAGGGCTGCTCTCAATCTGCTCATCCCCAGCCTGTGCTGATATTGGGGATTGCCTGACCTGGGTGCAGCACCCTGCACTTGGCCTTGTTTAATCTCATGAGATTTCCACAAACTGGTTCATGAACTTGTCCCAGTCCATCTGGATGATATTCCATCCTTCAAGTGTGTCAGCTGCACCACTCAGCTTGATGTCATCTGCAAACTTGATGATCCCTTCACCTATGTAATTGAGAAAGACATTAAATAGAACTGGTCCCAGCACAGACCCCTGCTCATGTCCATCGGGATTCTGAGCCCTTAACCACCACCCACTGGATGTGACCATCCAACCAATTCCTTATTCAGCAAACAGTTAACAGATAAGCTGTTCTTTTTTGTACCATTATATGTCCAGAAGTGAAATACTCTGTGATATATGATACAGAATTCACTATGCTATTCAGCTTTATGCTGAGAATACTGATTGCAAGAAGGGGCAAAAACGATCTCAACTAGCATAAAATGTTAAACCTATCCAGGTTACAGTCCATGTATCTTGCATGCTCTCTCTCTTGCTGATCTTTTAGGATTTTTTTACTGACACAGCTCTCATCATCACCATCATTTCTCTTCTCTCTCAGTTCTTTATCTTGAGACAGTTGAGGTTTTTTTCTGTGAATCACTGTACAGTAAAGAGGTCTACTTCAGATGGTATACTCTAAGTTAAAAGGGCAAACAACAATTTTGGCTTTGCCCTAATATACACAATTCTCCAGCTACCTCATTCTTTGGGTCAAGAATTTCCCAGAGCGTTTCGTAGTGCAGTAATTCCTCCTCACACACTAGCCAGCACAATTGTCTGATGCATTTTACACTGTTCAGAGTCCAACTCAGTCACTGCTCACTCCAATTTTTCCTCACCACACACGCAATTGCCTGACTAGGTCCTTCTCGTTCACTGACACTCCACTTTCCACGGAAGCACATGCCAAGCATACAAAGGCCAGGGAATGCAGAGGAATTAACCATTTTTGGAATTTGATTACTTCAAAGCTGTTTCACACGCTCAAGTCGCTTTTAGTCATTCAGAATGTGACATGACATATGGAACCTACCTTTTAACCTTTAGATTTCCTGTTACCTGGAATTGATATTGCATGGGAAATTCCTAGCTGAAGAAGTGCTAGTCATTTTGTTCATTAAACAAAGCTGCTATGGGAGAGTCTCAGCTGCACTACAGTGATAGTCATTTCATTCCTAAGGCCACGTTGTTTGAGGGTCATCCCCACATACTTTTCCCCAGTGACAAGGAGTGGAAAGGAGACAGCAGGTCCCTGCTGCTCCAGCCTGCCGTCCTCTGTCCCCTCGGCCCTCACAGGGCCCGGCCCGGCTCTACCAAGGCTGGGCAGGAAGGGCTGACGAGAATTCGCGCTATTGCCCTTTTGTGAACCCAGTGTCCTGTGTGCTGTGTATTGGAACCAGTGGGCAGGCAGAGAAGGTCTCATTAAGTGAATTGCGTTAATTAAGTGGAGGATGCTTTCAGCAGTGCTCCGGACAGCCGGAGGCAGCGGCGTATGGGCGCACCTCTCCTCCAGGGCCCCGCCAGGTGCCTCCCCTGCGGCCGGGGCCGGAGAGCGGGGCCGGGTCGCCGAGCGGGCGGCGGGACAGGCGGGGGGGGTGCCAGGCAGGGTTCACGGCTGGCTGAGGGAACGAGGGCTCCCGGCGGCCTCGCCCGGCTCCCGCTGCCGGCGGGGAAGGCGATGGGAGCCGGGCGGCGCGTGGGGCCGCAGACAGCGCGGGAGGCCCCGAGGGAGCAGCGCCCCCTCGCGGCGCGGCCGGGCGGCGGCGGCTCCGCGTCCTCCCGCTCCCCCAGCCCGCGGGGCGCGCCCGCCCCCGCCCCCCGGCCCCTGCGGAAAGTTGTCCCTGGCCCCGGAGCCACCCGGCTCCCGCCTCCCGCTTCCTGCCCCGCCGCCGCCGATTGGCCCGCCGTGCGCCCAGGAATGCGAGCCATCCCTTTATAGCCGGGCGCGGCGGCCGGCGCCCGCAGAGTCCCGGCAGCGCCGCTACAGCTGCCCGCCGCTGCTCGCCCTCCCGCTCCGGGACAGTCGGGGCCGCCCGCGGATATTGGTCGCCGGTACCCAGAGGCCGGCGCCGACCGCCCGGATCGCTCTTCCCGCAGGTAAGTGCTGAAGCGTCTCCCGTCGCTCTCGCTGTCCCGTCCCAGGGCGGCCGGGGGCACCTGCCCCGTCCCCGCTGCGCAGCTCCCTGCCTGCGGGAGCCTCGCTGGCGCCGGCCGTGGGTGCGACGGCAGCGCGGTGACCTTCCTCGTGTGTGTCCCCAGGCTGGTTCAGAGACCGACCTTTGCCATGGGGCCAGCGAATGCTCTCTGCCTCCTTCTCCTCGTGCTCGGCGGCTCAGAGACCAAGCGCACTGCAGGTAAGGCAGCTCTGTGCTGGTACCGGGGGCAAAAATAAAAAACTTTGGTGCCTGTGTAGGCAGATGAAGTTGTGCTCGGTAGTAAAAAGCTCTCAGTGAACAAAAACGTTTTAATTTGAGCATCAGGTAGTTGGGAACAGGAAACTTCTCTCTGGTGTGGAATTTGTGTAGCCTTCAGAAATGGGAACGCAGTCTCCAGATCTCGAGCATGTAGCTTGTCTACCTCTGCATTGAGCAGAGGGAAGGAGGAACATGATCTAGGAGCTGCCTGAAGAAAGAATGGGGTACTATGCTGCCGTCTTGGTGACATAGAGAAGCTGCTACTGTGTTACTGTCACTCAGCTAGATTATCCAAACTCGCTTTGACATGTCCTAGCATAGGAATATTGCAGACTGGGCTTTGCTGTCTATTTCTGTGCTGCTAGAGTGTAATGAGGTGCCGGAATGGCTGCTACCTTTGTGTGTCAGTCAGCGGGTACCTGGCACTCCTGTGCCGCCGACTGGCTCCTGTACAAGAATGCACATGTAGTGCTGCACAGCAGCTCCTGGTGGGACTGCTGCACCATCAGAGCTACTGTCTGTGCTCTGATGTGAGGCACTGTGCCTTGCACGATGTGCACCAGGAGCCAAAATGTTAAGTAGTCCTGGGAGATTTACACCTACTCAGCCTCTTGTCCTTTTCTCATGGTGCTTATCCTGATCTCTCCCTGCAGAGTCCAGGAATGATGATAACAGCGTCTTCGATCTCTTTGAACTCATTGGCTTCATGAAGAAGGGAGCTGGGCGCCGGGCCCCCGGGGTGTACCTGGTGAAGGGACCAGAATCCTCCAGCCCTGCTTACCGCATTGAAGATGCCAGTCGCATCCCTGCTGTGTCTGACTCAAAGTTCCAAGATTTACTAGATGCCATCCATGCTGAGAAGGGCTTCATTCTCCTGGCCACTCTCCGGCAAGCCAAGAAGAGCAGGGGCACACTGCTCTCTGTGGAACAGAAAGATGGCTCTGGTCATGTCTTCAGTCTAGTATCAAATGGGAAGGCAGGCTCCCTGGACCTGAGCCTTTCTGCTGATGGCAAGCAGCAGTTAGTGTCAGTAGAGGATGTCTTGCTAGCTACAGGACATTGGAAGAATATCACCCTGTTTGTGCAGGAGGACCGAGCTCAGCTCTATGTGGGGTGTGAGAAAATGGAGAATGCTGAGCTGGACATCCCCATCCAGAACATCTTCACTAGGGACCTCGCCAACAGTGCCAGGCTCCGTATTGCCAAAGGGGGAGTCAATGACAACTTCCAGGTAAGGCTTTCACTTATGTTTTTGCCTAGAATTTTCAGTCATCTGTTTTGAAGGTGCATTACCTACTCAACGAGCCTAAACAGCAACAAAGAACTCTAAATCTGCTAAACTTTACTAATGGAGTTTGAAGGGTAAAGCATTAGAATTGCAGGGATGGAACTTTCTGCAGCAATAAGAAGGCACTGAAGCTTCCAGACAGGTAGTTGCAGCCTCATTGCTTAGCTTCTTCTATGAGATTCAGAAATCCATGGGTTTTTTCCTTCCTGCCTGGACAGTCGCCAAGTCCTTATGCTCAAGGATAAGACCGTTAGGAAGCAGGGCTGGTTCTCATTAAGGAGAATAGAGCAATATGTTTCACTTTTCCGTCTGTCTGTCATGAAATTACTCTGTAAGATCTTGCATGACCTTCAGTCTCTCCAAGTGCAAGTGGTACTTCTTTCCCTTGCAGTTGCTGCAAGTAGCTGTAATTCTTCCTCTGTCCACAGGGTCTGCTGCAGAATGTGCGGTTTGTGTTTGGAACAACTCTGGAAACTATCCTGCGGAACAAAGGCTGCTCCAGCTGTAAGTTTACAATCTTCTGAGTCCAATGACCTATTAAAAATAAGATTTCTCGTTACGTTAGAGAGACAAGTTGAAACAGAACTCAGAAGTATGCTGACATGCAAATCCACATTGCATAAGAAATAAGATTATATTTCTGCAGGCACCCTAATGAATCTGGTGGCAGCTGTTTAGCAGGTGCTAGCCTGGAATGATAAATGCATGTGGTATAAAATGCATTTACTTCATGCCTGGTTTTTTCTCTTAGCCACTAGTGCAATCATTACTTTGGACAACCCCATCAATGGTTCCAGCCCAGCTATCCGCACTAATTACATTGGCCATAAAACAAAGGACATCCAAGCAGTCTGTGGATTTTCCTGTGATGAACTAACGAATATGTTTGTGGAAATGCAAGGGCTACGGTCCATGGTTACAGCACTTCAAGACAGAGTCCGAAAAGTGGTAAGTGATGGTCAGCTTCATGGTACCTTTCATTAACTAGCACTTAGTGAATTAATTATAACCTGACTTTTGAGAGCCTATGTAAACAGCAAAATATTTACTTTGACATCTCTGAAAAGGCGTATTTCTGTATTAAATCCTAAATATCTTCTTTTTGCTTCTCACCCCCAAGACTGAAGAAAATGAAATCATTGCCAAAGTAGTGCAGATCACTCCTGGAGCATGCATTCATAATGGAGTCTTGCACAAAAATAAAGAGGAGTGGACTATTGACAGCTGCACTGAATGTACTTGCCAGGTAAGATTCCTCATGTTCAAAAATCACCTGAATATAAACTCATAAGATGGAATTAACAGATATTTCTAAACTGCATTGTTTGTTAGAAAGAGTGAATTGTACACAGAACTGAGCATACTAGGAAAGCCTTAGAATTACTCAGTTTATTTCATTCTGCTGGATCTCTGATATAAAGGCAGCTTCCATACCTGGTCTCAACAGCAGTATTCTAGAAAATTATATGAAACTCTGAAATTATATGTATCACTCTGATACAGCCATTAACGGTTTTAGTTCCTTAATTTGGGTAATGCCTGTATTCTTTACATAAGTCCATCAGTAAACTAAAAGTCATTATCAACACAACAAATGTATGGTACTATCAGCTTTTCTAGATCTACGTTCTGTCCTCACTGAACCTCCTGCTGACTTAGTAGAAAAAGACATTCTAGTACTCAGTGAAGGCACTTAAACTTGTGCTTTTATTTATCTAGAAAATGCTTCTAGGTGTGTCCTATTAGCTTTTGCAGATTATAGGGAACAGCAATACCTTTTGTATTTCAGTTTATCTGTTTAAATCCCTGGATCACCTGGAAAGATACTTAACTTTTTTGTTTCACTTCTGCTGAATGTTGTAAACATTCACCAAATGTACAGTTTCAGGATTTCTTTAAATTATTTGCCTGTTCCATTTAAGTATACCTTAGCAAAAGCGTTTTAGGATACCAGTCTACCAAACAGTGGGTTAATAAGTGTGCCACTCTTTAGAAACTAAAAGTCAAGTATTTGTAGATGTGCAATACAAGGCAACTCAAATTCTGTGTCTGCTTCTTGAGCTCACTGTGTCCTTTGTCTTGTAGTCAGGAAATGGTACTGTGACTTTTGCATTTGCCTTGTTCCTACCAACCTGTTTACTCAATGCCAGCTGCAGTTGCCTTAATCTAGTAATTTGCTTGGGGAAATTAAAATAGTAATCATGAGAGCATTCTTCTGACCAAGCTGCTACCTTTAAGAGGCAAAACTACAGAGTGCCCTGTAGCTCCTATTGAGATTGGGGGTGGGTGTTCTTACCCTGCCTGTTTGGCTTACAGATCAAAAACCTCATAATTATAAGTTATAGATTGCACAGCACTTGAGCAGAGTCCACTAAACTCATTTTATCTTTATCATATAATCAGCTTAAATCCATATTAACTGAAAAGAATGTTGGCTTCTCATTCTTTTTTCATTTCTTTGAAATCTGACCTTTTACTTTGGGTATAACATAGTAGTCATTTACTTGAGCCAGCATCTGCTAGCTACTACTGATAAACTGCTACAGAACCAAAATATTTCTGCTTTTGACTAAAAAATAATGGGTGAGAATGGAAACAAGATGAAGTTTGACTGAAAATACCTGGGACTACCCCTTGGGTTGTATTTTAGCTCTAAATACAAGGGTTTCTGCTTTAGGTATGCTACTGAGTCTTAAAGTTCTGCAGAAAAGGTCCCTATTATTTACTCAGACTCCAGACATTGTTTAAATTCTGCTTGGTAACTGTAAACCTCACAATTCATTATAGAACTCTGCCACTATATGCCGGAAAGTGTCCTGTCCTCTCATGCCTTGTTCCAATGCCACCGTGCCTGATGGGGAGTGCTGCCCTCGGTGCTGGCGTAAGTGCTTACTACTTTCAGAGTCCTGTAGCAGTTGTTCACCTCTAACTAGACCCATGCTGCTCTGCAGTATACCAGAACTGGATATCCAAGGGGAACCTTGTGCTTCTGAAGTAGGTTAATCTGATGTGTCTTTGAGGCTGATCACTTTCATCATACATGTTCAAATGTTTCCTACAATATGCAACATACTGAAATGTTTGAGTTCATGTCCTTACACAAAGAAGGAAGATGAATGTGGCTTCTGAGGACAGTGGTGTCCTTTTTTGCAGAGAGAGGGGTGGGAGAAAAAGTATGGAAAGGCATCTACCTGGAGTCTTACTCAGAGCTGTAACTCTCTGCAGCTAGCGACTACGCAGACGATGGATGGTCTCCTTGGTCTGAATGGACCTCGTGTTCTGTGACCTGTGGTAATGGGATTCAGCAGAGAGGCCGATCCTGTGACAGTCTCAACAACCGCTGTGAAGGCTCCTCTGTGCAGACTAGGACTTGCCACCTTCAGGAGTGTGATAAGAGATGTAAGTACTTAATCTACTCATGCTGGTAGTAAAACAGAAGCTGCTTTTATTGGCAGAATGTTAAAAGCAAGGATTACCATTTAGCTCTGCCACTGGCATGGATCCTTGGCTTCTAGCTTTAAGGACTTGTTAATACAAGGTGGAGGGGAGCAGATAGTTAATGCAGTAAACAGGCATGTTTGGGCACTGCTCCTGGGATGAAACATGATGCCAGTTTAGGTATGAAATTTCCCTAGTTGCAAAACTTGATCTGTGACAGTCAGCAGGCTATCCATTACACATGGAGTCTTTAGTCCTGGTACTGGCTATGTTCTAGGTGCTATACAGCTGAAGTCTTCAGAAATTATGAGTAACAGAAATCTCTCTTGTAGTTAAACAGGATGGTGGCTGGAGTCACTGGTCGCCATGGTCATCATGTTCTGTCACTTGTGGCACGGGCATCATTACTAGAATTCGTCTTTGCAACTCTCCAGTACCACAGCTGAATGGCAAACCGTGTGAGGGTGAAGCAAGAGAAAACAAAGCCTGCCAGAAAGATCCTTGCCCAAGTAAGTGTGTCCTAGTGGTAACTAGTAATTGGTAGCTTAGTGAACATCCTGAGTAGTTACTAAGTAAGCTTGTTCTAATATTCTTCTCACTTTAAAATTAGAGGTGTGCTATATGAAACCTCACAGGTTAGTTTCAGATGAAACTATTTTTATGCCTCTTCCATGGAGTCCATTCTGTCATTTGTGTCAGAACAATGTCTGACCTGCTCTCCCTATAAAAGTAAAGTCCTCAGTCAGGTAGAAACTCATTGTAGCAATGAATTTAGAGCAATACATGTTTTCTATCTTCTTCTCCCTTTAGTTAATGGCAACTGGGGACCATGGTCTCCATGGGATGCTTGCACAGTGACATGTGGAGGAGGACTTCAGAAGCGAAGCCGTCTCTGCAATAATCCCGAGCCTCAGTATGGTGGGAAGACTTGTGTAGGTGAAGCTAGAGGGACTCAGGTCTGCAACAAACAGGACTGTCCAATTGGTGAGCATCCATTTGCCCATAAACATCTGAACATTGTTGATAATCTTGAAAATACCACTGTAAGGTCTGCAAACCTCAAGTGCTAGAGTTTTAGAACAGTATATCAGCTAAATACAGTTCTGTAGCAGCATGGTAAAGTGTCCTTTATCATAACATCTCCTTGCTTGTTTCACAGATGGGTGTCTGTCTAATCCCTGCTTTGCGGGGGCTACGTGCACCAGTGCCCCTGATGGTTCCTGGAAGTGTGGTGCCTGTCCTGCTGGCTACCATGGTGATGGCATTCACTGCCAAGACATTGATGAGGTAAGAAGACTGTAGTTTTCTCCTTGAAAGGGAACGAAAGAAAATGGAAAGGGAGGACAGAATCACTGTTTCATAATGCTAACTGTTGTTCTTCTTTATCTCAAACTCAATTTCAGTGCAAAGAGGTTCCTGATGCCTGCTTTGTGTTCAATGGAGTGCACAGGTGTGAGAATACTGAGCCTGGGTACAACTGTCTGCCTTGCCCACCACGTTTCACGGGAACACAGCCATTTGGTCGCAGTGTTGAGGATGCCATGAGTAACAAACAGGTATTGTCAATTTGAGACTTGTTCTGGGTTATGAAATCTCACAAAGTTTCTAAAAAACAGAAAACACCTATATGTTCTAGGCAAAAAAGACTTGGAGCATTTAATAAAACACCATCTTCTGTGGTTCAGAACAGAAGAAGCATTGATCAATTTATTTTGAAGATCAAAATTAGTTTTAAATATCATTATCCTCCTCAGCCATGCAGGGTTCAGAGGTTACACATAATTTTAAGAGTAACTCAGGAGTATTCACTAATGATACAAAAGTATGTGCCTCATATCTTAGTGCTTGGCTCCATTTGATAATACATAAGGTTTGAACAAGAAAAATAATTAGTACTAAGACTGGTACTGGAGTTGAGGACTGGAAGAAAGCCATGTATGAGGCTTTTTTTTGCCTGATTGATTAGGATGTATTTGAATCTTTGGGGGAAAAGTGAGGGATAAAACAATGTTTTCAGTCAGTTTAAGTTCTGTGTGGTCTTCTAGGTCTGCAAGCCACGTAATCCATGCACAGATGGAACACATGACTGCAACAAGAATGCCAAATGCAATTACCTTGGCCACTTTAGTGACCCCATGTATCGCTGTGAATGTAAACCAGGCTATGCTGGCAATGGCATCATTTGTGGAGAAGATACAGATTTGGATGGATGGCCAAATGAGAACCTGGTTTGTGTTGCCAATGCTACTTATCACTGTAAAAAGGTAAGTTTATCCTCTTTTACCATCTGCCATTCTAACAGCCTAAGCTGTTAAACTATTCTCTCTGCTGATAACCTAGGGATAGAGGAGGTGTAGGGATGCCATTGTCAAGGCATTGCTGGGAGATTCTTGCTGTTAGTGTATTGCTTTATATATTCTTGTGATATGGGAAAAAAATGAAGCCTTATTGTTGTAAATGTTCTAGGAAGATTCTAATTTAGGCCATACCTATATCACCTTTGTTCTGATAGCAATCTCCAAGGGAAGAGCAGCAGGGTAAGATTGTCAAAAACAGCCCAATCTTTATTTTTAAAATTACTTATCACTGTAATGACTAGCTTAAATTAAGAAAATTACAGTAAGGTTACTCCTACCTGACTGAGGTGTTACAATTTTGCCTAATTATTAGATTTTACCTGCTCAAATCCATATTGTAATAATACCAGGAGTGAACATCTCTCTGTGTACTTCTTTCTTTGTAGGATAACTGCCCTAATCTGCCTAACTCAGGGCAGGAAGACTATGATAAGGATGGGATTGGTGATGCCTGTGACAGTGATGATGATGATGATGGCATTCCTGATGACCGGGTAAGAAACAGAAAAGAACAGCCTTTGAGAATGTGGTTTTCCCACTCCCCTTCCCAAAGCTGGGGTCTAGCTTCTAACCTTAATCTTAAGAGAGGACCATAGGAAATTGCTGGCACTGACAGCTATCCTAGAAACCTTAGATGTGCATAACTGTGCAGACAAACTTTCTGCAGCTGTTTGAGCTTTGGAAGTGAATTTTCATTTTTCAATCAGCCATTCATACACTCGTGCCAGCAACAGGGTGTTTTGAGATAGCAGCATCTGAGTTTTAACTGTTTCCCCACCTTTTATTTCTTCTTTCATATAGCAGTACAAGCATAAGCAGAATCTGGTTAAAGTTTTAATTTGATTAATTTTAAAACTTGGCTTTTCTCATTTTTGCAGGACAACTGTCCATTCATCTATAACCCACAGCAGTATGACTATGACAGGGATGATGTTGGTGACCGCTGTGACAACTGTCCCTACAATCACAACCCTGACCAAACTGACACTGACAACAATGGAGAAGGAGATGCATGTGCCATAGATATTGATGGAGATGGTAGGTGGCCTCTGATCACTCCTTTAGATGGTTTTCTAATCAGCCATAAATCAAATGAACACAATATAATCCTGATTTCCTACCAAATTTCATCCCTGGACGCACTAAAGTTCCCTTGTGGTGGTTTCAGGACATGAAGGCTACTGAAGGAACAGTTAGGGCTAATGGAAATTCACTTTGGAATATATAGATTTTGGCACAGTTCAATTCTAGCCATACTCTCACAAGGCAATAGGAGCAGAAGTCTGTGACAGAGCTAGTGATGAGTCATGTTTCAAAGCTTTCAAATGCTGCTCAAAATGCTTGAAAAATGTATCAAGAAATGTGTGGTGGCTTTATACAGTCCTTTGCAGCATTTAGATGTCTGATTTTCATTCATGAACTTTTTCAGGGGTGCTTAATGAAAGGGACAACTGCCAGTATGTCTACAATGTAGACCAGAGGGATACAGACTTGGATGGTGTTGGAGATCAGTGTGATAACTGTCCACTGGAACACAACCCTGACCAGGTAAGGGATTTGAATTATAAGTAGAGGACTAGTGTGCTAGAAAATACAGCATGTTGTGTGTTGTAGAAAACATTTGAACAGGTTACACCTGAAATTTGACGTGTCACAAATCAATTCTTACTGCTTTCCAATTTGGTGTCTTTATCAAATAACATGCCCTCAGAGTCTGAACAGCTGCTAGGTATTTTCTGAAAAGTATCTGTAGTGAAGATCTGTGAGACTGGTGCATGTGCTTGTCACCTAAACATTTCTTAGGTATGTCAGTTCTGGTGATCCTCACAGTGAGAATATGAAATACTTTGGGAGCATTGTGTAAAATGTGTGTAGTGGAACTACTCTCTTCATAGCCTGTAGTGCTGTGTTCACTTAGACACAAAGCTGCTCTTTAAACTTTGTCCCTAAACTTGAAGCCAACTACATTTCAGAAGATAACTTTTCTAGCAGTAAGTAGAAGGCAGCACAAGTTGCTTTTCTCTAAGAAAAAGGCGTATTCTGACACTTGTGAAATTCACCTTCATAAAAATCCAGGGGGATCCAGACTCTCAGACAACTTACTGATTCAAAAACTGAAGGCAGAAGTAGATTAAGCCTGTGGCATCCTGTCAGTTAAAAGACTAAGTTTAATAGCTTCAGGGACACAACTGGAATGTTTGAAGGGTTAGAAAAGCAGTTGCAAATCAGTGGAATGTAGTGTAGTGTGGCCATGTAGCCCAAAAGCAGTGTTACTTGAAGGATTTAAACAGATAATATAAAATGTCTTAGTCATTGTCTCTTGCTTTACTATTTCCCCACTTGAGGGAGGGAATTGCTTGAAGATCCTTTGAAGCAGCTGCTTTCAGGAGGATCCTTTCTCTTGTGACTTTGAAATTTTTAGACTCTAATAGCTTTCCAAACACTATTCTAATCAAGTTCTAGAAGTGGAGATATTGGATTTCCAGTGCCAGAATTAGTAACTAATCCAACAGTCTATGGTATGCCTTCTGTCTACACCAGGGTCACCCACCTGTGCTCACAAGACTACTAGGCTAAATGTGAGGCAACCTCAGGGATGACGGGATTGTTTTTCTTAGTTCAGGAGCTGATCATGCAAATGACTGGCTAAAACATGTGATCAGCAATCACACTAGTTAGTTAATGCAATCTGTCACCATCATAGGAACAATTGTCTTGACTGATGAATCAGGGGGCATGAAGAGCATTTATGATAGAGAAAATTGAGCTGTGGTTTAGAGGATGTAACACTAAGCATTGGTAGACTGTTTTAATGTTACAGTCTCTACTGACTAAGTACAGAGTAGTGCAACCCTGGATTGGCCTTTGAAACCACATTGCTGCCAGGGAAGGTAGGAGATAAAGCACCCTGCATCCAGTATGGTAGACTAGTGACAGAGGAGACATGTGGCAAAGGCACAAGATAGCTGATGATCACACTGCTTTCTGATGCTGTGAATTCAAATTGAAACCAGAACAAGACTAAAGTAGCACAAAACCAGTTAGCACAGGCAGTTTTAAGTGTGTATTAATCCATCCACTATATCCATCTTAGCTCTTGATAAAGCAAGCAGAAATCCTGATTAATTCCATGTATTAAAACTCCTATTTTAGAGACCCCTATCTCAGCCTTCTTTAAGTGGCCTTTTAAAATGTTTTGGTTTTTCTCTCCTCTGATAGGAAGACACTGATTCTGACCGCATAGGTGATCAGTGTGACAACAACCAGGACATAGATGAAGATGGTCATCAAAATAACCTTGATAACTGCCCCTATGTGCCCAATGCCAATCAAGCTGACCACGACAAGGATGGAAAAGGTGATGCCTGTGACCATGATGATGACAATGATGGTATCCCTGATGACAAAGACAACTGCAGACTGGTTGCCAACCCAGATCAAGCTGATTCTGATGGTAAGAGCCAGTATCATAATGACATTTTAAGAGTTTTTTTCAATAGTTTGATGGTATTTTTTTCACACTGTTTAATGTTGGACAAAACTAAGTAACAAAAAACCAGAATGTCTGTACCAGAAAAAAACCCCAGAATATTGTTATAGTGCTTCTCAGGAGTAAAGATCAATGTAAAAGTGACCACTATCCAACTTACTCCTAAGTCACTATCAGGCTGGAGTGAAAAGGCATTTATACAGTCACTGCTGTGGCTTCTGTCCTGTGTCTGCCAAGTACCTGGGCAGTCAGAGATCTGCAAGTCAGACTTCAACTCCAAGCTATATGACTCAGAAACAAACACTGGTGGTAATAAAACAGTAAAATTACTTTTATCCTACAGGTGATGGACGTGGAGATGCTTGCAAAGATGACTTTGACCAGGACAGTGTGCCAGACATTGATGATATCTGCCCTGAAAATGTGGAAATTAGCGAGACCGATTTCCGAAAATTTCAGATGATTCCCCTGGATCCCAAAGGAACATCCCAAAATGATCCAAACTGGGTTGTTCGTCACCAGGGTAAAGAACTGGTTCAGACAGTCAACTGTGACCCTGGCCTTGCAGTCGGTAAGGGGAAAAAGTTAACAGGCACTGTTGTTTGGGATGGTTTGATTTTTTTGTTTGTTTGTTTGTTAGTGAGGGTGAGGAGTGGTTTTGTTGTTTTTTAGTCAGGGTGGGGGAGAGGAGGAGGACCTAAGTAACTATTAAGGAGTTATTTAAGAATTCTAAAAAAGTAGCTCCTAAAACTTTATTCTTTGATGTCCCCATAGGTTTTGATGAATTCAATGCTGTGGACTTCAGTGGTACCTTCTTTATCAATACAGAAAGGGATGATGATTATGCTGGCTTTGTATTTGGCTACCAATCTAGCAGTCGTTTCTATGTTGTCATGTGGAAGCAGATCACCCAGTCTTACTGGGACTCCACCCCAACCAAAGCTCAAGGCTATTCAGGTCTCTCCATCAAAGTTGTGAATTCCACCACTGGTCCAGGAGAACACCTTCGTAATGCTCTGTGGCACACAGGAAACACTCCTGGCCAGGTAAGAGTGGCACTTACTACATGCTGAAATACTCTTAACTTGATAACATGAGCACTTCAGTGTAATAACATACTCTTCTGCATAAGGCAGGCTGTTCTTCCAGAAAATTAGACACTTAGAGGAGGCCTGCACATGCTGATCGTGTAGACTTCTTGCCAAATATCAATAACTTCATAATTTTTCCTAATCAAGTAAAATATTATATACAATTAACACGATTGCTTGCTACAGACAGGCTTCCCAGGAGCAGTGAATCAATTGTTAGTGGAATAGTCGTAGCTTTCCATTTACATATTTTAAAAGTAAATTTAAATGCAGTTGATTTCTATTATTTCTATCTCTAGGCTACTACAGAGCCTAATGACTTATTTGCAGCCTTTAATAATAAGACACCTTCATGTCAAAATAATTGCTTTGTTATCTCTGGCCTTTGGTTGATAAAAAACATTCTTTCACAGGTGAGAACTTTGTGGCATGATCCTCGTCACATAGGCTGGAAAGACTTCACTGCATACAGATGGCGACTTAGCCATAGACCAAAGACCGGCTACATCAGGTGAGTATCATCCTTTTATCTGAATTAAATATCACAGGAAAAGTGGATGCCTGTGAAAATAAGCCTCACAGGACCTTGTCAAAGATGGCTGAGCTGTTGTCTCTTTGTAGGGTTGTAATGTATGAAGGGAAGAAAATCATGGCAGACTCAGGACCAATCTACGATAAAACCTATGCTGGTGGTCGGCTAGGATTATTTGTCTTCTCTCAAGAAATGGTGTTCTTCTCAGACCTTAAATATGAATGCAGAGGTAAGGATGACATTGCATTTAAGAGATCCTATATAAATGAATTGGTTCAAGAACATAAGACATAAGAGCCAAGAGGGAAAGTTGAACTGTGATCTTTTGTGGTTCTGGTTCAAATGAGTTCTGCAGGCAGGAATAGGGCACCTTGATAAACTCTTCACAGTTAAAATTTTAAATATATAAAATCTAAGTATATTTCTTTGTGTTATTTCAAAGTATCAGAAATTCATGTTGAGTTCCAGAAATTAAATACATTTTGACTCTTCTTTGAAGTGCTGATTTGAATGAATGAGCACATCTGACAAAATCTAAGGTAGAAGTGCAATATATTGACTTAAGCAAGTAAAAAGCTGATTTTCTTAAAAGCAAGCAAAGTAGAAGGTTGTCCATATATTGCAGTCTTGAAGTTTAGTGGAGGTAAGTGTATACAACTACTATCAGCTGTCTTAGTCTTCTGAAATAGTCACTTTATTATGTAATAGTTACATAGATTAGATTATGAAGTCTAACTCAAGGAAGTACCTAATTGAAAGTACTTTCAGTTTTCTCTACAAATCTCTCTGGGCATTAATGACTAGGATATAATCATGCATAATACACAGAAATATTTAAACATAGATTTTCCTTTTTTCACAGATTCGTAATCACAAGATTGTTGGATTCAGAGACTATTTAAAAATGCTGGTAATTGCACCTTTTGAAACGTTTAGCCTTACAAATCCTGGGACCATTATATTATTCCTTCCTTTCTTCTTTCTGCATAAATGTGGACTCGAAACACATGACCTGCCTCAAGAGAATGCTTTTGAGAGAATGAAAGTGAGAACATACTTGGTATCTGACCTCTGCTGAAGTGGAAGGAAACAAACGTGTCTTGCAAATCAGAATTGTCGTCACTGAACAAGCACACTTCTTTCAGTAGGAAAGACATTTGTTTGCTGTTTATCACAGTGCAGTGTCACTGCCTCTCTAACTGGAGGTCCCATGGAGTAGCATTTTGTAAAAGAACATCTTTGGATGTGCTGTGGACTACTTAAACTGAAGACCTTTCATTGTGTGGGGAAGAGGGAGTTTGGGTGGGAGGGGGAACTCTAGGTCTTTCTTTATGGGGTAGAGAATTTTTTAAGGAGGGCTGTGCTACTTTGGTTTACATCCATTTAACTTGGAGAAATTGTTTTCTATGTCATACCTTTCAGATAAAACATAGCCTTGCGCTGGTTTTGGTGAGCTAGATCAGCTCCTGAACTACACAGGACAAAACAGATATCCTAAAACTGATTTTTATTATGGCAGGAGGGAAAGAGGATAAAAAACTGGTACACTGGATCACACCAGCTTTGGGGGAACTGGGATTTATGATTAGATTCTGTTTTTGCCTGATCTAGATGCTGGCCTTGCTTATCTTCAAATGTGTTCTTTCAGATATGGTGCCAGAAAGCACCACCATCTCAGCTAGCACTGTGCTGTCCTTCAGGAAACCAGCACATGCTTCACTTTTTATGGTTAAAGAGGCACAAAAATAATGTAATGAAAACATTCCTTTTCTACATGCCATAGATGTTTTAAACCCCTCGCTTCTTTAGAGGGGAGGAAAAGGGGCCTGTAGATAAAATTGTAAAATATTTATTTTTGCCTATTCTTGATGTTATAATGACTGAGGGATTATTGATAATAACAACAAGAAATGCGTCAAGACTATCCACCTAATCATTGTTACAAGTCTTCATGACTGTAAGATTGTAAATACAGATTATTTATTGTCTCTGTTCTATACTGAAACTAGAGAGGGTTTAGTTGAGAAAAAAAAGTCTTGTCTGGAGCAGATAGTGGTGATGTATTTGTTACAAAGAGCAATTTTCCCATAAAGTCTTTGAGACACAAGGAAGAGTAAGGGTGTGGGCAATGGGATGTTTGTTTTTCTCAGTCGGAGCTCAATGTTGGCTTTTCCTTTCTTTGTGCAAGGCAGTTGGTAACCTGTCAGACAACTGTTCTGCAGTGCTAAAATTCAAATCCTTTTAGATATAGACAGCAGTTTCTGTCCCATCTATAGCACTAGGGATGAGGGAATGCCATTCACCCTCCTAATGTTCTCTAGTGCTGGGAAATGTCTGTGATGCTTTACCTCTGCTCAGTGGGCCTAACCCAGAGGCAGGAGAGCTGCCCTGAGGGGGCTGCAGCAGGAGGCGTGAGGACAGCCCTCACTAACCCTGTAACAGCCTCTTTGGGCCTCTGCATGCTCAGTTTGGAACTAGTGACATGCGGCTACAAAAGAAGGAATTCATCACAGACTAGACAATTTCAGGAGCTTCTTGCAAAAGAGGGAGAGGCCTTGATGTACATTAAAAGACTGTTTTCCCCAACAGAAGGGGCAGCATCCTTATACCTATAATATTTCCTTGTCTTTTGAAAAAACAAAAAGAAATGAACATGGTGAAAGTTTTACGTACAAATATTACCTCATTGTTGTGTGACTGAGAAAAACCTTTGGAGCAAGCAGAGTTCAAATGTCTAACAAACTTTAAAGCTACTGTAGTACTAAAAAGTTAATGCTGTACATAGTAAAAATTTCTTTGCAGAAAATGTATTCCCAGAAAGGAAATGGCATTGGAAAAAAAAAGTCAAATACAATTTCTGATGTTGTATTATATTTTTTCCTGTCATCTTGTATACCATTGCTTGTATTTTTATAAATTATTTTTCTCATTGCCCTTGTAATAGTTAATCACATAATTGTGTAGATAGGCTATTTAAATAATTTATCATGAAATGCTACCTGTAGAGTTAGTATTTCTATTTTTATAAAAAGTTTGCACACTGAAGATTTTTTTGCTTCCCTCCTCCCAGTGTTTTTGCTAGCATAATTTTCTAAGAACATGCTTTTTTTGTAAACATTTTTAACCATTTTTCCATTCTAAAGTTGTGTAAGTTGTACAATAAAGCTTCTTACATACAAAGAACAATAAACCACCAAGGACATTTATATTTATACCTTTGTGCTCTGGTTTCATTAATGTTTTGTAATGCATCTCTGGATCACTGATGTATTATTTGTGTCAAATTTGGCTTCCATGCAAGATTTTCTCTGCACTCTACATTACAGCTATGCTGAGGGCGTGCACCTGAGCTGTTACCCTGTGTGTAACCTCTGGCCCACCTGCAGGCAGTGCTCCAGTCACACAAGGGCATCTGGCACCTTGGATTCTGAAGGCTTCACTTTAAGACTTCCAAGCCATGCTGCCCTTGAGGCAGGCAGGAGGCAGAACAGTCTTTGAGTGACTGCACTCATGCCCAGCCAGGCCTGCCCCCTTCCACATGAAAAGAGGCAGCATTTTGGCTATTTGCAGGGGCTGGTGCAGCCAACTCACAACTGAAACTGCTAGTGTGACCAAAGAGCTGATGCCAGGGCACCCAATCAGCTTCTAGGACATGCTGCTAAAACTAAGAATGGTCAAGATTGGCTCCTCGATCTCTGCTTGCCGCAGCAGCTTGTTTTGTGCACCCCTTAGCAAAGGCAGGTGCTGTAACAGGAGTACCCACATGAGAAGTGTAGTAAGGGCATCCTGCAGGTGTAGAAAATTAATCTTTACATTTTCTTATCCTGAGGATGAAGACTCCTGTTCTATGTCACTACTCTTTTGAGGGCAGTCCTGTATATTTGAATTTTTTCCCACTGAAAATGAGGAGAACAAAGAACTCCTGGCCTCTTAGGAAGGGCCAGGAATTTCTGTTCTCATCAGTTACAGGACTGTCTGCTTGACTTCCCTGGAATGAGATGGGGTAGTGGGAGTGCACTGTCATTGTAACCCATCTGTTTACCTGGACTACCATTTGTCCTGCAGGTTTGGTCTCTTAACTCTTCTGGCCTCCAAAAAAACCTAAGACGTTTCCAACCTGGAGAAATCCCTTCATTTACTTGCAGGAAGAAGGAGATACCTTAAAACCAACAGTTTTCTGAGCATGTATCTCTGTCTGGACACATCTATATATGAATATATGTAGGTCTAACCAAAAGTTTGTAACAGAGAACTGCTGCTGCTTTGAGGAAGGCAGCCTTGGCAGCCCATTCCAATGATCTTGTCTGAGCCATGCCAAACTTTCATGCTAATTTAATGCATGTATTTTTTGATAGCTTTTCTTGTTATTAGAATAAAAAAGGCAAGCCATATGCTTTGTGTTAACCCATAGCCTAAGTCCACCCACTTGTTGCTTGGTGGGTGTGAATACAGTAGGACACAAAAAAAGCTATAGTTGAGATAAGTTAGGCCTTTACTTGCCCAAAGAAACTACTATACAAGAACTAAACACAAGAACATGGCAGGTGGCCACATTTCACAGGGCAGAGAACCCTGTGGGAAATTTGCTGTCCCCAACCTCCCATCAGTGGAACTTGTAAGTGTACCAACCAATGCATGCCACTTCTAGAATTACTTGGTGTTGGCCAACTATTTCTGCATAAGTAATCTTTTAATTTCTTGCTATTGTAGAGAACATAATGTTCTCCTTCCACAACATGGTCTTCTCAGAGCCCATGCAAATTCAGTTTTAAAGTGGTCATTTCCATTGAACATATAATCAACAGGAGTAGTAGTTTAACCAGCAGGTATTCATAAGCTATGGAGATAAAGACTGAGATAAGTGTAGAAAGATCTGCATCTTAATGACAATAGTGCATTTTTTACTGATATTGGTATGTTTTTTGCAGGGAAGTCCACAGTAAGCAGTAGATTTTCAACATAAATTCATTTTGGAAAGGACTGTTGAGATTGCAGAAGTAAGCATCTTAAAGTATCCACAAAGGAAGTTCTCGTTCTTATTTCTCACCTTTTCCGAAGAGAAAAAACTGGTGCACAAAGTTGTATGAATATTTAAGCAGAGTTACGACAAGAGGGTGAGAACTCATTTTAAAAAGTGCTTGGCAAGCAGAAGTCTTAAAGAAAAATCTTCCACAGGACATCCATAAAATTAGACAAGTATCATAGAGAAACTTGAATTTTCAAATGTAAACAAATCCCAGGAAGCCCAGACATCATTTGTCTTTTATTTCTCACCTGCTTTCAAAGTGAAGAACTGCTACCCTAGACAAAACATACAAGGCTAAACTGAGAGCTGCAGAGACTCTGTGTCCTTGTCCCTTGATGGCTCTGCTCACAAAATGTGTATGGAGAGACCATTTTATTGTTATTGTAAAATTAGGGTAGAATGCCTCTGGCAGTGCCCTTCCCACCAAAACTATGCATACCAAATACACAAAGCAAACAATAAAAAACAATGGCACAGATCAGTATTTCCAAAAGAAAACAGCAGATTTTTAGGGGAAAAATGTTCTGAACACAGAATACCTGTCTGCAAAGCACTTTAACACTCTGCAAGTTACTGCACACTCCAGAATATTCCAGTTTACTGGGGTTTTTTAAGCATAAGAGGTATTGCAGATTCAATTGCAAGCAGTGAACTATTTCACATAGACATAGGGAGCCTTTTATTCCAACTACTGCATCTGGATTCTAGCCAATCCCTCAATGAAACGTATAATTGGATAAATGTAGGTTATGGCATTAGTAGTATTCAGCTGCCTCTATTCTATTTGAAAAGGAAACAGTTTTTCTGACCTTTAAATCTCACTACAAATAAAGGAGCAATTATTTCTCAATAAGCAAGCACATCTGTTGAAAATTAAATTAAATTAAAGAAAAAATCAATTACTATTTTTCCTTACTTTCAGAAACCCTCCTAACTTGTCAGCTTCCTGAGTATCTGCCAAACCACCTTGTCTTATGTCTGTTCTTCACATGGTGAGACTCCCAGAGGTGAGGCTCTCTCTTCATAAGTGGGGGAGGAAGCATGCTTGGAAGTGAAAACTCTCATGTAAAAAGCAAGAGAGAGGGGATCTTTTTAAAAACTGTGCTTAGAAAGCCTTTTTAAGAAGCATAACCAAAAGGTGGACTCTCATATTATTTGCTGAAATTTTATCCAGCAAATATGGGCTTTTAATAAAATATAAAAATTCTCTTCAGTAGTCATTGAAATCACAGAAACTGAGTTGCAAACAACAGCCTCTCACTTATCCATCCCTGATATGAAGATAAAAAGACACCCTTTCAGCACTTGAATTCACTGGCATACTTTTTCACATTTCTAGACTAGTCCTTGTTATTCTGATGACATGTTCAAGCAGCCCTTTCCTCTCTGATCTGTGCAGCAGATAATTTTTGCACAGTCTGTTTTCCCTCTGTGCTCAGCATGCCCGCTGGCTCTGCAGGAGCTCTGCTGGGGAAGTGAGAAGGAAAGCATGCACCACAGCTCCACTAAGCAGACACCAGCCCACGTGTCTTGGAAAAGGGCATTAGGCCCAGCATTTTTGTGGGGTGTTTTCCTCTTTTCTTTTTTTTTATGACAAAACTGAAATTTTTTCACCCTTTGGTAGAACTACTTTAATTTAAACTTGAATTCTGGACATAAAAGAATAATTTCACTCATTTTATTGTTGTCCAGATTCACGAAACTGTTTTACTTTTTTTTTTAATCAGGATATATATTTTGTCACTACTCTTTGAAATGAAAATTCCTCAACCACTCTAAGTCTGCACAATAACTGTAAAGCTGGAGTGAACTTCTGACACCATTACAGTACACTGAAATCAGCGCTGTAATCCTTTAAAATATCCCACTCAAATGCAAAGTATATTTTCTATATTACATATTCAATTAATACATACATACAATTTATACATACATATATATATATATAAATATACATACATAATGTAAATGAAATTGATTGAACCGCCTTAATTTTCCACTTTCAGAAGAAAAAAAAAGATGCAGTTTGCCATTTAGGAGAGCAAACCATGACAGCATCAAAACATACCCACTGAAGAAAATCAGTATCAACAGTTGAGCACTGGCCACCACAAACACCAGCACTGCATGTGTGTCACTGAGGGGTCTCAGTGACAAAGACAGAATGATTTGGTCCTGTATTGCTCAGCAATTAGATGAATCACACCAGGATCTTTTCTTCGTGGCTGTGTTGCCTTCACCAATTAAGTTTTTGGAACAAAGCATCTATCTGTGCTGTAAAATCACTGTGTGAAAAAAGATAAGGAGAGCAAACAGCATAAATTTACATGTACACGTGAAACTTCTTGCTCCTCAAACACCTCAAAGCCCAAAAAATTAGAAGGATAACTTTAAAAATCAGTGTCCTGTGCTCTGCTATGTTTTGGATTAAAGGAGCTAGAGAGGACATTAAAGAAGTTAGTTACCAGAATTTTTTGCCAAATACAACTTATGTTGAATGAAGCTATGTATTTCAAAAAACCTGATTCTAAATCCCAAGTTAGGCTGCAAAAGAAAATTAATTTAAATATCTTAATCATCACTGCTGCATCACTCCCTGAGGAGAAGCTGCCACATTCCATTGCAGCTGGAATTCAAGTGGCGGCCCCAGTGGAGGGGTTATTGCAGGTCACAACACAGAGTCACTGGAAAAACAAAGAAAAACCCATGGATCCTCTTGGGCTCAACTTTCTTTTTACTCTGGTATTGGTGATGTTTTAGCAAATGACCTTGTCACTATATTTCATATAATATCTCTGTTATTGTCTACCTCTCACCAGTACCATATTTTTCCAAATAATTTTTTTTCCAACAGTTTTACTTAAAACAGAATACAAAAAGAAAGGAGGGGTTGAATTGATACTTCACCTGTAACATCAAGCAAGAAATAAAATATTCCAAAAAAACCTTTTCATATAATGCAGTAGAAACCAAGCACAGATAAATCTTAGGTCACTAATCTTTTATAGTCTCTGATCTTTGGGTACTGACCCAACACACCTCTGGAATAGCAAGCCATGAGTGCTAGGTCCCTCTGGCTTGGAGTGACTTCAACTGGTGCAGGGTGCTCAGCACTTCCCACCACTAAAAGTTAGGTTACAGACCTCCTGTTGGAATACACATTTCAAGCCAATATCCATCCAAACTGCTTACCCCTGAAATACCAGATGCAAATAAAAAGATGTGTGGCTTCAGGAATGTTGTAGATCTTTGTTAGCAACAGTTACCCTTCCTTAAGGGTGCTAGCAAAAGCTTTTTTATAGCAGCAAGAGATTCAAGATAAGAAAATAAAAAAAGAAAATAAGGAATTATTTTGTATTTTTCTTAATGTTCTCTAGATATTATACATACAATCTTTAAACAGAATTTAGATTTCTTCGGAAACTGCCCAAGCACTTGAAACACTGTTTTTGAGAAGGTCTTTATAAAACACAAGTTCCATGTGAAAATAACTGGACTATGGAAAGATTAGAGCCAGCAGACAGTTCTGAATGAATATCACACAGGTACAGAAAATACTCTTAAAAACACTTGTCAGTATCGCTTTAATTATATTTATGCTAAAAAAATTATGACAGAGACTTAGTATTTTTATGGTAAGAAATACATGCAGGTGAGATTTGAAAAGTTCCATGAAATGTGCTTACAGCAATCCTATGCAGAATATCCACCATGCAAAGGTTTGTTATTGCTGTTGGAGAACAAGTAAAAATATCAAAAAGTAAAAAAAGAAATAGCAAAGGCTTGTTGCAAATATTATGTTCCATTCAGATTTTTAACTGAAAGCAAATTGATTACATACTGATCTCTGTTATATCCACACAATTACAGCTTCCCCAGAAGTGTGCATCCAATCCTACTGGCAAGTCTGTAAATTGGATTAAAATCTGGGCCAATATGTGCATTTATTTAAACATTCATATTAGATCAAGTAAACCCTATGCAATAACAGCCCATGTATAGTTAATGTACTATCCATACATTTTTTTGTGGTGAATGTTAAAGGACTATAGGTATAGGATCTGAGAAACAATTTGTCCTTTTAGGTCAAGAAGTCACACGAGAGCTTGTCAATGGGAAAATCTGTTGAGTCTTCTTTGCTAGAGTATCTCTCCCCACCCAAAAAACTTTTAAAAATTAACCATGTTTTTTTAATAATGTTTTCTTATACTGACATTGGAGCACATGAAATGGGAAACCGACCATCAGCTGAGTAAATAAGCCAAAAATCAGGAAAAAATACTAGTTAAAGACTAGACAATCAAAAACCTGTAATGAATCGTTAGTATTCTCTCAAACCCAAACCAGCTGCATTACCCTTCCCCCATCACTACACGGTTTCACAACCCAGTAGCTGCCGGGGCAAACTTCTGACTGCCTCCACTTTTACTGCCTCCAAGCCTTCACCAGGGGCTGCATCCTTCTTCATTTAACTGCATTTCTTAACTCGAAGACATGAATGTTTGCTGTGTGGTTAGCAGTTTTCCCAGACAAGAATCAGGCAGACCTGAGCAGACTAGTGCTGATCTTCTGATCCAGCAGAGCACTTGTGCAATTCCAGCCTTCAGGCAAACCAGGGGTCCAGCCAACAGACAGCCCCGGGGCAAAAAACTCAGTAATGGGATGCTTCACTGAGTCAGAACTCTGACTCAGACAGGCTACAAGCTCCAGCAAACTGCAGTGAGAGAACACAAGACATGATTTAGCTAACTTTATGAAAAAGCTAGACTCTGTGTGTGTGTGAAGAAAAATGAAATTATTATATACATTTCACACCCTCTCTAATAAAGCCCCATCAGTAAATACAAGTTTTGGTTGGCTTTTTGGTTTTGTTTTTATTTTTTAACAAACACATATATGTCTTATCACACACACAGCTACACAATATCTGTGTACATTTCTTTATAAGACAGAACACTCCCAGGAAATTTAATGAAATGCAAGAGTTTGTTTTGAAACCAAAATGCAACAATATATTACAATGACAATAATAATTATATCTAAAGAAAAAAATCAACTCATGGAACATTTTCAATTATAATAATTTATTCCCATCAGGTTGCTTGGTATGATACTGTATCAGTGCAATATCACTGACAGAGATTTAGCTACACTTTCAGAAAACAGTTGTGCAGAGAAGCGTATAGTCACTCTCCCCTCAAATTTCAATGTTCATATGATCTGAAAAAGAGAAAAGGAAAGGGTGCTGAGCTGCTGTAACAACAACATTATTTTCAAGAGCAAAATATAAAAATGGTTCATTCTACTTAAAACTTAATATATCCCTCAAAGTAGAGCTGGAAATAACAATTTACTGGCTCATGCAACTGTGAGAAATAACAGCCTTTTCATATCTGCACGTGGGCATGTCTAGATTCTGTTTACCTCAGTAAACATCATCTATGCTTACATACATACGAGCTGAGTATAGATTAGTGCTTCTTTCAAGAAGTAGGCATCACTTATCTTTGAAGGCACATGAGAGTTTCCTTCATATATATACATGTATATGCATTATGCTAATAATTACACTTTCCTGAAAATATATCTAATTTAATGTATTACAGTAAATCTATATCACAGACTACAGTACCTTAAGGAATGCAAAACTGAAATTGTGCTACACCAGTTTCACACTATTTTATTTGCTTAGCCAGCACAACAAAGAATTTAAACTGTATGTACAGTGGGCAAAAAAATCAAACTACTTACAGAAGATTATGCATACATATTTAAATGTCCTTTAGAATAAAGAAAATAACAAAATGCAACTATGCAAATATCTCTTACAAATTAAAATAACACCTGACACTTCTCATACCTTCATCTGCAGATGTATTTGCCTTAAACTGGATTGCACTGGGATCTCTCTTTCTCAATACAATTAGCACATTTAATCACGTCTGAACTAACAAGCAAATTGTCTACAGAATACGTTAAGCAAGTTTACAAATTCAATAAATAACACACCCTTTGGCCTATGTCCAGAACCAATTGCTTCAGACAGAACTGAGTCACCTTTGTAGGAAACAAATTAATTAGCTTAAGTAAAAAATGAAAAAAAAAAAACAGGGACTGAAAATTCAGAATACTTCTTCCCCTCTCAAAAAAAGAATTTGTATGCAAAAACATCATAAAACCAGGATGCTTATTAACCATACAGATTTGAACTCTACAGGATTAAACATTACTCATCATCTGTTTCAGTCTCTAGTGAAAACAGGTAATCGAAATACCCCATTACAGGGTATTTCAGAGTATGACACACATGATTTTGACTCAAAGATATTAAATTATTATGTGATAAATGTTAACACATTCACCTTGTAGACTTCTACAATGAGATGTCCCATATGGAAATCCACTTAATATTGAAAATCTCCTTCCTCTCTTGTGCAATAAAATTACCTCACAGTGACTATAGTTACCTGCTCACTTCACTACCCAATGGTCACAGTGCATGGTGCTTTCCTTGATTTAACACATTCCCTCTTAAAACGCACTCATAATGGGAGCTGGTAGCTGGGGCTGAGTCACACTTGGGTCTGGCCATGCTACCTCTCTTTGGACTAAAGGAGAATTTTAACTCAAGGGGAGGCAGCAAGTTACTGAGTTTTCCTCACTGTTGGCTGCCAAAGAGGCCTGGTGGTGCAGTGTGTAATCATGGCACTCCTGCATGAGACCAGGCTGCCCCTGCAGAGGTGATCTCTGTGGTGCTCCCCATGAGCACCGCTGCCACCCTGCTCTCCTCTGGGCAGAGCACTCTCTGCCCTTGCCTGCTCCTCTCATGCCTGCATCTACATGAAGAGCAAAGACAGCTTGTGAAGGTAGCTGATAAATAACCTGCCAGGAAAAAAAAGCCAAACCAAAACCACCCAACCTTTTCTACGGGTACTATTTCTATTTTCTTAATGTAGAAGCAGCACTTAAATCTCCTAAGGGGAAAGTAGCACAGGTAAGTACGGATATCAACTTTGTCCGGCAGTGTAAAATCAGCAATACCAAGACTCCTGCATTCTGACAGGCAGAATCACTTTGAAAAATATTAAAATTCCCATCATTGTAGAAAGATTAAGTACAAACAATCAAAGAAAGTGTTGTGATTACAATTATGAAATTAACATAGTAGAGGGATATTAGAATGTTCTTCTTAATTACTGATGTTTGTGAAAAAACAGTTTCTTTAAATCCAGAACAGATAACCAGTGTAACAAAGACCAATCAATAAACATAGCAAAATGTATTGATTTCTACTAGAATCACAAATTTCATACTGTCAAAACTTTTATGAAAAAAATAAAATGTTTATCTGCATAAAATCTGGCTTATTTGAACACTGGGCCTTCCAGGAAGAGAATTAGTCCTAGGTTAAAAATCTAAATATAGATTTAGATTACAATATCACTATGTAATTACATATGAGTAAAGAACATAGAAAAACAAGAGACATTTCCACAATTGTTTTATAATACCAGACAGAGAGTTGGTTATTTTTTGGTTTTTTTTTTTGCTGGTTAAAGTCTATTCTTTCTTTTCCCAAACTAAAAGTAATTGTTCAGTATTATTAATTTTGTTATCTTATGTGTGTAAATTTGAACTCCCTAAAAGCAGTTTATTATCTTTCATACAGCCAGGTCATGTTTGTTTCTATATGACCAAGTTTACCTTATTAAAAACTTTCATGAACCACTTGGATTTTCGTGTGGATTTTTGTACCAGCTACTGTGAGAATATTTGCTCTCCACAGAACAATGAACATGACTTTCTACTACGAAAAAGGTAATCCATATGTGTTTTCAACACTGTTTTCCAGCTGACAGAATTTATCAACATCAGTGATATATTTCATAAAAATCCTAGTCAATTATTTCAGGGTAAGAATTTTAATAAACATTCTGTTATTTTGTGCGTATTACTTTTGGCACAGTTTTATGTTTTCTAAAAGAACATTCTTGTCCCACCGTAATAATCAGTGTGTATTGGTGCATACCTTTGGTGAGAACCTGCTTAGGTTTTTTCATTATAATCAAAAGCCTATTCTAAAGGGTTGTTAAGAGTCTCACCTCCTTTGGTTTGCAGTGGTATGCTGAGAATGTCAGCCTCTGTGCATGGCTCATTGTTCCTGCTGATGCAATATAATGGTTCACCCAAGAAAGAAGGTTTCTTCAATCTTTTTGTGTTGAGTGCTCTTGACATAAAGTAACCTTCAGTAATACTCTTATCTTCCATCTTCTGTAAACCTTCTAGGTCATCAGGTTCCTCTGTTTGGGCCAGTGAATCCTTTGATAAGTGACTACCAGCCAATGCTTTGCTGGTATAGTAGCCAGGGATTTTGCTCTCTGCATTAACACATAAGCTTTTGTCTTCGAGTCCAGCCTTTTCCTGAGCCATTAACATCCCTACAATATGGTCTTCAACTAACATTTTGGAAAGACTAGATGTGGAGTGAAGAGTGGAGTCTTGACTTGTGTAACAAGGGGGACTTAATCCAAAAGAAAGAGATTCCTGAGACTGTGGCATGGTAACGTTACTTATTGTTCTCTGAGGCTGCATACATTCTTCCAGAAGGGTCTTAAGCTGCTCTTCAGAGAGGCTCATTTGTTCTTCAGTCTGAAAAAAAAAAGGCGAGAATTTCTTCTGTCAAAATATAATTAATGAAAAGCAGTGCCATAAAACAGCTTGAGAGATACACTGGCAGAATCCTTAAACAAATATCAATGTCTTTCAATTCAAACTGAATTAAATATACATTTCCATAATCACAAAATTTATGCAGCATCCTCAGTAGGTTCTAGATAGATTCTGTGATGAAAGTTAGGAAAGAAGCCTGATGTCCACAAGGCACTGAGAGGCCTTTGATTTTGCATAGTCTTCCATGAGATCTGACTGGTTTTTAATTACCAGAGCATGCACTTTTTCATATTTATTGGTTTGCTATAAATACCTACAGACACACACACACAGACACTCTAAGATTTTAGTTTTTGAAAGCAAAATAGCACATTCCTAAAGCACTGTTGGGGCAATGCAGCTGGGGTTAGAAATGGTTTTGGACAGCACCAGCCCACAAAGACTGTCACACGCTGACTGAAATATTCCCAGCCTCTCATGCTGGAAATGCCACATAGTCTCTCTCTCAACCATGTGACACAAAGCACATCACTTACCTACCATGGCAAGCACGACCCACGGCAAGTGACAGAAGAAAGCTCTGTCTTCTGTAGGACAGTTTTAGTGCTTCCTTCAAGCTGCCACTGCTTGCATAGCTCACTGATGTATCTTTTCAGTTAATTTCCTATTCAGAGACTGGCACACTCCCATCATTTTTATCACACAAGGCATTTCTTAATTTTGATGTTAAAGGTAATGACTGATATTAGTTGGTTATGGTGAAGAACAGCAAAGGATATTTTGCTTAAAGAGGTTAGCAATAGGGAGTTACTTCCAGCTTTTACAATCCTTAATGCTCCTAAAAACAAAGTAGCACAATTTTCCCTGGCAATTTAAAGATTATAATGGTAAGGACAGGACTATTTTTAGATATGTGTAATATATTTGCCCATGAAATAGGAGCTTAGAAGATATCATAATATGTATTTAAAATGTTGGAAACACTATGCAACATTTAATAGAGAAAAATGCTTACTACAATCAAAATCTCAGTTTTACACAACCTCCAAGACACAAAGGATCACCTGACACATTAATGAGCCCTTAAGCTACAGTGATTTATGTAAAACAAAAATTTTATTCATTGTGTAATGACTTCTACCACGAATTTACTTTACATTGTGCTAGAGGATGGAGATACTGTCATTTCAGAGGTGAGAACAATATCAGATGTTTAGCTGATATTTTTTTCCCTGAAGGTCTCTGATCCAACTACAGGAGTCATACTACCCTGTTTGATATATATGACATGACTTGGCTACAGCCAAGGTACCACAGGGTGTGTGGATTTCACCTCAAAACTGATTACTCATGTTCATCAGTGAGGACAGTTTCCAGTCAGGAAGGAAAGAATATTTCTTTGAAAAACTTGTGGCTATTAAAATTACAAGATGACACTAAAAAGTGAACAAGAATGACATTTTAAGTTACCTTCAGTCACCATTCTGTACTTACATATTCAAACATTATAAATAGCTAATAATCACTGCTACAGACAAAATCCTGTACAGTTCAGGCACTAACTGATGTGCACAAGCTCAGCTCTATAGAGTTATTTAACCCAATAGTCTTTTCCTGCAGACATCGATTTCCTTTCCAAAGATACTCCAAGTTTCTTTCTTGCACATAAAACTGCAACTGCATTAAAGAAATCAAGATGTTAAGGGCTTTTACACATGCAAAAAAAGAAAAAAAAAAAAAAGAGAGAAAGAAAAAGAGCATCAACAGGCTACTATTATGGGTACAGATCTTTATTTAAATGAACACATCATCAGGGAATTATATTGAGATTTCAAGTAATCTTGGTATCAATTTATGTATTTTTGATAATATTAACTGAAATCAAACCTCAAGCTTAAGTGCTTACATAGAAAACATGCAAAATATTACAACATCTTCAAACTTTACTTAGTCTTCTAAATTTTAATCCTAGTGTAGAAAGTACTCACTGATGAAAAATAACTCAGGGGAAAAAATTAGTAGCAAAACACTATGATGAATCAAAAATGAAACATGAAATGTTTCAAATTTTCACTTTTGATCTAAACTACTAGCCCATGCTGAAGTCCTTCAATTTCTTGAAAAAGTATTTTAATTGCAGTGTAACATTTATTTCCAAGCAGTGATTATCAGAATGGACTCACTGTAAGAAGCAAGAGCATCCACACAGGAAGAGCATAGCATAAGAGACCACTACTGGAAGCACAGCTGCATCGAGAGTATTTCCACAGAGCAGATTATACTGTGTAAACATTACTATATTTGTAACACAGAAGATGCTCACATCTGGAAACCCACATGGGTTCCCATATGGTTTTCAGTGTGTGGTTCTATACTAACATATTTCAAACCTCCTGGCCAAGATCATTTGGAGCTAATTTTATGTTAATGAGAGGACAATTCACTGCAGAAAGGAATTATGTATATGAAGCAAGTGAATGATCAGTACAAAATTAGCATTGGGAGGAAGATCATCTTGTCCTGCCTTTCTTTCGTCCTTTTATTTCCCCCATCCCCATCCCATTTATCTGCAGTCCATTTTCCCTCATCCAATTTTTTTTTCTTCTTTTTTTTATCTTTCAGGAAAATCATATGGCTTGTATTCATAGATTATCTTGATTATTACCAGAGAGGTAAGATTTAGAGCCTAAGGCATATGGGGAGGGAAATTAATATAATAACTTTGGAGTTAAAAAGTTTGGGAACTAGTGCGCTTGTTTTTCTCCAAAGTGGCAGGCCTACAGCCAAAGCAGACAGTGTAAAACATTTCTTTGTTCCTTCCTTTTTCTTTCTCACTCTTTCTCTTTTTCTCCCTTTGGCTTTTTTGTAAGACATGCATGTAAAGATACAGAAAGTATTTAATAAACCTCTCCAAAAATGACATTTTAAAATACTAAAGGCACACTGTTATTTTCTTTTGCCAAACTTAAGAGATGACTGTAGGCTTAAGGAAAAAATACACAGTGGAGAAGATAGCCACCAGTCATCCACTCAGCAGCCAGGAATTTACATTGAAATGAAAGCAGAAAGGCTGCTGTTAAAATCAGGAAACAGAGTTTAGGGAAACACCTTTGGGAAAGACATCTCACAGCAAAAAAGGCTGTGCATTTGCAACCAAATGAGCATTTGAACTCATGGAATTGCATAATACAACAACTGTATTAGGAGTCTGCAGAGTATGTATTTGCACACATCAGAAAAAATCCAGTCACAACCAACTGTAACAGTTCAGAGCCATGACTTGGAATCAGAAACACAGGCTCAGGGAGACACTCGATTCTACATCTCCCAAGCTTTCATTCCCCTTATTGTAAATAATTTACAACTCCTATACAGGATAAATACTTCAAGACATTTTTTTAAAAACACAAGGACATAAAATGAGTGTCATTCAAAATGCAGAAACAGCCCACTAGACAAGGGAAAATGAGGTATCAGGTCTGGTTTCCATTAAAAACTAGAAAACCTTTTAATTGTTCTGGCTAATTTTTAATAGGACACTGAGTCCTATTCATTTCCTAGGCTTTTTACCGTTAATGATCCAAAAAACTAATTCCTAGCCAGGAGTTTAGGAGCCTGCTAATGACCTTTACTGTTTATGTGTGGTTAGCTTTTCACACACTTGTGGCCCTCCTCTGACTGAAGATTTCTTGTTCCTTGCTGAATTCCTCCGTGACAGGAGTCTATAGAGAAAACCTTACTGCATGTGGTAGGAATGCAAACTTGTCATTTGCTGTGGATAGCCCTGCTGTGACTACAAGTTTTCAAGTTCAAATCTTTAGGCTTTCTTTCTACATCTGTACAGTAACAAAACCAGACTATCACTGAACGCCCATATCAGATTTTACCACGGAGAGAAAGCTAACATGTCAGGATTATTTCTAATTATAGTAAATAATCAAAAAAAAATGACACACAGTAAATGCGCAAGCACTACTAAGTCAGAAGGATGTTTAAGGACTCATGTAGCTGGCACATCTATAAGCATGGAAATTTTGTCCCTTAGTCTGAAAGTGCTGCACTCAATAGTTCACATGATAGTGTATTTGTTTGAAATAATTTATTTTGATGCCTAATTTGCTGACATTTTTACTAGTGTGTGAGACTGCAACAGCCAATTCTGAGGTAACTGCTTTCTTCCTGATAAAATGACTCCATTTTAAGAGAATACTGATCTATTGAGATAAAGTTCAGATTTTTGACAGATCAGCCCAGGGAAGTTTTGTAAGTTTTAGTTATTCAATAACTTATTGACAGTTTCTCAAACAGCTCTATTCTGCTTTGAAAAGGCAATTTTCCTAGTCCTTGCCTTCTATGTCCACATAACTCAATGTGGACCATGGGCTCCAAGGTCTCACTTTTCTGCATCACACCAAGCATCATGTATTTGTCTACAAACAGTACTGGTCAGTGCAACTGTGAAATATTATTAATACGCTGCATACAAATCACACACATCATGTCATTGTGGAAAAGCTTCTTATAATTTCCAGACATGTTCTTTTGCACCACAGGAGTCAGTTTGGTGTCCATAACTTGTAAACTGATTTAAATTAATGTAATATGCCCACTGTAGATTAACTCCAGCAGGTAACTAAGCACCACCGAGAGGCTTGCTTACTTCCCAGTGGCGAAGGGTAAGAGGACAAAAGAGCAAAAAGACTAAAGGAAGAATAAAAGCAATAAAACTTGTGGATCGAGATTAAAAACTGTTTAATAAGCAAAGAGAGAGAATAATAACAAAACAAGCAATACAAAGGCAATCACTCAGCATCTCCCATGGGTAGACCAACACCCAGCCAAAAAATTGTTAACTTTGTAGAACCTTCTCTTTTCCCTTTTTGTTACTGTGCATAAGATTATATGCATTAGCATGGAATGTCTTTTTGGTTAGTTTGGGTCATTGTCTTGATCCCAGCCTGCTGCACATCACCAGACTACTCACTGGGAGGGCAGACAGAGAACCACAGAAGGCCCTGATGCTGTGCAAAGGCTGTTCAGCAATAGCTAAAACATAGGTGAGTTATCAGCACTTCTTGGTCACAAATCCAACACACAGCACCCTGTAGGCTGCTGAGAAAACATTAACATCCCAGCCAAACCCAGTACAGAGACCCACACATCTGCTTTCACAAAGAAATTAAGTGTTCAGCATAAGTCACTTTACTGCTTCTAGTAGTTGCTTGTTTGTTTTATAAACACTGTGTTAAAAGAAAAAGCTCAATTAATGTAAAAGAAAAAAGTTAATCTTTCCTCTGTACAGCTGCTTCAGAGGGGTTAGTTCAGAATGTAATGGCAGAAAATATTAAAGGGAGTAGACCAGAAACATGTTCACAACTCAATGAGCATGGTTTTGGAGAGGCCAGTAATGTGCATGGTTTTGAGGGTGTTAAAAATTGAGACTGAAAGCTGAATCATGGATTCAGAAATTAAGAGCTCCTTACAATCATGATTTACCATCTGGTAGTTCTGTGCTTATGTCTAGTGGGCTTGGGGACTTCTGTAGTGTTTCAGTAATGACATACATCTTCAAGAATGAGCAGCATTCCTAAGCCATAGGAGAAAATCTCCTGCTTCTGTTTTTCCCTCCTTCTGCTGTATTTACTTCTGTTAGTTAAATTTTCCCTTCTCTTATTTTTTCCACTGTTTCTGTCTGTGTAAGGGCAAAAGAAACAGGTCTACTAGTCAATTTTTGGTAGCTACTGCTGCTAAGAGCCAAAACACAGAAAGGACAGAAGTATCTTGGCAAAAAACAGAAGCACCAGATAAAAAGAAGAGGAGATTATTTGGCATCCGGTAACATCACTGTCTGAAAAGAAAATTCAACTTGTAACATTATGAGCCACCAGAACCTCAACAACAAAGTGATTATACGTTGGAATAAAATGCCTTGTGTAATAAAATAAAACCTCCATTAAAAAAAAAATTCAGAATTTCAGAAGAGAAAATGAACTTCATTAGGAAATTGAAAATAAAAAAAAAAACTAGAATTTTTCCCTTTTTTCTCTGACAAAGAGAAATTTTAACAGAAATCAAAAGGAGACATGAGTTCATAGAATTTTGATCTTATTTAGAGTAGCAAAGTAGGTGAAAACTGTGGAGACAAGCCACGATAGTTGCAGCAGTTTTTTAAAGGTAGCCCATAGGTTATAGAGGTAAAAACAATTAAATCAGTTTTGCCTCCAAGAACTTGTCATAAACATGCCTATTTTAGTCATTACAAAGAGGTGTGACACTTGTTTAAATTTTGCCTTTCTCAAAAATATCAAGTCAATTGCTTGTGGCTTGAGCGTGCCAATAAAGGAAAAGTGTGTTTCATCAGCTATGCCACACTGTAAACTTTAGAAAGAGAAAGCAACTGGCTGCTAGAGGTAACAGAAGTTGGAGGGAAAAAAAAAAAAAAGGAAGCACGAAGATCTTTTGCAATAATTTCTTTTTCATTTGACACTATAGACACCAAGCGACATTGCTTACAGCTGCGGAGATTTCATGGTACTATAGGAGGGTATAATTAAGAGGTTTGTAAGCAGGAATTATTTCTTAGAACCCTATGAAAATGTTTCCATCATTTTTAAAGACCCAAAAAGCTGTATTTCTGAATTGCTACAAGTTTTAATTTTTACCCTAATTTTCAATTTTAGCTTCATTTCATGGTAGCTTTTGATCTACAGGTTGCATAACGTTTTCTATGTGCTTACATATTACCAGGTTCTCACCCATGGGCACTAAAATCTAAATTAGTATGTCCCCACCAAGTTTTAGGAAGGTAACTTTAGGAAACAGAACCTGCAAATGTCATGCAGGCCTAAAGTCTGTAACATTTCTATCAAGCACACCTTGTAATAAAAAATAAGCATTTTTCAAGTAACTGAAAATTACTCTGCATCATCATTTTCCTCAATTAAGTACATATGACTTTGAAGCTCCATTTTCATTATCTGAACCGATAGGGTATTTTTAACATTTAGACCCTAAGCAGTATTGGATTCAACCTAAACAATTAAAATATTAAATATAACTCATCAAAATATGTATTTCCATTAGTATGATGGCTTTTTCTGTAATTTTGGAGTTAATATAAGACTTATGCATGATGTTATATTGTACCATTTTCCCTAAGGTCCAAACACCAGTTGTATAGCACATTTTACTTTTGTATATATTGTATAATAAAAATTTTCTTTTGTGAAGTTTCAACATTGTTCTGCTATTCAATTTTACTCCAGTTTCCATCATTAGCAGCAGGGCACAAATTTCAAGTAAACAGGATTTAAGGAAGGAAGCAATTTTATTCAGCATCTTTAACTGAAGATAAGAACTAAAATTCTAAATAAATATATATTAAATCGCGTAATTAAATGTGCACAGAGTATATTTTCCTGACTAGGGCAAAGAGATACTGACTTGATGTGAAGAGCCTGTTTAACTGGATATCCTACTAGTCACTAAACAATAAGAGTTGAGTGTTCCTTAGAGAATGTAATTTCAAAGTTTAAGAATTTTTAAAGCTGCATAAATAATGATGTAAATTCCCCTTCATTTAAACACTGAACTATGAGAAAAGTGTCTGATTTAAATCACTTTGAATTTGAAAATCCATCTACTCCAAGGTTGTCAACAGATGTTTTGCAGGAATTCAGTTCTTTAACTGAAGATTAGTTCAAAACTTATCTCTTCTAATCTACTGTGTTTGCAGATAGAAAAAAGTCCAAGTATTTTTCCATATATGAGCCACTTTAAAAATTTTTATTTCTATAACCTTTCTCAACAAATGGATAGCTCCCTGTTTTTAAAGCACTTGATTTCATACAGTTTCAAGAGTTCTTATATTTGAAGCAAGCTGGTTTTAACTAAACACACTGACGGTGTGTGAAAACATAAGACACAAATTCCTGAAATCGTATTTACAATCCATTACTCAGAATAAGCCTCTCATTTTCTAGCCTCTCCTGAAGAAGCAGAACTTCTGCAATCTAGACTATTTAGCATTCAAAACCAGTTTCCTAAATATCCCATTTTGTGTTTTTAACTGTTTGTTATTAAGCATTTAACAGATTTCATTCCATAGAAATCTCTTCCTTGAATATTAAGTTGTGGCTTTAATTTTCAGTAAAGCCACTAGAGTAGACAAAAATGCCTTGATGTGGTTGCAGCTGTTTTCTGTTACAAAACCTCATTTCTTCTTATTCTCTTTTTTTTGGTCATATTGGCTTAATATTTTTTTCCGAGGAATAGTGTAGCATAATGGGATCACCCTCACATACAGCATCTTTTAAACTGCACTGAACTATCCAGAGATTTTAAGAATGCTTACAGGTCTATAATCTACTGGAGGAACACAAAATGTTTAAGAACAGAAGTGTTCAAGGCCAAGTTAGATGAGGCTCTGAGCAGCCTGGTCTAGTGGAGGTATCCCTAGCCATGGCAGGGCAAATGGAACTAGATGAGGTTCAAATCCCTTCCAACCCAACCATTCTGTCGATCTGTAATTCTGTGAAAACAGAGAAGTCACAAACACATGAACTAGATGACCTATGCAATTAAGAGTACTTTAGTCTTACAAAATATGGAAAGGACTGGCCCAACGAGCAGCAGGCCATAAAGACTCATCTAAAGTAACCACAGACAGAAGCTTCAGACTCAATTTTCTGATACTATTCAGGGATATCTTTTAAAGTGACTCTTAACTGGTTGGCTTTGTGCATCAACAGCAACAGGCACCTCTACATACTGACTTTTTCTAAGTAACATGATAATGTATATGGTAAGTGTGACCTGCAGGACGTATTTTGAAGGCGTAAATATTCTCTTCTGACAGCAGAAGAATTATTTGAAGGAAGGTTGCTATGTGTAGAATAAGGAGATAGAGAAACCCACAGAGTTCTCCAGTGAAGGAATATAGGTAGGGTACAATCTCAGTTATTCAACTTAAGGTTGATCAAATTCTCTTTTATGAATGTGGTTTTCTTATAGAGTTTTTGACATCCTCTCTTTGCTTCACATTAACGCCACCTAAATCAAGAGCCCTAGCCAAGTGCTAATGTCAGCTGTAGTTCCCCAAGGTCCTCACAGGAAGCAGAGAGACACCAGCACTGGGAACTGTAATTCAACCCAGCTAAAATTTAAGGACAGAACAGTTAAGATTTTGCTTACTAATTGCTTTTTAAAACTGAAGCCTTTCTGACAAAACATTTAAAAGGCTACTCAACCAAAAGAGAATAAATGGGAAGAAGTAGAAATCAATATTAAAAAATAAATTTGGCAAGTCACAGAAAAAGCAATATACTACTTTTCAGAAACTTGTGGTGAAGAAATATGTTGAAATATAGAATTGCAAATCTATTATCTACCTTTAAATAACAAGATCCATAATGTATCACACTAGTTACACTGCTAAAATCTAGAACATTAACAGTACCAAAAATTACACAACTTATAGGAATAAAGAAGAGAAGTTGTCAATCTTTGTAGCTCTGTGAATTGCAAATATGGAATCCTATCTCACAGTCTCAGGACTATGAAGTGTCTTTAAAAAAAGAAAATATCAAGTACCCATTCACTGCTTCTGAAATGTTTCTGTACTTTTCAATTCATGGCATGGATAATTACTCCCATAAAGGAAGATCCCATCTAAAATCTATGAAACTATCATTGTCTTTAAGGGAAAGATCCCGGTACATAAGCACAGATAAATGATTAAGGGTATGGATAGTTGTGCCACATCTCTGTCTCTGCTTGTGAGAGGCCAGAGAAACAAAATGCTTCATCAGTTCTTTTGGTGGGGGCTGTTGCCATAAGGCAAGTGCAAAGTTTCTACAGGGAACATCAGGTTGTAGCTGTGTTTGTCAATGTGGGCATATATTTTATGGAGCGCTGAAATAACATTTTTTAGAAAGGAAGAGAATAATAAGAAGCTTTTTCTTTACTGAAGAATGGAAGGGTATTTTGAAATGAGGTAACTGCATCTGGCTCTTGTATTTCCATTCAAAAGGAAAACCCAAAAGCCTTTAGGAAGAATGTGATGAACAATATTGCCCCAGGCAAAACATTTTATTTGGAGTTTCAAGCCTTCCTGCACCCGTTCTTGATTTTGGATAGGGGGTGGGGCACAAAATCTTTCAGTAACTACAATAGTAGGAGTTAAAGCTCGAAACATTCATATATATATTACCAGAAAATTCTTATTTACCACATAACAATAACATTAAAAAAGCTGAGACTAAGATAATATGAGTGCTAATCTATTTTTGCCACTTGATGTTTGGCAGCTGTTTTTATGAAGACACATAAAAAAGCAAAATTATAACTTTTTTTTTCCTAACTACAGAAGGCACTGCACAGAAAGTCTAGTTGTTTAAGTAAACTTCCATTTTGATTATTTATTAAAACACACTTTTTCTCAGGCTTGTCTAGCAAAGTAAATGTGCAAAAGTACAGGTATGTACCTGCTGGCATGATAAATTTAATATTTTATTATAACCAAAAACCCATGTATTTTATGTCTTTGCCAAACTAGAAACAGCATAAACATTTTAAGAACAGGTAAGAGAACAAACCCCTCTATTTTTCTTCTGAGGCAATGAGAGAAAACCTCAGCTACTTTCTGCCACTAACTGTAATAGTTTTCAATTCCCTAGGCCTTAGCTATAAAAACCACTTTCAGCATCTTTGTTTGTTTTCTTCCCTATGTCTTGTGGCAAGGACAACTGAAAAAGCCCATGCATTCCAAGTGTTGCAGCTCCTTATTGTTATTTTCCTGGTTCATGTAATCAGAAGCACAGGTATCTGCATACAGATAAAAAGCAAGAAAGCCTTCACTCAGTTTGGAGAGGCAGTCAGTTGATTTGACAATGGGAGCCATAGACCAGAAGGTACACACACATCACTGCAGTACATTTCTCCTTGTCTCCACTCACTTTTCCTGGCAAATCCATGCCTGGTAGATAAGAGAAGGCTGTGTGTCTGTAACTAGAAGCAACAACAGCATTCAACAGGTCACACAATCATATTGGGCAGGTTCCTGTACTTCCTCCTCATCACCAAGGAGCAGGCCACAAGCCAAGTGACAGAGGTACAGGAAATCAGACAGACCAAACAGCGTATTCTAAGCATAAGCATACCAGCTTTCCTGCACCAGGGAGAAAAAATAGTTACACTCATGTAGAAGGCTTTATAGTAAAAAGACTCGTGGTTTAAAAAAAAAAGTTTTGATGATAGAAGAATATTTTAGTGTTTGAATTTTTCAACCATTTTGTGCAGAATGTGCTCATACGTAAAAGGCAATTCAAAACAGCTGAGTAAATATTGATGCTAAGAAATTTTGCTTTTAGAGAAATTAAAACAATTCTAGAAACAACAAACAAATTACAAAAATGTAAAATGATACAGTTGCATGTAACTCAGAGAAAAGTTTATATTTTGCAGTTTGAAATGTATACTTGCAATAGGATAAAAAATATATTTTTAAATTAAGCTTTTGACAATCCCATTTATACTCAATGATGTACACCACAGTACAAAAAGGAAAAAAACAGTATAATACTTCCCCTAGTAAAAGACATGAAAGCACCGAGAGGCTCATGTTTTTCAAAAGAAAGTTATGTAAATTTATCATGCATTTGGGATACAGGTGACTCTGCTGAAGCTGGAGTCTGTCTTTTGCCCATAAAGTCAAAGTTCACATGTCACTCATAAGATCTGAAAGATTAATTTACAAAAAGTCTGTGTGATCACATTACAAGGTCAATGGCTTAAACACAAAGCACTGTGCACCCCAGTTGCTTGGAACTTTCTTTACTGCACATTGGAATGTTTTTGCCCAGTTGCTTTGGTAAAAAAGAATAACCAAAGTTCACAGCTGTGTTTCTGATGAATTAATGGTGACATTGTTTGTTTTAGAGGACACTATATTACTCTCAGTTATGTGGAATCACAGCTACTGAATCACTAGGCAGTGACAGAGTCAAGCGCTTTATTTGCTTCTTCCAGGCAGTTAGGAGAAAACTACTTATTCATTAGGTTAATTCAGATAGAGAGTTCCTTTTAAAAAAACATTGAGAAAAGAACTGATCATATTTTTTGAAACAAAAAATCAGAACTTAGATTGAATGACAAATATTTAAAAATTCTAACTTCTTTAACTAAGGACACTCACTTCTTAGGTTAACATGATTTTCCATTAGGCTTATTAAAATTTCAGACTTTTAAAAGACTTCCAGGATTATTCAAATTATTCAAATGAAATGTACCAAGGACCAGATTGAAAAATAGTTTCTATATCAAAAATAAGGTAAGTATAATATATATCCTTAGAAAGATATACATCTCTGAAAACATAGAGCAGCTGCAGTTTCCAGCATGATTATGTTGCATAAGATGCAATAAAAGGAAATCAGAAGAGATGGAAGGTCCATATTTCTGATTTTTTTTATGCTAATAGCAAAAAGAAAAACATACATAAACATCTAACATGTTGTTTCAGACATAAAAGTATATGTAAATACCAAGGCTGGCTACAGCTACAATCTGGAATGATGAAGCTGTGTATTAGTATAGCCTTCACAATGTGACTACATGTATGTACACCAGCCTGGCTGGCACAATTTGAGAGCTATATTTAATTCCTAAAATGAATGAGTTTTAATTAAGAAAGACACATTAGGGATCTGAGCCACACAATGATATTGTATCCTTTCCAGAGACATCAGAAATTCATTCCTTCTGGAATTTTAAGAATGAATTGTTGTGGATCTCACTGGTCTGCCTGGTAGGAGACACCAACAGCTTGTTCTTGCCTTATGGAATCTATTCACACATGTATCCCCTTACTGTACTAAGCACCACCTCATACAGGAGTTATTTAATTGCACTTGATGCACTGGACACAGTCTATGTTTTATTTTATGCATTATTGGAAAAATATTCCTTACATGGGTGAGTCATTTGTAGCTTTATGTGAGCCAGTTTAATATTGGCTACTGGGAGTTATAGGCTGTCAGGCACCATAGTGAAAAGGGATAAAATGGAATATGGAGAAAATAACAAGGCAAGGGACATGACATAGGTACTTTTGTATTTTATCCTCAAGTCACTCTTGGAAAGAGGATTAAGGCACTTCAGCCTCCCTGCTCAGAGCTGGAAGTGCTAAGCACTGTGTCACAGCATCTTGCACCTTTTCAGGCACACCCTCTTTGGCTTGGCTTTCTCACATGGCAGAGCAGTTTCATCAATAGCCATGAACAGTAATGCACCAATCTATTCTACAGCATTCTGCCAAGGATGGATAGGTTTCTCTGAGAGGACCACACTTTTAGTTTGAAACAGTAGGCTTACAAAGAACTAAATTTAGTTCCCCCATTGCCAAGTGAATGTTTGAACCATGAGATAAATTGAGTAATTAGAAGAACTCCTCCTTGTTTGAAACAAAAATGTTTTAAAAGTGCCTAGCTTTAAAAAATTCCTCTAGGTTTTAGATCTTAAGAAGACAAAGGCACCTGACTGGAGCCCACATTAAAAAAAAAAATAGACTCCAGAAAGGGTGAGTCCACAGACATTTGGGTTCTGAGTTCAGGCTTTTTTTCCTCTTATTAGTTAGCCTTAGGCTGTTCCCAGCTCAGTAAACTGGCTGCTCTGAATATTATTCTAAACCCACTTAATCCTCACCCTGAACGGCAGAGAAAGCCCAGGAATTAACATACATTCACTCAACACAGCTTTAACTGACTTGCCCAAGGTGGGAGGGCAGAATGTGCTAAGCCACTGCACCTACCTGTCTTTCACTATGTTCCTAGGATAGAAATTCACATCTTGTTGAAAAAATAAAAAAAGGAAGGCTCAGTAATGAAAAAGAATCAGTGATTTGACTCTTTCTCTCTCTTGATTTTTTCCACATACTGTGCATGTGGAATGGGGTAAGGATGTGCAAGTATGTATGCACATACCCACTGTGCACCCTAATGAGTTAATAAATCATTTACTGGCTTATTCGCAAAACCAGAAATATTGGGGTGGACACAGGAAAAAGCTGCAAATGACACCAGTACAAAATAATAAAGTATTAAGAATAAATTAGTAAGTGAAGTGAATGTGTGGAATGCAAATTTCTACTCTGCAATATGTAATTAAAGAATTTTGTAAAATCCCAATATTTGACTCTAGGACATGCAAAAAAAAAAAAAAATCTGGATCATTGTATCTTCCAAAACCACAAAGCAGACCCATATGCTCATGAAACAAACCATATGGAAAAAAGTCAATCTTTTAAAAATATTCAGGAATATTTTTTACAAGACTCATCAAAGAATTCTAACAATTTCTATAATGAGAAACTTAAGATTTATTCTTCCCATGACACAGGAAAAAAGTTCACACTAAAATGTTTAAAAGGCTACTCTGGTAAAAAAAGAAAACAAGAAACAAGAAGTGGTGGATATTTGGTAATAAAAACCAAATATAATGACATAAGACATAAAATGACAGCTTTCCTTCTCCAAATGGGGCCTCTTTATAACAGATGAGCAGTACTTGGTTGAGAGTTTTACCAAGAGGAAATCTTGTGGCTTCTGGACAGCTGAGAGGGGCCAGTAATGTATTGGCCTTGCAAAAAGAGCAATAGTGTGACAAAGAGGAGGAGTGAAAGCCTTGCCAAGCTCTTTGTGCTTACATCTGGTCACAGCTACAGCATAAAGACACCTGCCTGAAGTTACAGCACTGCAGAAAAGGGGCCAACAGATCCTGAGACAAGAACAGCTATGCAGTCAAGGAACCAATGATACATCTTATTCTAAAACAAATTGAACCTGATCCTAAATTTAAGAAACACCTGTGGCAATTCTGAAGCTGCTGTAAAGTAAACCAGAGGAGTTTAACCTGATAAACTTCAATTGCTACTAGAAGTTCTATATACTATCATGAAGGAAATAAAGACCAAAGATACTGTACACATAAAAGGATAAATTTTGCTTACAATGCGATTTCTATTCCTGGTTTTACTATATAATTTTTTCTGTTTAGCCATTTACTGTATCTCACTTTAATTTATTTGAAAAAATTACTATTAAAGGGACAAAATGGTTTGGTTGAAAGCTTGACTGGAGGACTCTGAATTCCTTGAATAAAATATATTATATGATGCACAAAAGAATACTAATATGTGCAAACTATGCGATATTGTATATGCTAAAAATGAGAAATCAGACCTACAAATCTTTTAGAACAACGTTGTGTCTTTGTTCATACAAGTGATCACAAAACTGAGATTACAGCAAAAACAAAAATTAGAATTTGAGAAAAGCAAGCACAAAAAAAGTCCAACAATGAAGAGCAAATTGCATTCCATATTTCTTCTGAAATTAGACACAGCATGACACTTCAAGTGATTAAATTTTAGTTTATTTGAACAGTAAAGCAAAGTGTTTTTATTGACAACCATGAAACAGTAAGATTACTATAAAATATTGAAATGAGGAAAATATTGATGAACAGAACTAAAAACAAGAGGTGACCTCACAAAACTGAAGGAATGTTTAATTCAACTTCCTCAATTATACTGCCTTCATTACATATTTCATGTAATTTAGGACCATACTCTTACACCACCATTTTCTCTTCACTTACCTCACACAAAGAAAAATACCATAAGCAGAAAGTCTATGGTCTATTCATCAGCACACATCTTCTAATCTCTGCCTGTGCATCGCCACAGACTGTAATCATGGCGGGTTTATTAGTGCAGCTCAGTGACTCCTTTATCGCTATTTAATCCTGACTGCTATATATCCTACACAGCCAACTATCTACACAGCACCTACTGCACACTATGTCTGCCACTATAATAGTACTGAACTGGAATTAAAATTACAGCATTACTAAACATACTAAGACCATTGCTAAAGATGAGTGCCAAAGGGGACTAGCTGAAGGGGAATCTCTGAAGGGGATTAGCTAGGACATTCTACAGCACTACCTGATGAGAAAATTACATTTCAAGCATATGAATATTTCAAACAATAGAAAATATCACAAGGTAAAGCCAAGGCATACTGATATATTCTTTACATCTGCATATTTCAATGTTCTTGTCATATAACTACAAGGAATTTGAGTAAAGCCACAGACACAATCCAGATGTGAGATTATCTGATGCATCTTTTAATAGTACCAAGGAACTCACAGCCCACAGAACATAAAGGGCAAAGGATTAAAAAAAAATTCTTTTCCTTTTTTAATGTTGGCTTGTTCAAAGGGTTGCTCTGGGGCAAGGTGCTTCAAAACCACTTCAGGGTGGTCCACTGTAGTTTAATTCTCCTACTCATCACTCTCCTTGGCATCTAAATATAACTGAAATTCTTGTGATGCAGTATTAAATACTTGTTTGCATTTCCCTCCTTCAGAGGATTTTCTTTCTGTAAATCATAAGACCTTTAGAGTTCATCTATATCCTCTAGCACCTTTACCCAGGGTATTTTCCAAAAACAGGATAAATATATCTAAGTAAAATTCCACTCTAAATTTTCATACATGTGCTTTATCCCAACCTTGCCAAAAGTCAAGGGCTACTATAATGTAATTTGTAGTTATAACATGTGAAGCATGGCGCTCATACACATGGTAACAAAAAACTTCATATTTATGCTTTTAATGGATTTCCTCCTTTCTTCATAAACATTAAAATTACTAGTTTTGTCTGTTTTTTTCAGAATGAGACAGTCAACCAATACAGTATATCCAATAAAATAACAAAAAAGAAAAATCATTAGGTTGAAAGAAACTAGTACGAGTAGGTATCAAATACTTAGACTTCTTCAAAGACACAAACTCATTTCATCAAATATAGAATCACAGGATCATATCATAACTGAGATTGGAAGGGGCCTCTGGAGATTGCCTAGTCCAAAAACTCTGCTTAAAGCAGAATCAACTACACTATGTTGATCAGGCTGTGTCCAGTCAGTTTCCGACTCTCTTTGGGGAAGAAGACTCCGGAACCTCTTTGTCACCACCAATACTAGTGTTTGATCACTCTCAAACGCTTGGGATTTTTCCCTCTTGTATTTAAAAGGAATGTCTTGTATTCCAGTTTGTACCCCTCTTGGTTTTTTTCTGAAGGAAAAGATATGAAAATAATGCTTATGAAGCATGATTTGTGAGCTAGTTTCCACCAATTGCATTCTGAGTCTAGTTAAACTTCAATAACCCTAAATACTTACAAGGGAGTGTCTGAAAAACATTCACACAATGCCAGGAATTTAATACTCCTAACCAGCACAAGATTTTAACGCTCCTTCTTAGAAAACTCAAACAATATGTGCCACCATCAATAACTACAAGGAAGACTCTCTATCTCACATTTCAGCTTCTAACACCAAGTTAATTAATTTTCCTTTAACAGTCTCGGTAAATCATCATAACGGTTTAACAACACATTGTTCATGAACATCATCTTCTGGGCTTGCTAAAGTCACTATTTACTTGATGGTTGTAAAAAAGCTAAAATCATCAGCCAATTGCTGGGTTTCATACAACAGCTAACAACACAAAGGTTCAAAAAAAAACCAGACAAGTATGAAAGAATGGATTAAATTCATCTGAGTTTTACACTGGAATTTGTTGGCAAGTCAAACATTTACCAAGAACTTTTTAGCATACAACTGTTCTTTGTCAAATATATAAAATAAATGTCTGAGTCTAAAGCTGTGCATGGATTGCCATCCCATGTGATGGCTGTTTGTGGGTTGAAGACCATACATACAGTCTCTTGAAAACAGCTGTTAGAAGGAAAATCATGGCAAGAGAGAACTTCACGTAGGCCAGCTATCATGGAATCTACTCATGATCTCCAGAGAGCATGTGCAGTTCAAGGTGAATCCATTCTGACAGCTCCATTATCAGTACTAGCACCACTGTCGTGCTCATATTCTCGATGTTGAGTGAAGGATGGCAGAGGGTGAACAACACTTGTATTCTTAATGTTGTATTAACCTCTACAGAAATTGCATACTTCTGCTGTATCTCCCCCCCCTCTTGGGACAAGGAGTCCTCTCTGCCCGTCTTGCTGATCATTACTCTCAAGTATACTTTTTTTTCCCCATACTGTTTTAGGGGCAGCAGATTCGCCAAGCACTTACTGGACTTGTGCTAAATAAGTATCATGTCTGTTCCCGCAGCATACAGGCAAGTCACTTAAGAGCCACAACCTCCTCCAGTTCACAGTGTTTCTTTCTTCAACCACAAAGAACAAGCCTCAGATTGAAACCTAGGAAAAACCCCAGAGTTTTTAGTATGAGAGTCTAGACATACACCATCTGCACAATAAAACTAAATTGATGCTTGCTATATCCCATCATGAAATCCAAGTGAATAACAGAGCTCAAAGATTATTTTAGGCCTCTCCGTATGGGCTGAAACCTCTTACTTTATTCATGAAACTATAAATTAATACTCAATCAACTCCTTCATTGTCCCTTTTGCTTTTCTTCCTATCTCCTTTTTCAAATATTAGTACAAAAATGAGATGCTTTCACTGATTACTAAGTCTATGAGTTTTCTTTGTCAACGAGAAATTTACTACATGTGCATTAGTAGACCAAAATTGACTTTAATGTTTGGGGAAATACTCTTCTGTACCAGAGTTACATTTTTTCCTAAGTGATTCACTCTATAACAACAAGGTGTTCACATTTCGAAAACAATTCCAGGTCTCAGGTTAAGTTAATACTGCATAACTTAGAGATGCAAAGCATTTTTAGCTTTTATTAAAGCTTTATGACTGTTCAAAGAATCAAATCCATAGTTAATGCTTTCAAATGAACAGAATTAAAAATGAAGTAAAATATGAAATATATCAAAGAAAAAATTTGCTTGACAATGTCAATACATGAAAATACAAAAATAAATTACACTACACAGTACCTCTTGATCAATCTTCTTTTCATGACTGAATGCTTAACTTAATTCTCTTCTTTACTAACTGAGGATGTTTTACAGGCATTTCACAGATGAATGTTACTGGACTACCTTCAGATGAAACATGGTTTGTATTCAGCATTTCACAGGTACAGATGTATTGATAATCTAGGGAAACTGCACCCTCCCCATAATGTCTTATTCAATATATACACTCTAGGTCCTGCAATAACCAATTCTTTTGAGTACTGCATTTCCCTATTACTGCTGTCTGTCACTGCATCTAGCTCTTCTATAAAATTCTCCGACATGTCCTCTCGCCTATATAGAAAATTAGACATTTTGAAAAGAAACATGAAAAATTACCTAGAAGAAGCTATGAAAAATCTCCTATTCCACGCCCTCTAGAAGTATTAAACTATCCTCATGCCCTTTCCAATTCAGCTTTTGTCTAATCTGTTTTCACGCCCCTAGTGGGTATAGGTTACTTAAAATACCAAGTTATTTACTGTTTTCTTAATAGCTCATCTGGATTTTTTTTTTTTATGGTTGTTATTGTTCTTCAAATGAAGCACAATTTCTCTTTTGACTTTTCACTACAGAAACCATTTCCTTCATTCCACTTTGCAGAAGTGCATGCTTAAAGACTGCTACCACATTCTCCCAAGAGTTCTCTCATTCATTCCAACTCACCCCAGGTCTTTCCATATTGGTGTAGTTATTTTCTAGGTCTGTGATCTAGGCATCTAGACATGGTTTGATGCTCTTCTTTGCTCTCTCACTAAAGAGTCCACTGCTCTTTCACTAAGGTTTGCATAACAGAATATGGGATTCTAACTGAGACCTAACAAACCTGCACAGAACAGAAATGTATCTTTTTTATACACCACAATATGATGGTTGATGGTCTAACATGACTCAGGCAGTTCTGCCATAGACCTGAGAAGCCTTCCACCAAAACAGGTATTGTCGTTTGTATTTGTGCCATCATTTCTAATCAGCACCTTGATGAACTGCATCCTAACTATTTTTGGACCATTTGTATACAACACTAATTTTTTTAAGATACTGACATATCTGTCAACTTCATGCTACCAAAAAATTAATAAGCATACTGTTCATTTCAATTTCCAGATCATATGAAAATTCAAAATAAAACTGAGCCAAAGAGAAATCTTGTCACAGTCAAGTTTCACTGACTTTTCCCTAGTGAACATTTAATGTTTCTAGCCTGCACATATAAATTGATTTGAATCCAATTTCAATCTACTGCTTCTATCTAAAGCCGTAGTGGCATAGGAAGTTCTTTTTTGTGATCCCCTTTTCTTGACAAATCTGTTTGCTGTTTCATCCTTGTTATTTTTCCCTTATTTTTAAAAAATAAGTGCTTTTTTCCATTTGCAGTCTCTCAGTAACCACTCTTGTGGCCATTTTTAATTTTGACTAATAACAATTCTGAGATTTCTTCTTGCAGTAATTTAAGTTTGATTATCAACCAGATATTTGAAAATAGTCTGCATGGAGACTCTATCTTACTTTTGGGGGAATTTTTTTGTTATGGATAGAGATGCTAGTTCACTGATATTAGAAATAGTACGTTTAACACTTGTATACAATTTTTTAGCAAAATGTGATACCAAAAAAAAATTAAAATTAAGAACTTTGTCACTAGCATGACTTAAAACAGGTTTGTTCTTCCTTTTAGTATTAGGATTTTCTAACATACAATGTTCCTTTCTTTGACATACTTGATTTCCAAGCCTATCAGCGTTAGCCTTCATAAAATTCTCTCTCTAACCTGGTATTTTTCTGCTATGTTTATCCACATTATCTTATGAATACAATATTATTTTCCCTTTTAATATACTGTCTTAATGTGTTTGAAATCAACATTTTAGTTCCAAGCCTTCTTTTGCAACTGGATTACCTTCACATCTGACCTTTCAATTTTAAAAAGAGTTTGAAAGTTGGGGGGGTGGGAGGTTTGTTGTTTTTTTAAAAAGCTTTCTTTCAATCCTTATTCCCTTGAGAAGTTTAGTCCTATTAGTTCTCAGAGTCTGCTTCTTGACATCCACTTTTCTATTTTGTTTTCTTTACTAAACATTGTGAGTACCATCATTGCACTGTCACATCAATCAAGTTGCCTTTCACTTAGCCATTTTTAGCTGGTTTCTCACTCTTTAAAACTACATCTATAGAAACTTTCCAGCAAGTTGCTTTCATTTTCCTTCTAAAGAAAGAAAAACCAAAACACTATGACATTGCTAAAAGGAAAAAAGTCACTAGTGAATGCTTGTTAAACTTACTCTATTATACCTTTCTCAAAGGATATCTGGGTAATTAAACATTTTGTCATACCACCAAATCCTAGATTGCTTTGTTAACTGCTTACAAAAGTCTGCATACATTCATTGATCTGTGGTGATCTGCTATTTTGAATTAATCAAATTTTCCCTTCAGACCTTAATAATTCATTCAATAACTCAAGATTTCTCTAAATTTTTGACGCATTTACTTTTCTTTTCTGATTCTTTGGCCTGACTTGGAAAAGGCTGTACCCCATTTATAGTACCCCATCTCTTTGCTGCCCTTCCTCAGACACACTCCAGTACCTCAATGTCCCCCCTGAATGGAAGGGCCCAGAACTGGACACAGCACTCAAGGTGTACCCTCACCAGTACTGAGTAAAGTGGGAGAATCCTTTCCCTATTCCTGCTGGCCACACCATTCCTGACACAGGCTGGAATGCTGCTGGCCTGCTTGGCCACCTGGGCACATGCTGGATTATGTTCAGCCAGCTGTTGACCAACATGCCCAGATTCCTTTCCACTGGGCAGCCTTCCAGCCACTCCTCCCCAGCCTGCAGCACTGCATGGGTTACTGCAGGACCTGGCACTTGGGTCTGCTGAACCTCATGCTGTTGGTCTCAGCCCGTCTGTTCCTCTGCAGAGAACTACTACCCTCCAATAGATCAATACTTTAACTCAGCTTGGTGTTATCTGCATATTTGCTAACAGTAGACTCAATCCCCTCATCCAGATCATCAATAAAGATATTAAACAGGTCCCAGCCCAACACTGATCATGAGGGTGCACCACGGGTGCCTAGCTGCCCACTGGATGTAGCACTGCTCACCACCACTCTCTCTGGGCCTGTTCTTAACCCAGCAAAGAGGGCTTCTGTCCAAGCCATGGGCTGCCAGCTTTTCCAGGAGAGACTATGGCCATGGGAGACAGTGTCAAAGGCCTTGCTGAAGTCAGGCTACATCCACAGCCTTTCCCTCATCCACCACGGGGGTCACCTGGTCACAAGGGATCAGACCCAGTCAGCAGGGGTTGATCAGGCAGAACCTGGCTTTCCTAAACCCCTGCTGGCTGGGTCTGATGCCTTGTTGTCCTGTATGTGCTGCGATCACACTCATGAGCTGCTCCATAGCCTTGTTGGGCAGCAATCATGCATGCTATAAAAGCGCAACCAGATTCCACTCCGAATTTGTACAAGAGAGATCTGATTAACTTCTATTTCACAACTTAGGTGGCTTTTTGAATACAAAAGCCCTACTTTCCTCCTATCCTACAGACATATGGGGGTTCTATAGCACAACCAGCCCCAACAGGAATTAGATCTAAAACTGGGGGATCAAATAAATGTGCTAGAGAGATGCCTCAGCAATTTAAGCATATAGGTTTTACTTTTACCACCTAAAGTGCCCCAATATTCTTTCTCCTTAAATTCTTCCCACATTTTCTGCTGGAAGAGATATTTGCCCACATTTCCTGCAACAAAGCTGTTACTGTGCTTTATTAAAACAACTATGCTATAAACGTGCTAACATCTGTGAAGGGTTACATCTACTGGTTGGTTTGGATTTGTCTTAAATGTTGTAGGTGACAGTAAAAGTAATTTAAAAGTGCCAGGCATTAAGCCTAAGCAAGACAGAGGTCAGTAGGGCTTATCACTATTTAAAAATTGAGAGGGGTAAATCTTTATATTTAAAACACGTTGATAAACATATGAATGTAGTAATGTGAGGAAAGCCAGTCCTATATAACTTGGCTCCCACTTGCTAGATATGTTTCCACCTTCATAATGCTCCAGGCTGATACTCACTAGGTGGTCAACTAGCAAGTTTGATTTGAGTTTAAATAAAGTAGGAGTTGATTATAATTGGAGAATGCCCACTACAGATTTTAAATACCTGTACAATCCTTCATGTTTATAAAAAGCACTGGCAGAGCCTTGCAGCATTCCTCAGCAGCTACTTATTAAGAGATGGACAAGCATCCAAACATGAAGCTTTTTCTTTTCAAAACACAAAATCTCCACCACAATGGACTAACATCATGTAAACACATCTTTTTCTCTTCACTTAAGATACAGACACTTAGAATATTAGGAATTATTTATGCGAGAAGGGCAATAATTTCATAAGAAGAATTCCCAGCTTCCAGTCAACATGCTGAGATGAAGCAGCACATTTCACATATATACAAGTTTGCCCTCAAAAAGAAAGGAAAATTGCCCAAAGTCGAAGAAGCGAAAATCTGTAAAAAGGACAGTAACAGAAATGGCAGCAGACAATGGGCTCATTGTTTACAAATACAAAAATATTTTATGAAATTAGGATCAATAATAAACAACAGAATATAAGCAACCATATGGAGCCTCTGTCCTGTAAATATTGTCCAAGATGCTGTTGGCTTGCTCTGCTGCCAAGGCACATTGCTGGCTCCCATGCAGCTAGGCCCCCCAGTCCACCAGGAACCCCAAGTACTTTGCAATGGAACTGCTTTCCAGCCCATGGGTCCCCAGAACTGTTGTTGGCAGTTCTCTTTCCCAGGTGAAGGCTTTGCTTTTACCCTTGCTGAATTTCACCAAATGTCTGTTGGCCCATTGCCCCAGCTTGCTGAAGTTTCTCTGGACAGCAGCCCTGCTCTAAAGTGTATTGAGCTGAGAGCTGCATCACCCTCTCTGCCCTTCCCCAGTCTGGTATCACCTTCAAACTTGAACCAGAACACACTGTACTTTATAAACCCCTATGTAAATAATTCTTCCCATTTTCATCCCATTCTATGGAAATCATTATCCGTGCTACGAATCTCATGACTAAAAATCTCAAGAAATCATCCGTATCTCCCTCCCAACGTCAGTCAGTAGCTAAAGTATGTTTAAATTTTTCAAAGTGATGGGATTTTATGCACTAGTCAAAGCTTTGTATTCAGCTTAAACCAACTCTGAATATTACAACAAAAGAACGTGAAGTTACATGCCTCCTCTGACGGGCTGGGTTTCTGCCATTCATGCCTACTATACAACACAATACCATTAATTGATGTCACAGTGGAAGAATTTTCCTCCCCTGGAGTCACATATTCTAGAGAGGCAAGCATTCAGGACAAATACCAAATTCAGTACCCAATTACATGCTCATAGCAATAAAGAGTGAAGAGAACAAGAAAAAATACAGCTATATTAATAATCATAGTGGTACTCCAAATACAAAAATGTATCTCTGTAGTCCACACTCAACACTTCCCCACAGTATGAGGTTAGAAAGGACAATGGATCAACCCTGTCTCATTGAAGGGAACTTGGGCAGAAATAACAATGTGTGGTGCATTGAGAGCAATAATGCAAGAAACAACAGGGGTTGAAGGATTAAAAACAGTTTGAATTTAGACAACAAAGAAACAGACAAAGATACCAAAACAATAGCTATACCTTTTTTTAAAAATATTTCTTAAAGCATTTTCCAGTGATCCACTGCACACTACTTAAATTCTTATTTCAGTATGAAGAAAGGCATCTCATCAGGGTAGGTATTGTGATGTAGAATTCAACACAGCACTGTTAACAGACATTGTTTATTCATCTCTGCCACCTGGTTTTGAATCCAGTCTTACTTACAGCAACTAAAAGCTTCCTGAATTTAAAAGCTTTACACACTTTCCTTAGTAGGGGAAAAAAGTGCTTCCAAAAAGGTACTGAGAGTAGGGAAAAGAACTTCCCATTCTACCTTCTTCTCTTCAACAAAAGGAGAAAAAGATCTTAAAAGAGATTCTTATACTCCCCTCTCTGTTTTCTTGACAAAGAGTTATTTCTACAGTGACTAAAAATCAGAAATTTCTTGCAGGACACAAAACAGAAGGAACATGCAGGGGCCAAAGAAGGAAGCTACATAAACTAAAGAAGAAAACACAAAGCATGAGACAGCACTACTTTGTAAGAAATGAAGGGATGAGCAGGTTGCAGTGATCATAATGATTCAATAACAACCCAAAAGGGGCCATCTCTATTATGGGAAAAACAGGGAAAGAAAGGAAGAAAAAAGGACTATGACACCAGAAAAGGCAAGCAGAAGTACATGTGGGAAATACAACACAATCAAAATTTGAGAAACAAGAAGTAAGAAAAATAGATAATTTTCTGCTTCATAAAAACAGTAGATTTGCCTCAAAATTCTATCAAAGCAATGAATCAGCCACACCTCCAAACATCTGATCAACTGCCCTGCTACATTACTACCTGAAATCACCTAGAGGAAAAAAGCACACACTAAAAAGGCATCTCATGCTAAAAACAAACAGCAAAACCCAAATTTTCAGAAAACAGTACGAATGCTGAATGCTGTATGTTCCCTTAAGAGTTCACCTCCTCCAAATAAATGCTTTGAGCCTCTTGTTACTGGTGTGCTCTACACAGAACAAGAAATAACATAACAAGTGGATGGAGATGGATTCGTATTCTGGCTATATTACCTTTCACTCTGGCTAGTACTACAATGCTTTCAACATGATAAAGTAGTATTTTATAAGCAGAGACACTCGTATAACTGTGCTATTTCTTCCTTTACGGCACATTGTTTCTTGGATGAATTCCCATCACAACATCCTTATAGACATTTCATACCTAGAATGACTTCTAAAATGTTCAGCAAGGGTGTGTCCTCAGCCACAGAGAATGTGTCAAAGGAAAATGTGGTGGATTGTTTGCAGGTCTGTCCCACCCCCCCCCCCCCTTCCCCCCCCCCCGATATCACAGCATTCTCTCCAAAAGTCTTGTCCTTTATTTAAGGGAACCTACAAAGTACTCCTCTTTCTGGAATTAAAGCACATTAATTTACTGAGCACGACTTATGGACATGGTAATATACTCACTGTTTAAAGGCAGAAATAAAACAGTAAAACAAACTTACTTCCTTTAAATACTCTAAAAAGCCAAATCCCAAAATCTATGGAAGCAATCAAAAGAGGATAAATCAAACTAGAAAAAATAGGCAAACTGGTAAACAGGCAGGTACCCACCTTCTGATCTGTATATAGGGGTCTAAATGACTTAGTCAGTCCCAAAGTATTTTAACCCTATAAGATGAGATTTATGAAACCTAGTTAGGAAACTGAATTCCAATTACTTCAGCATGAGCTGTGCTTTCACTACACCAAAAAATCTCCAGGCTCCAAAATCATATTTCCCCCTTTGAAACAGTGCATACATCTCACTGCTACTTCTTCAGAGGCATGAAGTGTTTGACTTCAAACATACAACTGGCACAACTTAAATATTGTTCTCCCACACTTCTACTCTGGATGTTTGTAACAATGAGTTCTCCCAACATGAAAAAAAAGGAGCTGTTAATTCTATTTCCTAGACATGTGGAATTCTTCCAATTACTAGATGTCCATAACAGATTAGCACTGTGGTTTTAACAACCAGAGGGCTGCAGAAAAAAATGAGAGTGAAGATTCTTGGGCTTATCCAAATTCTAAGTTGCTTTTGACAGTTTCATTCTAAATTCTAAAAAATACCTTTATGAATTGTATATTTATATGGTGCACTTCTGAAGAGTGGTCAAAAACACAACTTGCCAGTAATTTCTTTTGCCTCTATTTGCCACAAACAAGTGCTCAAAAGTCTTTATGTAGGACTTCAAATTTAAAATTGGATTTCTGTTAGCACAAAAATGATGTTCAATTAAATATTTTTAAGATAGAAACTGGTGACATTTCTCCACCTGCTAATCCAAGTATCTTATTGAAGAAGAAAATTAAGACTTAATTTATTATAAAAATAACAATGATTTGCTGAAATCTTCAAATCTGAGGAATGCAGTCACATAGTTCATATTATCCAAAACCCACATAAGTAAAAAAAGAGGGTAATTGCTATTTTATCCCCACATATCTGCTTCAAACTGAATAATGGCTTGAGGTTCTTTACATTTATTATTTGTAATGTCCTCATCTTATTACAATATTTTTCCAGCCAGAAAAAAGGCTGATAACTAGCAAATAATTACAAAACGTTATCAATGAAAAAAATGTCAGGAATTTTTCTGGGTAAATGCAAATTATCACCTTCTTAAAATAATTATACATGTCCAGCCCATAAAAGAAGATTATACACGCACTGCTTATCTGTATTACAGTTATTGATAGAAGTGAAGTAACATTTTCATTCATTGCTCTTGTCAGAAGTGGCTGACATTAAAGTCTTAAGAATAACACATTTAAATTTCTTAATAATACATAAAGCTGTATCTTTCAAGTTTCTGAGCATCTCCTGTTTCTGCAGTCATCAACATAAGCAAAACACTTTCAGTGATGCATTGCAGTTTTAGTTCCTGTATGTGTTTAAACTTGGTAAAGTCATAGGAAGTACACATGCATGTAATGAATGCTTAAAAACAGCAACAAATACATGAAATAAAAAATACAAATAATATGAACAACTGAAACCTATTACTTCTATTTTTCCTTTAAGAAATATATTTCTCCAATAAAAGATTAAGCTACATCTCTTGAAATTAATCCTGCAGCCAGATATACTCCATATAGCTATGTAATTTAAGGAACAATATTAAATCTTAACCATAAATCACCTTCAATATTTTGCATGCCTTTGGGTATTGAATTTTACATCTGCAGCTAGGAAAAAAAGACAACCGTCTTGCTATTACTCAGCAGGATACAGATTCCTTTTTGTAAGTGGAATTCCAGACATTCCATCTGTTTCCCATAAAAGTACAAAATAGTTGGTCTTTAAGTAGATCAGTAATCGTACATTTAAAGAGTGTAGGTAGAAACCACATCCAGCCAAACTGTATAACATAGCAAAAAAGCTTTATTCCTTTATACAAAATTCATGCATATCAACCATTGCTTAAACAATGATATGATTTACATAATAGAAGATTAATATTTACTGAGCAGTAAAGAGACAAAACAAAGTTTTTAAAACCAATTCTACAAAATGATTAAATACAAGAGACAACTACCAAGATGGAAAAAAGGAATATCCGTCCTTTATTTCTTTTCACAGCCAGTCATCTCAAGGCGTAATAGTTACCTTGCAATGTCTCATCTGGTCATGCAAAAAACTCTTTTCACATGATTAGAGTCATGCATCTAATTCATTATGTGCACACAATGGGCACTTTCCTATTGTGAAAGCAAATCTCCACGTTACTATGGTAAAAGCAGCAACTAGATATGCAAAGAATAATTTGCATGAGAAAATGACTCTGTACACAGCCTATGTGCACTGTGCAGACTTTACTGATGCCACAATGTTTTGAAAATTTAACCCTGGTTTCTATGGCTTGACTTGGGAAGGCAGCACCTAAGCAAGCATACACAACTAAATACACATGTATAAACCTCATCTAGCAAGAATTTAAAAATCACATAGAAGTAAACTTCACAGATAGGACTATCATAATATTTCTGGCCACTTTTTAGTGTAGCTGGAGGAAGTTCATAGGTGTTATTGCCATAAAGAAAATGCAAAAAAGCATTCCTCTTACCAGAAAATTGCACTTTTATCCTAAAAACATGCATTTTTGCTATGTTATAAAATCTCTGAAATGGTCTAGACATTTTGTTGAATTATTTTTTAAAACCATCTCACAGGTATAGGCCAGAATAATGAGTTACAGTAATTTTTTGCCACTTCCATAATTTCCAGTAATGCAAATAACAGGCCTCATCCTAAATAAACACAAAAAAAACCCCTTAAAACCTAAAAAAAACCCTAACTCATAGATAGTTCTTTTAATTCACGTTACAAGCAGGGACCTGTATGATCAGACATTTATGATACGAATTTAAGTAGTGAAGACAGACTGAAAAGATCATAAAATATTAAATCAGTAGACTCCTCTTTTCATACTTCAATGCCCTTAAGCATGTGCACCTAATTATACAAGGCTGCTCAATTTACCCCTTGATGTAAGTATATATGCAAGTATATAGTTAAAACATCTATGAAACTTCACCATCATAGAAGCATCTAAATACAAAAATATTGCCCTCATATTTTAAACAGAACTACTATGTTGGTTCTGGAGAGGGAAAAAAATGGAAACCAAAAGTGAGGAGATGGTTATGTCTAGCAATATTATTATATGTCTTTCATGTATGATATGGAAGAGAACTCAATAGCATGTCTGAAGTAACACACTTTGAAATCCAATATGAATTCTGACATTTAATCACCTTTACTGTTTAGTCTACTTGTCACACTAAAAATCCCCCCTTATTGCAAGGTTTCCCATTTTATTAAAGATGGTTGTGCAGGTATATGCCAATAAAGCATAATCATTATTAAAGGATGCCAAAAGTTAGAGATAAGCTACTGACATTTTGGACACCCTAAGCCAAACTATCACCCTGCTGTTATAAGCTGTAATGTAAGAGTAACACATTTGTTATGTGTATGCATCCCACTTTCACAGAAAATAAGCCTAAGACATTTTCTACAATTTCATTTTTTATATGAACACTCCTGATAAATCTGTCAGAATGGAAAAATAAATATGGTAACTCAAGATGAAAACTATTTCTAGCATTGTCTATATAGTAATAGTTTTAACAGTTCTTTGACCAATATTTCCTTTTTCCAACAAACCCAGTAATCTAAGTTTTAATTCTGAAAAAATAAAAATACATAAAACAGATACTGTACTGAGCTAAAGAAATCATTCCTTGTGTTCTCTTAGCCTAATTATTATATTTGAAATAGCTAGTTCCTTTCTCTTACTGCTTTATGCAACTTATGTGTTGCTAACGCTCACACACTAAACACACCTTCTGACTTACCACAGCATTTTACCTTATTGAAAGCTTTACTAGTTAACAAAAGTAATTCAGAATCAAAGAAGAACAATGAAGAAGGAGAAGGATCTGGAGCACAAGTCCTGCTAGAGCTGCTGGGGGAGCTGGGCTCGTTTAGCTTGGAGGAGAGGAGGCTCAGGGGCCCGAAAGAAGATCGCAGGCAGACGGGCATTCTGCCATGTGATGAGTGACAGGACAGAGGAAATGGCCTCAAGTTGCACCACAGGAGGATTAGAGTGGATATTTCTTCACTGAAAGGCTGGTCAGGCACTGGAGCAGGCTGCCCAGGGAAGTGGTTGAGTCATCACCCCTGGATGTATTTAAATGATGTGTAGGTGTGGCACTTCAGGGACACAGAGGTGATTTGGCAGTGCTGGGCTGGACTCAACGACATTAAAGATCTTTTCTAGACTAAATGATTCTATGTAAACTTTCTTAGTCAAAACCATACTATATGTGGCAGAAAAACAATTTTTTAAAATTTATTTCCATTTATTTCAGAACTATGCTCAGAACTATGTCACTAGGTTAAGTGAAAATATTTGTGATTAGATAAATGTTTTGAACAACTTGTACACTATCAGTTCACTAGAGAAGTCTGAGATACAAGACCACTGTTTCTATTATCACCAGTTTCCTCTTCCAGAATTCTTTGTTAAGGCTTCTGTACTAAAACACAAGTATCTACAAAAAGGAAGAAAAGTAATGTATTAAAAAAAATTAATTCAATTTTGAATATTCTTCTTTAAATATGTATTCTGCTTTTTCTCTATCACATTACAAAAACATAACAAAGAATGTGGCTCTTGAACATTTATGATAAACTGTTCCAAAAGCCATAAATGTTATGGCTCATTACACAACTGCCTAGTTTACCTGTAAAGACTATCATGCGTGTATATTCATATCTAAATAAAATGTTCAAAAGAAGCAATAATTCTGAATAACTAACTTAGAGAGTTGTACGAAAGCCTAAGAAGCAGCACAGTATCAGGATATTCTCCCTCCATGCAAAGAGATAGCCAAGATGATACTATTTTAAAATCTATGCCACAGGTAATATATTCCATTTGATTCATTCAAGATTTAGGACAGGAAATAAATGCTGAAAGAAATTACCACATAAATGACATTCCTTGAAACTAGATGGGCCTGAGAATGAAAGACTTCTTATTTTATCCAAGCTATAATACCCATCCTGTACTCAAAATATAGAATAACAGTATTCTGCTCAAAATGAAAAGACATCTGTTTACTTTTTCAGAAGGTAAACTAGTAAAAACCAGTATAACGGACTTTTCAATTTTACTAATAGCAATCATGAGCATAGATTATGACTAGCTTTAGCTGAGAACCTTAAAGTGACTTGAGACTTTAGCAGACTCTGTAAACATTTCAAGTACAACCTAAGAAACTGAATGAGGGGCTTTATTAAATATGTTTGAGGCTGACACCCAAGTACAAACAGCGTTCAGAGAGAGCACTTGAATGCACATGCAGGACTAAGTGGATTTCATTTAGCTGGATGTAGCTTTTCTTGCAGTGTACACATGTTTATATAATATCAAGAGTTTCTAAAGTGACTGGTCTTGCAATGATTTAAGTTCTTATATGTATCTTATCTGACAGAGATGCAGTGATCAAACAGAATATGAATTATCAGATTATTCCTGGGGAAAAAAATCTTAGTTACCTAAAAAAAAAAAAATTAATATTGGACTTAAATTTTAACTTCTACAAGTCACCTCCCTCTCTGAATTTACCTGACACCTGCCTAACTGCATTTACAGTTAAAACCTTGTACACAGGCAATCTGTGAAGGATCCGGCAGCACACAGAATTTTGGGCAGAGTTCCCCTTTCTTAACAAAAAGAACTTCAAAAGGCTGAAAACTTCCACCAGCTTCCAAAATTATGATGTTATAACTAACAGAAATAGAGCATTTCTTAAATTATTGTTGAATTATTTGAAGACTGCATTTTTGGAGGCGAAAGTAATACTTAATAGTCCATGAAGCTGAAATACATGTTAATAGTCTTCAGGCATTTTGAGTTAGACAGCTATGCAAGAATGATTCAGAGTACATCCATACAATTTCACTTCAAATCTTGTGTACCTTTATTTTTTTTCTTTGTATTTTCTTGCAATTGCAAATATCCAGATGTCGCAGACATTTCTTCACAGAAATCCTTTCTTTCGGATTTCTGTGTCTTCTGGAGGCCAGAGGCCCCCGAAGAGAAGGTAAACAATTATTATCAGATGCTGTGGAATGCAACAGGGACACCTTGATTGGCTCATTTTCTATGTTTATAATTAAGGGCCAATCACCAGTGCAAGCTAGGGGACTGAGTCCTTGAACACAACTTTGTTGTAATTTCTTTTCTATCTATTCCTAGCTAGCCTAGCTGCTCTGCAAACCTCTCTCCTTATTCTATTTAGCATAGTCTTAATGTATTATATATAATATCTTAATAAATCAGCCTTCTGATCAAGAAACAAGATTCACCATCTCTCTCACCACCAGCTGCGACCCACTCAGGCGTGGTAATATCCAGAAATTGAATGCTTTTCTTCAGAGCAGAAATCATTTGCAATTTTCAGCTGTGGCTGACCACTGGCTGCTATGCAGACAGAGCAAACTCATTGCAGGGGGCATTCATTTCACTAAACTGTATTAATGATTAATTAGACTACTTTAAATGTTCTCCTACAGAGAATGTTTAGCTAGTTCAAGCCAGACAGATTGTTAAAATCACTAAATTCAAAATTTAACTTGCTATACCATAAATCCCTCAAAAACAGGATTTTCAGTCTTGCATATTGTATTGTTCCTATACTATGTTACTTTATTAGCTTTTACACGCTTCTAAAACTTCTGTTAAGGACATCAGCAGTTCTGTTGTATCAGAGAGCTGAAAGTCATTCCCATCTTTACCTTGTTTAGTTTGTTTCCTTTTGTCCACATCACATTTGGACACCTTTAGAAGAAGAGTGTAGGCTTTTTTCAGGCAACAATTTTTCCCTTTTAGTGAAAAAAAAACAACCTAGTAAGGCTTAATGATACATGGAGATTAATTAAGACAACTTGACTGCTCTCTCTAGCTTTCACCAGAACATAAATAACATTTCTGCATGAGATTCTGGTATCCTGTACCAAAACTACACAACACTACTTATTTTCACCGTACTTAAACTTTAAATTTATTTGCAGTTACTAAATCTGCACATCACCTGGCAGTTTATAGTTTCAAATACATAACTGGGAGGTAAACCACAGAAATGGTTTTAAATTGAGAAGATTAAGAACAAATTGAATTACAAAGTGTTTGCTGCATGCTGTGTTCCAAAAACAAAATGAGAGAAAATTATTAATCAGAATTAAAATTGTACATTAAAATATGTTGTTCTCACAGTGCATTTTGTTTTCTGTTATCTGCCTGCTCAATGGAATTTATAAAAGTAAACTCCACATTCAAAACTAGCTAAACATAAGAGGAACAGCTGTGAGCTACATTGCCCTGCTTAACATGGTTAGTCCACTGATACACTCTGAAACTCAAAAAACCTACTACAAATAATTGCAAACAGAATACAAACAGGAAGCCTGAGAGACAGTAGAGAAGGAAAAGCTGAAGGGTCAAGAGCTCCATCCAAATACATAACCCAGTATGTGGAGTTACTGTAACAGGTTTTACCAATGTCTTAGATACCTACATAAAAGAAGCATTTTACTTTTATTTAAAACTATTTTTTGTAATGGAATAGGTAAAGTTGTGAACAAATAAGAGTAAAAGTTGGAAGTGGAATTAAATTTTTCAAGAAGCAATATGAAATTTGACAACACTTAAGCACATTTTTCCCTACAAAATATTACTTCCCATGGGTTTTGGTTGAGTTTTGGGTTTGTTTTTTGGGGTTTTTTTCTTCCTCTGTGGGATTACTGGGAGGTCAACTGTGAAAGTACAAGTAAGATTTGGCCTAATCATTTTCTATCTGGCAAAAATCCAGATAATAAGTCATGTAGTATAATATAATTAGTAGCTTGGAGTTGTTTCGTTGTATGTATTTGCTTATAAAGCAAGGTCAACAGTTTATCAAACTTTAACACATCTCTACTGATTAACCAAGCTCTTTCCTTCGCACATTCTCAGCACCAATTACTGGTTTTACCCACTGTTACCTGTGTTCTCACATGATATCTGTCAAGCACAGAAACTACTCCCATGAAGGTCTTACCAAACCAAGGATTTACTGAAAATTCTGAGTATCAAAACGAAAGTAGTAACTTCAGCATTCAACATTAAAATTATTCTGCCAAACAGATCTCTACAGCCAGTCATACTACTCTGTGATTTCTCAAAATTTGTGGGATTATGGCAGGTCTTAATTGATGTAATCTTTTAAGAAAATGCACACAGAAGAGCCCTAATGAAGGTAACTATATAGCAAGAATTAATAACAATGCATAGAGTAGATACACATAGAGAAAATGTAGGTTTTATTTAAATGATCTACCTAATACTATCTTCAGAAAAGGTTTACAAAAATGAGAAAGAAAGAAATAGGATTCTTCAAAAGAGAAAAAGTCATTAAATGTCATGTGTCATCCATCTGGTAGGTTGGAGATGCCTCTTCTTTAACTCTATCAAAATGTATTCAATATGGTCACAGAAAGATTACCTCAGTATTTAACAGTCCTTAGAAATTCAAAATCCAGCTATTCAAATAAGAGCTTATTTTTATGTACCACCTTTGTTTCTAAAGGCCACTCAAGTGCTGCATGAAACTATCTAAATTGTCAGTTAGAAAAATTAGTCAATCAGCTACTGAAAAAGGCTTGCTGAAGGACAAGGGAAAAGAGGAAAAGGATCCCAACCAAACAACATACCAGAGCAGAAAAAAGAATTACCTTACACCAAACAGGACTTGAAGTAGGAATAATAAAATTAGCTGAGCTGGAATTGGTTCTGGCACTAGTGTTTATTTCTACAATGGTTAAATACAATTCTGATATTTAAAGATTAAAATTCCTATTATTTCAGTTTTGTCTCACTGTTTACACTGCCAGTTTCATGTCAAGAATGTAAAAGGAAATCCATCTGCTCTACTTGAAGAAAATCAACAAAACGGGGAAAACAGTTTTTATTCCAAAAGTACTTGTAAATTGAGAAGATAGGAATTTCAGTAACTTTTGAATGCAAAGATATGTCTTATAAATTTACTACCTTAAATATCTTGCACATTATCCCTCGGGGGTGGAAAGTAAGCAAATTTTACTTTCCATCCTATTAAAAGATCAGAGGTTATCTCTAATGCAGCAATTTTGTGGAATCACATTTTAATGTAGAAAAAAATAGTCCAGTAAAGCAAAAGACAATTAACTGTAGCTAACACTGATGGCATAAGTTTTTGCTCTTGTTCTTTCCATAACACTGAATTTAAAAGAAAAATCTAAATCAAAAGATTGCAGTTACATCATCAGCTTTGTCACTTGCCCACTGAAACCCTGGCCATGTTTTTTTGTGTCCACTACACCATTCATAACACATTCAGTTCTCTAAAATGCTTTGATTTCTGTAGTGCAACACCAGAAAAAAAATTATGTAATAGACAATTTTTCTTTTGAGGCTTTTATTTTCCAACACAATTTTTCTGATTTTAAAAAGCATCAGTCGCTCACATCATCTTTATTTTTTTTGCCCAGTCTTGACACATGAGGTTACTTATCACATGGAGAAAAATATCTGGTTTACCACTACAATCTTAAAAATTTGCATTTGGACTCTTGATTTAACAATTTCGAAATCTTCCCAAATGAGCAGAATTAATTGTATTGGGGGGGGGGGGGGAAGCACAAGACAAAATAAAACAAAACCTTTAATTTCAGCTTACTTTCCTAGATTTTTCATAGTAGCTTAATCCCATAAAATCCTAAGTAAAGCCTGTTAGATATAAAAGAAAAGTGCAAAGCTCCCCATTTAAGGACTAGTTACAACTCATTAAAGTAGGGACACATATAATTTGAAGCATTAGAATGCATGCTGAAATATAATTAGTGGCTAAGAATCAAACCAGGATGGATTGAACTAATTCCTGGAATGCTATTATGGAGAGTACCTTGCAGAGAAAGAATGATCCCTCTGTTTGCACAGCAACTAAATGGCTTCAATTTACTTTTAAAATTGACTCGAATTGGGATAAAGGTCCAGGATTTCAAAATGTGGCCTTCTAAATTTAATCAGCCTGAATTATGCCTGTTTCACACTGTGATACTTGCAACCTGGTTACAGGCAGCAGGGATAAGGCTGCACTCAGCTTATTTCACTGCTTAATTTATATGGTAATTACCACACCACGGCCAGAATGGAGAGCATCTGCCAAAACTGAAGGCCCCAGAATAATAAAACTGACATGTGCTGTGATATTGTTGAAGTGCTGACTAAGAAACTTCTTTTATCTCCTCTTGAAGCTATAAAATGGTATTCGTGTTATTACTAGCAGGGAATTTTAACAGCCCTGCACTGACAGCAATTATGTAACACATGCACAAAACAATAGAGTTTCACATCACTTAATAAATCCTTGAGCTCTCTTAGCTCCAGATCTCTCGCTGGCTGGATTTTATGGTCTGGTAGTTCTATCCGACCTTCAGAACACTGAAGTATACAAACCACAAAAGCACTTGAAAATTATTAGAAACAACTAGCTTTTCTCCCTGTTACAGCTATTTAATGAAGAGGGCATGATGCATCATGATGGAGGTTAATTAAAAGATTTGTCCACTCACTTTACTCTGTAGCTAAATGCTGTTATGAACCCCTGGTATAAAAACAAGCAAGATACAGATATTACTTCTCCTACTATGATCATCCTCTTATTAAGCAACACTTGCATTTAGGAAAAAAAAGGAAATTTCTTTAGCATGCAACAATAAAACAGATATAATCTAATTTGTCTTTATTCATTTTTATGAAAATAAAAACATGTCATTAACATAAGGAATCTAAATCTGCAGCTGATTTTCCTGCTTACATTACTAATTCTGTTTCCAACAGTATGCTTTAGCTTTTAGCTTACATATATTGCACCTGAAACTCCTAGTGACAGTACAAAAATTTCATAAAATAACTAAAACTATTGTACTATAAACATTTAAAAAGCAAGCTGACAGATAAGGAAGTACAGATAATTGAAAATAAAGAATACAAAGACAAGTTAAAAGGCCATTCTGTACTGGAACTTGTACTGCAGGATAGTGTTCACACTTCCCCCGTCAGAGAGTGCTTGACAGGTGGATTGATTAAAAAGGGAGATACACTGTTACACTTATAAAGTAACTGAAATCACTAGGTAATAAGATAGAGAATGAAAAACCAATCAAAGTTACTCATACAGTAATTTCAAACACTGAAAATTCCATTTTTGTACCATTCAGGTGGAAAGGCATAATGTATTGTTTGCATAATGACTGTTGGCATGAATTCACCAGACATCCCTAATTTATCTCCATACTTCATACCTATAATATTGACAGGTTACAGTCTAAGTGCTTCACTCACAGAGTCTGAATAATGTATGCATGGTTACTATTTCTAATCTTTCTCCACAAATAAGTGCATAGTCTCTATAACTATATAGTCCTATATAGTTACGAATTGTCATTTCTTGAATTAACATAATTCAAGTTTATTATTAGTTTTATATAAGTTCACAGACATGCCTTTCTGAGAAGGACCACCATCACACTATACTTAAAATTTCTCTCACAAATATAGTTTACAATGCCTTCCTTTGCATACAATACCAAAAAGATCACCATTCTTTCACTCCTTTACTAAATAAAAAATTCTTAGCTGGTTATTGCTATCACTTTGAAGTCACCTCACTATTGCTTTCTAGCTTTGTCTCTAAAAATACTAGCAATAAAAACACTTGTTAGTACTTACATTGGGTTTTATTTCCTCAATCAAGAACCCTGAACAAAAAGTACGTACAAGATATTGTATATGAATGAAATTCTAACCATAAACAACTCTAATACCTTCCTCAATTACATACACCTGTTAAATATATAACAAATCAAAAAACTGTAGCATTGTGTTATATTTATATGCAATTACACTGAGAAAGTAATATACATGGCTTCAACAAAAAAAAAAGGCTCTGTAGACTGCTCCTCACAAACCAGAAGCTTCCAGCACATTCTTAATAGGCTTCTATTACATTTAAGCCAATAGCAGAGGACAGGCACAAAATGTTTGTTTCCTGCAGAATGAAGACTCCCTGCTGAGAGACACCACTCTTCCTTGATATTTCTTTGAAGGAAGGCTTTGATTTACAGAAAGAAAAGCAGCTAGGAAGAAAAAGAGGACTGCTACAACCACATGCCCATGTTTGTAGAAGCAGTTATTCAGTTTTAATCTTCTTTTCCACTAACATCTCAAAAAGTGAAAGCATTCAGAACATTTAAATACTCTTCTTAGCAACAAATATTGTTTAGTGTTCAACATATATACATACCACAGTATAATTACATTTTGCATTGAGGCACTAGGGAAGATTAATGCAATCAAAAGAAAAATACACTGTTTAAAACAAAGAACATCAGTGGTCCAGGCAGAAAAGACTATATGATATGAATAATGACTGGATTCCACCAGAATGGAATGGGGAGGTCTAAGCATGTCAGAAAATTAAGACAACCACATAAGGAATAGGGAAGTGTTCTTAAAAAACAGAGCAGTGATAGAGGACATACAATGGGAGATGATTTTGAGTATGGAAGCATGTTTAATTTTGACTGGGTTTTGCATTTGGGAAATGTAACTAACTACACAATTGATTCACTCTTTAAATAATAATGAAGAGGTAGGGAAAGAGAACCTATGAAGATACAGTGCAAATACTCTTGAAGGAATAATTTAGAAACGTGAAACCTCTTCTACAGAAGGAATTCAAATAAACCTAAACATAACTGACAGAATACAAAAATAAAAATGGGTCTTATTAAGAAGCATTTCTTACAAAGTCCAGTCAGTATCTTCTGTCTTCCAATGTCAACTTATTACAATGGACTTCTTTTGGTACTACCTGAAAGTTGAAAGTAAAGGTAAAACCCCATATAGAAAGCATTTCTCCATAAATAAGTTGTAAAGAACATATAAAAAGTGGTCATTACCATGCAGTATTATGTACCAATGTACCCTTCTCAGGATCTCAAAGCAGAACAGTGCCAAAATGAAGAAATAAGGAGGCAAATCACACAGAATATTCTGAGTTGGAAGGGACCCACAAGGATGACCAAGTGAATGGCTTGTACAGGGATCAAACCTGCACCCTTGCTGTTATTAGCACCCTGCTCTGAGGAGAAATCAAAACCAAAACCAAACCAGACAGCATAAAAATGAGCCAAGCAGATGATCCTACAAACCTGCTTTAAGAACTGCAAGACCGTGTTAAAGGTTAGGATTTTTCACAAAGTATGTGGCCATGCTTCTTACAGGGACACAATCAATTTGTGTGATGACAACTACACTTGCCCTGCATAGTTACAAAAGTACATGCCCAGAAAGCCATTTCTAAGTCTCAGCCTAATTTCCCTTATGAGGAGAGACTTCAATGGCTAGGACATAAGCAAGTCTGAAAAAGCTTCATCACAGCCCTGAAAAAAAAATCATGGTGTTAGAAACCATTAATCTAGATCAATGATGAGACTGTCATCAAAAAAAAGGAAGTTCCTAGTCCAACAACCTGTTCATGAATTTTGCATGAGAGATACAACCAGTGCTCAATATTCCACCCATCACCAGGCCAGAGAAATATGGTCCTGGCCTGTATTTGATGCTGGTTTGGCCCTGAATACTTTGTTCCTTAATGAATATCATAATAGCACCATGGGACAGATGATGTCCTTCCTCCTCTAAATCTTAGAAAAATATTTCTATGTAGGGTTAGGTCACTCTCTTGCCTGAAGCAAAATGGAGATAAAGCTACTGAGATGAAATTGTTTAGGTTGAGTAAGTGGGGGTGTTCTCTAAGCCAGGTTACGTCTCTGAAAGAAAAAAGGCAGAATTTTGATCGTGCCTGATAACACATTTTGTACCTATGGCTGCTTGGGTGTATTGGCATGCTCTGAGCATGTGTACCAAACACAGGCCATAGACAAAGGAATGCTCAGTCCAGCATCAAAAAACAGACTTAAGCATGAGACAAGCCACGAGGTGCCCAACCCTGCCAAACTGGCAACCAGTACAGATACTCAGTAGCAGAATGTCAGCATTTGCCTATTTTTTCCATCTAAAGTTTAAATGCCCTTAGCTCTAATGAGAGGGAATACTTTAAGCGCAGATTTTCTGGAAAGAGGACATCCCAGCCTCCTAAGTATTTTTTGATACTGACCTGTACTGTGCAGCACAACTAAAAAATATTATGTATAATTAGACTATTTAGATACATGAGAAAAAACTTCCAAAGCTTTTCTCCAACCAACTTTGTTTGACTCTAAAAAAGATTACCCTGTTTCTGAAAATAAAGTTACTACATTCATGCTAGGAATACTGCTGTTTTCATCACAGGAAACTCATTCTAGAAGCCAAAATTCTGTTGGAAATACTTCAAGTTTTCAACTAAGAGTTGTCATAAAACTGTGATTATCAGATTTATCACAGTATGCTATCAGTTTGTTTTAAAACATTCATTGCAGTATCCCTCTTATCTATAAATTCAATGGGATTTTTATATTCTTGGGAATCATACTGAAAATAACATTTTGTTCACCACTACTGCCTTTCACAGATGAAAATACATAAAATATTATATAACTTAAACTGAAATAAACATGTCAACAGCAATATTAAGAATATTTCTAGAAGTCACATATCAGTAGGACATTTAAGAAGGTTTTGGCCTAGGAACCCATGTGGGGTTCTAGTCTGGTGTAGTTTACAGGAGTATCTCCAATCTGTGCATCTGCTATGTGCTTTATATCTTTCACTCTTAGGGATGCTGTATGATTACACTTCCATCCTGGCCTAGTAAGATAAAGTGTCTCAAGAATAAAACCAAAGCTCTGCTACAGAGTTTGTACATGGAGACATACAGGCACACACAGGTATAAGATAAATTTACAGCCAAAACTTTCTATGTTGACATTTATCACAGACTCAAAATCACACAGCCACCAACTATAAGATGGAGAGATTCATTTATATGCTACTTTTCAAAAGATTAAGATGCTCACTCACAAAGGATAAATTACATCTAAGTACACATTGCAGAAAGTCTCATCCACAGGAGCCCTGTTGTTTTTAATTTCTCATCTGAATGGGACATCCTGGGGACAAGCAGAAACAGCCTTCCCCAACAAAATTTGCAGAGAAACAGGGGCTTTTTCCTGACTATTTCACTTAGAGTACAGAGCGCAAGCAGGCCAACAAAAATAATTCCTCTTTCCTACAGGGATTAAGAACAGTGCTAACTTTCAGCAAGGAATAAGGAAGTCCTGCATTTGCCAGTAGAGATGTGTGACAACAGGTAAATACCTTCTCCTTGCCTCAGAGGGACATGCACACTTCAATCATGAAAATTGTGCGGTGTAGTAACCAGAGAATTTTAAGCATTACTTCAACATTACCACAGCTAGAAACCACAGTTATTGTACTGAAATGTGATGCTACATGTACAAACAGGGAAGAGACAGGAGAAATGAAAAGCTCAAATCAACTTGTTAAGTACATCCATACAAAAGGTACATGTACAAAGTCAAGTACCTGGAAAACACCAAAACTCCAGTGCTTAAAAGGCTTGACTGTCTTTAACCAGAAGGCTTCAGTCATGAGCACTGCAATGAGCAATTTTTCACAAATATAACCATTGGATGAAGGGCACCATCCTGCTTTGAAGGCATGTATTTATCTCAACCATGAACTAAGCATAACAGGGTGAAAGGGGAGTTTAGAAGGAATGAAAAAGAGCATTACGAGTAGATATATGGAACCCAGGTTGGAGATTATGAGAGAGGTCAGGAGGCAGAAAAATTGATGACATAGTAAAAAAAGTAATAGACAAATACAGCAACACTTTTGAAGTCAGAGAGGACAGCAGTGTGACAAAGATATACTGAATAACACAAGAGCACAGAAGCAAGTCAATTTTCATGGAGTCCTTCACTGTCTAAGAAAAAGCACATTTCCAATAATAATTTGTTTGATGGTGTTAAATAAACAAAAGAAAGCAGTGTAGTTACACTTAAGCCATGTTAGAGACACAAAATGGGAGGAGATCAAACAATAAGTAATACTACATGAATTTAGAGATGAGTGAGCAATCAAAGATACCTTGTTATTTTATGATTGCAAACACTACAATATAGCATAGTTGTAAACCAGCAGAGTTCTTGTCTTAACTGGAAGTTACATTTTGGGAGAGGGAGGATCAGCACATTGAATTGACAGAAAATTTGATCATTCTCACCTAGAAATCCATTATATTTAAAACAGGTCCCACTACAGGTAGCAAATTCCAGCAATTATTTCTCATATCCAGAATCAACTGTAACTAATACTTATGATGCAACTGGCAGTAATACTTATGACCATCATATGGATGCACTTCAATTTAATAGTCATTTACATAAATATTATCTTTATTTTCCATATAAACTAGAACCATTTTTAAGGGTTTAACTGATCAATATTTTAATGTAATTTAGCTTTTAAAATTCAACATGTGTACAAAAATTATTTAGTCTTATTGAATGTTAATGCAACATGTAGTTTTAAAATATTTTTTACAAACCCTTAAAGCAGCTTCACTTATCCACTTCATTCTTATCCACAGTACAGTGGAAAACAATCAATACACTTTAAATTTATTTAAATCATGAGTGAAATGTTTACATTTTGTCAATCTACTATTAATTTTAATTTTAGTGCTCTCTTCTAGTGTGTAGTAGCTGTCAAATGAAGAAAATAAGATTTTCACACATATATTTTCCCAGGTGGAAATGCTACCACATTTCACCCCAAAACAACTCTGTACAATCACATAATTAGAATGAAGTCTTGTAAAACCTGAATAAACAAGATTTGCTTAAAGCTCCACAACAGCTTGACAAGCAACTTTAGTACCTGGTTGATACTTTTTGAAGAAATAACATAGAGAGTGGCATATCTCAACTTTATTTAGATAGAGTGTCCTTTTTCCTTTTATTTGGTGCAGTGTCTTACGAAAATGTTCTATTAAGCAATTTCTACTTTTATGGACAAAAACATGCTTATTTAGAAACCAGACACCACATGATACCATATAAATTAATATAAAGACATTTGCTATTTATCTGCTATAGTCTACAATGATATGGACAGAATAGTTAAAATATGGATGGGTTTCTGTGATCAAAAGTGTTAGCTGTTAATTTCTGGAGAGACTGTGATACAATAACATATTACAGTATCATCTGGTTGATAAATTACTTTCCAGATATGTGGTAGGTCTTTATGTTACTCTCTTCTTCTCTTTAGAAGGAAAGAAAGGAATTATGACTGTGGTCAGGAAGAAATTATTCTTCTTTTCTGGAAGCTGCCTAATACAGACTCAGGATCAGGTACACTGAATTCATTCAGTACCAGGGCTAAAACTAGAACAAGACTATGTGTAACAAACCCCATCATCACCCTGATGAACAGTAAATGATGTAAGACCTTCTCCAGGACCAAGCAATAATTAATTTTATTCTGAGATTTTCCCACATATATACTTTATTTTGCATCAAAACTATAAGAATCATGCTTTTTGGAATAAGTTCCTACAGGTAATCAAAGCTCCTGAAAGCATCATCACATTTATTATTTTTGTTCTTCATCATCCTCCCCAGCTGCAAACCTTTCTGCATATTTTAGCTATTCCAATAACCAAACGTATATTTTCCTAACAGTACTTTGCATTAAAAAAACCCTTAATTATTAGCAATCAAACAATGCATATGGCCATGAGATTGCATGTACTTGGAAAAAAATGATTCCTAGAGGTGTACAGACATCTGATAAATTTAAATTTAAGACTTCAGTAACTATATCTAGCTTCTGCTTTAGAAGTACCTACTAGAAGAGGACACCTTTTTTTCAAGTAGGTATCAGTATCAGTGCCAAGTAGGTAATTAGCATCTATACTTATGTGTGCGCATACAGGCTATTACATGCATATATATTCAATATGCATTCAAAGTATTTCTGATTTCATATATTTAACCAAAACGAAAAAGAAATGTGTAGGTAGACTAATGGCAGGAATTAATCAGCTTCCAGTATAATACATTAGAAATCCACACAATTATAGGCACCAAAGGTGAAGCTATCTTACATAATAGCTTGCATTGATGTGCATTTAAATCTACTGTCTGCCATGAAGAAATTCAACACATCATCAAACATGCCACTGGATTATCACAAATGGCCAAGCAGACAAAGCCACAATTGAAAAATAACTACATTTATTATTCTTTCTATATAAAATTCTTTTCATTAATGCTCAGCAACACGCATTTGGCAGCTGAACTGGGTATTTTTTTGAAGCAGCAGTTAACAATGCAATCCACAAAACAAAGATAAGCTCAGTGGTTTCCAGGAAACTGAAAGATGAAAGAATGCGGAGAGAGTCAGACATGATTTCAAATGAAGAACAAGTGAACTAAGGTCAAACTGAAACCTAAAAGAAATTCAGCAAGGGCCCAGATACCATGGTACAGATACATTTCAGTTGGATTGAAATTTCACAATGCATTTCAACAATGCATTCTTTGGTATATTAATTCACTAGGGACAATTTTTTTTAAAGGAAAAGAGGAACTCAGATTCCAAAGCCCTTAGTTTCACTAATTCAAGTCTAATATTTAGTAGATTCTTTGTGTTTATATCAAATGTAAATTAGATTAAAGTTTTATCTTCTGGCTTTGTTTTGTGAGTTTACTCCCAGACTTAGCTGAGACCATGAAGTCTTACAGCATATATGAGGTTAACTGTAGTGGAGGAATCCATAAATGTTATCATTCCAGAAGCCAGCACCTACCAAATAGCCTCCTCCAGAATATGATTAATTCCCCTTGAAGAGAAGGTCATTACCATTATACAAATAAATTTAAATAATCCATTTTACAGTAGTTAAAAAATACAGCATTCTACCATGCACACCAAAAAAAGCTAATAGATTTACCTTTATACCTACTGCAAGCAAAGTCCTAACACAGAGCTAAATTCTGTTTAGATAAATTAGATAAACTATTCATAATTTCCACCTAGGAAGGGAAAACCAAAAATATTTTGTCCAAAGGACTTTTCAAAATATATTTTAATGTAAGTCTCTCAGATACTATGTTTGTAAAATACTGTATTGTACAACTATCAAGTACAACCACGCATTCAGAAATACCACTCCTAACTGGTGGCAAATCACCTCCTCTCCTCAGAGCAGAGAATTTGTTTATAATTTTACATAGCAAATTACAGGGGTTTAGGAAAGAGTAAAGGAGAAATTGAAATGCAATGTGAATTTTAAAAACATGGATTTTAAATGCACAATTTAAAAAAAGAAAAATAACAATGCTAAAAGCTGCACACATGGACTCTTGCCACAAGTGAGAGGTAAATCTCTCAGAAACTGCATTTTATAAAGCAGAAATGACAACTTTATCACCAGTCAAAAGATCCCCTAGAACCATGCCCAGGCATTCCTCTTCTGACATACAGCGAAGAGTGCCACCTATTGAATAAAAACCAGTATTTCCAGAAATCATAAATTATTCTGGAAATATGCAGTCTATAGGCTCCCTTCCTCAACCCAAGCTTTCAGCTTAGTTTTTCATCATGCAGTGTCTTGGCAGAGACCAGATTTGCCAAAATATTACTTTGGTGTAGAAACAAGGTCCAAACAAAACTGCGCATAAGTTATCTGATCTAAGGGGAAAAAAATTCATTTATGTGTGTTTTGTTAAAAAGAGAAAAAAAGTTCTCTTTTTTAAAGGCAGCTCTTTTTTTACTCAAGAAAGTGCATCCTTTCTATATATTTAACTTTACTGTTAGAAGGAAAACCCTACTTGCACTCAGACCTGAACACTTCTTTACCCTCACTGACAACTGAAGTATCTCACAGAGGACCTACTACTCACATATTTGACATCCACATGCCATGATCTCAGTCATGCTACAGAGCAGCAATGATCAGAAGACAGTGTGACCCCTAAAGAAGCCCTGCCAGGTGCTGCAATGCAGGCAGCAATGCTACACATTGGTGCAGGTGACATTCTGTATTTTTAAACAGTGTAAACTCACATTACAGTCTATCAATTTAGAGTTTTAAATACACACAATCCAGTCAAGGAAAAATGGGTGGTACATTGCAAGAGTCTGCATGTAATCTGATACCAAACAAAACTGCTATAACCCAAACAAGTTCTGGAACTGACCCATTTATAAACAAAATATTTGAATGAGTCAGCAGTCCACTGCATTTCCCAGGCCTGCTGTAGACTATCATACAATCCCCAGACACACTTCCTCAGATTGTGCTTGCCTCATGAGTAAGGTCAGTAGTGACAAAATGTGATATAAAGGTCAATGAGCAGAAAAATATTACAATATGCAGACTTACTTTATCTGATTACCCATTAACCTACTCAACATACTAAAGCTCACAGATTTCCCCTATTTATTTGTCTCACTCTTTTAACTGTTTAATACAACATAACAGTGCACTAAAAAAGAAGTTCTACTATTGTTTTGGAACTGTGAATAAATAAGAATTAAATATGCTTCCTTATTCTAGTCATACACACCCAAGTGAACAGCCTCTAAAACAATCACTGTTTCCTCGTCCAAAGTCTTTGTTCCCATATTCAGGTATACTCCAGCACTGCCAGAATAAACCTTGCTTATGATGAGTGGCTGGAGCTTTTGCAACTACAGCAAAGGTGTTGTAAGTAATTGAGATTATACCACTGTGGTTATGCTGCCACCTGAATCACAAAGCTTTTGATCTACACTGGAGATCCCTTTTTGAGTGTGATAAAAGATAACAGGAACAATACTCTTCCTAACTCTAATTATTGTGAAGAGTAAGCCTACTGTTGAATAAAGACCTCAAAGAAAAAAAGGTAGGCTACATGGATCTTTGGTCAGTCACAACAAACTTAGATATTTATGTTATTCTTACTAAGTGAAAAACTAAAATCAGCTTCACACAGGGAACAAATTTCTACAATGCACAGACATAAAAATGCTATTTTTCTTTCAATTTAGTGATAATAAAGAAAGATTACCACAATAACCTAGTGTATACAATATTCTCATCAGACTTGGTCCTTCAAACAACACTGAAGTACATGAGCCATTAAAATTCCTTTAAGGATGCATTTATATATTATTGTTTATGCTATGCATCTCTGAGGAAGAAAAGAGGACGATAATGTCTTTGACTTTGAAGTATCCTATAATAAAAGTAAGTATGCATTACAACTGAAAAAAAAAGATTTCTCAGACTAACAATAATTATTTGGGGCTTTTGCCTGCATATTTCTTTGGGGATTCCTTCAGAAATTTACATAAGGCTTAAAAACTTGATTTTATTTAAAGACATAAGGAATGATAAATTCCAAAGTTCTCAGAATAAGGGAAGAAAAATATGAAAAAATAGGAAACTTACAAGACTTCTTGCTAGGGATTCCAGCTGATAATCTATTTCTTTCAGACGATTCTGTTGATCTCGTTTTTCCTTATTGTCCTGCAGAACCCTCTCACCTGGAATTGTTTCTAGGCTTCTGCTTGCATAAACCAGAGGCTCCTAAGAAAATTATTGATAGAAGTTAATCATGTAACTTTATATTGCTTCATAGACAGATGACGGCTCTTCTGATTTCTACTAAGAAAATAGTGAAATGCTTAGAATAACACATCAATGTCAAATTCTGCAAATGAATAGTTTTCATTATGTATATTTTCAAATACAATAGCTAAATATCGGGCAAAACATATTTCAACAAAAGAATTCTTACCCTTTGCATTTTAAGAGGAATTTCTTAGTCTCCAGATCTAACACCTGGATACTTAATTTCGACTACAACAATAAAAGCACTCTGAGAATAGGGGTGACTGAATGACTGGTTCAAAGTTTGATCCTCTTAACCATACTGGGATCAGAATTAAGCCAGAAGGAAAAGGAAAAAAATTGAGCCAAAAATGACAACATCTTTTGTTTACTAGGTATCATGGTAAACAAGGAAAAACCCTCTCTCTGTAAGTTGGAGTTAATTGACCAACCTTTGTTAAAGATTTGGGTTACACATTCTCACATCCTTCGATAGGTTTGGACTAGATTCTGAAGTTTCTATCAGTCCCAAATACAGTCAGGTTTCAGTACTTACACATAATTCAGTTCATTGAGAATGAAAAGTATTGGCAAAAGTGCAAAGTTATGCTGTAATCAGAAAAAAACCCAGAGCTTTCTCTTGCAAACCATAGATTCTATAGAAAAATCCAATAGTGGCAAAGGTAAAAAGCCTAAGCAAAAAACCTTCCCCTAACTTGATAATCAATTCAACCCAAAGGGACACAAGCACTCATAAAATAAAAAAGTACTCTATTCATTCTTACTTTCAGAAGCAGCTCGAGAAATTTTAATAGACACACAAGGAAAATAATTCCAAGTAGCATGACTAATTGGAAAGAAAACAACCTTCACAATTCAACATTCAACAGTAAATTCCTCAGCTACAATATACAAAAAACTGTGTCTGTAAACAACTTTTTCTAAACATCATTATTGGAAGAAAAGAATGTGCAGCTTCATCATATCCAACTCTAAGCTAATTCTAAATTAAACATAGAACTACAATGTCTGAAAGCTTTTTACATGCTTCAAAACAAAACTGAAGGGAACTGTTTTTCACTAATGAAAGGTAACAAGGAATTAGCTACTTGGTTTTGGTTGTTAGGTTTAAAATTACTCAAAAAAGATAATACATTACTCTTTGATTAGCATACACCTAAATGCAGATTTCTGCTCAAATACTTCTGGGCTATTACCTGAAAGGAAGCAACAACAATAACTTGGACAAATATTTCCAGACAGAGCATTCATTATCACAGGCAAGTCACATTAACTTCAAGGTGATGTCTTACAACACTGAACACAAGATCAGGCAATCACTGGGAAGCTCAGGGTAACAACTGCAGTGGTTATGTGATTACCAACAAGAAGGAGGTGCTTTTTCACACATTAGATCCCAGCTGGTAAATGATCAACATGAAAATTTGACTCCTCTGGAACTGAGCTACAGAAAATACTGCTAGAGGTAAAACAAAACCTCATGTTCAGAAAGAAGCCAATAAAAATGACATTAAAGTGCCCTTACAAAAGGAGAAAAAAACCAAACCCACAGGTATTTTTGCCTCTTAAAGAGATGCTTCTCATACACTGGTAACTGAAAACAGTTTTGTGAATGAACATTTTTACACATATTCTCTGATACATCAGTTCTGGCCATAAGAGGAAAACATTACAGAAGTATATAAGCTTGCGCAAATAAATGAAAAATAAGAATCAGGGGGTTTTATTTTAAACCTCATTATAGTAGAGGCAACAGTACTAGGGCATGGGATAAATTGTAGTCTTCTAAGTACAAAAGTCAAACAATCACTTCTCAAGGCTGAGACCTTGATTCTTAATCTTCAAATCTCAATATTACTGGCAAGGCAAAAAGACAAAGCCATTAAAAACAAGGGACATACAATTGCAATCCATCTCCTACAGTCTTTAACATTACTTATCAGTCATTGCCTTATCCTTCAAATCACAAGTGAACAGGCACTTTTGGTATCCTGAGATAAGAAGAAACCTAATTTTAATTCCCAAAGGTAAATTATCATGGATATTTTGTTTCTATGCTGAAAAATACCACCCTCATGCAGATAAAAATGTATGGGTTACCATTTTCTGTATCTTGGAAGTATGGAATCAAAAACTCTTAAAAACAAGTCAGTTCTTGAATTACCTATGACTCAAAATAACAACAAATTATTTTTCCATTGTTTTCTACAGCTAAAATTTCTCACTTCGCTCCTTAACACATAGACTTTATGAATAAATAGAGGATCCTAAAGAAAAATGCAAAACATACAAATACAGCTGTATGCAGTATTGATCTCAAAATACACTTCAAATAAAATATCAAACAAAATAAAACAGATCTGTAACCTACCTGATATATCTGGCTTGGACATTTTGAGCTAGAGCTGGAAAGAGCAGGAAACTCCCCATCAGAGAGCAGCAGGTGAAGCTTATTGTCTATCTCATTCAGAAGATGAAATTCCATCAGTTCAGGTGTGTACCCTTCTCCTGGTGCCTGCCAGATAGGTACATTCTCCTGATGGAGGCACAGAAAATACTTAAGCTTCATTTGCAAAGGAAACAGACTTTAAGGGTAGTTGCATACCAAATGAATTTATTATTCACATAAACCCTACTTAATAATAAAATGTACATTTTCATCCATCTCAGTATACAGCTAAAATCTCCCAAATATTCATGCTCCTAGTACACTCAAGAGCCGCTATGGACACAACAAGTAGAGACATTCATACATTCATCACTTTTAAATATAACCAAGGAGCAACTTAAATGGACAACCACTTTCCATCTGATAAAGGAATCAAAAAGTGAGAAAGCCTAACCAAAACTTGGTTTGGAATGAAACTGCAGAGGTTGATACTACAGCAGAAACCACCTGGAGCCAAATCTCAAATGGACGGTTTGAGATGTAATGTGATGTTTGCAAGGTACCGCCAAAGAAGAAAACAAGGCATTCATAGGAAATCAAAGGAACTGCTCTGAGGTCAGTAGCTGCCATCCTTCTAGAGCCCCTACGTGTTATCACAGAAACCCTGGGAGAGACACAAAGCAGAGAGTTCTTTTCCTGATCATGATTTACATGACTTTTTTCTCTTGATAGCAGTTAACACCTGAATAATACACATGAATATATACTCCTAGTACATACAGCTGCATATTGTGAGTGAGCTGGGCCACATAAGCCAAGCCAATGAGCTCATACCCACAGACAGATGCAGGCTCCCCACAGCAGCTGGGCACTCCCTGCCTCCACTCAGGGAAGCAAGTCTGTACAACCCACCCACTGGGTATCAGAGCAGCAGATTGCATCTCTGTGTCCTGACCACAGCAGAATGAAACAGTAGATAGGAGCTTAGAAGAGGAAGGATGTGTGGAAGGACATGAGTGTATTGCTGGTTTCCTTTCTTTTTCCTACCAGAACAGGACCTTGCCCTAAGACTCTATTATCTATCTTGCAAGAAATTCATGTCCACCATTTGTCTCCAGCTTCCAAATTAGTCCTCTGGCTATTCAAGCAGTTGCATCCATACAAGAGGAGGAAATATCAGCTTCCAATTACAATGCCACTGCTATGAGGTCATTTGTGGTTCATCCCCATTACCCTAAAGCATATTAGTTGCAAAAAGAAAAAAGAAGCATACCCCAAACACCTGTCATAAATTATCTTCATTATAAATGGAAAAAAAAAAAAAAAAAGAGAAAGAAAAAAAGAGAGTCAAGAGTAATCTTGTTTGTGAAACAAAATCACTTCTAATGCTTTCTCATACAAGTATGATGAGAGACAACTAATGAGCCTGACCACACCTGAGCTGACTCCAACATAGTCACTCACAAATGTCTCAGATGCTTGCCAGCTTTGTGGAAACATCTGCTCAGGTGAGACAGTGACCACAAAAACATAAGTATCCAGCATGGTACTACATTTGTGTCATGTTAACAACCTCCTAATCAGAGAATGAAAATCACAGCGCAAAAACACAGAAATGAGTCTACAGGAGTCTGATAAGGTGTAACTGAGCTCATTAGCTACAGCTCAGGGTCCGTATCCCATACTCCAAATATCCAAATTACACCAGCAGTCATTTTACTCCATGATGAAATGGACTCACACATTCTCTTTTGTATTTTCATGATAGCTTTGCTTGGAAAATAAGCTTCTGTCCTGTCAATGTTTCCTGTGTGTTAACTCAGAACAATAACTTTTATAACAGCACGGTCAGTGCTTTCTGTGGAACATCTGAAACAATTATAACCCTGCAGCTTCAGCTTTTACAATTAAATTAGCATGAATATGTGTACTTCTAAAATATTTTAAACACTCATAAAACATTCTTTCAAAAAGTGAGAAGTGCTGTTTGGATATTTGGCATATATAGCAGTACAAGTCAAATGAGGTTATCTAATTCACATTACACCATACAAAGGAATTCATACAACATAACCAGATCTGCCTGGACTGACAGCCTCCAAAACATAACTCCAGCCAATGTGATAGCACAGCTTTTTAAAAGTCAGAATAAAATAAGATGAAAGAGGTCACTAGCTGGATAGTTACCTGGGCAAGCTTGAAGTTGTCTAGATTACTCATTAGCTGATAATTTCCTCACTATTTTTGTTATAAAGTAGCCACAGGAAATGCCTCACCCATAAAAAAACATTCAAATGTGGGAGAGGAAGAATCCATCACTAGACTATACAGGTCTAAGTAACTATTATCCTTTCTTTCACCTACTTTGATATGGGAGTTAAGAGCTTTTTTCTCTAAAGAAATGATCTAGTACAGACTAGAGTAACCACAAATTGCCATTCTTGTCCATGGTATCAAGAACATACGTCAACACACGTGTCCTGTAATATGATCTACTTCATATCTAATATTAACAGTGAAATCTCTGTAGATACACACCAACATGATAGTGACATGTGCCAAATACAAAATGGGGACAAATGTTACACTTGTCCATTGTCTTGATGCCTTGAGAATTGAAGCAAAAAAAAGTACATACTGTTAGTTGGAATTTGCATTAGTTAATCTGTATAAATGCCTCTAAATTCTATGACAGACACTAGCTTAAAGAGAAAGAAAACCTGGTAACTACGCGTTTTGAGAGAAGGCTTTTGCAATCAATAAAATAAATTCTTTTTTAAAAGCCACTATTCCCTAGGTCAGAAGGCTATGTTTACTAACAGAAGGTAGTTTAAAACATCTTCAGATCTTTAAATGATGACATTTGTCAAACTGAAGACCATCTCCTAGAAACAGTGATTGATGGGACAATCAAATACTCTTTGTTACTCTCCATGAGGATGATTTTTATTCACTTCAGCTCCTGCTATTTACTGAAGTATGTAGACTGTGCACTGTTTAACAATATTATGTTAAAGCATAGATATCTAATGTTTAAGCAGACTTTATGTACTTTTAAGGCAGACTGACTTGGAAGCCACAAAAAGATGTCACATTATCTTTCTAAATGGACACAGAAGCTTCATAAATGTGTATTTCCCCAATTATTGCATTTTGAAGTCCACTTATCAGTTGTCAAAAAATTGCTGTTGAGAGGTTTTTGCAAGTAGTTGCTGGCCTTCCTCCCTGAGACTACAGCACTAACCATTCAGATTGATACTCCAGAACTTCACATTTTATGAAAAAAAAAAAAAGGTAATTTTCTCCAAATGTTGTTCTATGTTTCCCTCCTCCTGTGCCTAACCTTTCTTTTAGGTTCTGATGTTAGTAAAATTAACAAAAAAAAAGATAATTCATTTTTGGAGACAAATTCAACAGGATCTATCCATATTTTCTGTTATATCTCAGTAGGGTATTTCATGGTAGAACTAAGATCAAATTTAGATTTACTGCAAAAATAAGCCAAATACAACAGAACAGTACAGACTAAATTTGTCATACCTCAAGATCTTGCAATTCAGTTCCATCTTCTGTATCTTTCAGTAGCTCAGTTAGCCTTTTCCTTTCTCCCTCAAGCATAACAAATTGGTTTCCTGAATCCCTTGCTAGCTGAAATATTTACAACAAGAAAGAAACCCATGCTTAAGAAGTCCACTAACTCAAACACCTCCAAAACAAGCTTTTAAACTCCATTAAATTAACAGCCAAATCTTGTTCATTTCAACAATACAAATTATCAGTCTGACAGAAAAATACAGCCTACATATAATAAATTTATAATCTTATCTTAGTCTTTGACATAGTGGGGAGGCAAATATTTTTCATTGGATGAAAAATCATGATACCTACTAGGTCCTCACTGGAAAAAAAGAAGCAGAAAATCAAGGGATGCATTTTCTGACAAAACATGGTCCCATCCAGTCTACACATGAACACATGTACATCTATCCCTTATTTATGCATCAGGTTAACACAAAATAAAGTTAAGTTTATTTAACAGTAAATAAATTTTTAAAAAGTCTTAGGATATTGCCCTTTAAAAAAACTATGTCCAGGCACAAACACAACAATTCAGTTTCCAGTATTATTTATCAAATGCATAGAAGCAGTATTATCCTAACCAATATGCATCTAAGTTGAGAACTACCTAACACAGTACTCTGCCATAAATAGCAGTTTTAACAGAAAGGTAATTTCTTCATTTATGCCTAATTAGCTTCTAAAGTTCCTGATTTTAAGAGAAAACTGCCTCCAAAAGTACTTATTGACTGATTTCTAGCTAACATTTTTAAAATGTTATTGGTTTTATGCTTCAATGCTTACCTCAATGCTCTTTTTAATGAAATGCTGGCTGGTTTTATTTTTGCTATGCGCTTTTTCTGCTGGTTTTTCTGTTTCTAATTCACTTGGATAATCTGATGTTTGAGGAAGAAAAGTTGCTACATTAAAATCATTCCTATTTTGATTCTACAAGAACTGTAATAACATCAATCCCACTCAAACCTTTAGCAAATATATAGAGTCAATAAGCAAACTTTTTGTATGATGCTTTCATTATTTGTGTAAATAATATTATGCATTATTGTATTGAAAACATACTATTGCCAAAATCTAATTTCATTTTCAACGTTTTATAATATGAAATCACTCAATGTTACAAAGGCTAAAATACTTTTGGATTTCAGACCTCAAAAATGTTAAACATGGTGACCTTAAAAGCCACAGCATTCCTTTAAACCCTCTCATCATTGCAGTTTTCTCATCATTACAAAACCAGACAATAATTTTTTTGAAAACCACAGAACTATCTGGAGACATATCAAGTACATTTTTCTAAATAAAACAGCTGAAAAACAGATGATATAGTTGATATTACTATAACACAGCTTATAAAACAAATATTGTTAAAAACTAAAACTCATCATAGAGCTGTAAATCTATTAAACACACACATGATTTTCAAATAACAATAGGTTTCAATCCATGACCAAAAAAAAGGCACGATTCTGTTTTTCAGAGACTTTCACCATGCTTAAAATAACAATTCCTCTACAAACAGCAAATATTTGTCACATTAAATAACAAGTCTAAGCAAATATAATCAACTTCTAAATCTCAAAAACTGTTTCAAAAGCAGGCATGGTACTTTTTGCTTTTATGGAAAGCAGAAATTTGAAAAATGGGTGGGTTATTTCCCTACAAAATTTACCATTACCATGCAACATCATGTGTCAAGGAAATGGATCATACAGGAATGTAAGCATCAATATAAAGATGACATTGATATAAAGTTGCATCCTGAAATGAGCAGAACACATCAAAGCCAACATAACATGCAAGATATACCTTACTTTTAAACTATATCTTCCACTTGACTGTAGAATAGCATTTTTGAGAGGGAGCTATCACACAGAACATCTCAGAGCATTGAAGAAAGAAGGGACAGACATGGATCACTGAGACAAAGAATACACTGAAGACAGCCAAGGGTAATTAAAAGAGAGATTGCAGCTAAATACATTTTTCATATGCATTTTGGTAGATTTGGCACATATTACAAAGATTTGGCATAAATCTTGATGAGACTGATGAAGTAACAGCATAAAACTAGTGCATACATTCTTCTTCACAAGCTCCTCTTGCTCTTGGTCTGCCTTTATGACAGCTATGACATAAAAGAAGAAATCCAAAGCAACAAAAGAAATCCAAAACATAAGAAATCCAAAAGCAACAAAACCAGTAATTCTTAGCTATTCAGACACCACATAAAAAGCCTCCAGCAAAAATAGTAAATGTCATTTAAAGCAATATATATTGCTCACAAGCTGTAAGTGATCTCTACTTCATGCATTCCCAAAGCAGGAATGTGCAGAACATCTCAAAATAGTGCAAGTGATAGCAACTCCCAACCATGCCTATACTGGAAGCTCCAGAAGTCAGTGCTGTATTAAATACTGGTAATGAAACCTGCCATTGTTATGCCAAGGGCTCTCCAGCACAACTCAGGAATTTTGGAGAGAGAAGCTGAGGGTCAAGCTTTACTTTAAGGGAGGAATGAAAATACATGGTAGAAAGACAGAGAAATTAAAAGCTCCAGCCCACAATGATAAGGTCACATACTGGGTAACTAAGACAAGTGCTAAAATGACAAAGGAGCTGAGTTCCATGTTCAAAAATTAAAACATGCAGTCTCATTCTACACACTGCAGAGATATTGCTGCCATCGATGCTTCAGCCTTAAGGAATACACTTATGTTACATCTTTGTCATCTTAGCCAGTCACCAGGAAGATAGATTCCTTCTGTTTACATAGAATGGTAGCTGACAAAGAAATAAACAATTGCAGCTGATAGCAATGGCAGGTGAAGCTATTATTCTTATATCACAACACGTGAAAAGTTACTAACCACACAAATTTGAATTTCAAATAGGAAAATAATAGAGGCATACAAGCACAATTCCATTTATTTTGACATGACAGGACACACTACACCACTAACAGCATTTGAAATGTCTGTACAATGCATGATAACACATGGTCCCTAAAAGAATCAGCATGTGTTTGAGTTTTGCCAGAAAGTACTTATTTCATAAAAGCAATGCAGACTTTACAATAATCAGGATAGCAAAATATAAAATAAGTTGCCTGAAGTTGACAAAAATCCAAACAATTTCTGCTGAAAACCAGAAAAATACAGAACAGTTGCAGTCAGATTCAGCACCACTTGTCATTTCTAGATAGTTTCTTGAATATAAGCCTATTAATAAAACTAAGATACCTTAGAGTAACAGCAAAGAAAAGTTTTTAAAGAATTGCCATGAAGAATCAATGACACATTTTACAATATATCAGTTACCCACCTCTTCCTTTTGAAATGAAAGAAAAATGGCTTTACAAACCCAACAGTAAAAAATTTTCTTAGCATGTTGAGTAAAATGTCTTAGATAAGTCACATAGCTGTTCTCTTCCTTCATTTGCAAAAAAGGTAAGACCTGTCACTCTTCCAGTAAGTAACTTTCCTTTTTCACATTTCACTGGCCTTGCCAAAAAGGCTGAGTCTTCATTACCCACCCATTGCATATGTCGTTTTGCCATTGCTAAAAATACAAACTCTACCATTAATAAAGCTTACCCTGTTTTTCTTGGGCTTTATGGCAATTATCATCCTCAGGATTCATGTATGTGTGAAATACTGAAGTGCATATTTCATCCTCTTTAGCATGGGAGAGATCTGTAAGGAATTTTTTCCAGTAAAATTTAATTGAAATGTATTTATAGAAGATCTAGCATCATGTGTATCATACAATTGGAAAGTAAAGAAATTCACTTGGATAAATGACATAAGCACTGTATTTATCAAGAAATAAAGAAGGGGGAAAGTGTAAAATGTGAGTTATATTTATGCAGTTTCTTATGGCTGTATTCATGCTCTTAACAACTACTGTCCATGGAAGACAATTCACATTCTCAAAAACACAGCCCAAGGCCCTAAAGTTCAAATGCCCCTGCAGACACCATGTGGTAAGTCATCTAAAACTTTGAATGAGAGTAAGGCATCCAGGTTTTCACAGCTGGTGTCTGCCTGTGCATGAATTATTAGACATACAAGCAGCTTAGGTCAAGGGCATAGTCTAGAAAAACAGCATTCAAGCATCCTAGTTGTTTCAGTTACTCAAAAACACAAATCAATGAGCCAACTGGAAATACCAGTTAGGGCAGTAAGTCACGGTCTATACACTTAGCACTTACAGAAAAGGACTCATATTCCAAAGAACCAAACAAATTACATGTGATTTTCATGTGAAAAAAACATACAATAACCACTAATAATGCAGTGTAATGGACTCAACTGAACAAGTTATTTTGTTAAACAGAGCACAGGGTAAGGAATTTAGGGTTGTTTAATTAACCCCTGATTTACATTTCTGCTGAGAGTGTGTCAGAAGGTTTTGTTGTGGCTGAAAGGCTTGGAACACTTAAGTTATTAATGATTTTGTACCCGAACTTGTGCTTGATTTCATAGCTACATTAAAAACTATAATAGCTCTCATATATAATTTACTTAATGAACTTTATCAAATTCAAGTTCTGAAAAGCAAAAATATATTAAATGTATTCCACTTCAGTATCAACCAGGGCAGCCATCAAGACATTTGTTTAATTAAATAAATAAGACCTGAAAAGTAAGGCTCTACCATGATACAGAAAATATAAATATCAAGCTGGAGGAAAGCAATAAATCTAAACTATGCAGTTTTGTCAGTGCAGTACACCAGAAACCACATGATGCACATGGTCTCTACAGGAGTTACTTTTGAGATAAAGGAGTTAGCAGTTATATAGCCACGTTTGTCTACTGTTATTTTAATATATCCTGACATCTACTGGAGGCTGCCTAAATATCACCCCTATCAAATTGTTTCCTTCCCTTAGTAACCCAAACTTTAGCATAGAAATAAAAGCAGGTTACATTGTAAATAGTAAGTTTTGTTTAAATATTTTAACCACACACTGCTACCGTTATTATGCATGAACTTCCAATATTCAAGCTGAGATTTTTGCTCAGCAATAACCATTCAGATCCCACATCCCTATTATCTCCCCAAAAAGAAAAATGATAGGATGTATCACAATTCTGTTTCTCTTTACTTACCAGCTGTATTATGCCATGGTGATAACACAGCCAAAAACTGGTTTGTGTTTTCCACCTCCTCATTGCTTCCTGTGGTTCTGATACACTATTCAAAAAAAAAAAATAAACTGTGTATGCAGAGATACAGTCATGTATTTAAAGTAAATTCTTTAAAGGGAAATACATTGTCTGCTTATCAGATCTAATGAACTTCAGACCCTATTAAAAATTACTCTTCTCAATTCATTTTCTTCTTGAGGCTATTTGAATATCTCCTGCAGTTATGACAAAAGTATGGTGAAACTTTAAAGTCTCTGTTACACACTGTCTTTTATGTGGAGACCCCTTCACCAGACAAAGAATTCTGTAACGTCTGTGTGGCTCCAAATCCAAATCCAAATCCAGTGAAATTATGAAATGCAGTCAAACCAATCATATTTTTTAGCAACTCACATTTCTATTCATGTAAAGCAGAGGAAATACTAACTTGTTTCAAGGCATTTAACTGCTAGAAGCACAGGGATAGGGTAAAAGAATTTGTATTGTAGCATTCTTATGTCTTCTTCAGGCAGCATCTTTAATTTCTTCAACAAACAGTACTGAAACAGCTGGGCCTAGGAAGGATCCCACTTGAGCAGAATAAATGCTTTTCAGCCTGGGTTCACTGATGTTACCTCCTGACACACCTTACTCTCCCTGCAAGCAGAGAACTCAAGCATAATACTATGCTAATAAACCACACCCAGACAGCTGTGTATTTGGCAATTTGTCTTATCAATTTTTAAGGACCATCTCCTTCTTTCAAAGCCTGCCTAGCCAATGTATTAAAAACTATCCAATCTTACTTTTTAAGATCCATTTCTTAATTTTAGTTAGCCAACTGTGAGTTATTTGATAATAAGGCTTCTCTGAAATATGATAATTCTCTAAGACAGTACTCTAAGATATATCAGTCACAAAATAAGCAGAACACTTCTAACCTGAAGTTCTTCCCAGAGCATTGCCCTGATTTCTCTGCCTTGCTTTTTAACTGCTTTTTCCTTTAAACACTGTTTTTCAAGTATGGTGTCAAGTTTATTCATTTTCTTTACAGCTGCTTGAATCTGAGCATTTATGTCCATGTCTTCAGAACATTCCAAGTCAGAAGAGTCTGCTGGAGAAAATATATAAAATTAATGTTGGCTTGAAGCATGTCAAAAAAACAAACAAACACTAAAAAGCAGTTCAAGTAATTTGGCAACACCCATAGACAAGAATACAATATTCTGAAACACATGTTAATTTCTAAACCTGTTTGGAGCAGGGAAAAATACAGAAGTCTTTGCAAGAGTGCTGAATCAAACTCTGAGCTGTGTCAGTTGGATATGGAGGTGTGAGAGAGGAAAAGTCACCTATTTTGGGCAAGTAATTTGATTCATATTTATAATGGCAGAGTGACAATATCTCCACAGTATCAGCAAAAAAATCACTGACTTTAAATATATAAAACAATTTTTTCAGCCTGACTTGTAGAATACATTTTGAAATTAATAATTCAAAAGAGAGACTTTCGAGGGAGGGTTAAGAGAGACTCTGTAATATCTCTGCCTTTAAATATTAGAGAAGTTTCAGTCTTGTGTCTTAGCAAAAACAGATTCCGATACTGGTTCTGGAAAAATATTGCTATAAAAATGAAAAACTGTAAAACATTATGGAAACTACCATTACTTAATTAAAGTAGATTTCTACACTATCTCCTTTTTTTCCCTAAATATGCAGATTGTAATTATAACTTTTACCTTATTCCCTTCCTATAGCATCCTCATGTTCTGTCCTCTTTTCTGGCTTCCACATCAAGAGTAGAGGAAACACTTGTAGCATTGCCCCTAACCCCACAGATTTACAGATTTTGGAACCCTGCAACAATCTATTTCATTTTCTAATCTTTTGAGGTCAAACACTTTACATAGCCATTGATCCAACCATTTACTGTGATGCACTGGTCTACTTTATGCCATAAAAAGATTAGAGATACAACAAGGGGAGAGCTATAAAAATCTAAGTGAGCTACAGATGACAGATGGACCAAAGGACAGATGGTAAAAAAAAGAGCACTTATTTCAACTGGCCTGAACTCAGCAGATTGATATAAACCTTAAACTACTGAGTGAAGCTTTAGGCTGAGTTCTATTAAATTTTTGTTCTGTAGATATTAATGTCATGTTTGGTGACCAACACTGCTGCACTGGATATGATAACCACTGAATTCTGCCTTATTAAACTGATTGAATCTACAGAAAAGTCAAATTCTACTATAGCATTAAAGAAAATTAATATCCATTAATAAAGCAATCTCTAAATAAAGAATTCATCCAATACCTCTTGAAAAGCACAATTCATATACACATTCAATTTGCAGTATATATACAGAATATACATAAAAATACATGACCATTCCAAAGTCAGAAGCATTAATAAGAAAAGGAAAAGGTTTTATTGCACTGCTCATTTTATACACTTGAAAAGTACTATCTGATTTTGCATTACCTGTTTTTTCTGGGGAAATTTCACAGGATTTCAAAGTTTGTGAAGTAGTATCTGACTTTGCATTACTTGGTTGTCCCAGGGTAGGTTCACAGAATTTCAACATATGCGTTTCAGTGTTTTCATCTCGAGAATCTGAAGTAGAGGTACATCCTGAAAAACACAGGGAAAAGCCTTTCACAATAAACCAGATACATTTTTCTCAATTAGGGATCACCACAGAGCCCTTGCAATGAATTAATTTTAAAAATAGCATATAGTAGTACACCAGAACTCATGTTAAAAACAGGAGCAGGAATCAAGGGATTTCTTTTGACCCCAATTCTGTCATGAAATCTTAACTAAATTTCAAGACGGTGTCGAAACATCTGCTTCACTCAGTGGCATTTGCATCTCTATTTGTAAACAGTCGGACAGCCCAGAACATTAATCCATTACCATTTATAGAATGACAGAAGAATGCCATGAAACCCTTCTGCAAGTGCTTCAACTAAAGTTATACTCTGCATACTTGCATTGAAAGTACTTTATTAGTATTAACATTGTTCATTTGTTAAATACTGTAATTTAAACCATAAATTCCAGGTTTTAGGACAGGTGGACCACTATTAGGATACAATGTTTCTAACAAATGATCATGATTACTCTGAAAAGTTTGATAAAAACATCTTAATGAAAACACTTTCTAACATGATTCCATGGAACACACACACATGAGTTTTAATTATCTTTTAAGCCAGATCACAGTTTATGGTGCCACAAGACATTTATTGTACTGTACAACAGGAATAACACATTTCTTTCAAAGATGGATTTCAAATAGTGAAGAAAAATGAAGGTATGGATTTTGACATCTTCTTTTCCAGAATTTCGCCTATTTGCTACCTCTATTCCCTCAATCAGCAGAATTTTATCCAAACTATAAAAACTTGATATTTGGTCTAGACACAATACAAGAAAGTTTTAGTCATTCCCACCTGACAACTCGATTGGATTCCATAGACACTTGTGAAGAGAGATGGTCATGCTCTCCACTGTTTGCTGATCACTTCTTACTTCTGGGACATCAGATTTATCTCTGTCATCACCTTTGTTTTCTGCTGGACAGTCATCTTCTAGACTGCCACTCTGGTAACCATCAGCCAAACTGATGGGTGAATCTACCTATGAAATACAAATTATTGCCACCATGAAAAAAGGGATGTTTTGGGTGAAGAAGATAACCACAAATACTCACAATGCTATCACAAAGAACAACAACAATTCTGTACAACACTGCAGAGTACTTCTTAAATAACAGAACCATTTTCAGGTCTGATTCTGATGCTATGAAAGAGCTCTTTTACTTAGATTTCATATTGATTTTCCAACTCATCGTTCCCCAGACTGTCAGATATGGGGTTGTCAGGCTAGGGTACTAAAAAAGCAGACTACTTCTTTAGCATTCTACTACAAAGAATTAGGCATGGAGCTTTTAACCTGCTGAAGGAGAGAAAAATTACCTCTTGCAAACATGGTTCTGGTGTTGTTAACTCCATAGATGTATTTAAATATCTACAATTAGGTTGAGCTAGATGCAGGCCTTGAAATTTCATCCACGCTCCTACTTGTAATATCCACTGTTACCTAAAACTGGGGGAAAATCCAGCAAAAACAACCTTTCAAATGAACAGTTTAATAATAAAGAACTACAAGCCCTGCTATATTTCAGATATACAGGTAAATTTCAAATGCTTTCTAGCAACTCCATATTGCAAGGTTTTTCCAGTTCAGACTGGCTTGCCACTCAAGTATGCGCTTTTCTTTTTAATATACATACAAATATACATTTATATCAAGCCAACCAAAGCATTCAAACGTGCTTATTATCAAAGACACTGAATAGCACACATCTTACAAATAATCTCAGAACAGAGGAATTATCATGGCTGTAGTTTAAACTACAGACACACACGTTTCTCTGAAAAAGAAAACAACAAAAAAACTGTGTGAATTCACAGGAATTCGACGTCTCAGCGCATCATGACGCGTGCTGGAAATTCTCAGAGGGCTCAAATGAATGCAAGTCTTTATTTCAGTATAAGGGAGGCAAGGAGAGAAGGAGGCATGGACGGAAGCAGGCAGGGAGAGAAGGAGGCAGGGAGGGAGGCAGGCAGGGAGGGAGGGAGGCAGGCAGGCAGGGAGGGAGGGAGGGAGGCAGGGAGGGAGGGAGGGAGGGAGGAAGGCAGGCAGGGAGGGAGGGAGGCAGGGAGGGAGGGAGGGAGGCAGGGAGGGAGGGAGGGAGGCAGGGAGGGAGGGAGGGAGGCAGGGAGGGAGGGAGGCAGGGAGGGAGGGAGGGAGGGAGGGAGGAAGGCAGGCAGGGAGGAAGGCAGGCAGGGAGGGAGGAGGGAGGGAGGGAGGCAGGCAGGGAGGGAGGGAGGGAGGGAGGCAGGCAGGGAGGGAGGGAGGGAGGAAAGCAGGCAGGGAGGGAGGAGGGAGGGAGGGAGGCAGGCAGGGAGGGAGGGAGGGAGGCAGGGAGGGAGGGAGGGAGGCAGGCAGGGAGGGAGGGAGGGAGGAAAGCAGGCAGGGAGGGAGGGAAGAAAAAGCAGAGGGGAAGGTAGGGAGGCAGGCAGGGAGGAAGGGAGAGAGGCAGGGAGGAAAGAAAGCAGAGAGGAAGGCAGGGAGGCAGGAAGGCAGCGAGGCAGAGGCAGGCAGAGAGGCAGGCAGAGAGGCAGGCAGGGAGGCAGGAAGGCAGCGAGGCAGAGAGGCAGGCAGGGAGGCAGGAAAGCAGGAAGGCAGCGAGGCAGAGGCAGGCAGCGAGGCAGGCAAGCAGGAAGGCAGCGGGGCAGGGGCCCCGTCCTCACCGCGGGAGGGCAGCAGCGCGGGCGCCGCTGCCGTTGCCGTGACGACCAGGCCGCGAAGTCTCGCGATAGCTGCGGCTGGCCTGGGGCGGGCCCTTCGGCGGCCGGCTGGTCCGGCTCCGGTTCTCCTCTGGTCCCGCTCCGCTCCCGCTCCGTTCGCGGGGATCCAGACGTGACCGAGCTCCCCCTGTGCCCCGCTGGAGCTCTGCCCTCCCCGTCTTGCGCCTCCTCCTCCGAGCCCCCCGTGCCGCAGCCGTGTAGCACGGAGCGCCGTGCCGCCCCTTCCGAGCCGTGCCCGTGCTGGGAATTACTGGGGCTCTCTCTGTGCCCAGGCTGGGCCTCTGCACTCATTGTGTCACGCTAGCGCACGAGGACAGTTGAATCGCTTTTCAATATACCCGGTGAAACTTCAAATTGTTACTGTTGTCACTGTTTTTACGTGAATGCTCACTGTTAAAAAGGAATTCATTATTAATAAGGGGAGCGCAATTGCCTTCCTAATCCCATCCCTTTTTATCTTTCCTGCATTTAAACAAAATGTGAGGATTAATTCCCATGGTCCGATTAACTTAAAAAGCGGCAGAGACAACTCCAGGCTCCCACTGCTTCCTTTGATACCCATGCGTGTTAAAGTCAGGTTTTCATTGGCAGTCAAAATTCACAAGAAACAGTTTCCTCTGAAGAAACTAAGTGCATCTCATTTAAATTAAGGTTTTGATTGACAAATTTTTGTGCCGAAATAAATCTTATTTAGCTAGTGGTGTTATGTATTGAGGTCTGCAGTAGAGCTTTGGTTGATGCTTAGAGTATATTGCATTTTACTGTCACATGTGCCACTAAGAGAACCATTTTTCCTGGTATTTAGTGTAGTCACAATGCAATGTGGTTCCCAGTTAAGAACTGAAGACAAACAGAAAATGCACTAGGAAATCCTGTGTAGTTTTACCTCCTCCCTAAGCATGCTGAGTTCTGGTACATTAAAATTTTAACGTCTTCTGATTGCTAAAGCAATACCATAGTGGTGTTTGGAACCTGTGGTGCTTTCCAGATGGTGCAGATCATGTTAAAAAAAAACAAAAAAAAAACAAAAAAACAACAAAAAAAAAAACAAACAACTAGAAGAATGCATGTTTACATGTGCAAGTTTACATGGGCCAGTAATGACCATGAGATGAATGGACAGTATTGTTCCAAACTGGCTGAACTAAAATATGGGGGTATTAGGAATTACATTCACTATGCATAGTGAGGTATGGCAAGCAGCTAGGTGTAACTGCCCCAATATTTATTGTTTTTCTACAGTATAATGCGCGAGGGCGTACGTGCCCCTAAGTCCGGCTAGCTGAAAGGGAGACGGCCGACACCCTCACCGCATCTGAGGCCAGCCCCCCTTGGCGTCGTGGCCTTGGGGCTGGGCTGGATCGCAGACTTGGATTACTTGCGCTGGACGAGACGAAATAAGGGAGCAACCACTCACTGGGGGTTAACGTCAGTTTATTGAAGGACGCTGGTAACAGCAACGGTAACCAACACGTGGAAAAGACCCCAGTAAATGGCCCCGAACTGGGGGAAGAGGCAAGGTTTTAAAGGGAAGGGGTGGAGAAGGGAGGGAAGCCCAGCTAACCCATGGGGGAGCATAAGGGGAGGTACTTAACATAACTGACATATGAACATATCCAGTAAACACAAAGTAAAGGAGGAGCCCTGGGACACCAGCCAACCACAACCCCCAGAGAGAAGAAGGTTCTCGAAAGCTGGGAGGAATGGGGGGTGATTGACTGGGCCCGGGGAGGAGGAAAAACTTACTTATAAGGCAGAACATGGGAGGGGAAGTTATATAACTTAAGCGATTGACAACTGAGGGAGAAGGGGTAACCATAGCAACATAACTGTAAGAGGAGCTGTGGCGGGAAAACTGGAGGGGGAAGAACCATTTTACAAAGAACAGGGGGGAACAATACATAAAATAGGGGAGCAAAACAAGAAATTTGAAAACACACTGCAACAGTTTGTCTTGTTATCAACTTTCCTATTACAGACTGACTACAACCTCACAAGAGCCTTTAAGAGGAGACCATCTGGCTCTGGATCTGCTTACAAATGGACATAAAACTCCTTTGAAAATGGTGCAGGAATGGGCTTCTTGCTGCTGTTTGTCCATGTAGAACCAGTGAAGGTTTCCAATGAGGCTGTCACACCTGAGAGTGAGTAATAATGGCTGAGCAGGGATATCTCAAACCACAGTTGATCTTATCATCTGCTGTGTGTCCTGGGAGACCCAGAGATGAAGACGTTCATAGAGCTCACCTCAAATCCTGTAAATCAGGTCATAAGAGTCTTCCTCTCCAATAAGGACTGAACTTTATTAATAACATTAAATATTCCATAATTTCAAATGTTCTTATAGGTGTCAGGTGTACTGAAGCTTGAACTAGAAAAGCAGAATCAAGGATCAACTTTCTTTATTTGCTTTTCCAGGAACAGGTCAATTTTGTTCCAAGATAAACTACATAGTTCCTTGAAGTATAACAATTTTTTTATTTAAAAATATAAAATTGTAATGGAAAAAACTCTTTTTGTCTAGAAAGTGGACAGGAGGAAAAACACTCCAAGATGTGCTTTTCATCCTAAAAAATAGGTTATAACATGATGAAATCACATTTAGACAAGCTGTCTTGATACTCAGAACACAGTTGTCATAGTAACAGAATTTATCTATCCTTTTCTTCCTGATCCAATCAAAAAGAGACACAAACAACAGAGGACATACAGGGAACTTGTTCCCAATTACTACTGCTTACCTTCACACTCCTATTCTGAAAAACCTTTCAATAAACAAATAGGTAGCCAAAACACTTTAATTTCATTGTCTCAAAGATGTTGGAGAAAAAAAAATCAAGATTTTTTAATAGTCATTAGTTATTTACCTTTGATTATTTTTTATATCTTTCTCTGTACTCACCTGAAGTACTTTTTATTTACCATAGGCAATATTTCTAAGGCAGACTGTAACAGTTCCAGTACTCAGGTTAGGACAACCACAGCTAATATTCATTGTATTAATTTCTCTAAAGGTTAGGGCAATAATCAGACTCCTGTCTTGCAAAGGAAAAAGTGATTATGTAAAAAAGACCCCAAAAAAATCCCCTTAACTCACTTCTGTGTAACTTTAATGTGATGTTATAACAAGACTTGATTTTTTTTTTCAAATTGGACAGTGGAAAACATTTTGACCAGGTCAATAATTTAAACAACAATCCAAGCAGCAGCAGTAATGACTCAAAGCTACTACTGTCTTAAAAGGAGTAAAAAATGAAACAAGTCAAATATTCCATCTTGCATAAAGAATTTTCTGAATTTTCGGATGGCAATTCTAGCATACAGGCTGGTCGGTGAATTTTACACAGATTAAACAGGTTGGTTTTTACACGGGTTGGGGTTTTTTCTATAAAAATATGTGCTTTTGTGGATATTTTCCACATGGATGAATTGCTAAAAGATGAACTAAGAACATTCTCAGGTAATTCTTGAGGTATGAAAAACCACTGTAAATAATTTCTTGGTGAATGATTTCAGTGTCTTTGGATATAATCTGCTAAAAAAAGTACAATCAAGTGTTTACAGGTATTCTTTTTGAAAGAAAGAAATATTTTTGTTTCAACAGTAAAAACCCATCACAAACCCTTTCCTTTACAGGAAATTATATACAATTTAGTGCTTTAAGTTTATCACTGGTGTTTCATTCAACATGAGAGTTGAAAAGGACAAAAACAAGTTTGCTTTCTTCAAAGGAGTTCAGATCAGAGTAAACATTTATCCACATTCAGAAATCACAGAGATTTTGAGCAGTACCTATATGTAAGCAAGACATGAATGTTAAACCTAGCCAAAATTGATGAGGAAACTACAACTCCTACTTTGACGTTTAGGTTTTCAAGATTTTCTCAATGGCATCTCTTCTTTCACTAATTTTAGAAAAACACACTTCATTAAATTACTTTTTATTGGCACTTTTTAAAAAAATGCATGCTGTAGTAATTCTCCACCTCTGCCACAAAAGGACCATTTTTTTCTGGAATCTTTCTTCTGTCTGATTTCAAGCAAGCTATGTATGTCTTTTCATCTCTGTATTTAAGAAGGGCACCCATCTGGACCCCCTGAAGACTGTTCCTCACTCCCAAACTGATAAGCTCTTGAACTAGCAAGAAATGAAATGCACTGAAACCAAAGAGGAAATGGAGAAAAACACATTTTACACAGTAATTTATACACTTTAAATACATTTTTATTAAAACATTTGCTATTAATGACTTGTAGAAATCCACAACCTTGGAGCCATCAGAAGCTGGTGACTTCCTTCAATCATGTTGAAGGAAGAAAAGGTACATTCTGCTTTAGCAGAATTTCTTCTTACTTTTAAGATTAACTGGTTGGATTTAGTAAGTTTCTTTGAACTTGTCAAGATTCTTCACCTTGTCCTTTTAAAGTATGCTTTAAGGAAAACTACTTTCACAAACAGACAGTAATCACAGATAAAGGTTCAGCATGCAGCAAAGGGCTGAAGTACAGGAAAACCACAAGGAGCAAACAGGTGTTACGAGATTGTGCTTTTCAGAAACTACCCACAGAGACAACAGTGAGTGCAAATGAAAGACTGCTTGAAATGGAACAAGAACTAAAATGTCAGGGTTGCAATAGTTTTAGGTCACCTAACAGACAGATAGAGTTTAAAGTTCACATTCAGTATAAATGAGACAATATGTCTGTGATTCTGTGGACAGGCAAGCTGCAGCACAATGCCTGAACTCTCACAGAAAGGCTGCCGAGCTGATACCAGGACTGGCGTGACTGACTCACTCAGGAATTAGGCACCAGATTTCAAAGTCTTGTGTTCATACATTGTATGGTCTGCTCTGCAAGATGAGTGGAGCAGGAGGGTTGGTATCTGTATCTGTGCAGATAGAAGGAAAACTTCTCTACTTCTGGCAGTATTGAGCAACAGCATTAATAAACCTTGGCCTTTTTAGGTGTTGCCAGCTTCTTCACCCAACAGTTCTGCTGTCACTGAAACACTCAGAATCCCTCTCTGTGAGTCTCTCTCTCTGTGTGAGAGACTCAGAAACTGAGACTGTCACACTCAGAGAAAGGCCACTAGTATTTCACACCCATTTATTTCATTTGCTTGCTTTTCCATAAGAAAACAGCAGAGTGCACCATCAGCTAAGTTTATTTCAAGGTTTATCCCTTAGTTACTTAATACACACATTACACTTTAAGGACATTTGTATATGCCCTTTATCACAGGATTCTTAGCACATACATATTTGTTTATTGGAGTCAGAATTTGTCCTGCATGGTCTCCAATCCAGTTTTTACTTAAATCTACAAGAATATATATGGGATCTTTATAAAAAGAGGTCTTTCTCAGGTTTAACATGCATGATGATTTGGATATTCTTGGCTTTGTGGATGTTTTAAGCCAAAAACCAGTGGCTAGGTTTTAAAATATTTTAGATGTTTGTCAGATGCTTGGTAACTAATTTATTCAAAAAAATCCATCAAGTTTTAACACTGATCAAATAAATGTGCGTAACAGAAAACAAATGCACTTAATAGTCCATCCTACTTCATTCATGAAATGTGCAGAATCTTGCTGTGTCTATGTGTAGGAGAGTAGGACTTACCATGCTGCATGTCTTCTGCTCTCTACAGCCTTTCCTGTAAAGTTTCTTTGATGCCCAGTCCATTTTAATACAACATAACATTTCCCAGAAAACCAACTGCTGCATTTCCATAATTAAGACATTAAAATAGTTCCCAAATTCATATGTACTTTTGAAAGTTAATAACAAGGTATCATTGTAGGGATTTCAGAGATCAAACTACAAATTTCCATATATATTTGATATATTATTTTGATTAAGTATTTCATATTAATAAGGAACATGTATATATATGTTTTTCTTTTGTTTGTTTGTTTTAACTTATATTTGGCAAAAAAAATCAGGCTGTAACAAATTTCAACATAATAAAGATCCATGGGATCAAAAATGTAATAGAAAGTGACATTCCTCTGTCACTTAAAGCTCCTGCTCTTACTAAGAATCCACTTTGGGAAAAATACTGACTTTATTGTTTCTGCTGACTTTTCTTTCTGCTTTACACTTGGGCTGTTTTGTCTGGATTAGCTCTTCAGGGGTATTCCCCAAAGGAGGCAGGAGTCGCTTCTTATTGTTCCGGTTTTCTGAGAGCCACTGTGGAGGCAGCTCAAAGGGTCCAAAACCAAACTGCATGGAATATTTGTCATTTACTGCATCAGCTTCTGTGGGCACAGCTGGGGCCACCTGTGCTGCAGAGTCTGCAATCATCTGTGGTACAAACCTGTGAACCAAAGTCTGTCCAAGCTCCAAACTGGTGCTAGGAATTTCTTTCATTTGAAAGTCACCAGAGCCAATGGATTTGGTCTCATTCTCCTCGTCTTCCATCGGCTTGAAGATTTGTTGTTGCCCAATATGAAACATCTCCAGAAGCTGGCTTCCTGAATGGACACTGGGCTCCAGATTATCATCTGCAATACCACCCGAGCTGACAGTGTTTCTCCTGCTGAACCTCCGGTGCAGCTGCACTATTGTCCCCACTAAGCACTTCCGCACCGATCTGTTAACAGTTAAAAATAACAAAGGGTTGGCCAGCAAAGAGACCTTGGGCAGCCAAATAGCAGTGAGGAGCAAGAAGACTGAAATATCTGAAATATTGAGTATGGTGCGGTAAATCACCAGAGTCACATAGGGGACACTGCAGAGGATAAATATCATAACCATGGAAAGCAGCATGAGGTGGAGCTCAGCTTCTCGCTGGGAGGCATATGGGATAGAAACTGTATTCTGAGGGGTCCTTAATGCAGCTATGATGACTTTTTTCTTCTGGCTGGCACTCAGCGCTCTGCGAATGAGAATCATAAAGAGAAATACCACAGCCACTGGCACAATCACAGTGGTGATATTATAGATGATGACATATATCAGGTGGCCAAGGGAGTAGCTCCAAGATTCAGAGCAAGTGGACATGGCATAAATATCAGACACATTGGTCACAGCAAATACTGGAATGCTGGCTACTATTGCATGGGCCCAGATATAGATAACCAGGTCTCGGGATTTTGCATCAGATATTTTTCTTTCCAGAGGATATAAAACAGAGTAGTATCTGTCAAACAAAAAAAAAATTATAATTATTTTTATGGCCATACTGCTTATGAGAAACCTCTCCATCACCTGAGCATAACGGTGGTCCACATTCCTAACTGGGTTGCCAACTGACTACCTGTTTATGAAAGGGAAAAGGCAAAAAAAAAAAAAAACAACAAAACCACCCACCAAAAAAAAAAAAATCCCAAAGGTCTGCCTTTACAGGTCTGTCTGTAGAAAAAAAAAACAGACTATTTAAATGTCAAGATCACATTTTTGGTGGTGAAAATTTCTTTCAATACATCACTTTGGCTGATGCATATGAATATTATTTTGAAAATTTCAGAATTAACTCACTTGTAAACTAGAGTGTATGTTGCACACACTCAAAATTTCAAAAGACATTATGGAGGCATGTATCACATTCAAAGGCCAGACTCATAGTTTTAGAAGTTGCATTATAACAGATTTTTTCTGGATATTTGGAAAAAGCTGTTCACACAAATTACATGTTATTACATTACATGTATTAAAATGTAATTTGTGTACATGTTAATAAATTACATGCAATTACATTACATCTGTTGGAAGTACAATGATGTTTTGCTTTGCACAAGCTGTGGTTGGCAAGCCCTGAGCAAAAGCATTGCTGAACACTGAACATTCTGTGTGCATTTAAAAACATAAAGTGCATCTCTGACATGCACTTCAAATTTCAGACATTGATTGTTTGCTTACGACTGGAGTACTGCTGTGGACTTTTAAGCTCACAGAGTTTTCATGACAGACCTAACTTTTCACACTTATCAATATAAGCAGTAGGAGTTTGTGCTTTTTGTGAGGCAGATCACAAGTTTTCAACTGTTATGCTGTTGCAGTTGCAACATTGGTGTGCATTGCATATAGTTAATTGCATTTACCAAGACAAAGGGAGAAAGAAGAAAGAAAAATCCAGGATCATGGCAAATTTTCCCCATTACCTGTCAAGAGCGATGGCTGGAAAACTAAGGATGGTCACCGAGCAGAAGACTTTGTGCAGAAACTTGGCAATTCTGCAGAAGAGCATCGTATAGATCCACCAGCAGCAGTGTGGACTGGCACTAAGGGCAATGTCAAAAGGCACACAGACTAGGCTGGCACAGATCCCCGAGCAGGCCAAATTCTTAATGAAGCGGTTTGTTACCGATTTCAGCAGCGATGTTCTGCACGTGGACCACAGCACCATGATGTTACCTGTGAGTAGAGACAGGAGGCATAAAAAAAGGAAAACAGGCAAACAAACAACCAACCCCAGGCCCCAGTAATAATAATCTTAACAGATTTGAATTTTACCTAGTACTACAAATGGAAATCATTGTTTGGAGTTTGCAGGTATCACTGATTTGGATCATGATGCTGCTCAAATTAGGAAGTCTGTAAGGGCTAGTGGCTTCATGAATCAGAAGGCTGAAAACATATTACACCCCAGCTATCCCCTCCCAGCTTCTGGTAATGAATGGATTAGGGGATTTCAGAGGCAAATGCCTAAGAAAACTATCTAAACCGTATTTTTAGATACTTATGTTGATTCCTATATTCCTGAGTATTCAAATACAGAAACTGGCTAAAGTGTTCATATTTTAATAAATAGTAAAGAATTCTTTTTTAAAGATAAAATTTTACACTATTAAAATTTACATATTACAAATTTACACTAAGTAAATACAGATACAATTAAAATATAACTATAAGTATATATTTTTAATCTGTTTGTAAGTGGATTACAGCAGCTTGCTTTTCTTTTCATTGACCACTTCAATGGCAAGACAGGCCTGTGTAAAGCCACATCCAGAAGAAATCTACCTTCCCCCCACTCCCCCAAGACATTCTCTATGTACATAACAACAAAACAAATAGGACAAGCAGAACAGAAAAAAAAAGACTTGCTGCACATAACTTCACAGAAGTACAGACAGAATGCAACCTGCTGATTCAGATATTCAAGCTCTACACATTTATTTCAAATAGGGTGGGTGGATAGCAGTGAAGCAGAAGTTCAGGGAAAAAAAAAAACAGGATTAGCCATGACAGTATTTTTCCCTTATTAATGCATTCCATCCAAATCTCAGAAAGAAATATCAGAGGATATACATAAGTTCTCCACAAATTTCCCTATGATTCTATCTCACATAGCAACAGCACAAGAGTAAATTAACTGATCTGTTCTTACAGCATGGGCCCTTTCTAATGTATGTCAAGATACCATAAAACTCAAAGGATTTTCTCTCTCTTTTAAAAATCTGTCTTTAGAAAGATCACAGAATCATAGAATAGTTTGGGTTGGAAGGGACCTGAAAGTTCATCTTGTTCCAATCCTCCTGCCATGGGCAGGGACAACTTCCATTAGACCGGGTTGCTCAAAGTCCTGTTTAACCTGGCCTTGAACATATCCAGGGATGGGACATCCACAACGTCTGTGGGGAACCTGTGCCAGTACCTCACTACCCTCACAGTAAAGAATTTCTTGCTAATATCTAATCTAAACCTGCCCTCTTTCAGCTTAAAGCCATTTCCCCATGTCCTATCACTACATGCCCTTGTAAAAAATCCTTTTCCAGCCAGCTCTCTTGTAGGCCCCTTGAAGTACTGGAAGGCTGCAGTGAGGTCTCCCTGGAGCCTTTTCTTCTCCAGGCTTAACAACCCAACTACTTTAGCCTGTCTAGATCAAGTGCTTCAGCCCTCTGCTCTATGGAGGCAAGGATCTCTGCTAGCACAGCTGAGTGAGTGGGGCACACTCATGAAACATCATCATGTAACCTGGTCCCAGCTTTCCAACCCTGACTTCACAGACATTCTTTTTCTCCTTTATTTTGTTTCTCCCAAAGTTCTACTGTGCAGTACCACTAGATCAAAGCATAGCTACCAGCATACAAACACTGCTTGACAAGACAACTCCATTTATTCTCTGCAGCCGGACAGCGTGCAGAGTTTAGCTTCCCACCTCCAAGCAAAGTTAAACTGCTCTTACTGCAGACCATATCAACAGCCACATTGTGGATACTCTGTATTGTTGACACTTACCAGTTCTTTTGAGTTGAAGTGTAATTGATTTATGTGGCAGATTTGTTAGCGTTTTTGTAGGTTACCTACAAATAGACATAATGAGAGAAAACAGCATCTTAAGCTGCTGATTGAGATATGAAAAAGCAGCTGCAGTTCACCAAAACTTCTCTCTGTTGACTTTACCATTCTTTGTCTTGATTTCTCCTCCAATCAACAAAAACTCCCAAGCTTTTATGTGCCAAGTAGAGTATTCCAATGGCTGTCCATGTAAAATACCAGCAAGACCATATTCCTGTTCACATGGCCAATGTGTACACCAAGTGGCAAGTTGCAAGAACTAGCAAAGAGTCTACTTCTGCTTCTTGATAAAATAGCACTGTTTCAACTGAAGCATGCGATATGAACTTTAAAATCTACCTCACACACCTCCTATTTCAGTCTGCAGTACCTGAATGTCATTTGGGATTCAATTTTCTATATGTTGTGTCATGTGTCTTATGCAAATTCCTTTTGATGCTGACAAAATATTGACAAAATACCTGATGTATTTTAAAGAAAGCAATCATCACCTGGTTTTGGCAGGTGCTTTGGGCTTGACAATGTATTCCTCAGGCAGTATTCAATCATTTGTATTTAAAGCTTTCTAAGTTGCTAGGAGATAGTCAATCAAACCACTTGCTTTCAAAAATATCTCCAACTCTCCAGCTATTAGAAAGTACTTCTAACAGTAATAATATATTTTTACAATGCCCTGGAGAGGGGAGAAAACAGGCTTTTTTGTGTATTTTTGTTTGTTTAAAATGAATTTAGATCTTTCATCTAGTTTCAATTGCTTTGATTGTATAACATAAATTCCCAAGCAAGTTTCACCTTCATTAGAATTAATATAAATGAAGAATGGAAAACTAAAAGAATTCAGAAATGTTTTCATTAATACTTCAGAAGCCTCAAGAGAACTACTAAGCTTCTCTTCAGGGTCCTGAAGAGGAGCTTCATGCAAGACTCCGTATTGAATTAGAGACTCAGCTGTTGAATTACTTCTGCAATTATGTCAAATTGTCATTTATACATCAGAGAGTTACAAGGAAATGAAATTAGTTCTGTTCTGACTGATCCTAAATGGGAAAAATGAAGTGTAAAAAAGTATTGGTTCAAAGACAAGGAGGAACTCTTTAAGCAGATAAAATAAAATCAGAGCCTGAAAGGCAAAAAAGGATAAGCAGACAGAAGTGTCCACTGGGGACACTGGAAAAATAGTCAGGGAATATCCCTCAGGGAAACATTATTTTTTCATTTGCAACTATGATTTATCTATTAACCTGCTGTAATGAACAGATCAGCTTTAGTATAGACTGGTAGATCTTTGTGCTGATGCCTTCAAATCAAGTATTTCCCTCCATACATCCCAAAGCAGAGGAAGAATTACACCAAAACCTTTGCATGGCATGAAATATAAGAAGTTTGGAAAAACCTACAAACACTTCACATTTCATTGTTCCTCAGTTTTCCCCAGCAACTTCTTTCCATGGAGAAGGATAACACTGCTCCAGGCAACAAGGGAATTCAATAAAGAATTGTGCTCTGAATACCAATTGTGCTCTGAATCTTTCCACAATGTCTAGAGGCTCTTTTCCACTCTCCATGTATTAGTCATTCACTGATGAACCTGGGAAAAATTTATTCTCCTTAGGTTACGAGTGTACTGGTGTGTTGCACATCCTCAGAGTGGGCAAGGCTGTCATTTTCTACCATAGGTTAGTTTTAGAAGGGTTTCTGCTGGATAACTGATCTAGAGCAACATAATCTTGGATCCAAGCTTCCCATGGAGTTTGTACTGGTTAGCTGAGAAGCATCCAAGAAAAATGGGAGTGATCAAACAACTGGAAAATGCAGCATCTTGCAATTTTCTATAAGTCAGGAACATGAGATAAACAATCACATGTCACAAAGCATATCCCATATTGCCAGGTTCCGCCACTAATGTAGAAAGATGAAGTGTTTTTAATTTAAAAAGGAAAAGCATATATTTGGTCTTCTCAGAGAGTGAGCCATGTCTACATAAAACCCTTACAACACCTGACATTATTTGACAACCTCCTCAGTACGCAGACTGACTGAGCAGCACAGAAAAATCAAGCTTAGAATAGAATAACTGAAGCTGGAAGGGGCCCAGTGAGGTTCATTGACTCCCTCAAGACTACCTACAACTAAACCCTCTGACTAAGAGCATCATGCAGAGACTCGCTGAACCCTGTCAGGGTTGGTGCTGTGACCACTACTCTGGGGAGCCTGTTCCAGTGACCAATCACCCTCTCAATGAAGAACCTCTTCCTAATGTCTCATCTGATTGATTCCAGCTTGATTCCATTTCCTCATGTTACATTTCTGGTCACCAGAGAAAGGAGATCACCACCTCCCATTCTGCTGCCCCCCTTGAGGAAGGTGTAGGCTGAAATGGGGTCACCCCTCTGCCTTCTCCAAGCTCACCAAGTGTCCTCAGCTGCTCCCTGTAAGTAGCTCATCTGTGCCTTTGACCAATTGTCCAAGTTAAAACGAAATGTGAAATATTAAAGGTAATCTCTGCCTGAGAAGCAACTCTTTTCACATTAGAAACATGTTTAAAGCCTTCCAAGTCAGAGTTAATTTTATCCTGTTATTAGTTATCATAACTATCAACATTCAATAAATCTCCATGTACTACATACCAACTCTATTGTATGAGATTGAAAAGATGATGGTTTCCAGTCATTCCCTACTTCTTTTTTTAATTGAGAAACATCATAGATAGGCAGCTACATTGTACATTAAATTGCACAGAAGTACACTGAGGAAGTAAATAGAGTGGTTCACTGCAGCATGCTGCCCCAAAGTCCTTCTAGCCTTTATTGTGATCCAAGTTCACTAAATCTACAAACAGTAACATTTTCTGACCATGAAATGTTATCAGAGTACATTAGTCTGATTCAGAGCAGCAAAAATTACTTTTGCTCCTCTTCCAATTTGTACTCCTTGAATTTCACTGCCAAATGCAGGCGTCAACAGCTGAGATAGTCCTGAAGTACTAGCTTTTAGCACTACTTCAAATAATGTGAAAGAGTCATAAAAATACCTTTAACAAGCAGAAGTAAGATCACCATAGAAACCAGAGGCAGCTATTTGAAGAAATGCATTTGCCATACAGTCTAAATAAATAAATAAATAAATACTGTTCTTTATCTACTAATTCATGGAACTCAATCCATTAGCTGGGTATAACATCCATCTTACATTTTTGTTAACTTTAATCAGCACACAACTGAATCAAAACATAGTCCACTCTCCAGCATAATCCTCCTCCTCACAACCTGACATCCTCTGCTTGCTCACTTCCCTCCAGAGCAGGGTTCCAAGAATCCAGCCATCCTTCCTAGAAGAGAGCCTCTGTGTATCCCACCCACACTCCCTGCATTGTCACAGGGAAGGAGCTGGCAGCCTTCTTTATGGAAAAACAAATCAGGAAGCCACAAAAAAAGGTTAGCAACTAGGCTTTAGCCATTAAAATCGTTCATTAAAAACTAACTGAAAAAGTCACAGTTTCTGTGAACATGATGAACGGGAGAAATTCTTGTGTTGAAACACCAGAGTGACTAAATTCCCAGCTCTCCAATACTATTTATTATTGTTTTTCAAAGTATTTTGAGGAAGTATTTTGAGTATTTTGAGTTTTTCAAAGTATTTTGAGTATTTTATTTTTCACAGACCTTTCTCTGACAAACCACACTCCAAAAAAATTGTTAATTGGAAACATTTTTGGCATTCATGATAGGTAGCTATCAAACACTCATTAATATGTATATTTACCTATTCATTTTCAGAAAGAATATGGATATATCAGGATACATTTTGGCTTACACAGCTTGAAGAAAAGTGTAAATTTATCACAGAATTACAGAATGGTTGGGGCTGGAAGGGACCTAAGGGACCTCTGAAGATCATGTTGGCCAAACCCTGCTCAAGCATGGATAAATTCTTGCAATTCTTTAAAAGTCTTTATAAGTCTTTTTATATTAGTTTGAGGAAGTGTAGCAATGAGACTGATGGAATAACTTTTATAGATAAAAGAAGACCATAAAACTAAAAAAAAAAGTAAACCTCCTGAAACCAAATCCAACCTTTTGTAACATTTTTGCTACAAACTTCAAAAATTGGTGTTAAAATAATAATTGCAGTTCAGTTTAAAATGGTGGGAAAGTATTTAATTCGTCATTTTAGTATATTTCTTTCAATTTCAGTTTGTGCATATGTGCAACCAAATGTTTTATATCCAAAATGAAGTGTCTGCTGCAAATGAGCTACCTTGGAACAAGGTTTGCTGTATGCCAAACCTTCTTTTCCCTTCATAAAACAGATGAACTCCCTAATTTTAAGATGTTTCTCACTCCTATTCTTAGAATTCTCATTCACACATACCTACTTTCATCCTAACTATTGATTCAGAAGTATAATTATGTAAGAGATTTATCAAGTCAAATGAACAACACAAAGCAGGAATTTGCCCAGCATGGGGTAGTTCCCTGCAGAGTGTTTCAGCATTGATTTAATATATATTGGAAGCCCTTTCATTTAAAGTCTGATACTTGTCTATGTGGTTTCTGTTCCTAGCAATGTATAGTTACCAGGTTTTATGGAAGGAGCTAGTTCATAGCAGCTTAGTCTCAGGACGTGAACAAAGATTTCCTTGCAGGAACAGGTATGTCACTGGTTTTTGTTGCAGCACCACTTAGAATTATCTAAGGCCACAACCTGCCTACATAATCCATGGGCAGCTGCTATTCTGACTTGCTCTGAAGGTAGAGCAAAAGTAGAAAACATATATGAGGAAATTTTAAATTGTACTTACAGCAAACATAACTTATATGATATGATTTTTGATGTCAAAATAACTATGTACATTTACCACTAATGTATTTCCATTGTGATTTTTTCTTACTGTTGTCCTTAGTATTTGATGTTTATTGTCTGTAAGGAGATTCTAAAGTAACTGCATCCTGCTAATGGTCTTGTATTCCCACTTGTATTTCTTTCAGATATGCTTATTTGAAAGAAGGTAAAAAAGCATTGCACTGGTAATCTTCCAGTTCTTCATACCCCTTGCCACTTTTTCCTACCTCACCTTTTGTATTTGCTATCCCACTAAATTGAAAGAATTTCTAGACAGGAACAATCATTTTCTCCCTTTTGATAAACTATGGTCCTTCAACAGCCATCAAGACCATTTCAGCCCATCAAGAAAACAACCAAACCTCCAAAACTACTTATTTTGTTAAAGTACACTTGACTTGCCTGAATTCCTGGCCTCTATTTTAAAACCAATCTCCTCAAAGAATCTGAAACTCTTCAAGACCTTGGAAGAAAAAAAGTTTAGAGAATATTTCATCTGCAACTTCAGAACCATGGATTGTTCCCATGTCAGGAAAATATGGCAGCAAAGTGTAGCTTTCAAACCTAAGCTAGGAAATTGAAAAACTGAAAAAAGAGTGTCTAGATGTACTGTCCTAACAATAACAGGAATATAAAGTCTTTTCAAAGTTAGCAACTTTTTAAATTACAGTGCCTAAGGGACCAGCCTTAGTACAAAAATGTAACCAAAGTTTTTAAACCAAGGATTTTACATGATGTCCACAAGATTTCCCCATGACATAGGGAGCAATTTTTTGACCAATTGTACGGAGAAAGGAAATACAAGGAACAGATATAGAAGAGATAAAAATATTGGATGCCCACATCATCAACATATGTGAAATTATTAGCAGAAGTCTGGGATCCTGAATCTCCTTTGCCAACAAAGGATCATATCTAGTGAAACCCCTGGCCAGTTTACACAAGGCTTCATGCCTCAGAGAGCCAATCTGATGTTGCCAGTGAAACACCACAAGGCCTGGAATGCAAGTGAAGCCAGTAATCTTCCTGAATGGACAATCTGTCTGTTCTTCAGCATCCTTGGCACAAGAGGAATAGCTATTGTCCCTTTGTTTTATAAAGTAATCAAAAAAGGGCTGGATTGAATCTGTATTGCCATGAGAGGACTGTGTCAAGCAGCAGGGTGATTTACTTGAGCAACCCTGACCACTGAATCTAACTGGAAATAGCAGCCTTAACACAGGAAACAAGCAAGTTTTAGGATTTGTTTTTAAATAACACTGCTAACTGCCTCTTTGTACCTCTTTGTTTGCAGAGAGCCTGCGGTCACTTTTGTTGGTAACCCCCTAATGTAAGTGCAGACATGGCTCTTCAAATGCACCTTTTTGTCTAGCTTCCCACAAGCATCTGCAATTCACAGGCAGGTGTGTTGGTGCCATTAAGGATGTAAAGTGACAAAGATGTGACTTCTCACATCACAGATGCTTCATCAGAAAGCCAGCCCTAGTCCCTAACAAGGTTCTTTTAGGAAGAACCTGCAGGACCCCTGGCATTTCTGTGTGACATGCCAAGGGCAGATCCAGGAGGAGGCTGACAGCTTTGCACTTGGGAGGTTGCGAAAAAAACTATGGTTTAGAGCAGCTCTGGCATTTGGCCTGGGCTGTAAGCTGCTCCACCATCTACAGCTGACAGGAGTAACTTCCCACCTTCCACACTCAACCTGATGACCACCTGTGCTGTTCAGAACCTTATTCTCTCCTGCCTTCACCCTCATATCCACCCTTGCACAAAATGCTGCCAGACCAGAATGCAATGCCAATATCATCCAACAGTATCATGCTTATGCAAAATTATTTCTTCTGCATTCAGTCCTTTTCTATTTGTTCACTTAAGATTTTCAGACAAAACTTATAAAAAGAAATTAATTGCTGTGCTATATTGCAGTATAGTGGATATGTGAGATCTATGCAGCCTATACAACCAACTGGACAATTTTAATTTTACTAAATTACTGGGTAGCTGTTTTTTCCTGGCTTGTTTATTGAGGAAAAAATGATATATATATGAAATTTAAAATTAATGACACAACAGAGAGCAAAATTTTAAAAGCCTGTGGTAATTACTAGTAGCTGGAAGACAGACTTTATCTTTTTTTTTTAGAAAATTGAGGCTATCTTGCACTCTTGATTAAAAGAGTGTTACATTAGCACCAATTTTCATCCCCCATTACAGCTGAAATTAAGGAGTTTGTAGCTGAAAGATATCACACCAACAGCTATTTTACAGAGCAGAAACTATTTCTGGACCTACCCCACAGTCCTGTGACTTTTATGCTCTGTACAACCAATAAAGATCTGACATCATTCCTGCATTAGTTTGCTAGTGCTTCCCTTTCTCCAAGTGCCAGTTTAATAGAAACAAAAATTTATTTTTTTATGTAGTTTTGCCATGCAACCATTCACCAGGTCACCAGCTGGGCATGTTTGCTTTTCATTTTTCAAACACAGATGTCTTCAGACAGGAATTACATATGCCTGATACATCCTGTGCAGTGGGATTAATTTACATTATATTTAGAAACAAGCTTTTTTCCCTCCCTGCCAGCTGACTGTAATGAATGGTTGTCTCCACTCCTCCCAGCCCTGTAAATGCACTGAAGTAATACTCAGAATAAGAAAGTAGATCTGGGGACTCTGACACGCATCTGAGAAACCAGGAGTTATAAAAAAAATCACTATGATCCTAAATCAATATATTATTAAAAAATCACATGGAAAAATATTCTGTTTAGTTATCAAAGTGTGGCATTTCTCTGAAGAAATATGAATGTATGGAACCAAATCAGATTTATCCCATCTATCAAAGAGAAGTGCTCCCATGGAATAACTCTGGGCAGGCAAGGTGCTTCACTGTTAAGTTGATGGTGGCATTTCTGGCCTGACAGAATGCAAGTGGGGTTTGGTTTGATTTGGTTTGGTTTTTTCTTAAAATATATAGAGGCCTGAAGTATAATTTTATATTTTCTTGATCAAGCATTTCACCTACAGAATTAGTTGTTGACAGAGACTCTCCCCAGATTTCTTCTCTCTTATTTTTTTACACTCTTCCACAGAACTCAACTATTGGACTTCTGTATTGTCCCCTCCTAATCTGCTTTCTTTTACTTTTTATAACTGAGTTCCCTTTTCTTAGCTCAAAATCCTCCCAGCAAGACACAGTTCACAGGCCCATTCTGTCTAAGACAGCACTGCTAAACCAGAATAACACTGGGCTTACTGAAATGGGCCTCAACTTTTCAATCTTCAAATGCCTTCACAGAAAACACTGAAAAAAAATAGTATGAGTACTCGACACTTCCATTCAATTAAAAAAAGACAGGAATACAGCTCATTAGGACTGATGACTTAGACTCCAGACCAACATGCAAGTGCCCAGGATTGACTGTAGTAAATGGAGCCAGATTAAGAATACAAAAACTGGAGAAACATTGAAATTTTTCTTTACCTTAGGAATATGATTTTTTTAAAATTCTAGGTCTGGACACCATGTAGCAGCAAAATAGTTCTGATAGTAAGATAAGCTGTAAAACTGCCTAAAAGTCACCCCAAATACAAAATACACCCCTGATGTGTAGAAAGAGCTATTAACTTTTCTTTAACCTTCCAATAATCCAGATGACTGCAATACTGGCCAAGAGAACATTTTATGCTTTAAATCTGCTTTTCTTCCCTAGTGTTAGAAATACAACTAGACATGCATATTTGAACTTCATAAATTGTTGGACACAGCAGAAGATAATGTACCCTGAAAGCTACCATAACATTGCCAGTAGTTTGCTGTGTGTTACATTGCACTAGTGCAGCAGTGCATGATTTGTCATGCACTGATAACACAAACTCCCTCATCAATCATCTGCATGCAGTATATAATTTTAAACTTGTGTTTTGCTGATAGATGCAGCTGAACAGAATCTCTTTGCTGGTAAATGGAATTTTTGGGCCTCTTAGCATATTAAAATCAAACTGATTTCCATATTAAAAAATTATAAAAAGCTGGAACAATATAACATAAATTTAGTTTCTAGCATTATTTTCTGAAACTAAAAAAATATTTCATTATATTTATATTTATATTTATATTTTTGCATGTATGACCTGATAAGGTAAATCATGTATTAATTAGCCATATGCATGTAAAAATTTAATGAACCTAAGACACATGCAGCATACAGCTAACCCTGTAAAGGACAGCAGCCTCCAGCAGAAATGAGAGGGAGGCTCCATATGTGCATGTCCTACCTCTTCCACCAAAGAGGCAGTGACTTGACTGGGGCAAATCAGCAAGTGGGTGCATCAAACCACTTACAGCTTGCTGTGTTTTCCAACACACATATACAAATACATGCTCATTAGCAAAGCTTTCCATGGTTCTCGCATCTGTTCTCTGCAGCCATATCAAAAACAACATTTCTTGTTGTAACACAGGCAGTAAATCCACAAATAACCAAGATATTAGTTGCTGTATGATTGACCTCTGCTTATTAAACATACAACCCATTTACTGCTACAAACCAAGGCATGCATTACTTATATTTCATATTTTGTATTTTAAATTTCTCACATACTTCTTCCCTTTTGCTTTCCCACAAAAACCACCATGTCAAACTGGTTGGGAATGTTTGGATGACACATTTATGTAATTGCTCCTCTCTTGTACTGAGTCACCCACTGTCAGCAGGTGAAAATGTTTAGTATCTCTCTATGCCACATGGAAACAAGCAAAAGTAAAAACAACTCAGCAATTTTTCTTGACTTCAGTAGACAAAGTAGCAACAAAACCATATTCCAAATAACTATGGTGATTTCAGCTTTTCCATTAAGGGCCTAAAATGTGTCCTTAACACACGAAAAGCCTTCAAGTTGTACTGCCATTGCCTGGATGCAATATTTTCAGTAATAACTATATAATTAGTCTTGTTACTTTAAAAGCAAACATGGACATACTTTGTACCTTCAGGGTATGGAATATGAAGAGCAAGATAAGGATCCCATATTTCAATAGTCCCTCAAAAATCACTATGACAAATCCAAAAGATCTTCCAAGACAGCAGAGACAAAGAAAATGCTCTTGTTTATTTAACTACAAGGGTTTTGGCATACTTCAACTTTTGACCTTAATACAAGAAAGAGTAGTGGATCCTTTCCTGAGCCATTTAGGGATTTGTCTGTGGAGACCTGCAACAGAAATACCAAGATCAGTCTGAATGAAATGCAAACAGAACAAATAAGTGTGAAAGCATCAGCAGAAGCAATAAAGCAAGAATGCTTTATTAAAAGAATGTTAAAAGAATGTCATGTATGGATAAAACAAAGACACCTCTGACAGCAATTCTTAGACCACAGTAACAATATTACATCTGATACAGGCAGTACAAACCAGTTCTGCTTTTTTTCTTGGTCTTGGTCAATTTAAGCTGTTGCACATGAAAGACTAAATTCTTCCTTATCAAAGTGGTTTCGCTAACTTTCAGATGAAGCCTTTCAGAAGCCATCAAAAATTTAGTTTTTCTTAACCACACATTATTTTTGATATGGACAACATTTTGGTTGTTTCACAGAAAGGTTGGAGTTGGAAGAGACCTCTGGAGATCATCCAGTCCAACCCCCTGGTAAGGCAGGTTCACCCAGAGCAGGTTGCAGAGGATCACATCCAGACAGGTTTAGAACATCTCCAGAGAAGGAGACTCCACACTCTCTCATGGCAGATTGTTCCAGTGTTCTGTCATCCTTGAAGTAAAGGAGTTTTGCCACATACTCAGATGGAATTTCCTGTGTTTTCAAGTTGTGCCCCTTCTCCTGTCACTGGGCACCACTAAAAAGAGTCTGTCCCCATCCTCTTGACATTTGCCCTTAAGACATTTATATGCATTGACAAAACATATTTTCAAAACATACCCTCTTGATTCATTTGTGATGAAGGTTACTTGAATCTTTAGATCACTTTTATTTCACCATTTGTATCAACAATGCCCACAAAAAGAACTTAATAAATACATTCACAAATACAAATGTAAAATCACTTCATAATAAAACAGCACAGTTGTATTATTTGGATTTGGAATGTGTTTGGGTTGTTTTATTAGAATAAATCACTAGGCATAAAGCTAGCACTGGAAATGAGCAAATCACATAAAAATATATGATAAATGAATTGAAAAATAAAGAAGTGGGATAGTTTAAAAAACCCCACCAAACAGTAGTGCATATGGTGAACAATGTCATATAACTAAATTACTCTCAGCTTTTGTTAACAAACTCTCAGGCTTGTTATCACTGAAGTTCCAAAATCAAACCATCACCATGCTTACACTGAGAAAATATTATTAATGAATCTTCAATGCAAATAAATGAATATGACTTGGTTTTCTCATGTTAATTCAATCTAGGACATTTTATTCAAAAAACTTATCAAGAAAAAGGTATTCCAGAAATTCTCTTTACCTAAGAGACATTGTAATAAACCATTATTGAAGTACCAATACAAGCATCAGTAATGCTTAATGAGGAGACACTCAAAGAACAGCACAATCCACTGTCAGAGGTTACCTCGACTTTTTCTGATTTTCCAGTGGGAGACAACCCATTGTCAGTAACTTTTCAAAACAATTTGCTTCTAGATGTGTACTGGGGAACACCACATGAGAATCACTGTGTAAACTTCAAGGGTAAGTTTAATACAAGCAAACAGAAGGCTTCACTGTGATAATAATTTAAGATTGCATAACTGTAATAATCTCTCATATTTTAAAAATTATATAAATACAACAGGAAAAATAGCTGCTTCTATATAATAAGAGAATAATATCTTATAAGATGCTTTCATTTTAGCAAACTAGCATATGCATTTCTTTTGGATTCTGTTGAAGCAATCCCTTTTTTTTTTTTTTTAAGGTATTTATTACCATCAGATTGCAACACTCCAGTGCTTTCCTAGAAAAATATTCTGCACAGGAAACCATATGACAACCCTTTGCCCTGCCCTGCTCTGTACACAGAAGCCTGTGAATGCTCCATAGCCATGATCCACTTGGCTCTCTGTGCTAATACTGTAAGAGTGACACAAACTGTAAAGCTGCTTTAAAAGCTTTAATGTATGAGAAGTGCATTCAGAAGCAACCTCTCTTCTAAGAGCACAGTAAAGAAAGCCTTCAGCAGTCAAGTAACAAACTTGAAATTTACAAAGTATGTGATCTAGACTGAAAGTAAAGACAGAAAAAACAAAGGGCCCGCAGTATTCTAGTGAGAGGCTACAGTTGCCTCTGGAGCCTACTCAATTAAAAATTAACTTCAGAAATTAGCACTGTAATGCTGTCAAAAAAATCACTGCATCAGAACTCACAGGCATTGTTAAACCCTGACTCGTTCAACCATGGCTCCTCTGAGCTGCTCACGAGAGCACAGTGGAACTGCACCCTGAGGAGAGCAAGGCATCCCAGCCTGCATCTCCAGCAGGATTTACATGACTTCCCTGATGCCTGTCAAATTGTTTCTAGTGCAGATTATTAATTTCTTTGTTCACGCCTCACTGGTCCAACAGCAATCAATCAAAAATTACTGGTATTTTAAGGACAGGAAAGTTAATTTACTGCTTCAAGCTTTATTGGCAAAACATGCTAATCGGGATGGAACTGAAAACTACGATGGCTATATAAATTTTTCAGAAAGCATCTATTGTATGCATCAATCAAAAAAAAAGTTTTGAACTATTAATGTTTGAGTTGTATATACATTACTGGCTTTAAATTCCTGATTAATAGCCTATTTATAATAGTCTTAATCTGACAGTACAGAGTGGTTAGACTAAACAGTGTATCCATGTGTATCCATTATTTCACATTTAATTCACAGCATGTCTGAGGGCTTAGATTTTTTGTTTGTGGGTTTGGTTTGGTTTTTTGTTTGCTTTGGTTTGTTTTAAGAAAAGTAGCTCTTCCAGATGAAACACATGGCTAGTGATTTCTGCTACAGGGGGCATTACAAATTGATGGCAGTCATTTAACTTTATTTTTTGCAATGTTTTGAAATACACAGACCATAGATGTACCTGCCTGGCTACAGAAAGCTCCCTTATAGGCATCAGTACAAGCCACTACTCTCTCAAGGCTAATGTGACTTGATAATGATATTCTGAAAAGAAAATGGAAATTCAAAGTAAATTTTATATTGCCATACAGTAAGAGAATTGGGGAATGAACCAATGGACTATTTTCATTTTTTGGAAATGAGGAGATTTAATTGGGAAGCATTTTTATATATTCTGTTTTTGCCATCCCACTGATCTGAGGCTGCCTGATTTATGAAGTAGTAGTGAAATATTTCATAACCAGCTTCCCTTTGCTGAGATGATAGTGTATCTGTAGGAAATACCAGAAGATTTACATTATAAATTTACGTTTCTCTTAGAAAAGATAAAACCATAACAAAATGCAAAACCGAGACCTGAAGCCACTTTTGATCTGTGAAGCAAGCACTGCAGTGAATTTGGCTGTCCCAATACTTACTTAGAGGAACATGATCATAAAGCTACACCTTACTGCCCCCTCAAACATGCTAAGCCTGTGACAAGTCCTGAGAGGAAAGCAGGACTTGCAGGTCATGTCTGATTCTCCCTGCTATGGACAACAGAATGGAGAGAAGATGGGCAGTTTTCCTCTACCCTTCCACCAGGTTAATAAATCAAAGTAATGCAACCCATAAAAGAAGGAGGCAGGTGTTTTTCTTTGGAATACAAAAGGGAGGGGGGAAGGGAGAGAGGAAGAGACTTCCCTCCTGTATACATCTCACACATGGCAAGTCCAAGCTCTGCTGGGAATATTAAGGGAGTGTCAGCCTCCCAGAGACACAAAGTCAGAAACTGCTCTGTATTATCCCGATCACCATTTCTAATTCTCTATGCAACAAAGGACGTAAGCCAAGCTTTGAGCAGATGCTTCTTGTGTCACCAACTCACTCCTTACATCACCCGTCGTGCCCCCAGTGTGATCAGCACTGACAGACCCCAGTGTTCCTCTCCACAGCCTGACAGAGGAATCAGAAGGCGTTGTCTGGTTAAATTACATTTCTTTCAAATATCACATTTAGATGAATGATGTACATTGATAGTACAATTACCAGATTTCCATTGCTCTGAAAAAATATAAAAACTGTCATCCAATGCAACTGGCACTGAAATTATTTCCCTCCTCTATTCTAACTTATGTTAACTGATTTTTTTACCAGTTCGACATTACTGAGAAACAGTACAATTGTTGAAAAAGAAATGTGCAGCTCTGCCTCTTTGTCCACATATATAGGGTAATTTTAGGGTAATTTTTTTATTTCTAAGCATTCTTTATGACATTTAAAAACATGAAGATTCTCAAAGACCATTTTCATGCTGTATTTGTTGGCTACCAAAGATATTAGTGTGTTTTTTTTTTTTTTTCTCTAAATCCACTTTTTTTCAAATGCTTTAAAGCACTTGAGCATATTTCCACTCTACCTCTAGTCTACACAGATGGGACAGAGCAGTTCTGGAGCAGTCACTGCTCCAGACATGGCACTGAGCTTCCTGGCACCTACTTTCCTTTGTGCAAGGAAAACCAAAGCATACTCCCTAAGAAATAGCTAACATACTACTAGTCTGAGACTGCTATTTCATGCTGCTGTCGCAGCAGTTACCATGCCAAAAACAACAAATCTAAAAAAAAAAAATCTCTGACTGCACTCAGTAGGTTTAGCACCAAAACAGTAAAAAGGCTACAGGAAAAAGGAGATGTAAAAAACCTCTTTGGTCTGCCTGCTTCTTTTCCATAGACCAAGGTAATTTTGTGCAACTCACCTTCATATCTACAGTCAGATTTCAGTCTTTATTCCAGTTCTTTACAGGTTTTACAACAGAGTTTAAAAAAGTACAGAATTATTTTTTTTATTGCATGCTTCTGTGATGATTTCTGTTTATAATCAATCTTAGGGAAGCCCTAAGCAGCAGCAAATTGTTTAAAAGACTTTCCATATCATGGCAGAATTATTCCACATAGTGGTAGTGTCTGATTAATCAGAATAACTAAAAGCACTCAACAACCAGCAGGGATTTTCTAATTAAGACTCTTCCAGTGTAGGGAATCATTTTTCAAATAAAAATTTATTATAAAATAAGTTGACTGAAACATGATAGAAATGTGTAGGAGGGAGAGGGGGAATGTGGGTGTGGGGAGGGGGGGTTTTCTAAAATCAGAAGTATATGAATATTTTCTTTCTAGAGCTTCCAAAGGTACAACCTGGCCATTGTCTACAATGAGAGACCACAAATAGGAGGAGTACTGAGATAAGATCACAGTCTTCCCTAAGAAGCCATGTTACCTTTGGAAGTCACTTATGGCCCAGAGGAGGATTCTTTGGGTGGGTATCCCAAGCCAAATACTCAGCAGATGGAGACCGTCCATCTGTATGGCTTCTCAGGACAGACAGCCAAAACTTACTCATCATTTTGAACAATTTCAGCTGTATGAATCTCTATGCACATCACAACCAATGCTCCTTCTGCTACCTTCACATACTCTGGCTTCTTTTACTCTTTCCTTTGCTCTCTGGACTTTAGAATCTCTTTTCTTCTACTGACTGTGTTTTTAAAAAAAATTTTTAAAAAAAGGATGTCTTTGCTGTCCTATTACAAAGGCTTGTTACAGTCAGAGAAATTTTAGTGTGGTGGCAATTTATTCTTTTTTTCAAATTAAAGTGCAGACATAGAATACTGAATACTTAATAGAATACTTAACCAAATCTTACATGAACACTAGAGAACTGCAGTGGATGAAAATAAGGATAACAGATAACAATTTTTATAAGTGGAGTAAAAGAACATTCTGTAATAGACTATTGAGTTCTGCAGCTTTTTCTGTAAGTATAATAATAATTCTGCTGACCTGTACATGATGTTCCTTTCAATGTCCTCATTTTCCATTAATGCATCAATGTTTGTGTGGACTAGGCAAAATAAGCCTCTATCTTTTAAAATATGGGCTCAAAAAAAGCTATGGACATGTCAGAGAACAGTATGTTGTATGTGGCAACATCCCCCTGTAATTCCCTGATGATTAGCAGTCATATACTCAGTGTTACTGTACACATACAGGTCCTCTCCCAGACTTACTTAGGCAAGATGGAGACACAACATGTTAATTTAAAAAAAAAAGGCTGTGTCCAGGCATCACAGGGTATCTGTGCATGCCAAACAAAATAGGATGAATGCTTCTCTCTCTGTGCTGGAAGAACATGTAACAAACAAAGGGCAATCACACAGGGCAGGTGGCACAGCTGTTTTGCCCAGGAAAGAGAGGAGCAGGGGGAAGGCCAAGCAAGACAGGTGAGTTTGGCCCTGTCCTGCTTCCTTTGGTGGCTATGTGCTCTGGGTAAGTGGGGGTTTGGTGAGGCTACTCAGAGCATTTGCCAAGCAACTACATCTTAATTTACTGCTAAGCACCTTACACAGGCACCACCCTAGAGTACTGCAGGGGGACAGCAATCTTAGTCACTGAAGCAAAAGACAAGCTAAATTAATAAAATCTTTAAAAACTAACATGTTAAATTCAATGTGCCAGCCAAATTCCAAAAAGAAACAATGTTATTGGCCAAAGCACAATATATGTGATTACCTGCTCAGGGGCAGAGAAGTCCCTAATTCAGACTGATACAATCCAAAGGGGTTGTAGCTAATGCTCGTCTGAAAAAGAAATGTGAAATAAACAGCCTAATATCACAAATGGAAAAGGCAAATCAGGCAACTCTTTTTCTTCTAGATACTCCTAAAAAATTACAGCTATTAAACTGAAAAAAAAAAAAAAAAAACAAAACACCCTACCTCAGTGGTTTCCACTTGTTCCAACTAATTCAGGCAATAGCAGAAGAAAATATATTTTAGCCCATTTTATGACTGACTTTTTTGTTTGTTCTGTGATATCAAAGAAATTACCTAGTTGCACCATACAAAATATAGGTACAACAAAAGTAAGGTGTGCTGGGGTCTGGAAACATGCCAAGTGACACAAGGTTTGTGGACAAAGATACAAGAGGTTACACAAGAAATAAGATCACTTTGCATTTTATCAGTCTTCTGGAAGAAATTGATGAGTCTTTGTATGGAATTGCTCTGACAGACAAGAAAATAAGTCAAAGGTGGTAGAAAAAAGCAGGCTACAAATAGTCTCTGTTTCCCAAACAACTAGAGGCTTTTTTCCCCATCCCAAGAGAACTGGCAGAACAGAAGGAAGGACTGTATTTCCTAGGATCCAGACTATTTGTAATGGAAAGGAATGTCAATTACAGCATAGAATATCCTAACTAATAAACCATTTTGAAAGGCAGCAGTCCACAGCGATCTCCCAGCAATCGCCAATGACAGCAAGACCATGAGCAGAGAATAAGACAATCAGAGCTCTCCCTGCCATCACCATTCCAGCTTCACTGCTGTTTTTGTTACCACCATAATGCCATTTGCATTGTCTGGCTAAACTCATGCCTTACCATGAGAGGTTACACAATTTCCTATTGAGCCAGCCTTTCAGTCCAGGAGATTTTCCTTATTGCAATGTTTCCGTGGAAGCTGGCTGACTACAAGGCACCAGCTCTTCTCCCTGCTTCCAGCAGCTAAATCTAATTTAAAGATGCTAAAAATAAAAAAGGCTTACATGTAACAGTACTGTTCAGAAAACAAGAGGCTGTATTTCCTGCAGGGAGAGCATTTAATCAGCAGTGAGATGAACAAAGGTACAATACAATAATTGTTTCACTAGTATTTCTGCCATTTGCAAACTTTCTAGCAGTACCTACCCCACTATCAAAACATTTTGAGAAGTCTTTCCTCATTGAATATTGAGACAGCAAGTATAGGAAACATAACATGGAGAAATCCCAAGTCTTTGGGCATCCAATTTAGCTATTGCCCCAGCTATTGACCTCCCATACTGGACACCCAAGACTATTTAGAGTCATTTACAAATTCTGTGATGGGATCAAAAACAAGTACAACAGGAAAATAAAACATTAATTTGGTAATATGGAAAATTTTCCTTAAATATATACAGGATGTATATAAAATCTTTTTTCTTCTCTGCAAAGCACTTCACATTGATATTCCCACTAGTATACATCTCCTGTATGATCTCAGAGTCTCATCTTAACCAAATATCAAAAAGAAGTGTCTTGTAGCCTATATTAGGAAATATTCACCTCCATGAAGGAGCAGGGAGACAGCAAGTGTGGGAACCTGAAAATCCTACTCAGAGAAAGGATCTCCCATCCCAAAACCTCCCCAGAAAACGACACTATAAGCCAAAGCTGATAACATGGATTTTATTTAACAACGTATGTGAGGTAGAAAGAAATAGAAAACAGAGAGGGAGCAGTGGAGAAATCAAGTAGAAAATAGTCACCACCTGTGGATCCAGTGATATTCTGTTGGTCCTTCTTCACCCTGGGCTTCTTAGTGGTGGGGCTACCAAGGTCATTCAAAACATTTTGCTATTTATACATCCTAGCAAACAAAGGAATTAATTTGACTACACAGTTCTCTTATTCTGTTGGCTAAATTATTTCCTCACCTCTAAGGCTAATAAGTGCCTTAGAGGTGCTTATTCTTTCTCTTCTTTTGAGCTGGTGGGCTGTGAGTTGGTGGTTGCAATGTGCTCCTGCCAGAATTATCTTTTAGGGAATCTGAGCTGATTTCAGCACAGTTGCTGAGTTGGCTGTCCTTGAGGCTTGTAAATCCAACATTATTTGTGCCCATTACCAGTGATAGATTCTTCTCCCCAAGCTTTTCTAACACGTCCCTTGGTCTGAGATAACACCTGGACAATAGCATCCCCTTTATCTTATCTCAAGTTCCCACTGTGGTGACTTATCTTACAGTCCAAGCTCCAGGTATCCAGCCATGGTGGTTTGGATAGGAAAAAGTGCGTGAGATCAGAGGGAAAATGAGATAAAAGGCATCTATAAATTAGCATTTAGTTCATACACTGGTCTGGCCACACCCTGCACCTGATCAGCACAGTCTGTCCCACCTTGTCATTAAACTCCATTGCCAACTCTTCTCATGGGTGAGGGGCTCTCTCCTCCATGGAGCTGTGAGCAAACAGAAATCCAAGTGCAGTAACTGGGGAAAGACCATGGGACATCAGGGCTGATGCATCAAGATGGCAATGCCTGGAGAGACAGAGAGTGAGCATTTGTGTGGGTGCGTGTCAGTGTGTGATCACGACTGAACACCAAGCCAGACCAGCCAGCAAGAAGGAGATGCTCAGGAAGCCAGTGCTGGTGTGGCCATAGGTGTGATCCAGGTAACCAGAGGGGACAGCAGAGGACCAGGAGCTCCAAACCGGCTCCTGGAGAAAGCCATCTACATCTGTGTGTCTGTCTGTGAGGCAACTGGGAGGCAAGAGGATCCCAGGCCAGCTACTGGGCAGACTGGAAGTCTAGGACCAGCTGCTACAGAGTGATCCATATTGGCTTATATGTCCATATAGTTATATATTTTATACTAATGGGCTTTCATCCTTCCCCAGAGAGGGGAAGAGGATGAGGCCATTGATACACCTTGTTTCTGCCCGAATGCTGCATTTTCTTTCTGTGTCAGTCTGTGTGTCTGCTCATGGGTAATAGGTATAGATGTATTGCTTGCACGTGTGCCTCTTGGGAATGTGTGCTCAGCCTTGCTGTTGCTCATTCTGAGGAAATGGAGCTGTAGCAGGAACACCTCTACTGGCCTACAGGATTCTGCAGCACAGCCAGCACCTTTTGTGGAGATGTATACCATTTCCTAGATCTTGAACAATGTTCTTCAGTGGCAAACGTACTTTTTCCAACATCACAGAAAAAAGAAATTAAAGATGAACAGAATAGGAAAAAAACCCCCTCATTTAAGAGCTCATGACACCTCCCTAATAGCAACCCACTAAACGAAATCTGTAACAGAACTAACACTATTTAAAATTCTTGCTAAGTGCGTGGGTTCATTCATGCCTGAAACACTAACTTACTGCCCATGACATCAATACAAAATCTCAGATCTAGATTTTCACTGAAGTTCTAAACAATCAAGCGATACACACCAGCAGGTGTTTCAGCAACTGTAACTCACAATAAAAAGCAAATCATGACATCCAGTCACTTAGTTAAAGAGCTGTGGTTCATAGCTCTCATTAAAGTGTTCACAGGGGAGTACAGACAGTAAAATGACTGGTAAGAATCAGTTTCTCTCTAAACAGCAGCAGTCTGACTCTTCCTCACAAGGGGAGGCAGAGGGGCAGGCACTGATCTCTTCTCTTTGACCACCAGCAACAGGATCTGAGAGAATGGCCTGAAGCTGTCAGGGAAGGTGCAGATTGGATATCAGGAAAAGGTTCTTCATCCAGTGGGTGGCTGGGTACTGGAACAGACTCCCCAGGGAAGTGGACACAGCAGCAGAGCTCAAGAAGCATTTGGAAAATACTCTCAGGCACATGGTATAATTCTTGGGGCTGTCATGTGTAGGACCAGGAGTCAGACTCAATGATCCTTGTGGGTCTCTTCCAACTCAAGATATTCTGTGATTCTAGGATAAATGGGATCAATGGCTATCTACAAGGCACCAGTTTAACATCCTTGACACACATGATCTTTAGAGACATTGGTTAACCCCCCCAATACATGTCTGAGGAAGTCTTCATCACACAGTACCCCCACAGTATCAGGCATATGCATTTCAGGCATAAATCATTGCATCTCATACTTCCAGGCTAGGTAAAGGGCTGTTTTCCCAAAGCCTCTCTTAAAAGGCAGCAGCAGTGCTACCTGAAGGGCCCCCAGCCAAAGCCAGACAAGGCGCCTCTGCAGAAGCTCGGGGAGAAGAGAGGTCTCCATGGCAACAGGGGCCCCAGCAATCTCACAACCCCTCTTCTTCATCCTTTCCTCAAACTCAATTTTTCTTCCAAAGAGAATTGCTTAGCAGTTCAACTGAACACACACAAAAAACAAAAGCATAACATCTCTTCCATGTTGACTTTACCAAGACAAGGAGAAGATCAGTTTCAGGGGCAGAGGGAGACTGGGAAATGCTCATGAAAAGGGGCAAGCCTGTCCTACAGGACACTGGGAAGGCAGCAGAGGTTCACTTTGCACACCTCTTTCAAAGCACATAATTTTCCTTCAAAACATGGCTGGAAACCAGGAGGTAACCAATCTAACCCATGACTTTCCAAAAAGCACTATAACCACTGAAATAGAGTTGAAACTTTAGCAGAGCATCCTCAGCCTTTCCAGTTAAATTTCCTGCTGTACAGGACAGATTTAGGAAGCTGAAAGAGCAAGTAACATAGAGCCTAATTCCCCAAACCTCAAATAAGGCACTGATCTAAAATGTCTGGGAAAGCTTCCTGGATTTGGGATTATGTGGGATACAGCTAGTAAAAAATGCATAGAAAGTAAGATGCATATTCAGTCTGGGGAGTAGACATCAGCACTGAAGACATTTCCTTTCTCATTGTAAATTGCATCAATTTTGTGCGTGTGGATTTTTTTCCTAAATGACTGACAAAAATTATTTTTTTAAAGAAGAAATTCAGTTTTATATAACATGGAAATTGTGAACATACCCAGTCTCAGGAACAAATGTTGATTCTCAGACCCTGGAAATATGAAAAGAACAGAAACTCCAAACCAGGAAATTTCAGTTAGATATATGGAAGAATAAACTGTGAGGGTGGTGAGACACTGGAACAGATTGCCCAGGGAAGTTGTGGATGCCGTGTTCCTGGAAGTGTTCAGGGCTAGGTTGGATGGGGCATTGAGCAGCCTGCTCTAACTAAGGGTATCCCTGCCCATGGCAGGGGTGATAGAATGAGATGACCTTTAAGGTCCCTTCCAACCCAAACACTTTCACAATATAATTCTACAATGGGATATAATCTCACCTAAATCTGACATGACATGAGCATTCAGTTAAAATTGTCAGTAAAAACACAACTCATAAGCTCCTCCACTTATCTGCTGCGACTTTATGTGCAGAACTAAGTAAACCATGGGAAAACCATGTTCAGAGAGAGAGCCCACATCCTCATCTGCCTCAAAACTCTTATTTCTGGTCTTCCTTTCCCTTTTCCTGAGTAGGTGCTATTGTCCTCTGCATTTCACCCATTATTTTTATCTCCCTTTCCAACAAAGCTCACTGTGCACACTGGTTCCAAGAGCTCTTTGGAGACCCTCTTCATTTCCAAGATCTCACCCTACTGCTCGCACTCAACTGAAAGAGGCTGCAGCCACCTCTAGCGACCTCTCCCCACCAAAACTCAGAAGTGATACACTCTCTTTCTTCTTTCAAAGCTGAAGTAATAATTAGTCTATGCATACTGATTCCTTCTAATGGCAAGAGAAAAATACACCTTGCAGATCAGTATTGCTGTACTCCTATATTCACCGCAAAACTGATCTCAGGAATCTTCTTTGATAAAAAGAAAGCTATTAAAACTTTAGTCACTTGGAAAGGGAGCCCTATGTCATTCCAAGCTTAAAATAAAGAAAAAGAAAAAAAAATTTGACTCATCCTTGCCTTCAGCAGATATAATGAAACACTCAAAACAGCACTGTTCTGTCATATCACAGTGAGAACTAACACAAGAATTTATCCTAGTGTCCCAAGTCTTCCCACAGGACTCAAACAGAGGTCTTAAATGGGAGAAGAGAAAAGAAAACCATAACAGGCATCTCTCCCACAGCTGAAAACATTCTTGTGCACAGCAGGGACCTAAATTAAATTCACAACGCCAACTGCAATTCTTCCCTCTTGCAGGACCTGCACCTCTCCATGCTGTACGCTCCTGCTAATGTCAGACCCCTGCAATCATTAGCAAGACTGGGTGAGTCATATAGGTTTGCTCCATTTCAAGCTGAATTTTTTTTCCTTTAAAAGGGTAATTAATGCTGTTTTATCAATAGCAAAGTGCCTTGGGCATGCACTGATGATGTGAAATGCACAAGCAGCACATCCACCCAAACCAGAAAGGATTCAAACCCACACATCCTACCCCTGAGGGGCGTGACCCCCTCTCAGGCTTTAGGGAGAAGGACTGTCTCATCCACCTACTGAAGGGCTGCCCCTCTGCAAAGAGGAACCTGGGACTCACCAGAGCAAAGAACTGCTGTTCTGCAGCTTAACTGGGGGGCTCACATGATGGAGAAAAGAGCTGGATGCCACTCACGCTCCAAGGACCATGGCAGAGATAAAATGACAATTAACAGTGTTTCTGGAAGCATTAAGTGTGAGGCAAATACCCAGTTGTTATCCCTGGCTGATGCAGAGATACTGTCCAGTGTGTGAACATCCAAAACTCCTGGCACATATGAGATGTTGCTTTCTTTCCATTCAGTAAAAAAGAAATAGTAGCACATTCATTGGGTTGATATGGGAAGACATTTTTAAAGACTCCAAAGTTCTCAGCTGTTATGATACTGTGTATCATCAATGTTTTAAATTAGCACTTCAGGGACACAGGGAGACTAGTAGCAAAGGGTACTAGTTTCAAAAAAATAGTTTAGATTGGTTTCCATCACTGTAAATGCATAAGGCCCACTGCTAACATTTGTCATTGGACTAGTGCACTTTCATAATTAAAAAAGTATATTATTTCCTCCCCTGTTTAGCTCTTTGACAGGCCTGGAAAAGTTATTGATCTGGAAGTTTCATCAGCCTCCCAGCCATCCAATCAGCAAATAAACCCCTTGTGACATTTTGAAATGTTTTCTCCATGTCTTGAAAACAAATTGCAGGAGGGCCAAACCATAACTTACATTAATCTTGCAAAATTTGTACCTATGGTATTTTTTGGTTGGTTGGTTGGTTGGTTGGTTGGTTTTTAAGAACTCCTAGCTGCTGAAGGAGGACTACATGATAATGTCTGTTTTCTTCTTCAAATAATTTTGGAGGATCCACGCTCACGAAACAAAATCTGGACATATGACTCAAATTTATTCTCTGTAAGGTTCAAAACCCAAAAAAAGGGAAAGAATTAAAATTCTGAATTTCCTCATCTAGTCTTGTTATTTTAGGAGACTGTTTGCTGGCTATTGTTTTGTGCCAGGTACTACCCAACAAACAAAAAACCACAGAGTACCTATGATAGTAAGAGTATCCTTTCCCCACAATATATGCTAAGAAGAAAAAAAAGCAAGAACCATGAGAACCATGAGGATTATCTCCATTGCACAGAGGAATAGTCGATGCCAAAAAACTCAGTGATTTACAGTAAGAGCCAGTAAGAGCATCGTTGACTGGAACTCAACACTGTTCCATGGCTATGCTTATCATCTTCTTAAAACTTATTTAAGGAATATTACATGTTACCAAAAGGATATAGATATTAGAATTTATTACCATGACCACAAAAATGGACTTAACCATTAGTCAGGATCAGGAAAATCCAAAAGATCCAAAACAAATTCTTGATAAAATGAGCCAATGACCATCAGCAAATTCCTGATTAACTCCCTTAAGAAAAGCTGGGTGCTTTCTCAATCAAGCCCTGTGTGTAAAGCCTTGAATGATTAAGGTAGTAGTGACATTTTACTGAAATCCAGCTTACTTATCTCCCAAACAGTGCTAACTTGACTCACCATAAGGTTTATTTTGCCTTGGATTTTTGTTTTGGAATTTTTTTCTTTTTTTTTTTTTTTGCTAATAAATGTGCACATATTCCTAACAAAATTTGGTGTAAGCATCGAGAAAGCAAATGTACACACATTCGTAAAATTATATAGCAATACCTTACAACCACATATGATTCAAATGACAACACATATGATCCTACTGTAAAGCAAGATTGCACATGGTTATACATATTTACAGTATAAAGTACTCCTAAAGGATTTATTCAAAATCTGGGGGACACAAATGCCAAATTATTGCAGAGTGAAGCATAAATTCAGCAAAACTTGTTTTAAAACACTCCACACCCTTGTTTATGTTAAAGAGAACAGATCCCATTCCAGCTGAAAATAAACATGTCATGAACCCATGTAAATTTTGCCCGTTTAAATTCTAGTAGAGAAGGTTACTAAGTAATACATACATCCAATGTAGAAGTTCTTATCCATGACGAATACATTTTATGGCAACACCTTTTACACATCAAAACCTACAAGGAACTTTAAATCATACACCTGAGGACCAGAAATGCAGCAAGAAGAGTCACGAAGGCAGCCAGTGATGCCAGGCACCTTTTGGTCCGCAGTCCCTGACCACAAGGATTTAAAACAAAAATAAAATAAAATCAACCGAGAACTCCAGCAACTCTCACTCACCCAGCAAAGAGCCCACAAAGATGATAACCTGCACGGTGGTGGTGAAGTGCCGGTAGCTCTGCTCCTCGCCGTGCTCCTCGCTCTTCACGGCGCCCGCCTCGCTGACATTCCCGCCCTGCCACACCATCTGCCCGGCCGAGGCGCTGCCCGTCTCCAGAGCTCCGGTGACAGCCTGGGACGGGGCATGGTCGCTTTCATTCACCAGCACCCAGCTTCTGTCGTACCCCATGGCGAGGTTCCGCCTTCCTTGCTGCCCCCTAATAACACAGGTTGTCCAGCCCTTGTCTTTAGTGAATGCACGGAGCCCACAGGCAAACAGACGCTTCTGAGGATAAAGCCCGGTCTCTGCCTCTCGGAGGCATCTTCACCACATTCCTGTGTCCCGAGAAGCAGGGCTGGCTGTTCGCGTTGTCACCTAGTAAGTCATGACAGCCAGTAAACAAAAACAGAAAACAAGCCAGGCTTCTGCTTCCGATCAGCTGTGCCATAGTTTTTGCTTCACCCCGCCACAGGTCTCCTCAGCATGTTTTACCGCAATATGCGAGAGAGAAGGAATCGCGGTCCCCAGAATCACACCCCGCACCGCGGCTCATCCTCCCTCCGCTGCCGAGGGTCGCGGCGCGGCCGCCGCGCACACGCTCGCACGGCCACGGGCTCCCTGCACAGAAAAACCGGCCTTCAAAACTGGGGAGGCACCAACACTGTCCCCTCACTGCACTCTCGGCGTTGGCTCTGGCTTTGCTCACAGCCCTGAGAGAGGAAGAGCACGGCTTTCCCCGTGGCACACCGGCTCCCGCTCTCTCCTCTGCTCCTGCCCGCTCCGCCCGTGCGAGACACGGCTCCCTCCCGTCTCTGCTGGCTCTGCGCGGCGCCGGACGCCGCGGAGACCCTCGCACAGCGTCCAGAGAGGCCCGCGACTGCTCAGGGGCTGCCCCTGCGCTCCCGCTGTCCCTCGGGGGAAATGAGCTGGGCTTTGGATCGCCAGGCGGGGGGCGCTCGAGCGATCCTACGATCCCTGCTCGCCCCGCGCTGAGCGCGGCTGGCAGCGGCAGCCCTGCTCCTTCGTGCTCCCACATCCCGGCGCCGAGCCGCTGCGGCCCCGCACCGCCAAATCCTGCGGCCATCCCGAGCCGGGGGAAGCAGGAGCCGCCGGCTCGCCGCGCTCCCCAGGGCGGGCGCGCCGCCATCACGTAACGCGGCCGCGGCGCTCGGCGGCGCCGCCATTTCGCTCGGGGGCTGTGGGAGCGGGCGGGCGCCTTTTAAACCGCTGTTTTGAAACAGGTCTCTAATTCTGCTGACAGACTGTCAAAACACGGTGCTGGGTTCTAGATACGCATGTTACTTGTTAAAATAGAGTTTTTCTCTAAATGTATAATTTTCCAGAAAAGCTCTTAAGTGGTCGTAATAAGGGCATTGATTCTACAGATGATGTCCATCCATATAGTGCATACACATTTGCCTTTAATTTGGAGACTAGTGATAGTTAAAAATTAAGCCAGAAAGGTTTTTTCAGCCACTGGCTGCCAGTCTGGAAGTGCCCCGGGAAGAGGAGCTATCCATGTGCTCAGCCCTGGCAGAGCAAGGCTTCCTCAGGCACCCCAGGCCCATGAGATGTGTTCCAGTAGCATCCGCCTGGTCTCCTGCAATGTGAACTTCAGTGATCCAGGACAGAGCTGGGTGCTGTGCCATGGGTTCAAAGACATTTGCTGACCACAGGGATAGGGGACTGCCATTGCCCCATCCCACCACAGATCCTGGAGGCTGTTGGCCAAGCCTCTGCTTGTACCTCCATGTGTTTGGGCCCAGCCATTTGCAGCCTCCTCTCATTCCTCTAGGAGTTCACTGCTCCAGCCACTTGTCTAATAATTCACATCTCTGACTCACTTATTGTGGCCTCAGACTCACTCACCCTCCTACCTTTTCCTCTCACCCATAACTCATTCACTTTGTCCACCTAGTCCCTTCTTCCCCCACTTTCTAAGCAATAATCAGCAGCTTTCACCATGCTTTCCCCTTACCTTTCCTTTTCTGAACAAGCTTCTTCCTCCTTTTTGCCTGCAGCATTCTTGTGGCCAATGTCTGTAACCAGAGTCTGACCTCAGTCCCTTACCTCCCAGTCACCTACAAGGTGCTTTTCCTCACACAGCCATCCTTTTCTTCAGTTCCTCCATCAGTATGAAATGATGACCAAGGAGCAAGACAAGAGTTAATGCTTACTATCTACAGCCTACACTGTGTATCCTCTGCATTGTCTTTGCACAGATCTGCATAGTCAAGAAAGATTGAGCTGGCTAAAGCCAAGCTGGCCCTGTGGTCATAGGATGGTCCAGGTTTGAATTAGGAATGGAACAGAAGTAAATTGCACAACTGGAACTTTGAAGGACACCATGGCCAAAGAAGAAATCTTTGTCTGATTAAAAGTCATTTAAATATTAAAATGCTCATATCTGCATATGCTAATAAGCTTAATGAAGTACATGCTACCACATAAATTACTGTATTACTCTACGCTCTGCTTAGACCATTCTATAGGTAATGTAGGAGGGGGTCAGATTGCACAGTATGTAAGGAGGGCAGACGTGTTAGGACTGCACAGTATGTAAGAAGAAAGACCCTTAAAGACCTCAGAGACAGTTCTCAGGCTACTCTCCTCTCCCTCCATCCAAGTGGAGATGCTGTCTTGATAAGCGGGTACCTGCTATTATTATTATTATTATTATTATTACCCAAGTTAACACAATGTTATCATTAGAACTCTATCACAGCTTGTGCATTTATTCAGACTATTTCTGTTGCTTCAATAAATCACATTATTTGTAAATCTGTGCTCATAGAAGTTCCCATCGAACACGACCATGTCATGCCAATTTGATTATAATCAGAAGAAGCCCAGCTGCATGCAGCCCCTCTGATCTCTGAAGACTGGCTGGAATGCAAGAGGTTTTATTTTCTGCCAAATTTCTTACTCTTAATACTCAGAACCTTTTCTCTCCCTCCTGCACTTCATAGGAAGATTGACTTCCCCTCACCATGCACATGGGGAAGTGAAAGCACATTCTCACAAATCATTTAAATTTTATTTGCTAGAATTAAACTTTAATGTTGTTGTGGGAGAGAATTTTAAATTTTGCCTTAAATCTTGGAAGTGAAGCTTCTGTCCAGATGCAGTCTGGCACATGTTTGAGGCAGGTGTATTCCATCGTATTCCAGTAAATCTGTGCTGAGCATGTGAAGACTCCCTGCAGTAATGTAATTTGGTTCGGTTCATGCAGGTTTTCAGAAGGTTAGCTAGCAAAGCCACAGCACTGAAAAAGGTTGTCTCTTCCTCATCAAATTTTCACACTCCTGCTGGAGTACAAGACTTTTAAAAACAAATTCTGAGAATGTTTTTATGATTGTGTTATTTTACTCTAGCTTTCTTCTTAGAAACAATGAATCATTATAGAAGTAATTAAGGGAAAAAATAGTTTGAGGTAGACATCTGGTCTAGAGCACTTCATCTTAACTGGCTAAAATTTTGCCAAGTCACAAAGTAGGGGAAAGTCAGGCAGCTTTAAAAGGCATGTTGTTATCTGGCCCACCCACTGCTATACAGTGTAACAGGGGAGAAATTTCCCACGTGGTGGGCTGTGTTCCCCACACCACATGCTTGGGAAGTACAAACCCATGATTATTGTTAGAGGAAATTTTGCTGACATTTCTTAATTACTTACTGCATCACCGAGGCATTCTTGCTGTGTATTTGTGTGGGAGAGAAGATGAATCTGTGGCCTGGTCACTTTTATTTCCAGTCTTTAATGCAGGGAAACTTTTTATTTATTATATACAAATTGATAATGAGCATACCCAACTGTACCAGAAGAAACTCCAGTGATCAGTTACAGTGCCCCAGGTCACAGATGACTGAGCAAAAGGATGTCTCTGTTGTTGCTAGATAAACACTAAACGGCTTTGGTCTGTTTCCAGACCACTTCCCACCAAAAAGCAGATGAGATAGAAAGACCCTGCCACTAAAGACACATTCCAGGAATGGTGAGGAACAAAGACCAGCATCACAACAGTGATACAATTTAACACTTAGTTTTCGTTTGATACTAACGACACTATTTAAGTGCAACTGAATGATAAAGTATGCGTGGAACAAAGTTTCAATTTCAGAGGTACAAATTGAGGGCTATAGAAACCAATCATTAGTGTAAATGAGTGGTTTCTTTATAACAAAAAACTCTGTACCCAAAGGTCAGGGAATAAAGTCAAAGTCACCAAAACTACATTCCTATATCTGGGTGCGTGGTAGCAACCTGCAGACTACTGTAACTTTTTTTTTTTTGTTGTTGGCTGGGAATTACTCACTTAATAGATAAGCTTGTATGTATGAATTTATTTGGGGTTTCTTTGTGAAGATCCCAAAACTTTAAAGACTCCCTCTTGTGGCAGGCCTTTTCAGTAGTTACCGTGTGAAGGGACCGAAGGAAAGCACATTTTCTTCTCTGGTTGTCACTGCTCCTCTGACAGCCCCCAGCTGCCTCTCTCTGGCAGGTCCCACCAAGGACACCCGGCCTCCCTGTTTTGTTTGCAGTTCAACCAAAGACTGTTCTCCCTCCACCTGCTATTACTCACTACAGCAGCTGTCGGTGGGAGCCTTTCTACAGTTTTCACGGGAACTTGTACCCTGCCCCAGCTCTACATGAAATCTATACTGAAATTCGTGGTTATTTTTTCCCTTTTATGACTCTTTCTCAAGAGGGTCATAACAAAGAGTTTAAAAAAAATCTACACAGTATCCAACTGTCTTTGCTGTGTATCTCTGTAATGCAGATATACCTGGAGGCCTATCCTGTGGCAGCTCATTAGAAGAGGTTCTTCACCCAGAGGGTGGTTGGTCTGGAACAGGTTCCCAGGGACGTGGCAGTGGCACCGAGTCTCCCAGAGTCTGGACAGTGCTCTTAGTCACACTGTTTCGTGTAGGGAGTCCCGTGCGGAGCAGGGCCTTGCACTCGGTGATCCTTGTGGCTCCGTTCCACCTCGGCACGTTCCTGCGGACGAAGCACCGGGCCCCACGCGGCGCCGGCAGCCCCGGCCCGCGGCTCCTCCTCCTCGTGCCGCCGCGGCGGAGGCGGTGCCGGGCCGCGCTCCGGCTCCGGTCCCAGGGCGGCAGCGCGGGCCCCGCCATGGCCGCTGCGCGCCCCCGCCGGCAGCGCTGACATGGCCCGGGCCAGCGGCGGGCGGCAGCTGCCGGCGGAGCTCGCTGCGGAGCCGCCGGAGAGTTACCAGCTGCGGCAGGAGAACGAGCTCCAGGTGCTGGAGTCCATTTACGGGCAGGACTTCCAGGACCTGCGGCAGAGCCAGGCCTGGAAGGTAGCGAGCGGGGTCCGCGCACAGCGCGCCGGGCGCGGGGCGGAGGCGCAGCGGGCCGGGCCGGGCCGGGCCGGGCCGGGCCGGGCCGGGCCGGTGGGGGTTCGGTGCGGAGCGGGGCCGGACGGCGGCGGGGGCGCGGCCGCCACTGCCTCGCTGGGGCCGCTCCGTGTCTTCCTTGCCTGACGTGTCGCGGCTCTCGCTGCCTGCCCGTGGTCCTTCCCTCAGCCCTGCAACCGGCCACCTTTGCGATGGATTCTCGAGATAAAAGCGCTCGCTCTATAATCAGTGCTGTGCTCATAAATTGCATTTAAAGTAATTATCAGGCTTTTAAATAATGCCTCAATTCATTCCTTAATCTACTAATTACATACCTGCTCAGTTAATTAATCTCATCGGTATACCTGGCAATGTTTACATAGTTATTATATGCTGTGGTTTTGTCACAGTGCACCTATTTCCATGATAATAGTTTTGCTTTCATTTTTATAGGTGTGGGGTTTTTTTTAATTACAGCTAGTTAATGCTCAGGCCTGGTACTCACGACTCTGTTCCATTTGTCTTTTGTGTCCCCATCAAATTGATATTTCCTTTCCAGCTGTGTCCATGATACTGTTTTCCCGTATCGGGAGATAATGGTCCCTGTTCTGTTGCACACGTTCACTTTTACTGTTGTTTCTTTTTGCATTCTTTTGTCTTGAATGTCTGCTATATATCCCCTGCTTTCTTTTGTGCTAGAGGCTTGAACTTAAATGTTTTGCAGCAACTTGTGACTTCTCTTCTTATGAAGATTGATGAGAACATTCTCAGTAATTTGCTGGGTTTCCAGAAGTGTTCACTCTGTATTGAAGGTCATACCTGATATCCTCTTCCTGTGAGATGTTCTCCTCCTTGCTAGAAAAGCAAAGGGGATAGTTACCATCTGTTGCTGTATTTGTTATTCCATGTGGTCTTACTTCCCTCCCTGTTTTTCATGTACTAAGGGCTGGGTTGTTTTGTTGTTGTTTTTTGTTGTTTTTAAACCTAATTGAAAAGAAAAAGTTGGGAATACTTATATGGGCATATTTTACTTTATTCTGATTTTGAGTGGGTGATTTGAACAGGGTAGGGATGGGGAAGGCAATGCTTGTTAAAATTCTGGTTTATGGCAAAACACTAAGAACAATTACAGAAAAAAAAATACTGTCCATTGGTTTGGCCATGTAAGGTGTATATTGGTAAGGTCTGCTGCCATGTTGGAAAACAAAATAATGCCTGAGTTAGTAATCTAAACACTAAAGAAAAATGCTGTCCTTACAATGAATGCTTTAATTTGTGATATAAATAACCTGTGTTAAGTTTATTTATTTTTTTTCTACTGCTGTCTTACAGTAAGCAGAACAAAAGTTTTATTGTAGAACCTCATTTTTGCTCAGTCTGAATGGTCTTTCTAATGACTGTGACTACACTTGTCTGAAGAAATTGTAAAAATATACTGGATAAACCATGATAGTCAGTGGACCTGTTCACTCCTACTTAATGTCAACACATTAATGTATTTTTTTCATGGTTTGGATGGTCTAAGCTGTATTCTACTATAATACAGATTGAGAGTTGTGTGTTTTCATTAAAGCAAAACCAAGTAAAGCTTTTCAATCAGAAGTTTTGGTTTGTGTTTTAGGTACGACAACCTCCTGAAATTAATTTAGTTCTGCGTCCTCAGGGATTGACCGGTGCTAATGAAGTGTATGCCAAAGTTGACCTGTGGGTCAAGTGTCCTCATACTTACCCTGATACGTAAGTGAACATTAAATTATAACCTTTTTCTCTGCTTTCTGTAGCAAAGTGTAAGTTGAAAAGACATGTAGTTTTATGTGAATAACACTTACTCTTGCTTTCTGCATGTCAGTATTTATTAAGCCTGGGGTATTTTATAATATGCAACTCTAAACTTTGGCACCTGAATTGGATTTAGTCTTTTGTGCAATGGAGAATAATAGGGATGAGTTTGTCAGTGCACAACTGCAGCCCCAGATTGTAGCTTGGAGATACATAACCACAGGTGCACCTGCCACCGTCTAGTGCCCTTGTTAAACTCCTTGAACTCCCGACTCTTTCACCTGAGACAGACTGAATCTCCTTTCTGTTTAAAGCCATCTGTTGTTCTGTTTTCTGTTAGTTTTTGGAAGAGTTCTCCGTAGAGACTGTAGGAGGAGTTGCAGGTGAGGAGCCTGCCCCACCATTTTGTGTTGGCAAGTGATTCCGGGCTAAGTGTTGCCCTCTTTTGTTCAGTCCTTGTACCACTGATGGCACAAAACATAACTCCTTTCAGTCCATCCCTTCGTGCTGTGGCATGAGTGCTGTAGAAGGGAAATGCTATTCCTTATTAAGTGACAGTTCAGTTGTACCCTGTAACAAGGATGTAACAGCTACTCTTTTTTGTTTGTTTTAGTTTAAAATAACACATCTACAGGCATTTTGCTTGTTTACTTTATTTAAAATATTTTTAAAATATAGCTGATATTCATTTCTTGCGTTTGTTTCTTAGAGTTTGTGTTACCTGTATGGTGGTGATACATAAATTGTAAACATCTAAATGTTATGTTAGTAATGTTTTAAATGGCTTGTTCAGAAAGTTAGTGGTTAAGAACTGAATTACTAGAGTGTGCAGGGTTTCTTGGTAGTTCTGCTCTTAAGTGTTACTAAGAGGTAATCTACAACTGGAAAATTTGATGATAGGGAATATAATACAGTATTTCTGACTTTATCTTGTACATGTAATATTTATATTCTGCTTATTTGAGCATTGACTATAATTGCTAAATGACTTTGAACTCCATTCCTTTTCCCTCACACAGTTTTTATCAACAATCTGTTGCTTTTTACACTCAGCTTTTCTAATGAGGACTTTTTTATGTTTTGTTGCTGTCTCACAGAGTTCCTGAAATACAGCTAAAAAATTCAAAAGGCTTGTCAAATGAGAAAATAAATGAACTAAAATCCAGACTAACTGACTTAGCAAAACAGTGCTGTGGAGAGGTAAGAGCTTTTCACTTCCTTGAGAAATATACTCTGAACCTAAATAGTTCTAAATGATATGGTATAATATTGTGGAATACACCCACATTGGAAGTGTAAGTTGCATTGCTTTTAGGGAAGGAGGGACTGTCTTTCTTAGGAATGTTTCTCATTAATGAAAGTTCAGACTATGAATGCTCTCAAAATCCATGTATAAATACTGCAAGCTTTATTCCTGGTTTAAAGGTTCACATTACTAGGTTTAAAGGTTCTGAGTTATTTGGCAATATGAAGAGCAATATTGACTGTAAAACTAAGAGCTTTCTGCACTTTTCAGATTGATTTGAATATCATAAGAGGCCGTATCTGTTTAAGCAAACAGTGGTTACCTGGGGAGTTTTTCCATGTGATCTTGTTCACCTAATGCTGAACTGGAGGGCAAGAGGCCTTCGTTCCAATACCAGCTCAACAATTTTTAGTACAGTCACTCCATGCCACTGTCCCTTTTTTTTCTGTGTTTAGGAGTAGTGATACTTGAGTTTCCCTGTAACTGGGTAAAAAAGGAAAGATGGAGAAACATGGGAAGCTTAGACCTTTTATCTATTTTAAGGGATTTTATACACCCTTGGGTATGTTTAGTATTAGCAATACCTTGCTGTTGTTGAGGGCTGAAATGATTCAAAGAATTACAAGCAAACAAAGAATTCTTGGTAAAAACAGGGGGTTGGGTATGTTTCTTATCACTATTTGGAAATGTTGCAGGTGAACACATTTCAGCAGCTCCATTTGTCTTTTTAAAAGTGAGTATTACACAGATATGGACATTATAATAGGCTGAAGTGGGGTAATATTTTACTTTCAGTTTCCCAAGCCTGTCAACTTTACAGGTTTAGCAGGAGCTATCTGTCATTCACTCCTGCCATATGAAGCCTTTTTTCCATTTGAATACCATACTTTTATTTTGATTGCCAATGTTTCTGCAGATACTGTCACAATAATTGTTTTAGCTAATTGTTTCAGTAACCAAGAATTTCCTCAGATTTTTCAATATCTTTGGAAATTAGCAGTTTAATAAAGTATTCTGGAATTTAGAGCAGGGGTTTGTTATTTGCTGTTTGTTTATTCCTAATGACAGTGCTATGGACAATTCATAGGAGGTACAAGGGTTAAATTCTCTAAGTAACCACAAAACCATGCAGTATATACTGGGTCTGCTCACAAGTGACCACAAGAATTATTAGCCTGTAGGGCTTCCGAGTCCCAGTTTGATTTCTGATCTCATTGAAAGGACCTAAATATGTCATACATTTTCCTAATGTTGATTTTCCAAAAAAGAGTCATGCTTGCTCCAGCAAAGTGTAAATGTGGTTGTGAGTTACATGTATGGTACATATTTTGTATGAATGGCATATGCAGTGCTATCCTGAATTACTTTACCTGCAGAAAAAAGGGAGATAACTTTTCTCTATACTTTGACAGGTATTCCTTATTAAATTGTATTCTGTGATACAGAAAGTTTGACAATACTTCAACCTCCTATTCAAACTGAAGAGCAAACTGTCAGTGTTTTTTTAAATTATTGAATTTTCTCTTGTTTTTGATGGGTTTTTTAATACATATGTGCAAGCAATGATTGCCTTGCCTTCTGAATAGTAACTTGGGAAAGATAATCTAGTTGCACATGTCAGATTTATGCATATTGTGGTGTTCTTTCTATTTTGAATTGCCTCCTGGCTTCATTCTTACTTTCAAGCAGGGGATTCAGTGTTTGAGAATCTTCTAAATGTCACCCTGTTACAGGCAGATAAGCCAAATTAAATTGTACTATCTCCCACCTGTACGTGCAAATCCTGCTCAGTGGTGCTACTGACTGCACCTTTGTCCTGTACTGTTCTTTAATTTTAGAGCTAAAATGGTCTCTTAGCACTGTGGAGTGCTTGAACTCATAAGGGGATGCTACTAGACTGCTGAAAGCTTAAGCCCTGACAGATCAATAGATCATCAATAGTTCAAGTAAACAGTGACTGAAAATTGATTCCAACCTGGCAAGCCATGTAGCAGAGTTTTCAGTGCAGTTCTTATTTTAGTGGTTGTAGCTATATGAATATAGAGCACTTTATGTGACTTTGCAGTTCTAAAGGGGAGACTGCTTTGCAGAGGAAGGACTGAATTTGTGGTTAGCAGTGAACTAATTACTATTTCATAGCAGTAGGTACAGTAACAGATAAGGGCAAAGGATTTGTTCTGTTGTAGCTCATATGTCATAAACCCATATCTGTGGGAATAGAAAAATTATGCCTAGAAGAAGATGAGAAAATTATTTTTAAATTTCACTTTTCTGTTAGAAAAATAAGATGGCTTAGGTTGTCTATTTTTCAGTATTTTTTGCCATCTTTGCTACTGTGGTCAGGGATTTTTCCTGTTACAATTTATTAATAAATGGTTCTGACAAAAATACTGAAATATGATAAATTCTCCCTTATAAATAACAAAATTGACAGCCATGCTTCTGCTGTGTTGCTTTTTGGGGTGGGTAGCATTTGGCTATCATTTGACTCTGCATTTCATTTGTACCTTTTTTTCTTTCAGGTCATGATATTTGAACTTGCTGACCATGTACAGTCATTTCTCAGTGAGTATAATAAACCACCTTCCAAGTCTTTTCATGAAGAAATGCTAAAAAATCATCAGAAAGAACAGGAAAGATTGGCTCAGGAGGAATTGCGTAAGGCACAAGAAGTTAAGAGAAGAGAGGAGCAGGAGGTAAGAGAAATCAATGTATGAATAACCATATATTCTTAAAATAACATAATTGTGATTTTAAAATCACTCTGCATAATGATGAGTTTTAGTGAATTATTAACTTGTCAGACTTGCCAGTATGGGTTGATCAGTGTGTATTATATGAACCATCTGCTGCTGTAATTGTAATGTTTTAATGATGTGGTTTTAACCCAGGGAAATATTTGTGCCTGAAACAAACCTAAATGTTGATTCTTGATCCTATAAAAATCCCTTATCAAGAGGACCTTATACAAAAGCTTAAGCAAAGGTACATATTAAGTGCATTCCATTGTAAACTAGGAAGTGTTAGCCAGGCAGACAGGTATTCATACCTTCTTTCACTCCTAGGGTGACTGGAACATTCACTGTGAAAGGCATCTCTAAAGAGCAACAAATTTAACCTAAAGAGATGTCAGACCACCAATATCCTTCAGTAGAAATGAGGGGATTCATCCAAGTCTCACAGGGGCTAGTAGTGTGAAGTCTCCACTCTGTGGGGAATATGGATAGAATAGCTACAGTTTTTAAAAGGTCACTTGGATTTATCTCCCTGTCCTTTTTTTTGTGTGCATGAAACTTTATTGTTGGGTCTGGCAGTAGAAGTAATTTACAATTCCATTTTCCTGTATCATGCAATTGATGCTATTAACTTCCTCAGGAGAGCTAATTTGACTTCTATTTTTTTATTCTTGTGACATCTTCCAAGTCCTCTTTCAAAACTTCCAAAAAATCAGCATTGTAACTTCTTTACTTTTAAATCAGGGTAAGATTTTAGCAGTTGCATTGCATGTACTGTTGCATTTCTAACAACTGAAATTTTATTTCAGCAACGTGAAATCCTTAACGAGATTCAGAGAAGGGAGGAAGAGAAAAGGGAAGAAAGAAAAAAGAAGGAGATTGCCAAACAGGTATTCTTTGTAAGCAGATGTGCAAACAAACATTGCAGTAAGTTCTTCCCAGTACTGTAACAGTACTTGTAAAAAGTACTTGGACATCTTTGATTATTCAGGGCTTCTAGTAGATCTAAATTAAAATAGGTTCTTGATTATTTCTGGGGTTTATTTCTGGAATATACTAGCATCTTGAGTGTACCAAGGTGGATGTTTTCAAACAGACAGAAAAAAGCTGGTATTTAATGTTTCCAGTTTCTTTGCATTCTTGCCATGGACAGTGCTGAAATGTCCTTTCTGAAACTCAGCACTTCTTCTTTGGCCTCATGTATACATTTATTATGAAAACATATTTCTTCTATGATCTGCATGACTTCATAGAGTAATAACTAAGTACTTGCATATTTTGATTATAGGAATGGCTCCGGCACTTATTTGGTGTTTTTCCTGATTTATAGGAACGTTTGGAAATAGCTGCTCTGACAAATCAAGAAGATTCTCACAGGAGAGATACTGCAGGACCTAGAGCTGCTTCACGTTTCAATGGGAGCTGTTTGGAACATGGGGTGAATAATAAGCACCGACCCAATTCAGCTGGACATTCTAAGTATGTCAGTTTGCATGTGGATTTTTTAGATTTATTTACTTATTTGTTGGTTTCTGTCTTTCTGTCTTTCTGTCTTTCTGTCTTTCTGTCTTTCTGTCTTTCTGTCTTTCTGTCTTTCTGTCTTTCTGTCTTTCTGTCTTTCTGTCTTTCTGTCTTTCTGTCTTTCTGTCTTTCTGTCTTTCTGTCTTTCTGTCTTTCTGTCTTTCTGTCTTTCTGTCTTTCTGTCTTTCTGTCTTTCTGTCTTTCTGTCTTTTTCTTTCTTTCTTGTTGCAAAGATTAGATTACAAAGTGAAATTTGAAGGCAATAATGTGCCATGATGTTGACCTGTTCATTTTGGTCTCTTCCCTGCCACCTTCCCCCCCCACCTTCATTTGTCATGGTTTAACTAAGCTATGTGCTGTGGATAACTTGGTACATTTCCAAGTTTTAATGTTTTCATTCAACTCCTGACTTTAAATATACTATCTTTGAGTTGGAGAAAAATGTTCTCTTCACATTGCAGACGAGAACGCCAGCTTTCTGTTAGTAATAATGAAGAGTCCCCTGGAAATCATGAAGTTCTGAACTTCAGCACAAGTGGTGCTGGACAGCTTACTGTCCATAAAGGAAAATGTCTAGGTAAGCAAAATTACAATTGCAACTTGAAATGCTGGCATTTGGTAGGCTTTCAGTAACATGTGAAACCACTGATAAGCACAGGCCTGGAAATGGATACTTTCCTTCCATTGCTGCTGATAGCAATGTCATAAAACCAGCAGGTTGAGCAAAAACATTCATACAGGACATGACAGAAGACTGAGTTGGAAGACCTCCATGGAGTGCCCACACGGACAGACCACCAGATGTTTTCATTGTTTATTTTCAGCATAGCACTTCCTCAGTGGATGATGAAAGTGGATGCCTGAAAGTCTCTTGAGAATGGAAAATTTTATTATTTTGCAGTTTGAGGAGGAACAATTGTGTTACTATGTGTAGAACTTGGCATTTGCTAAGCAGGAAAGTTGTTCATTTCTTAAAACTTGAAATTCTTGAAAATGTGCAGCAGTTTTTTTTCAACATGTGATTGCTTTCATTTGAGTGCTGTTACCTAGCATTCAGTCTCATCAAGCTTGATATATTCCATACTTACTAGATAGATACATGTCTTGTCTAGTTGTAAGTAGGTTTATGTTTCTGACTTTAGAAAACAGGCTTACTGGTATTGATTTAGCATTTGCAGGAGCTTTTGTCAAATCCTTAGAAACAAAAGAAGCCATGTTCCTCTTCTCTCCCCTTGTGTATAGGCAGAGATGAACAGCTTGGTAAATCTGTCTACAATGCCTTGGAAATTCACAGTGGAGACTTTGTTCTAATATATGAGTGGGTTCTGCACTGGCAAAAAAAGATGGGAAAGTTTCTTACAACTCATGAAATAGAAAAGATTGAGAAGTCTAAGAAACAGGTAATACCTATATTTTGCATTTGGCTTAATAAAGATTAGATGAGGTTCAGTGCTTTTCTTTAGGCTGCTAGTTTATATTAAGCTTAAGAGGATAGTAATGAACTTGAAAATGCTAATATCTAAGCATGAAAGAAAATTAATGTGTTGGGGTATTCAGGAGTTCCTTTACAATAAAAAGCATGTTTGCAGGTATGTGTAAACAAAATATGGAAATTCTGAAGAAACAATGAATCAAGCTTACCTGTTAAAATCAAAGCTCTACTTTCTCCAGTGCACAATACTTCCTTCTCAGAGAAGTATGATGATGTCATATATTTTATAAGTATTTTGTTTGTATTCCATATTTTATTAGTAATGTGTCCCAAGATGTGACAAAATCCATGTTATGTTGTGTTTTTCTACCAGCTTCAGGGAGCAGAAACAGAGTTCAACTCACTGGCGAAGCTAAATCACCCGAACATAGTACATTACAAATGCATGAACCTCCAAGAACGGGACAACTCAATTGTGGTGGATATTTTAGTGGAGCACATAAGTGGTTGTAGCCTTTCTACATACTTGGACAAAGAGACTCCAGTTCCAGTTGAGCAGTTGCGCCATTATGTGATCCAGATCTTGTCAGCTCTCGACTACTTGCACAGTAATTCAGTAGTGCACAAGGTCCTTTGTGCTTCCAGTGTCCTGGTAGATGCTGAAGGAAACATCAAGGTCACAGACTACAGCATTTCCAAGCGCTTAGCTGACATCTGCAAAGCTGATGTTTTTGAGCAAACCAAGGTTCGATTTAGTGAGGATGGTCTTCCCTACAAACCTGGAAAAAAAGGGGATGTGTGGCGTCTGGGCTTGCTTCTGCTGTCGCTCAGCCAGGGCCAAGCAACCAAGGAATTCCCAGTTGCTGTGCCTACCAATCTACCTGCTGACTTTCAAGACTTTCTAGAAAAGTAGGTTTGTCACATTCCTGTATCTTTTTGGTTTTTGGGTTTTTTTTGTTTTTTTTTTGTTTGTTTGGTTGGTTTGTTTGTTTGGATTTTTTTTTAAGATTTTAACAGTGTTTTAAAGAATAGATATGTCTTCCTGTGTTTTTAGTTGTAGTTTTTATAGAAAAGGTTGATCTCGTGGCTCAGGCTGCTAATCTGGGATTTGGGAGAGCAGGTTTGGTGCTCTTTTTCTGTGCTCTGCCACCTACTGTATATCACTGTGATAAGCCATTTAGTCTGTCTACTTGCTTCTGATTCTCACCTAAATGATGGAGGTAATAATTTCTTAGGTATAATAAGAACTCTTCTAACGTTTATGTCACACATGAAATAGTTCTGTGGTTTGCTAACAGGTGTGTTTGCTTGGAAGATAAAGAAAGATGGACTCCTCAGCAGCTGCTACAACATAGTTTTATAAACATTCCACGAATAAAGATACCTGTAGCTGAAGAAAATCTAGATGGTAAGGAACTTGGTACTTCCTATGTTCTGCTAAGCAAGTGAACTGCATGCCTGCAGTAAGAAAAATTGACCTGTGCTACAGCTTCACAAGACTGCACAAATGTGTTACATTAACTAACTTAAAAGGTAGTGTGATCTTCAACTTCTCTGTGCAAGACTGGCTGGGGTGGACTGACTACTGTTTTTCTTCTGTAGAAGCAGCCCATGCTTTAAAGAAACCTGTAAAGTCATCCACCTCCTGCATGGTGTAAATACAGATTTAACTCTGTCCTTGTAAGATGGTGTTCCAATGAGACTTTTCCTCCTTAAGTTCTTGTTAAAATCATTCTGTTGTCCAGCATAATTCATGTTAGTAATTAAAAACAGTATTAAGCCTAACACTTGCACTAGAGCTTTACACAGCAGAGCACTTCTGTATTTTAGGGTTTAGTTGCACTTCAAATTATTTACGTTTAGCCTCCTCCTTGCTCCTTATTTGACAGTCCCTAGCACCTTACTCCCATATTGCCAGTGACAGTAACTTTGTGTTCATTGCAGATTCAGGAGGTATAGATTGCATGGAGACAGTTGTACCCAGCAGTCAGATATCCAGTGCTTCATTCTTCACAGAAACACAGAGACAATTTTCACGATACTACAATGAGTTTGAAGAGCTAAAATTACTTGGTAAAGGGGCTTTTGGAGCAGTCATCAAGGTATGTTATAAAAATGGTTTCCTCTGTGGAAACCTTTGTAAGGATATGTTTGTTTTCTCTGAAGCAGAAAAATATATTCAATGTTTGCATGGTTTTATTTACTGTCTGCTGGTGCTGTGCCTGTGTTGAGGTTTTTATCTGGAATTGAATAGTATGAAAAGTTGTGAGAGGTTGCTGGGAGTTTGGGGAGAAGCCTGTCAGTATCAGGAACCTTGCATTTGGATTGTAGTCATTTTCCAGGTGAAAGGAAGACTTCCTGTTTTGTGAAAAAAATTATTCTTCTGGCTCTGCTTGGTAAGGCATTTGTAAGCATTTGACTTTAGATTAATTTGAATTTTTCAGGTGAGAAATAAGCTTGATGGTTGCTATTATGCTGTGAAACGTATTCGCATAAACCCCACCAGCAAGCAGTTCCGGAGGATTAAGGGGGAAGTGACGTTGCTTTCCCGCTTGAACCATGAGAATATTGTGAGGTATTACAATGCTTGGATAGAAAAACATGAAAGTCCTGTTCCCACTGTGTCAACATCTGGAACGACTGACGAAAGGAGAGTGCCCCCCAAAGCTGGTCTCTTCATCCTTTCCACTGAGGAGACAAATGACGTGGAAACTAATGCTCCCCCTCCATGTTTGACCAGTTCAGTTGAGTGGAGCACTTCATGTGAAAGATCCTCCAGCAACAAATTCAGTGGAGCTGATCAGGAGTCCAGCGACGATGACGATGATGGTGATGGTGTGTTCTCCCATTCAATTTTGTAAGTAGGCTTCAGTACTGGCACTATAGGGAGTGTGAGCAGAGTTAGTTTCTCCAAGTTTCTGTCTTACCATTCTCATTTCTTTTGTTAGAAGTAGTTCACTGCATTTTTATTCTGTCCCCTTGTTCAAAACCAGTGTATGTGCCAGCAGTCACATAGCCAGGAAGAGGAAATTTTCCAGCTAAGGATTGTCAATCTATGTGGAAATTTTTTTGATGTACGCTTCTTGAAGCTACTTATTTGTGCCAGAATGCATGACTGCTTACCTTATGTTTGACTGTCTTTTCCAGCCTTGAGAATAAATTTTTTTAATGAAGAAAAACAGAAATATTACAAATATTGAAAAATATCAAACTTGCCCTTTTTTGTTTTGGTTTTTATTAGTGTATTCCATACCTTCCTCTGTGTATGGCTCAGTTGTCTCACTCAGTGATTTTTTTGTATAAGCAATTAAATACACTTATCTCAGTTCTGCTTGCTGGATATAGCAATTAAATTTTACTGATGGCAAACATATACCTTCCCTTTTAGAACTGGACTGTCAAAGAAGGTGTTTCTTTGCAAGCAGGATGGTTTTCTGGGTATTGTTTTGTTTTGCTTTTTTGTTCCAAGTCTATAGAAAGTCTTCTTTTCCCCCCCAAAATAATTTCCAAATTCTTTAGTAAATATTATTTGGTATGCAGAATTTTTGAAATTTTTTTTTCTTTCTGTGTTTTTAAACAGGCCAACCACAGATTCTGAAAGCGAAATAATTTTTGAAAATGAAGATGAAAATAGTAAAGGTCATTCTCCAGTAAGTGTAAAGATAAAGTTAGTGAAAATGAAAATAAAATAAAATAGTCTTTGACAAGTAAACAGGTCAGATAAGAGCTTTTATTTCACTTCTGCTGTAATTACAGAAACATAACCTTACCTGTCTGTTAGAGTAAGTGTTGTGCCATTGTGAGCTGCATCCCATAGAAATCAGTCTGATGCAGCTAATCTGGATTCTGTTTCCTGAAGTGTTTATTGAACTAAATATGGGGGTTTTTTTAGTCATGACCCAGGTTGTTGCAAATTTAACACTTCAGTGTGTTTATGATTTAACAGTTATGGATTACATTGTCTTAGATCTCTCAGTTGAAATTCTGTTCTGCCTTTATATGATTTTAACCAATATATTTGCTCATATGCAACTTTTTACAGCAGACAAAATGCATACTGCTAACAGTCTGAAAGAGAGGGGAAGTCAGTATAATGACTAAGGTTTTAGTTGATTTTAAGATTGTGTCACAGCACTTGCTGTGGACAGTCAGTGCACTGTGTCACTAGAAAGCTAATTCACACTCTTCTACAGCATTTACAGTATGTCACTGCCAACCCTGATGATCTGTAACATGCTTTTATTTAAAGCTGCATCTCCTTCCTCTTTCTGTTATAATGTACATTGGCAAGAAAAGGTTTTCAGTATATAATTTAATAATATGGCAGTGCTTTCTTTTCTCAATATATATGTATATGTATACACACCATACCAAAATTGTTGGTTGAGGGTGGGGGTTGCATTGTTTATCAAGCAAGCTTTCTATCTACTAGTTTCAAATCTTATCTTTCTCTTTTTTTTAATATGACACAGCTTGAGATTTAAGATTCATCTAGTTCTTCCAGAATTCTTTTCCTTCAGGGTCTAATAATGACAAAATGCTATTCATTTTCACTTTGAGAATTGGCCACACCTGTTTTTCTAGTTTATTTAGATGCAATGGTATTACAAAATTTCACTCTATTATTTTGCTCTTTTTTAAACTATAGAAGCTGAGTTCTCATCAATGTATTCCAGCCATTAAAAAACAGTAGTATGTAATAAAAAAGTCTGCACATCTTCCTGTAGCTAACTGTTCTGTTACTTTTGTTGTGATAAAGAATGAAGAAGACAATGAAAAGAACAGCCATGGAGGAGAGGACAGGACACCAGTCGTTCAGACAGTGCATTATCTGTACATTCAGGTACAAATGTGCTCTGGTGTTCACATGAAAGGATACAGTTTATTTCAACCTGCAGATACTAGTTGCTGGTTTTCATGAGAAGTAATGACCTTTAAAAATACAAACAGATAAGTTCAGTGCTTGTTTTTGCATTAAACTGGTTTTCTGAAGGCTTAGGTGGTGGAAGGCACTGTGCAGTGCACGTGGTTTGTTGTGATTTCCAAGGCTCTATATTTGTGCCTGGAGAGAACAAAGTTTGGTATTGCCATAGTGTGTAATGGGATAACTGGTGTTGCTCATGTACAACTAAAAGTTGGCAATTCCTGGTCTAACCATAGAACAACCCAACCAGCCAGCCATTGAGTCTGTGGCTTTCAAAGCATTCTTTTGCCTTGTGCTTATTTGTTGAGAATATCCATCTCAATACCCAACACTCCAGCTGTTCCTTGGTTTGGTTGTTAATTGGTGTTAATTCCCAGTGTGGAGTTGAAGTCTACCATGCTGAATTCCTGAGGGAAAGTTGTCTTTCACAGATGTGAAAACTTCCTCATTCTCTTCAAAAGCACAGTATTGTGTATGCACTTTATTTTAATAGAAAGCAGTAATCTGTAAAGCCCATTGTGTGGCTCTTAACAGTAGGCACACAATTAAACTCCTGCAGAGTTGCAGCTTCATGCTATTCTACTGACACCTCCTTTGAGTTAGGAGTTAGTCAACTTCTCGCAGAAACTATTTATAGCTGTATATCATAGCTAACTATCCTGTGGCGATGTGCAATCTTTTATAATGCACTTAATGCTAGAGCTTGTCTGGAAGGAAGTTACAAGTAGATGGAATTTAGTTTTTAATAAGCTTATTTTTGTGCATTGTGTATATTCATAGTAAAAGCAGTTAAGACACCAAGTGCAATAAAACCAGACATTCTTTGTGGTTTGGCTTTATCACATACTATGGCTTGGCTGGTTTCACTTTGTTGTTAATGCTTACGTTAGAGAATATGCTATTCTGCAGGATCATACCGTTGTGCCAGAAAATGAGGTAGGACCCAGAAATGAATGCATGTTTGTAGCTAAAAGACAGCTCTCAGGAGAATTCCAAATAGCTGATTTTTAATTTTTTTTGGTGATACTCTTTGCTCCTGAGCCCAGGCAGTAATATGTGTACAGGTACAAGTTTCTGATAGTGTCTTTTATTAACAAAACTCTTCTTCCCTTTGTCCCTTGTGTATGCACAACTGAAGATGGAATATTGTGAAAAAAGCACATTGAGGGACACTATTGACCAAGGGTTATATGAAGACACCAGTCGGCTTTGGAGGCTTTTCCGAGAAATTTTGGATGGGTTAGCTTACATCCATGAGAAGGTCTGTAAACAGCATAGTCATGGCCTGTACAAAATATCTGTGTTACGCCTCTTTCTCTCTGGATTCTTCATCTTGGGGCATGCATTAGCAAGTTCCTCTCTTTGCCCTTTCCATTATTAGTTGGTTCTTGGGGTTTATTATATTTTATCATGAACATGAATTTTATAATGAACCACTTCAGATTTTACCCATTAGTCATAAAAATCTGACCATCTTTTAAAAACATTCTGTTAGATATCTGGTAGCACTGAAAATTGTTTCTGCTTCTGGGCTACAAATGATAGTCTGTCTTCAAGACTGATCTTTAGTGACTTAATGCAGTAGGTCTTCAACTGTATTAAAAGTATGTAATATGGTTTTCTAGTCCATTATAAGGACTTCTATTTTGAATAATGTTTATTCTTTAACACTCTGTGGGTCTTTTTTTATTCTCTTCCTGTAACAGGGAATGATCCACAGAGACTTGAAACCTGTGAACATTTTTTTAGATTCAGATGATCATGTGAAAATTGGTGATTTTGGTTTAGCTACAGATTATCCAGCAAATGCAGTAAGTACAGCTTAAAGTGAATGAAAAAACTCTTGAATTTGGTTTTTGAATTTGAAAAAAAACCCAAAAAGACATAAGTTAAATGACCACAATGTTTATGTATTGAGAATGCTATCGATTTCTTTTAAATTTCTAAGGTTCTAGAATTAAACCATGCAGTGCCAACCCAAATGACAAGAGCAGCCAACAGAAGTATTTCCCGTGTCATTTACAATATGTCTGTTTTGCTGGTTTCAGGTGGTCTCTAAACAAGAGGAAAATCTCTCGGATGGTTCTGCTGTGTCTGACCCATCAGGTTAGTTTACACTGCAACTTGTTATAAATTATTTTAAGCAAGCATTTATATTCTGTGGTCTTGTATAGGCTGTTAAAATTTCCATTTGTTCTTTGAAAATAAAATTTCTCTTTATTAAGAGATATAACCCAAGTTGGGTAGCTATATTATAATCTGGCAGTTTTGCCTCTTATCTAAGAATCAATTAGCTTCCTCTGCTGGCCTTCTGCCTTAGATCAATGCCTTCCTCATGGTGAGGTATAGAGAGAGCCTGTATATCTGTTCCATCTGCACTTGTGTTCTCTTGCCTATATAGGAAAATTTCAAGACTTCAGTGTCCTTGGTTGATTGATTGATTTTAGCTAGTGTCTGAATATGGTATTTTGAGGGAACCTTAGTCCATGGTATGTTTAAAGACAAATGTAATGGCGGTGAACTTTAGTTGTAACATTTGTGTACTGACCTAGTACAAGTCTGTAAAGCAATAGATAGGTTTAGTTACTACAGACAGACACGGATACTTGAACTGTGAGGGTAAGAACTGTCTGTTTGTCAAGGTATTTTCAGCTGGGTCTCTCTCAGTAAGGACTGCACTCCCACCTAGAGAACATGAACGAGTTTTTTCTTGATAAGGATGTTGCATTTCTTTCTGACCACCTTGAAACTGGTGCTCTCATCTTTTGCCACCCAGGTAACTTGACAGGGATGGTTGGCACCGCGCTGTACGTCAGCCCAGAGGTCCAAGGAAGCACTAAATCTACATACAATCAGGTATGATTGGAGTAGACTTAATGAAAAGGTAGCAAGGAATCTAAGATGTAGCAGGTATGATTTGGGTCGTTCCTCCTTGACAAGATGAATTCAGTGTGGAACAGCATGTCGTTGACTCCTGTGCTAGTCAGGGGAATTAAACATTCCTTCAAGAGGAAACCAAGGATAGAATGATGTGGGCAAGTCAATTGTTCTGCCTGTGCTTGATGATGACTAGATGCAAGCAACTTCAAGTTGAAAGCATGTAATGATAGAGGACCTCTGTAAATGAATAGGATAGAAATCTTACCTTTTATATAATATGCATTATATTACCTTTAGTTCAGGTAATATAGTGTAAACTGCTGTTCTGGATTTCTAGACTGTGATTGTGGGAGGTGAGAATCCTGTTTATATGCAGAGAATCAAAGATAATCCTGTTTATATGCAGAGACAAAGCAAGGAAATGTTTTCAAAGTGGGAGTCATAGAATTATAGAATGTTTTAGATTGAAAGGGACGTCAAAGCTTATCCAGTTCAAACATCCTGCCATGGGCAGGGACACCTTCCTCTAGACCAGGTTGCTTCAAGTCCCATCCAACCTGGCCTTGACCACTTCCAGAAATGGGGCATCCACAACTTCTCTGAGCAACCTGTTCCACCCTCACAGTAAAGAATTTTTTCCTAAAATTCGGTCTAAACCTATCCTCTTTCATTTTAAAGCCATTATCCCTTGGCCTGTCACTCAGTGGCCTTGTAAAAAGTCCCTCTCTGGCATTCTTGTAGTCCCCTTGAGGTACTGAAAGGCTGATCCGAGGTCTCCATGGAACCTTCTCTCCAGGCTAAACAATTCCAATTCTCTCAGCCTTTCCTGATGTGAGTGGTGCTCCGTTCCTTTAATCGTCTTTGTGGCCCTCTCTGGACTTGTTCCATGTACTTGCTCTAGCAGATCTATGTTCTCCTTATGTTGGGGGCCCAGAGCTGGATGCAGCACTCCAGGTGGAATAGCATGAGAGTGGAGCAGATTGAGAGAATCACCTCCTTAAACTTGTTGATCACACTGCTTTTGATGCAGCACAGGATGTTTGGCTTTCTGGGCTGTGAGTGTACTGACAGATCATGTTGAGAGTCCTGTCAGCCAACATCCCCAGGTTCTTTTCATGGCTCCTCCTCTCAATCCATTCTCTGCCCAGCCTGTATTTGTGCTTGGGATTGCCCCAACCCATGTGCAGGATCTTGCACTTGGCCTTGTTGATCTTCATGAGGTTCACACAGACCCACCTCTCCAGCCTGTCAAGATCCCTTTTGATGGCATCCCTTCCCTCCAGCGTGTCAACTGCACCACACAGCTCAGTGTCACCAGCACACTTGCTGAGGCTGCTCTCAGTCCCACTGTCCATGTCACCAACAGAGATGTTAAACTGTGCCAGCCCCAGTGCCTACCCCTGAGGAACATCTGCTCCTCACTTTGCTGTTCAGCTGCTGACCACAACCCAAGTGCAACCATCATTTATTCATAGCAGTGCTGTGATGATAGAAGGCTTTAAAGTCTACCAAATCTTAATGGATTGTGTCTTCTAACAAAAAAGCTTTAAAAATGGATAATAATAAAAACACAAAAAAGACAGAAAAAAACCCAGCCTTTTCTTTAGCTTTCAATTTTGTTTGTTGGGATTTTTTTGCTCTGCTACTTTTGTCTTCAGGGAATTGATAGGTACTACATACAAGTTTTCATTTTTTTCTTCCTTAGAAAGTGGACCTGTTCAGCCTAGGTATAATATTCTTTGAAATGTGTTATCATCCTATGAGTACTGCATCAGAAAGGATCTTTGTTCTTGGTCAGCTAAGGCTGGTGAGTACACAGCTATGAAACATACTAATTCTATGCATCAAATAATTTGTTAAGAGAAACAAAAGGATGCAAAATATAGCAAAAATGTTGCCATAGGGAGTGCTCAAAAACAAGGTTTGTAAAACATATAATGAAAGGTGAAGAATACAATTGGAGCTGGTGCACTGACATTCCTTTAATGCACTGTGGATTCTAATGGTAATGCCATCAGTCTGTGTTCTGTCTGTGAAATTAATTATTACATGTCAGATAAAGGAATCATCTCTTCAGTATACTTAAGTTTAGGCCTGGTGAGCCTTTCTCAGGAATGAGTTGCTATTTGTAGTTGGTAAATGCTTGTGGTTATGGGTTGTACTTTCATTGAACAAAACATCAAAGCTTTCATCCTCCTTTTAGCTCCTCAAATAAATTTAATTTGCCATGTGGGGATTGGTTTCTTTGGGTTTTTTTTTGTTTTTTTTTTTCATGGGCAATGGAAATGCTTTGTTTCTCTGTTTAATATGTAGAACTTAAAAGTAAGACTAATCGAAGCAATCTGGACTGCTTGTTAAAATTCAAATATGGATTTTGGTTTTTGTTTTGTTAGCCTGCAATTGTATTTCCTAAGGACTTTGATGAAGTCAAGCATGCAAAGCAGGTAATTTTGAATATATTTTAACTATTAGGTATTCCTTCTCAGAAAACATTAGTTATAATTTTTGCCCCTTAATTTCCCACTTAATTCCCCACCTAGTATTCTCTGCCAAGTTCTTAATACATGATATTAGAACAAAGTAAGGAAATAAAACCTCAAAAGAATACTCTAAGATGACATGGAAATATATTTACCTACAGAATTCTCTGAGCACAGTCATGAACAAATTTAGAATTCACTGGCACATCTTTAAAGCTCTGAGAGACAATTTTAACTTTTTATGCTCAGAGAAATGGCAGCTAAATTTTTTAACTTAAACTTTTTGAAAGAAATGTGTCACACAGCAGAAGGAGATGTGCAAAAGCTCAATTGGCTGCTCCAAGCTTGACAGAGCTGCCAAGAGCTGTTCTGGAGGCCTCCATGGCAGAGTAATGAAGTGATAAGGAGCAGTAATCTTTTCTGGATCATCTAGGTAGCTTTATCCTTGTGCTAATCAACTCTTTTGTTGACCATTAGTATTAACTTTTAGTGTGTTATGCTTTTAAAACAGCAATCTGCATGTTACTAGTACCATAAAACGTTTCCATTTTGTACATTTCGCTGGAATATGCCAGGGAGATTCCTCATGCTCTGACACTTGTGCCTTTCAAATCTTTGATTTCATGCATGCAATTCTGCTTTTCCTCTTAACTTTCTCTTGATTTTGTTGATAAAAAGATGTGAGTTAGCATACCATGGAACAACAAAGGAAAAGGATACTGCATATTTTGTCATCCCAGGAGGCACGTTTCTAATAAGTTGTGTGGTTTAGTAAATTTTTTCAGATGATAATAAAAGATATTAATAATTTATAAGCAAATAATGTCCATGCCAAAGATTCAGATTCTGCTGGTTTTTCCCCTGTAGAGTCCCACAGTTTGCTATCGAATTGATGTAACTACCAAGTTTGTTGCAAATATTGTTACCTTGCAAAATGTTTCTAATCTGTAAAATTTTGATTTAATTTGTAGAGATTGGTTATTACGTGGCTCCTGAACCATGATCCTGCAGCACGACCAACTGCTGTGGAGCTGTTAAAAAGTGAACATCTTCCACCACCCCAAATGGAAGAGTCTGAGCTCCATGAAGTCCTCCACCACACCTTAGCAAACGTGGATGGCAAGGCCTACAGGACCATGATGAGTCAGATATTTGCACAGAGAATATCTCCAGCAATAGACTATACGTATGACAGTGATATGCTGAAGGTTTGTAGGTGTTCAGGGGAGGCGTGGGTTTGGCTTCTCCCTGTGTTGAGTTTTTTAAAAATATGCTTATATGGGTAAGCATTTCTGTAGCATTTCTGAGTGAATTACATTATCTCAATGCAATTCAGTGTGCATTTCTGAGTGAATTGCATTATCTCAACATTCACCTTTACATTGGTTCCGACTTAAAACTATAGTCTCTGCTGTGTGGGTTACAATAGCTGCTTCCCATTTGAGCCTCATTCTTCAGTGAAGAAACCAGCAGTGTTTGTAGCAGCTAGAGCTTTAAGCTTATGTCCAGATGATTACTTTCTTTACTCTGAATTCATGTCAAATTAATGGTTGACTGGTTGTCAGCAGAAAGTGTTGACCCTGGATGCTTTTTTCTAATTGATTTGATTTTTCTTAGTTTATCAGCTCTTGTATCTTTCTAAATCTAAAGAAATTAAAGGTAACACAGTACAATAATGCTACATATAGCTGTAGTTATTTTTATTATGTAAGTATTGCAGTTTTTTGTAGTGGGATGAGATAGCAGAACGTTTATTGCCTGTATTACATGGACTGATTGCCTACATGGAGTGTTCATCACGTGTGAATTATATATGTACTTTTTATTTGTGATGGTTTCAGGGTAGTTTTTCTATTTGGGCAGCCAAGATACAGCAGCATGTATGTGACATTGTCAGCCGGATATTTAAAAGACACGGTGGGTGTGTTTACAAAAGTCATTCATTTCCTTTCTTGTGATTGAATGGATTTAAAAGAATGGAATGGATTTAAAAGAATGGAATGGATTTACTTCTGTAAGAGAAATCAGAAAACGTGTTCAGTGGTTGATCATTTGACGTTTTTATGATGTTTTCTCCTGTTATTTTGTCATTCCAGTAATAGCTACTAATATAAAATCTGAATTATTTACATTTTCTACAGAAAGAAGAGTGAAAGTCTTAATTATATTTTCGAATGTACATGGTTGTTCTGATAAATCTGTATGAGGTTTTAGAGGCACAGCCTGTTACGCAAAATGTGGATCTGAATGCAAGGCTGGTTCTGTGGTGGGAGATCAGGCATCCATGGAGCACAGTAACCTCTCTTTGGGCAGCCAGAATGGGAAGAGCATAAGGGAGAGCATGGAAACAAAGCAAGCATGGAGGGGTACTTCCAGTGATGTATTCTTGGAAATGCTTTGCTGTTCAGGCACTTCCTGAACTGAAGCTGATGCCAGGATATTTAATAGTCTCTCATTTTCCTTTCCAGGAGTCTATCCAGTCATTAATAATGGTATTCACTTAAACTTATTTTTTGAGAAGGAAATTTATGCAGACACTGTCACACTTGGAATGTTATAAATTGTGTTGTCTTACAGGTGTTCATGATACTATTTTATATAAAAATACTGAATCTTTAAATGGAAGCTTGGCATTTTCCAAGTAAACCATAATCTGATTAAGCATTATCAAAATTTGGCAATACAAAAGAGTGAGAAGCTGCGAAATACAAAGTCAAGGATGGGTTTACCTCTCCCATTGCTCCTTAAAGCTTGACAGATTTGGGAAATTTTAGGGACTGAAATGTTTTCATGCTTTTCGAAAAAAATGGGGATTGGATATTTATTTCTTTCCATTAGATTGTGTCTGACATCTGTAATGGCTAGAAGAATTTCTTTCTATCTGGGGCACTTCTTTTCTCATTTAAAGGTTAATGTTAACAACTAATTGAGTTAATCTTAAATTTTCTGGTGATTCTCAATCAAATATTAAAACAGGAAACTATTTTTCAGTAATAAGTGGTATGATTAATATTTAGGTTTCAGTGAAGATTGGATTCATGCAGATAGATGGTTGCAAAATGTAGCCAGGAAAAGAAAGGTATTCATGAGGTTTTAAAAATGAAACACATAGATTTCTAGGATGTTTTTGAGACAGAGGATGCAACACAAATTTGTCCTATATGGAAATGTCTCTAGACCAAAACAGTACTTGTTACTGGTAACTGCAGAGTTTCTCATCTGTTTCATATGCCTGCTTTTGTGAAAGGTGGTGTTTAAAGAGGGAGGGCAAGGTAAAGATTCTGCTGGGCTGTGGAATTGGCAGTTCTCTCTTCTGTGGCCTCCCTGCTGAGCCCAAGAAGGATGCAGCATAGGCATAAAACAAAATTTTACATTCTTTCTTTAAATATGGAAGAGGAAAGTCCATTAAGGACATTTAATGTAATTTTTTCACTTATGGATTGACATAATTATGCCCTGCAAGGGTGTTCATGAACTTGTAAAAAGCAGGTGTTCTTCTGAAATGAGAGATAATAGTGTTTTCTGGTTTTGTGCAGGAGCCATCAAGCTGCATACTCCACTGCTGATGCCCAGAAATAAGAAGCTATATGAACATAATGAAGCTTCATATTTCATGGATCACAGTGGGATGCTGGTAATGCTTCCTTATGACCTCAGAGTAAGTAGCATCATCTCTGCAGGCAAAGCTTCAGAGGGTTTGGAGGGTGCTGCGGTAGAATTTGGTTTAAGCTTACATGTCTTTTGGCTGCTGAAGTATCTTTCAATGTCTGTTCTTGTTCTCCTGAGTTCTGTACTCCTCCTCTTGACAGCTGGAGCCCTGGCCACATTTTGAAGAAATAGCATTTGTAGGTTTGTTTGTTTGTTTTTTTAACATAGGTGAAAATAATGTTTTCATTTACAACTTGCATAAGGATGGTTAGATCAATACTACCTGGCTATGTCAGGTGTTTTAAGCATTATATTATCCTTGGGAGAGTACAAGTGTAACTACACAGTATAATTCACCTCGAGTTGCAGAGCTCAGTCAAATGAACTGTTTGGTTTCAACAATTTTCATGTATTTTGTTTTTCAGATTCCTTTTGCAAGATTTGTAGCTAGAAATAACATATCAAACTTGAAAAGGTAAGAGATGCAGGGGTGATATTTGCACTGACTGTGACAGTGACTTCTGAAGAGGCTGATTCATTGTTCAATGTTTCCTTTAGATACTGTATAGAGCGAGTTTTCAGACCTCGGAAGTTAGACCGCTGTCATCCCAAAGAACTCCTAGAATGTGCATTTGACATCATTACATCTACTGGAAATAGCTTTTTGCCTATAGCAGAAACCATTTATGCAATTTCAGAAATCATTCAAGAATTTTCAGTGCTACAGGTAGATTCTCTATAATCAGCACCTTTCCCCTCTTTTCCACCCAAAATTTTAATTTAACTCAATATTTAGTTTGATGTGTTGTAAAAGGATACTTCCTTTAACTTTACCCAGTACAGAACTATTTTCACATTTAATCTATAGTCACTTAGAGAACACTGTGATAAAAGATGTGTTTCCTAGGTAAACTTAAAATGAAGCATAGGTTTATGTGCAAAGGAAAGAACTGAATCCTTTATAGTACCATTGAAATAATGTCTTTCTTCTGTCAGACAAGTGATTACTGTAGAATGGGACAAGACTTGCCATTCTTTAGTTAGAGATGAAAGGTAAGGTAGTGAAAGAAATGGTTTGAAGTTAATTTTGACCTATTATTATTATTAAATGTATTGGAAGCCTCTTTGTTTTGTGGGGGTTGGGGTTTTTTTTAAGAAAACAGAATGCAAGTAAAACTTGGCTTTTTCATTCTTTCTTCCTTTTTTTTTATTTATGCTTTGCTAGGAAAGAAATTATAGTATTTATCTGAACCACACTGCCTTACTGAAAGCTATACTTTTGCACTGTGGGATACCAGAGGACAAACTCAATCAAGTCTACATCATTCTCTATGATGCTGTGGTAAGGCATTAGTTACTAACCTATCCTCTGTAATCATCTCTGTAGAATATTCTATTTTGTGGGGCTATCTCTAACCAGGAGTATACTCTTGATACATAAAAAGGTTGGCTTTGGGCTGTAAATGTAGATTAATTACTTTCTTGTTACTTCTGGATTGGGATGGTTTAAGATGATTCTTGAATGTGTATTTATGAGAGAATTATTCAGCTGTCTAATCAAGAACTGACAGGCTAGTCAATAAAAACATTTAAAAATTAAATTTAAAGTGTATTTTAATATCAGTAAGGTCTTTTATACTTTATAAGCACAGAATATAAGTGAAATTAATTTGAATAATTACAGTAATGCATTAAACACAATCAGATGTTGTTTTAATCTGTTTTTCTTGCAGACTGAAAAGCTAACTAAAAGAGAAGTAGAAGCCAAGTTCTGTAATCTTTCTCTCACATCAGCTAGTGTAAGTGATCTTAATTCAGTGCTAATTTCCCTGTAATTTGCCATAAGACAGTCATATTTTATTTTCTTTGTAATTTAATCAGCCAGAGGAAGAAAAATAACCTGTTACATGTGCTGTTCAGGTCAATCCCTTTGCAAGTGGTCTGACTTTGTTCTCTCTGGAAGTCAGTATTGCAGCTTGTTCTCTAAACATGTGGGGTAATAAAACTAATAAAGGGTAAATGGAATACTACAGAGAGATATTTAATAAAGAAAACTGAGAGAAACTTTTAAAAAAACTTCTCTGCAAATGTTGAATGTGCGTAGAGTTGAAGTTAAATTCTGGGTAGTCGAAGACTTGTATCTATTATTATTTTCCTCAACTCCACTATGTAAAAACAGCCTGCTAGCCAAAACAAACAAAAAAGACACATGTCTTACTCCCACAATTAGAAAGTCAGATATTTTTCTTGTTTTCAGATGGGACCTATTATGAATGTTGTATGTGTTGCTATGTATGCTTATAATTTTATTTTTTTGTTTTTAGCTTTCTCGACTCTATAAATTCATTGAGCAGAAGGGAGAAGCAAGTAATGTATTTCCCTTTCTAAACACAATGATAAAACAAAAGCCAAGTGTCACTCAGCTGTTGAAGCATGGCATGAAGGATTTAGAGGAAATCATTTGTCTGTTAAAGCAACTGGGAATAAAACTTCAGGTTTGTAAAATGCTCTGCTAATAAATTAATGGAATTACAGGGCTGGTGTGCATTGTAATATGCCAGGAAATAAAGATATTTTACAACAGAAAAAACACATGCAAGTGTCTTGATGGCAAATAATACTGAATTGAAACTTCTTCCTTTTTTTCCCTTTTGTTTTCTTTATTAAAGATGCATTTTAAAAATAAGACCTCTTCCAGTCAGAAGGCTCTGGCTTAACTTATCTAATGACACTCAGACTTTTTTCCTTTCTCCACCCAAGACTGAAGGCATTACTTAGAGCATAAAAGAGGGGATTTAATAAATTTTGAAAAAAAACTGTAAATATTTTTAAAGGAAAGAAATCTAATGACTACTAAAGGCCTCCACCTTCCTTGAAGCTTGCTGTTTGGGTTTTGTGCTACATGGTTTCTTGAGATGCTGTAAGATTAAAGCACCTTTAATTTCCTTATTTTTCACTGTATTTTAAATTTTTGGAGATAAGGAATGTTTCCATATCTCTTCCTTATGTGAAAACCATGTTTTAAATCCATGCTGCTGACAGGAAATTAAATACATATGTGCACATATTTGTTTTTATTTTACAGATCTCTATAAATCTGGGACTGGTTTACAAAATACAGCAGCACAATGGTATTATCTTTCAGTTTATAGCATACATCAAAAGAAGACAAAGAACTGTGCCTGAAATTCTTGCTGCAGGAGGCAGATATGATCATCTGGTATGTGCTTATCTCTTCTAGTAAATTTTGATTTTTTTTCTAACCCATTTTGCCAAGATAACTAACTGGTCTTCCATTCTGGTTTTTTCTTGTCTTGAGATTCCACAGTTTAGAGGGCCACAGACAGTAGGACCAGTTCCTTCAGCTGTTGGAGTCAGCATAGCTATAGATAAAATAACTGCTGCTGTTTCCAGTGTGGAGGATTCTGTAAGTATTTTTTGGGAAGTGGGGCATTTGTTTACTTCTGACAGTTCAATAACCTAATTGTAGGCTAGAGATGGACAAAAAATAAGATATTCAGATATGTTCCAAAATAATAGAAGGCAGACATCAAGATGACCTGTTTTCTTTTGTGTTTCTCTACATAGAACTATTTAGTAAATGACAATTAAGGGAAGACAGGATCTTCAGGCTTACACCATTTTATTTTTAATTTAATGGGATGTTTTTCTCAGCCTGTGTATTCTTTCAGATGGAAGAGTACAACTGTAGATATTTCGTGTTATTTTCCCCCTACTACTTCTCCCTTTATCAAAGTATGGAAGATAGAGATGGAAAGAAACTTTAAAAATATTGACTACTTTGTACAATGTCACACATCATCACTTGGTTGTGAAATGTGTATTTTATTCTCTTTTCTCTATAAGAATAAATTAACCTTGGCAAGGAGAGTGGGAAGGAAGGAACAGGGTAGGCAGGGATTCTTGGCAGGCTGAGGCTGTGGAGGTGCTTTGCATGGAGGATTGAGCTTCAGTGACTTTCAGACAGACTTAGATGGCTTGTAGCTCTCAAAACAGGTGGATCTAATCCCTTCTTTGCTTTTTAGGGTGATGCATTTTGGCAAACGTTGGAATATTTGTCCATCTTTGTAACTTTAGCTACCTTATGAAGGGCGAAAGGTGGTCTTGTGACTAATATTGTCTCCTTGATTTTACTTTTCCTTCAGGTTTCTGTCAGCTCATGTGACCTGCTGGTTGTAAGTGTTGGTCAGATGTCAATGGGTAGAGCTATCAACATTGTTCAGAAATTCTGGACTGCAGGAATTCCAGCTGAAATAATGTATGACTGGTCCCAGGTAGAATTTCTTATCTCCATGTGTTAACTGTATTATTGTTCTCCAATTTAGTGCAGACTGAAACCATACCTTTTTTGGGATATTTTTCTGGTTTTATTGCCGTGGAGGCTCATAATACTTAGCATGTAGGGTTCTATTCAGATACAGTAATGTCAAGAAAGTCTCAATGGCTTTGCAGCATTCCTCCAGAGTATTTAGAAGTGTGAAGAAGGATCCCTCCTATTAATAAATTTAATACTTAATAGGGAGTACATCAAGAACAGAACAGTAGCATCAACTTTGAAATAGCCAGATGGCCAAAGACACTCAGGTACAGAGGAAATATTGACATTATTTTACTGTTAGAAATACAGTTTAGCAAACTGAGCTACTAGATGGGTCCCCATGTAGTCCCTGAAGAGAGGTGTAGTAGGAGGGGAAGAGAGAGTGGTAAGCTGAGCTGGGCCCATTTATGTCCAGCTGAAAGCAAACAGAGCTGTAGCCAGCGGTGCTTCACGGGAATGTAGTGAGCTACATGGCAACACTGAAGTCTCTTTTAGAGGTGGTGGCACTTACCTAAGGGTTATGAGTCTGCTTCACGTTCAAGTGTGCTTTGTAAGCACACCTTCAAGTTAGTTTGTGACCAACAAGAGAGAGATTGCAGTTGCCCATTGCATCTCATGTGCTGCAGGGCAGGAAGCTTTGAGCTCATCTAGTTTGTTTGACTTTTTTGTAATTATTTTGCCATAACATTTCCAATAGTTTTAGTCCCTTGGGACTAAAAGATCTAGATTATGTACTTTTCCTATGATCACAAAGGCTGGAGTTTCTTGGTTTGGGGTTGTTTGTTTTGTTTGTTTGCTTGATCCATAAGGAATGACTGTTTGGGTAGTTCTTGCCTCTGTCTAATGCTGTCCTGCAAGCCAGCACTGAGTCAGTCAGTATAGCCTTGGTTTCACAGGAAGCCAGCTGGAGTCAGCTTTAGTGGCAGACCTCCAGCCATGCAGGACAGAAAGCTGCAGGCAGCAGGGTGGTGTCTGTCTGTCTGCCTGGTGCTACACTGCACATTTTTACAGTTACTTGGGCTCTGCACTTCTACATGTAGGTAGCCCTTCTGTGTGGGAACCTGTGCAGGACCTAGGCATTCTCTCTATCCAAGCATAGACTTTGATTTCAATTTAGCAAGCCTTGGGTGGATAAATGCATGCATAATGAAGTTTCATCTGCTCAAGGTGTTAATAAAGCTTTTCTCTCTCTGAAGTTGTGTGACTGTTGTATATCAAGTTACTTTATTAAAGACAGGAGACTGATTGATTACTTAATTGGTCATTTTATAAGATGTCAAATTAATGTCTCATTCCCCTTCTTTTGTTCTCACTTTAGTCCCAGGAAGAACTGCAGGAATACTGCAGGTGCTCTGGGATTACATATGTGGCTCTGGTGTCAGAGAAAGAAGGAAGTCATGTGAAAGTAAGGATGGGACCAGGGGATGCTTTGTAGTGTTTCAGATTTGTACTTTGTTGTACTTTTTTTTTTTTTTTTATGTCATTATTAATACAATGTAAATTATACTTAAGTAAGTGGAGTTGAGGTAAATACAGTTTTGGTTGTTAAGTTGTAGCAATGTTATTCTGAACAATTTCAACACTTTAAACGGTTTTTATCCCTGTATAACACTGTTATTCACAGACCTCCTTCCCTCTAGGAAAGTCCAAAAACTATTGCAAACATTGCTTGACAGTGCCATCAATGGTTTAGCGTGGAAAAGGGTTTCTTTTGTCTCTGACTTCCTTAAATCTACAAAATGAATTTGTTGACTTAGCAATCTTTGCAGTTGGTTTCTTTTCATGTTACAAAACAAATACAACTCAAATGTAAATCTAAAAAAATCAGTGTAGTTCCAACAGTCAGTCAGAACCACACTCTTCATCTCTATAAACTGGTTAGGATGCAAAGACTGAACTTTGTCACAATATGAATGTACTCTGTTCTTCTTCTGTACTCTTGCAGCCTGTGGTTCTGGTACCTTTGGTTTTTTGAAGTTGAAAATTTTAAAATGTTCTGGATCATTAGAGAAAAGATCATTATTTTTTGAACAAAGATTCATTTTTTGACTGAAAAAAATACTAACCATTTGACAGCATATGGCACAAACAGCCAATATGTCTTTCTAAAATATTTTTCTTATTCACTCTGTTACTGTAACAACAATAATTGCAAGAATAAGTAAACCTTGGTGATGACAAAGTGATATTTCAAAATCCTCTACAAGCCTATTGTAGAGTGTTCTTTTAAATATGGCTTTATTGAAGCAAAACCAATAAAGGAGATGTTAATGAGGTGAATGGTGTTATTGCTGATTAACCTCTTGCCAATAAAGATGGTGCAGATTCCTAGGTTTTGAATGTTTGAGTTAACTCTTGCATATTGAAAGGCAAGCCTTATTCTAATATAATTATTTGAATAAAAATATTAATAATATGATACTTAAAATTATAAACCATTGTTTAGAACTTAATTATCACATTAGATGCAGGGAGCCAAGCTTGCTTTGGGAATGCAGAATAAATTAGTAGTTGGCAGAAAAAAATCTGATCAAAGGTTTAATTGACAGTGATTGATTGGTAATGATAATAGCTTCCTACCTGACTCTTTCACCTTTAATGGGTGAAATAGTTTGGTTTTGATTAAGTTTGATAAGTTTATTTGTATGCCATTTTAAGAATCAACAATCTTAAGACCCATTGAACTACATCATAGGTGAAATCCTTTGAGAAAGACAGGCAGACGGAGAAAAGGATTTTGGAGTCTGACTTAGTAGATCACCTGATCCAGAAACTGAAAATGAAAATCGGTGACGAAAGATGCAGTAGGTAAGCAGTATAACGTGTCAATAATGTGGATAGTCTGAATCAGAAGTGCATATATGTTTGTATATGCTGAGTTAAACCTTAATTTTATTTGGTAAAGAAATTGCTGAATTTCTGTTTAGGGGAAAAGAAAGCAAAAGGTTTTGTTATAGAATTGTATTGAGATTAAGAAAGAAACTGATTTCCCTAGCTGCTGCTACATTCACACCTCCATAGTGCTTCATAAATTAAAAGGTCACACAGTTACCCCAAAGCTGCTAGAACAGCAGTACTGTTTGTCTGGCTGCCTGCAAGTTCCTGTTACTGAGCAGAAGTCCATTTCATTTGTGTACTGTGTAATCAAAGAATTAAAGCAGCAAATCCTTTTCATTCTGAGGCAGTATTGGTATGATGAAATGAAGGTGTAACTCTTGCACTTCTGTATGCTCTGGTGGCATAAGTGAAAGGAACACCTGACAAAGACTTGAGGTACACAGGAAAACCCCTTCATCCTGGCTTCGTTGAAATTACTATTTACACCAGTGGAAGTTAGTACAGAAATGACAGGAGTAGTTAGTACAGACATGTACTGCTCAGGCACTGCAGCTGTCACTTACACATAGCCTCCATACGTCTGTAATTATGCATGCATCCAGATGTATTTGTATGTGCGCATTGACAGCAGGAATAGACATGCATTAGTCACACAAAGTAGAATTCAGAATCTTAACAGATTTGCCATCCAGATTTTCTGACTAGGCTTAACAATAAAGGACATCATTAAGCTTGGAAATGCTGAAATCAAGCAGTAGTTTATACAAGCAGTTGATGTCTCCTGTTATTCACCTCTCATTCTCCTTTTTCTGGCCTCAGCCAATCTTAGTATTTTATTTTGCAACTAACCCGATCCTCAGGTGCTTTGTGACAGATCTGCTAGAAGCTGTGAAAGAAAACCATTCTTTCAAAAAGTTACCTTATTTCTAAATCATGAAAGCAGAATAGAAAAACCCTTGCATGGTACCACTAAACAAAGAAATGCAATAGCTGATTGTAATAGCCCTGGCAAATTTCCCTTTTAATGAATTTCTGAATGTGGAAAGTAAAGGTATCCAAACTAATTATTGAAGACTTCTTTGAATATGTGTGCTCTTTAAGTATAAATGCGACTTTTATACTTTAGTATTGTGTCACAGAAACCTGTGAGAAGCAGATTAAATTAATAATTCAGAGAGAATATTCTAACAATATATTTTTGTGTTAGGCTATAAATCACTCTTGTATGATAGGGAGCACATTTTTTGTATCCATAGGGAGCATTGCTTCTAGACCTGATTTTAAATGTAATTCTGTATGGTTTCATGACATCTCCTGAATAAATTGATTCATGAATAATAAATGTGTGCTGGGGACTATCTGCAGACTTCTTTATCTGTTGGAATTAATTTTAAGTATCTATGATAATCTGAAACTACTGTCTTATTACAGTACTTCTTTATAATTGTATATTCCTTAACTGTCTTTGTTTATTTTTAGAGAAACCGCAGATAATCTTTCAATACCAAATCAAAAAGGATCATTTACTAATATTTCAGGTATTTAATATCTAGTTACAGAACATACAAAGTAACTGTTCCTCTTTCTGCTCAAAAAACTGGTTTTTAGGAGAATAGTACCAAAGGCAAAGTAAGAAAATGTTTTATAGCAGAGCTCTGATTAGAGGCACTGCCTCCTAATCTCAGATATTGTTCCAACTGATTTTAAACAGACTTTCTCCAAACTAGGTGCTCAGACCAATGGGCAGAATATTCTCCATACAAGCATTCATTGATGCAGTAATCCAAGAGGCTGGGAAAGCCAAAATTCGCCAAATTTCCTAGCTGAGGAGAAATTTAAGTGTCATCTTGATAAAAAATAACTTGATCTGTGATTGTTAGAGTATTGAGACCAAATGAAAATGCCTTTACATTTCTAGCTGTGGATTTGCATTCCTTATTCTGATAAGTTTGTATCTAAAGAATAATATTAAGTGCTTACTGTGTGGCTAAAGTTTGGCATTTTTGCATCTTGTTTTATTGAGCACTGATACAGTGTGTGGTGGTGGTGATTCCTCAAGAAACACTTCACACAGACATGCTTTTGCATAATAGGGAGGGAAAGAGGCCATGTTTAACTTGGTGGGTTGGTTGTGTGTGTGTGACTACCAGAAGTGGAAATTTGGATTTCAAAATAAGCCATTTCAAATGGTAATTATTGTTATTTGGAGAAGCTGGTGTTTATTGTTCATTTTGTCAGTGATTCTGTTATGGGACTGAGCATTAAACAGTCACCTCATTCTTGTAATGGCTTTTTTTGATATTAGGTGCACTACATTCCTTTGTGAAATTATGAAAGTCATTTGGAACCTTTTCTTAGTTTCAGGGAACAGTGATGTAAAATACCAAATTTCTTAGTCTCAACAACCAGTCCATCAAAGTCATGAGTGAGAATTTATATGCACATCTCATTATCCTGTCAGATTTTGGAGGTTTTCAGCAGTTTTTTAATCCCTGTACTACAATGATTTTAGCATAGTATTTGTGTATTTTCTGTTTAGTGATACTTGTTGTGTAAAGAAATACTGTGAACTAAAATGATGTGTTTGCATTTCAGGTGTGTTTGAATCACATGGAACTCTTGCAGTGCCTAACGTTAGTGTTATAGCCCCTGAAAAATTGTCTGCCAGTGCCAGGCGGCGTCAAGAAATTCAGGTACACACACATCAAAAAAGTATTCAGAAGTGATCCTTAGAAGTTAAGGAGTGGTAGAATTCATGCTTCATTATCACCTAACTTAAACAAATTCATCCTGTTTGTTCTTTATTCATAAATTAGACTAGGAACAACACAAGTGGTTGAAGGCAAAGACCACCCTTCCTAATAGTTTGGATTTTAGGGATTATCTGTGACATCAGCTATCATTGTGCATGCATACTAAAAATCTTACTTTTCTAGGAGCTGTTGGTTCTGGAACTTCCCTTTTGTTTTTCTTCCTCCCTAAATGCTGAAGTGTGTCAAAGGTTGTCATGGTTTAACCCCAGCCGGCAGCCAAGCCCCATGCAGCCACTCACTCACTCCATTCCCCCACCAGTGGATCAGGGAGAGAATCAGAAGGGTAAAAGTCAGAAAACCCCTGGATTGAGACAAAGACAGTTTAATAGGGAAAGCAAAAGCTGTGCACACCAGCAAAGCAAGACAAGGAATGAATTCAGTGCTGCCCATGGGCAGGCAGGTGTTCACCATCCCCAGGGAAGCAGGGCCACATCACCTGGAATGGTGAATGGGAAGGCAAACACCATCACTTCTTCCTTCTTTCCCCAACTTTATATACTGAGCATGACGTCACATGGTCTGGAATGTCCCTTTGGTCAGCTGGGGTCACCTGCCCTGGCTGTGTCACCTCCCATGCATCCCCAGCCTCCCCACCAGCGTGGCTGTACAAAAAGCAGAAAAGGCTTTGGCTCTGTTATCAAACAAAGTATATTGTTTTAAAATAAGTAGTCTGTGCAGCTGTGGGGGAAGATGTTGGAAAATTCCTGTGACTTTAGTACAATAGTGTTTGATCCCTAAATCTGTGGCTAATAGTCTTGCCATCTGTTGCTTCCTTACTTATCTTTATTAGTGATTAACTGCTCAGCAATAACAAAAACATCTGTTATCAATCCTGTGTTCAGCAAAAATCCAAAACATAGCCCCATAACAGCCACAGTGATAAAAGCTAACTCTGCCCCAGACAAAACCAGCACAAAGGTGCAAGGTCATCATACTTTTAATTTGTAGTATGTTTGTAAAAGGTACTTTTGCGTTTTATTTCAGTAAGTTGTCTCAAACTAAAGGCCTAAGAAAAAGTTGTGGATTAAAAAAAACCCCACAAAATAACCCCAAACCAAAACAATAACAAAACCCCCTACAACCTGCCTAAAACTTGATATTATGGTAATGTAGAAAACATTCAGTGATGCTAGAAATAAATGTCAGAATTTTCTTGTTTAGCATTATTAGCCTCAAGATATTTACAGTACATGGTAAAACAGAACTGTCATTTTATCCCCTTTTCAGTCCAAACTTGGATGTGCAACAAAAAAAATCTCCCCACTTAATAGTTCTCAGAACCCAAATAAAGAAATGGATGTTACTCTCTGAGCTAAACAGACTCACTGTTTTCAGGTTTTGAACATGTAAAAGCAACTTTTCCAAGCTAGAAATAATGCAAGCCTGCAGCTATGTTTGTAAAGTGCTCCCTTTGCAGGACCACTAGCTTGCTCTGATAAAAGGTGTTACAAGGCATGACCCTTATTTTGGTTTGGCTTTCAAAAGCCATCCTCCTTCTTTAGCTGGAGGTGATTCACTGCATCCAGTCAGAGGTTCTCATGTTCCTTTGAAAGTTATCTAACATCCAGAAACAGAGGGCAGTTTTCACTAGTTATGCAAGCATCCATGTTGTTCTGCCTGCTTTAGAACCAGTATTGTCAAGTGTGTACCACTGAGTCTAGAGTGTCTCAGCTCCAGTCTCCTTCCTCTCTGCTCATCAAGGATTATTGTGAAATTTTTACTGAAAATCATATTAAATATTTGTTTCAATATGATGTAGTTCTACATCTTGTTAGAAGCAGCCTATTTTGTTCTCACCTATGCAATATGAAATCAGTGTTCCCAACCTGTGTCTCACAAGCTGTATATTTTACTTTTGCCCATCTTTTGTTCCCAGGTGCAAACAAGACTTCAGGCATTCATTTCTAGCCTGCAACAAAAAACAAGTGAGATTGAGATTTTAGCAGTAAGTATTTGGCAGAAGCCTGAACTAATTCTGAATCCTTAATTGCAGTGGATGATGCTGTTCCTATCTGAGCAAACCACTGCTAATTGCCTCACTTTAGTGATAACCAAATGAGTCAAACTTCAGGTTAAGTAAGACCCCTGGTCTGTTTCTCTGATACTTGAAAACTGTCTCAAATTGTGTGTATGGGACAGCTGCATGGAATAAAATATAACAAGCATTTAGTTGTAAGCTCCTACGCTGTAATTACACCAGCTATTGTGGTAGATGTAATAACTTGTTCCTGCTAGATTTGCACTTCCATTTAAGCAAACGTGGTTCTTGTTTGTATGTGGCTTTTAGACTTCACTGACCATGTCACAAAGGACTTTGAAATGGTGTATGCTTCTCAGGAAACATAACTGCCTGTTTGCCTGCACCTATGTGCAACTTTCCAGAATGGAATCTGTCAAGAATGGTTAAAAAGGTTTTAATAATTTTAAAATAAGTTCCCCATTTTAGCAGCATGAATGCTTCTCTGGCAATCAAAAGATCTGGCTCTCTTCAGTATAGCTCATCTCTAATTGCAAATTGATTAGAGAGAATGGTTAAGTATTGATTTCTTGATCTTTTTACAGGTTGATCTGCCAAAAGCAACTGTGATACACTTCTTATCATTAGAGGTAAGCAATTAAGTAACGTTGTTAGAACTCTAACTGAACACAATAGATGATAAATTCTGTTCCCAATGAAGTGAAGTGTAAAATTCACCCATTCTAGATTTTTCTTTCAAGTTTGAATTAGGTTTAAAACTTAAACCTAATTATTGAATTAGGTTTTAAAAAGCATTTTTTAAATGCTTTTTAAGGTCAATGAAGCTTTTTCAATGCTTTTCTTGGTCAAGGAAGCTTGACCAAGAAACTTTTTGTGAAATGTCCAAGTTACACAAGACAACATTAGAAAATCCTGATCCAAAGCTGTGAGGTTTTTTCCCCCAAGAATAGTTATCTAAAATTAAATCTTAACCGCTCTTTTTCAGAAACCAGTAAGCATTAATAGCAGTTACAACAAAGGTGTTCCTTGAAGCCCTTAATGAAGGAGAACCCAAAATACAAAAGCAATTGTTTCAAATACAGTAGCTGAAACATCCCTGAGTAAAGCCAAGACATAAAAGGGTTTTTATTATATTGACACCTTTAGCAACTCAGGAGCTGGTCAATGGTGCATGAAAGATGACAACACCAAAGACAAAGCTTTCTTCTTTTCTCCAACGACAGCACTAGCTTTAGAGAGATGAATGCCTCTCCACCCTCTAAAAACCCAAACTCAAGAATGGCATCCTACTTGGATGTGCATTTATTACTTTCATACCTTTTATCTGCTGCTCTGAAGCAGTGCTGGTCTGGTAACTAAAACCCAGTGAAACATTTCAAAACATTTTCAAAATACTTTGTTGATCCAGTCTATATGAATCACGGAGGTAGTTTATCACCTTTTACTTAAAAAAAAATTAAATACATATGTACATGATCAGCTTACATCATTCACTTTTGATCACCATTACATCACAGTTACTGTATCCTCTCCAGCACTGCCAAGCTGACACAGCCCTTTTCATTGCTTGTGCTGACATGTGTTAAGAAAGTGATCACTAAATTAATTTTTTTAGGAATTAAGTTGCACATGTTGTTGACATTTATCATGTTTGAAAGCTGTTTAACTAGAGCATTGACATTACACAATATTCAGAAGGCTGCATCCTACTAGAAGTATTTCCTTCACTAGAGTACAGACTAGCATAGTTCCTTGTCAATTTTTTTCCTTAGCTTGATGGAGATAGACAAGCCTTTGATGCTACTGTGAGACAACTGATGTCACGATGGCCCAAGCAGAGATCTTCATATTTACAAGCAATTTGTGATGAAATTTACAGTCTCAAAATGGAGAAGAGGTAAATTTGTTAAAACTCTTATGGGTACATAAACTAGATTTTTTTTCCAATTTTTTCTATATTCAGGCTAGAAGATAAGGTGCTCCTAACTTGTCTTTCACTTTCCCCTCTCTCTGAGGCCAAAAGAAACACTCAGGAAATGTGTATAGTTCCTTCAGAAGTATACGACTGGTCACTAACCCTCACTTGCGCGAGGGCGTAAGTGGCCCTAAATCCGGCTAGCAGGGAGGGAGAGATGGCCGACACCCTCCACGCATCTGAGGCCAGCCCCCCTTGGCGTCCGGGCCTCGGGCTGGGCTGGATGACGGAGCAGGATATTGCGCAGGAGAGACGAAGTGAAGAGGCGACCACTAGCTGGGGTTAACTCGTTGGTTTATTGATGGTTCATGGAGACCAACAGCTGGAAGGAAAACCAACAGCAAATGGCACCGAGTAGGGGGAGAACCAAGGTTTTAAAGGGAAGGGGTGGAGAAGGGAGGGAAGCCCAGCTAACCAGTGGGAAAACAAGTGGGGAGGTACATAACATAACTGACATAAGAATGCATCCAATAAACATGAAGTAAAGGAGGGGCCCCGGGACACCAGCCAACCACAACCCCCAGTGGAAGAATTTTCCAGAAGCCTGGGAGGAGTGGGGGGGTGATTGACTGGGCCCAGGGAGGAGAAAAAACTTACTTATAAGGAAGGATAGGGGAGGGGAAGTTACATAACTTAGGAGATTGGCAGCTGTATGGGAAGGGGTAACCATAGTAACATAACTGTAAAAAACTCTGAGGCGGGAAAACTGGAGAGGAGGGAACCATTTACAAAGAACAATAGGGGGAACATACATAAAATGAGGGAGCAAACCGAGAAACTTAAAAACACACTACAACACTCACTTACTGATAAAATGTAAATTCTTCATTTTTCTAAGTCTTTTCAAGAAGCTCTAGGATATATTGCCACTTTTATCTCACTTGCTTTGTTAATAGAAATGAATAGCAGACAATTATGCAGTCAGATATCCTGCTATATATAGTACATATACTTCAATATATGTAAATATAGATGTATGTATAATATCTACATCTATGCTGCTACATAAAAGCCCTCTTTTCTGATGAGAGAGACTCAGCTTGTCCTTTAAAACTCATGAATGCATTTAACTCCTCCTGCTTTGAAATAATACCATGGCAGTCAGGGACAGGTGGGAGAGTGCCCACTTTCATGCAAACATAAAGTCTACTCTCCCAACATGTACAGTAAAGCCCATTTCTGATTTGTAAGCATAAAAACATTTGTGTTCACCTCATAGTCTGCCTGTTGGACTCTGGCAAGGCTGATACAGATAGTGTGGACACATCCACTATGTCCAGTTTTAAATCTCAAATTCTTAAATGCTGCATGTATTGGTCTACTTGAGACCTCGGTACTTACGCCTTTGTTCCACTTGAAAGTGCTATTTAACCTTTCAATAAGACTAAAGCTGGTTCCCTTTTCTCAAATGCACCAAAATTGCTCCAGGTTCGCTGTTTACTAAGACAGCTACATTATCAAGTGAAGCATTTCTTTTCTTTATGGGGCTTCTAGGCTGTGAGCAACAGAACCCAAATAATGCTCCATGCAATGCTGGGTATGAATGTAGTACACTCCCTCACTATCTTCCTATCCCATCTGGGGCCTGAGCACTACTTAGCCCTTCAGATCACTGGAGTGAAAACTGAACAGGCAAGATCAGTGGAAAGAGGATGAGGGAAAAATTGCAGTCACAGCCAAACGAAGTAAAACTTACTGATTTTCTGCTAAATCTTTGCTGCTGTCTTATTCTGAGGATTTGTCATAGGAATTGCAGCATTCAAACCTGCCGTTTCAAAATACTAAAATTCTTTTTTCCTTCCCTCTGCAGGGTTTCTGCACTTATCCTGTACAGTTACCGAGATGAATACAAGGTTTTGTTTTAGTACTTAAAGCATCATTTATGGGATGCTTCTACAATTGGACAACACCGTTTTGTCAAATGGAATTTCAAAAAGCTGCAATAATGCAAGACAGGGAACTAGGGCCTATTTCTGTGTCCAGATTGCATTTCATGTATACTATTGGCCTGGTTCTGGCCAGGACAAGGTTAGTATTTGCTGTAGCTAGGAGCCATGGCCAGAACCCAGAGGTTGATCTGTACCACCTCACACCATTCCAGGTGGGCATAGCATGGCAGAGGGAGCACTTGGGCCAGGTTGTTTCTGTGGACTCGTTCACCCTTCCTGTACTCTGTGCCACTGGTATTGTTGCTGTTACTGTTTTCTTATCTCATTGCTGTTTCCAGTATATTCTTACCTCAGCCTGTGCTCTTTACCTTCTGTGCTTCCCAATTCTCCTCTCCAGCCACCCGCAAGGGAAGGGGGAGGGGGTAGTGGGTGGCACATGCATTCAACTGGAGCACTAAACTAGAGAATGACATTCCTAAACCACAACAAATACAAAACTAAATGCTTTCAAAATGTGGAATTAGTTGTTTTGTACGCAATTAAGGAGCAAGTCTTGACTAGAGCCACAGATAGGTATTGCCATGTAGTTCTTGCCTCTTATGCTACACAAATCAGCTGTACAGATGTAAAACTACTTTTTGTAACAATTGTTTCAGAATGCCTTTTATGCAACAATAGTACTGCAACAAGAAACATCCATTCTAGAATTATAAATGAAAATTGTTTTAAACATTTTTGAGGAATTTTTATGTAATAAAAACTGCTGAGCCTTATTGAAATACTCATTACAAGCCTTTTGTGTGCTGATTTTAGTTGTGTTTTTTAACCTACTATTTCAATTTATGTATAAAACATGGTAGATTTCAGGCTGAGTTGTTACAAGCCTGGCTGCCTTTTCTTGTCCTGTCTGTACCTCTGCATTTAAATCAAGAAGCAGCTTCTGCGATATGAAGACCTGATAAAACAAAACACTTGTTCTAGACCTGCAGAACCTAAACCAAAGACTTAAAAGATAAAAAGCAACCTGCATGTGCTTGAGGCACAACCAGTTTTTAACTAACTTTCTTTACCTGAGTTGTCAGATTAAGTCTGAAGTTATAGTAACGATGGAAGCATTATAATTATCTTCTTGAACCTAAACTGTAGCACAACCCCATCAGGAAGAATGAAGCTGAGAAACTATGATTTACAGGAGTCATGGTTAACTATGTACTGTATTTCACATCAAACACTGGAGGAAAGTACAGAAATGTTAAGGATTTCTGGAAATACACTGGTGTTTTCCTTCCCTCCTCACTTGGTACCTTTTGTTTAAACTTACACCTCTTTCTCTAACACAAATGATTGCCATTTGCAGACTCATTACATTAATAAATACCTACCTACTTTTTCTACCCTTTCTTGTAGCAAAGGTGACAAAGTTAAAATGCATAGGAGTAACTTGCAAGACAAACCACAAAACTGGAACTGTGAAGGTTCTATCTAACAGCACTGTCCAAAGCAGCAGACAATCCTAAAGACACAGATAACTGTGCCATTCCTAGCAATTCACCATGACAAGTCACATCAGCCATTGCACGCAATCCATTTCTCATTATCTTTAATAGGAGCAATTACATCTTTACTTTTTACATCTGTTTATATGAAGGAAGGAAAATTCAGATCCCTGAATATACTGAAGGATGATGTTTTTAAAAAAAAAGTTTAGGTGATGACCATTTTTAAGCTATGTCTGAGGGGAGCATGATGCAGAGTCCTACCCTCCTGCCACCCCGAGCCCAGGTGAGATCAGCTGGAGCACCATGGAGTGAAAGCTCTGCAGGAACTCGAGCACTGTGCTGGCTGCCTTGGGGATAGCTGCACTGCATCATGTAGACATGGCCCTTAAGACAGAAACAGGAAAGCAGCTGTTCCTGATAATATGTTGGCACCTGCTTTCCCTAGAATTACTGAGGCTCATCTATAAAACTGGGCATCTGTCACTGAGGCTCCTGCTCCAGTCTTGTTTTGCTTTTGGAAGGGTGCATTTCTCTTCACCCTGTGCTACCCCCCAGACAGGTTTTACACTGCAGAGAACACAGCAGCAGTGTAAGTACAAACCAGCTGAGTGTAAAGCTACTCCAGCAGAATGCTGTACATCCTCCTGCCATACAACAACCCAAAGAAAGCGCCTCTGCTCTCAGTTTAAACAAAAGTACTGATCGTATCCCAATTTCCTGCTGGAAGGAAAGCCAAAGACAAGTGGTAACTCAAAAAGAAATGGACTTTGCTTTGAGCAAGGGTCAAGTCTATAATAGTGATGGTAGCACACTGTCCCATCACTGTGTTGCTTTGCTCTTCTTGGCCTTGCTTTTCTTGTCTTTCTTCTTCAAGCCATCCATGTTAGCTCTTAGCAAATTTGAATATGCCTGAAAAAACAATTAGAACCATTTAAAAGAACCCCAAATACTTAAATGACAATATGCAAGATAACATTTTATGTATTACAAATGGCCAATTATCGGTCTTTTCCCAGAGAATCATGCTCTTACACCCTGCACTAGGAAAAAGTATACTGTTGTTTAAACCAATATACAAGGTTAGATAAAATAAAACAAAACAGGATTTTTTAAAAACAGATTAAGATAAATGGGTAGTCTCAGTTAGTTTCTGTGGCAGTTCAGCAAGAAATCAACCTGTTCACAGCTGCCCACTGCTTCCAACAGACCACTTCTACTACTTACAGAAAAGGAAGATGAAAGGCATACAAAACTTACCATCTGGAATTTATTTACTTCCTTTGAGCTCACCTACAAAAGTAATACTGGAGGTTAACCACAAAAACTCTGGCTGCTATTACAGACCAAGTATCAGTACATGTTTACCCACCAGTTACCATCTGGTCTTTTTAGCAGCAGTTGGATCAACTTATAACATTCAGTGGTCAATGTGCTGTACTGGTATGTCATAGGACACCCCTGATTTAGAAAACTGAAAACACTCCATGATTAATAAAATCCTCTACAGGGCATTAATCCCAAAGTCACATGTTTTCACATGGGAAAAATGTGAAAAAGCATTCAAAGAAAGGTTTGATTCACTTGTGGGGCCATAAAAATGCTGCAGCTCACGTTCTCAGCTATTTCTCTTAATTAACGTTTCCCTTTGTGTCGTATCACAGAACAGACCTAAAGTCAGCTAAAGCCTTTCCCAACCCCCCATTCAAAGTAAACACACATCAGGTTTTCAACTACCAGTTAACATTTTCTCAAGTTTCACTTAAAATATGGAGCATTAAATCAAAGACACACAGAGCCACTAGCTTTTCTAACTTAAAAGTTATCACTTACCACTGTGCTGATTTTCTTCTTTCCATCAGTTGCTCTCAGGAGACATTTATTGTCTGCTGGTTCAGAAGTTTCTACGTGGCCTTTGCGTGGAACTGGTTTTGTTCGACCATCATCTGCATTGAAAAAGAATTTTTATTCTTATTTCATTAAAATCAACAGATGCCTTCTGATATGAGGTGTTAAAAACTGCTCATGAGCAGATCTGTAGAACACCTTGGAAATTTCAGGCCAACTGAACTAATACTGCTACCAAATTGCTCTTACTCTAGAACCCCAGAAAGATCTGTTCTGTAAATTACATCTACCAGAAAAAATGAAGTAAATCCTCCCCTCAACGTGCTATGTGCCCTGTCTGCTCATGCATGCTTTAAATGCATGTCACCCTGCTGCCTCCTGACATGGCCTCCCCAGTAGTGCCAGCCAGCAGGAACCAGAGGAACAGGAACACACAAAAACAATATCAGTATTCTCCTTTTACAGAAAACAAACGATTTTAACTTACTGTTTAACAATCAGAAAGTCCTAGTTTGAATGCCCTGCAGTTTGGAATACAGTCTCACTCAAAGGTTATTAGTACTGATGCTACTAGTACTATGAGTCCTACAGCTAACAGTTGTAGGACTAATAGTAATCGCGCTAATCAGTGCTCCTGCTGACGGGTTTGTTCCTATGACTGCTCTTGTCTTCAGATACCCTGGATTACAGCTCTTATCGCTTAAAATACCTGGTGACAACAGTCAGATTTACATTAACACCTCTTTAGCCCAACCCAGTAACAGACTCAACACTTACATTTCTTCAGCGTTATGAAAACGCTCCCGGAAGTCCTGCACTTTTGGAAGAGCCGGGTAAGCTCCGTCAGGAACTGCAAGAGAAAGAGACGCGCCCGTGGCTGGGAGCTCCCACACGAGCTCTGAGCTCCTGCCCCCGGCCGGGCCCGGGCTCTCTCCCACCCACGGGAAGCAGCACCGAGGGAAGGCGAACTCCGGCTTTGCCCACGCTGAAGCTGCAGGACACGAAGTCCCAGCCGGGGGCGGCGCGGCCCGCGGTTCTGACTCCGAACACGAGCTCTGAGCCCCCGGACCTCCCGCGGCCCCGGCGCTTCTGCCCCCCCGAGACAGAGTCCCCGGGAACGGCGACGCCCGCTCCGCTCCCCTCCCCCGCGGCGGCTCCCACGCCGCCGGGGCCGGTGCGGGCCCGGCATCTCCGCGCGGCTTCGCGGGCCCCCTCTCTCCCTCCTTCCTTCCCTCCCTCGCTCTCTCCCTCCCTCGCTCGCTCCGCGGCGGCGCAGGGGCTCTCCCCCATTGCCGGCGGGCCGCGGCCCCGCACCTGCTCACTCTCCAGTAGCACCATCCTGCTCCGCTCCGGAAGGGCCGCCTGCGCACGCGCACCGCGGCGCAGCGCCACGTCAGCGGCGCGGGCTGGGCGGGACCGGGGCGGTCCCGCCCCCCTGCCCGGCCCCGCCCCCCTGCCCGGCCCCGCCGGCCCCATTGCAATTCCTGCGGCCCGGCCCGGCCCGGCCCATTGCTATTCCACGGCCCCGCCCCCCTGCCCGGCCGGGTCCATTGCAATTCCTGCGGCCCCGCCCCCCTGCCCGGCCCGGCCCGGCCCATTGCTATTCCCCCGGCCCCGCCCCCCTGCCCGGCCGGGCCCATTGCTATTCCTGCGGCCCCGCCTCTGCACGGCACGGCCCGGCCCATTGCTATTCCTGTGGCCCCGCCCCTGCCCGGCTGGGGCCAGCGCGGTTCCTCCGCCCGCTGCCGGGCCCTGGGGACCGCGTTGCCGAGCCCACGAGCCGCGGTGTCCGTGCCCGGGTCCCGGGAGTCGCTCGCACGCTTCACCTGGGACCGGCCCGTCGCTCCCCGTGAGGCGGGACTGGTGCAAAGGGCCCCGCTGAGCTCGGCTGGCGGTGAAGGGCGGGATTTGAGACTAAACGAACCAGACTCCGGGGTTTGTGCAAAACCAGCAGAGGGGAAACCTGCGGCTGGCAGGGCCGAGAGAGCGCTTCACACCCCGGATACCTGAGGGTCCTGAGGGCTGGAGTCTCTAAGGGGAGTTTCCTGTCAGGCCCGTGGCAGTCGGTGCAGGAGCACACAGGAGTAGCATGTGATCTAGTGGCTTTTCGTGTTTATCACTAAGAAAATAGGTCTATTTTTCCTTTATGGACCTAACAAAAGTGGAAGATAATGCTTCACAGATTAAAAGGAAAAACTGCTTTCAGGCTGATAGGTGCTTGAATCCCTGGGGGAATATATACAGTTCATATATGGGCTCTGGTCTGCGTTCTAGACAGAACCTAGTTGGATTATTATTCTCATGCTGGGGGTGTTGTTTCGTAATTTAAACCACACGTGATAACGAGGAAGCCTAGTCACTCCAAAAGTCCTTTCTAGAGGCCGCTACTCGCGGTCCTGTGCAGGTTCAGCGGGAGGCAGTAGAGGGTGCTGTGATTGCACACACAGAAATGGAGCTGCCTAAAGAGCGACGAAACAAATGCCCAACAAGCAGCTCATTGCAACACGGCCATGGTTTATGAAAATCTACCAGGTTATTAAGGTAACTCCACTATGTCAGAGTCAAGGGAAGTGTAGAGATCCAGCACTACTTTTCCCACATCGTGGATGGTATCATCCTGCTGATGCTTTCATATTTGTATTATTTGCAGTTAAGCAGGAAAGACTTCGGTAAAATAAATTCCATTGTTTCTCGTGGCATTAAAAAATCACATGAAAAAGGAGGAATATGTGTTATTGAAGCCTCCTGAAAACAAGCATTCTAAGGGCACCCCATCAGTGCTGTGGTTGGAAGTTCTGAAGGCCAAAGCCCTGTAGAAGTGTAGGGGTGATGGTCCCTGCCCCTGCCAGCCTGCAGTCAGTGGGCACACCAAGCAAAGATGGGTGGATGCATGGAGTCACTGCTGACATGCACTTCCTCCAACCCTGCCTGGTCACTGGAGAAGTCATAACACACTCCTGACTACAAGAGGTTGTTTTGTCAGAAATCATAGCAGGGTTGTGTTTTCAAGAGTCCAGAACATGGTTAATGTAAAAATGTTGCAGGTTTTTATAGGCAACTTGTGAAAGAAGAGCAGAAATGGAAAAACTAGAACAATTGCAACACACTCCCCCTTGGAAACTACCATGGTCACAGGCACTGGAAGGCAGAAGTACGTTTCCACTAATGCTTGCCAGAAGAGAAGATGGGTGGTCTCGTAGCTGAATCACAGGGACTACCACTGTCACCTGAATTCTGATTGTTGACTTCACTAGAGAAGTCTTGTGTTGCCACTAACTGCTCTGGGCCACAGCTCTTCATTATAAAGGTGGAGAAACATTATATCTAGTTATTCTCTTTAACCTTTGACACAACCAAAACCGTCAGCTCAGAGGTTTTTCCCTGAATCCCCCCGCGCTGTGAGGCACTGCCCCTGTTGCTGAGCTGCACCTCCATCCCAGGACACTGAGGCCATCGTGGTGCCCATCTCGGTGTAGCTGCGCCATCAGAGACTGTGCAGAGGTACGGGGCATCCACCTCTCCAGGCACATTCCTTGCAGGAGTCCCACGCTAAAGCCCTGGTTCTGCTGTATGCTGGAAGAAGGGACAAAGAGGAAACTGCTGTGAAGAACTCCAGAGTGTTACGTGAAGTTTATGTTTTCCAAATCTGTTGTTTTATCAGCAATTTTTTGGAAAATATATTTGTCTCACTGCTAATAAAAGAAGTGGCTCCACTGAACTGCTGAATTTCTTTCCACAAGAAAGGAGGATTTTTTTTTTTTGCATGTGTGCATGTGTGCTATCTTATCTTCCCGATCTTGAAGCTGTTTTTCAAGCCATAATGTCACAATTTAATTGGGGGAGAAGCCTTAATCACAACTTGCAAACAAGGTGAAAATGGAACATTTTTAACGATTGCTTTCCAAAAAATAGATGGAACAGGGGAATGCTGACATTGCTTTACTTTTGCCAAAGGCTGCCAACACTCTGAGGGAATAAGCTATTCAGCTGGCGAAAAAGTGCTGAACAAACACTGAAGGAGCTAAAGGGATACTCCCAATCATGATATACTCGCTTTTCACTCTATCTCCTGCCCCAGTCTGATGTCTTGCCCCTCACAAAAAAAAAAAAAAAAAAAAAAAAGAGAAGAAAAGAAAAAGAAAAAAGGGAAAAATAGAAAAAAAAACGAAAAAAAAAAGAAATAAAAAATAAGAAAAGGCAGGTTGGATTAAAACAGTAGCAAGAGGAATTGGTGGATCCTGAGAGTTGGCAGGGGTATTAGTATTTTGTAACCTGATCTGTCATGTGACCAGGGCCAGGCAATAAAAATAAGTCTCCTACCAGCCCTCCTGTTTGCTCAACTTTATTATATGGTGTCAGTGGAGAACTACTTTTTTTTTTTTTACTTTTTTTTTTTTTTTGGCAAAAATTTAGCAAATGAAGCCACCTGAATCATTAAATCCTGAAGGAAATCTGGCAGAGAGCTGGAGGAGGTTGTTGCTGCACTTCCAAGTTTTCCTGGAAGCAAGCATGTACTGAAGAGAAAAGGAGAAGGTGAAATCTCTCCTAAATGGGTGGGAGGGGCAGGAAGCAGAAAAACAAAACTATTAGAAGTAAATTAAATTCTTGATCAACCTTAGTAGAGGTTGGCAAAGATCTGTTTGAATTAGCCAGCAAAGATTACTACTTGTTATGGACTAGCACACACACATATTCAGCTGCTGCACACCACAGTGAGCAGAAATGTAATAACATACTGTAAATTACAGTTTGCTCACCACAGAGCTCAAGATGAGTTAATAACAGATAATGGCCCACAATTCACAAGTGGATCATTCTGGTAATTCTCTTTGATCTGTAAGTTCAAGAATACCACGTCAAAGTATAGCTATGTACAGGAAAAAGAGTCAGTGTTAGAGCAAGAGCCCAGTAACAGCCTCCCCCCCTTTACAAGTCTGTCATTAGCAGTGTAAAAACAGAGATACTCGCCTCACTACCTTACTGGCCTCACCAGATCTGAGATTAATAGGCAAAGGAAAAGCCTTCTAGAGCCAACGTTTAACAGAGGCTGCTTGGGCAGAAAGACTGTTAACCCTGGAATAGCTACCATAACATCTCTAAGCCCTGTGACAGGGGAGTAGAGCAAAAAAATTTTAACAAGAGGAAGGAACACTTATTCTTTTATTCTGGTATTAGGTGGATTTCCAACAAAGCAATCAGTTGGTTACATTTGTACATGTGAATGTCAGTCCTGAGATTGGGTCCTAACCTACTTCATAAGTGGCCCTTGTGAAAAGAAATAAAGGACATGCAAGGGGACAGTGATCAGAGACCTGTTGATCAAGAAACGTGTGGATCAGAGGCACAAAGCAGTGTTATTTGCTTCATCAGCTGGTAACCCTGAGAAAGAAAAAGATTCTGAATACCTTATAGATTCCAACAGAGAACTAAACAAGGCATTTTAGAAAGATCTTTTTGAGACCACCAGAAAGCTGCTGTGTGAGAAGCTTCTCCTGGTGAAAAAGCCAGCTTCTAAAGAGAAGATCTCCTCAGGTTCCTTTTGTGTTAGGAGCTGATTCATTTACCCTAAGCTCTTCCCTAAGCATTTCTGTTCATTTTAGTGAATCCCTCCTATTCTATTTATTATCATGTCATATTTACACATAATGAGTTTGAAGATGGGTTAAGTGTAACCTTGAGTTCAACAGACACTGACTTTCATTGTGTAATAGCAATGTTAACAGGGATTTATATTTTGTGAGGGAGACCAGGAAATAGATATGGACACATTTCTTAAAACTCTAATGCACCACATTACTATTGTGCAAATCAAAGCCTATCTGAGTGAGACACAAAAAGATTTTTTGTTGGAAGAGACCTACATAGTTTTGAAGTACCATCCAAATTTTAGAAAGCTTCCCTGTCAAGGAAGATAAGGGATGTATATTTACCATATTATTAAGTATCTCACACATGCTTGAAGTGGTTTTGTGACAAGCCCCCATCTCACAAAAAATGGGGGGGAAAGGCTGGAAGAAAAGCCCAGATGCAGAGCTGTTCATGTGTACAAGTGATGCTGTCATCTCTGCTCTCTAGGAGCCTGCAGTGGCATGTATGTACTGAGCCCATGAATAATGCTGTAGTGCTTGACATACTTCTGGGAACAAGGAAACTAAAGAGCCAATTCATTTAACTCCCAAAGTGTGAGGAAGGGCCAAGGGACAAGAAGCAACATGTCATCATGTGTGTTTAGTTTGAAGGACAGAACAACAAAAGACAATCTCACATTCCTCTAAATCCAATGCAAAACACTGGAGGAAAATGGTCAGATAAAAAAGGAGAGAGATGCAACTTGAACACCCACTCTGTGTTTTGATTGGTCCTGCTGACTTTCAGCTGTGAGTAGAGCAGAGCAGAGTGCAAGAACAGCCTGTTCTGAAGGAGTGCACCTGCGAGGTGACACAGCTGAGCTGTCCTGCCTGTCCCCTCCCGCTCTCAGTCCTGGCCTGTGGCTGCTGCCACCACTGCTGGGAACTGGCACTGCACTGCACACACAGACATCAGCCAGAGACTGTGGCCGTGAGTGTGGCACCGTGGGTTTGTGACATAAGCTCAGCATGGTTTCTGTGGGTCTGTGTAAGTCATCTGTGAACTCTAGAATGCAGGACTAAGCCTGAACAATATGAAGCACCTTCTGGGTGCTCTAGAAATGGTATTTCAAACTTATACCAAACCTCACACCTCCTCTCTCCAGTGGCAAGATCATATCTAGTCATCACTTCATTTAGTATGGCAGCTTTTTAAGTAGACACAAAATGGCTGGTTAAGAGCTGTGCAAAGCATCAGGGAGGTAATTAAGTTGGAGCTCAAGAGTAATGAGGCGACAGAGATTAGGCTGAGCATCATTTCTTTCACATCAATGTGTCCCACTTTCAGAAAGACAGAAATGCACTTGTGAAAAATTTCCACCTCACATTCCCAGTGAAGTTACAGGAATTTTCTTTAACTATATGAGTTTTTAAAGGACCAAATGAAGAATATCACAACATAGAAAAAACCAAAACCAAAAACTAAACCAAAACAAATCAATGGGAATTTTAGATCAGCAGAATGTCACCAGGGAGGATAACCTTGTTCTTGGTATCAGAGATCACCTTGTAATTAGAAAGGGAGCCACAATGTCATTGCTCTCCTCCATTTGCAGTCTCATCAGTAGGACAGAAACCCCAGCAGCATGTATTCTCTTGATACCATGGGGTGTTGCTGTCTCAGGAAGAAAAGGGTCACCTACCACCTCACCAGCACTATTTCCTGTCTCTGTTGAGGATGCCCAGCAAAGCGAGACCTTGCTGGACTTCTGAGGCTTAGGGATCACAACAAAAGCTGCAGTGCCTGTAAAACAATAGTTTCTTCATAACTCAAGCAATGATGTCCGATACAAGACCTGCACATCACAAAAAAAAGACAATCAAGTTAGTTACCAGATCAGTGAGGTGACAGAGACTGGCTTAGACATCATTGCTCTCACCTCCATAAGCCCCAGTTTTGGAAAAACAGAGAGGTTTTTTTTAACTGTTTTAACCAGATATTTCCAGTATGATTCCCTTCTTGTAAGAGTTGCCAAGCATACCTACTTGTTCAAGATTTAGTGGTCCATTTTGCTCTTCCTTAAACACTCTTCCAAATGTGCCGACACTTTCTAGGAACAGGGTGGTGTGGGGAGGCCACTCTGCACAGCCAGCAGCTGCCCTGGGTTGGCTGGGTCAGCGGCTGGAGGAAGCAGCTTCCTGTTTTGCTGGTGCTCAGTGCCACTTAACAATAGGGGGAAAGAAAAACGGCAGGATCTAGGCATTGCAAAGCTGTTTTCTCCATGAGCTGTCCGCCTGCCTTCCCCCTCTGCTCCAGCCGCCCCCGCCTCACACAGCCACCCCCCGGTGGATGGCAGCACCGGAGAGCAGGCAGAGACGCTCCGGGCTGAGGGACAAGGGCTTGAAGGGATCTCTGCCATATAAACAGCCTGGACTCCACGAGAGTGAGTCTGAAACAGCAGGCTGGATATTACTAGCTTGTGTCTTTTCTTCTGCCTCCTGCGAGAGAGAAAATGAGAATCATGTGCAGAGCTTCTGGAGCTTCAGTGTCAGCAAGCATCACTCGTGCCTTCTTACAACACCCAAAACATCTCGTCCATCACAGTAGATGGTTTTCAACACCATCCTGAGATAACCATTTCCAGCAGTGGTCAGTTCATTAGGGCAGGAGCAGCACTGGCCGTGATTTCTCATTCTGTCTTTCTGAAACATGTCCTTCTTCTCTAGTGGTTTGCTCAGTGCCGAATCCTTAATCCACTCTTATCAGCTCATGGAGTGTTTTTACTCTCCTACTTGCCTCCTACTGCCTACACACTCAGGCAACATCCCTTGCTACCCTGACAAGTTCTGGTGATGTCTCTCCATATCCAAATCTGACCTCACTTACTGGCTTTGTTTATCAAAAGCTTCTTCTGAGATTAAGGGTTGCAGAGGGTACCTCTGTAAAGCAGAAGAATCTAAGCATTGTAACTGTGAGTGGAGCCACTCAGAAACAGGTAGTGCAGGTGCCCAAACCTTAATCTGGGTTTGTTGCTCTCCCTGTCCCTTTATTTCTGCCTCCCCCTCTGTTTCTGAATACGTGTTGTCTTCAAAGGCACACAGGGCAGCAGACAGGAGCCCCAGGCAGACTGGAAGTCACAGGCTCTTTGTTAGTGCTCAGGCTATAGAAATCACAGGTGAGTCACCCCTGCTTGCAGGAGCAGGTAACCTGGACATTGCCAATCAAGCTCTCAGAGCCTTAAATGCAGTCCCGACAAGGAAATTATCAGAAGCAATGCAGATATTACAAATGCAGTTCCTTTGTTATTGCCTGTAGCCTTAAAAAATTCTGCAACAATTGACCCCTACAGCTTTCAAAGTTCAGGAGTGGCATTGCTTGGACATACAGTGTGCAAGTATTGTGCTAAGTTTACAGAACACTGTGGCAGAAACCTCCTTATCAAAGAATTTATTTTGTTAAAATTTTTGTTTGCCTGTTTGTTTTTGTAGCGAAACCTCAATCCCACCTGTTGGCTTTTGTGTGGGGTTTTTTTTTCAGAGAAGTTATGATTGGGTTATAAAGCCAGTAAAAAAGCAGTTAAATCTTCAGGACTTAAACTGCCAAGCACAGAGAGAAGTTTTACAGAGAAGTCAGCCAGTGAGACACAGTAAATGTAGGGCATCTATCATGCTTAAACCTTTTAATGACCCAACATTGTTTTATCATCATTTGAACACAACAGGAGAGCTGAAATCCCACTGAACTCCATTGGAGGATGAGTATTCTAGGTCTTTATGATGAACAGTACAAAAGAGATATGTTTGACAAAAAAAAAAAAGCCCCCACAAATCCTAGGATGAAAGTGACTTTGTCTATGCTAAAGGTTTACCTAACATTATTTTGCAATCAAGGTATGGTGTTCTCTCACCCTGGTCTTTCCTTTCGTTGTTTTCCCAGACTAGACTGAAGAGTATCATTAACGCAATTTCTCAGAAGGCATCTGTCATCTGTCACATGTGTTTATATATCCATGCCTACTGTGTGCAGTCTGGGAAAATCCCCTAGTGTTCTTGAGGGAGAATAAAGACCACAGGGATGAGCAGTGGCATGACACCAGCTACCCATGGAATAGCAGCGTCTTCAATGTTGTGTTGCACTCAGTGCTCTTAGGACAAGTTAATTATCAGGTTAAAGAAAGATAATTAACATAGGAAACTACATCATTATTCACCAAGACATCTAATGCTATCTCCGGTGCCTGTTACTCTTGCTCAACCAGTTCAGCTCTTAACAGTGTATTAGTCATCTGACCACACTGAACATCAATCTTTCACTCCTCATTACACACTCAAATACAAGCTACAGTATAGACATGCTCCATCCTGTAATTACAATATATAGCTGTGCTATAAAGTCTATTATGTCTAGAGGTTAGACTCAGAAACAAATTAATTAATTGCACTTTCTCCACTTCTAGGCTAAGATAAGATTTTGTTGCTTCTTTTCAGTAAAAGACTGCTTTTCCTGTAATTAATGTGGCTTGCTGTAATAAGAAGTATGTCAGCAAGAAACTCCTCATACAGGGGCAAGCAACAGGCATTTCATCATCACAGGGCACCTGATTATCAGCATTATAAAGTTATCTTTTGGCAGAGAAGCCTTGGCAGCAAGCAGCCTCTGTGGTGTGAGATTAGCAGTTCTGCAGCAGGCCAGAGCCCCAGTGACAGCCCAGCCTGGGGTGCATGCTGTGGCAGTGCTGCAGGGGGGATGCACCCCTCTGCAAAAGCCGAGTGCTTTCCCATTCCGCTCGGTGACGAGGGAATGCCTTCGTGCCTTCCGGAGGCGTACAAATTGAAATGCTGGATTTAAATTGGATTACACGATGTGTCGGATGGAAAATGTCAGGGTGGTCTTTGGACTGTTTGAACGCAAGAGTCTGGAGAAAGCTAATATTTGGGGGGCTCTGTCAATAAGGTTTTCATTCCTTTTTTTGCTCTGTGGAGGACAGGACTCCAAACTGATTCCCCAAATTCTACTGCTTGTGGATCAGTAGTGTGATCCTCCTAGGGACCAGGACTGCAGTGTGGCAGGAGAATGCACAGGTCTTGCACTCATGGGTGCTGTAGTTAGTGTGGGCTCAGAGAGGCACCAGAGAGACAACCCATCCTGGCTGAGGAAGACACTCATTCTTCCAAGAATGATTTTACCTTTTCTTTTTCTCCTTTCACACACAAAAAAATTTTCCTCTCTTGTTTCCCTCTGTCTCAGCTCTTTCCCTCCTATCAGTCACTTCTCTGTCACCGTTCTTCACCATTCTGTCTTGCCATTCTTCTCTATCACAGTCATGTGCTGGCTGTCACCCAGGGTGGCTTTCACTAAGCAGGGCAGTGACCTCACTAACATCCTGCCCTGCCTCTGGTGGCACTAATGTCAGAGCTGGAGTAGCCATGGTGCAGTCCAGCTTGGAAGGTGAATCTTTTTGCTATTCAAGACAGGGCAGTTCTCACATCCCAGCACAGCCATGTCCAAAGGGAGAGTGTCGTGCTGCTTGTGGTGTGGTGTTCTGGTGCAGCAGCTCAGGCTGCTGTAGGCACATCTGTACAAAACAATGGCTCCCTACCCAATGCACCCACAGCTTAAGTGACTTTTATAAGCTTAGCATGCTCAGAATCTCTAGTGAAAGCTGCAGGGCATTCGAAGAGCAAGTTGGGAAAGTCCTGCTCTCTGCAGAATGAAAGTCTCTGGCTGAGGAAGAAGACAGGTATCACTTTCTCTCCTTTTCTCCACTGTTTTGCTCCTAGTCCTAAGCTACAAAACAAACCCAGGATTTCAGGGAACATTCAATCTCCAGCTTGTTCTCAGCTGATCCTGTTGCAGGGAGCAAGTTCCTGGCTGATTCACGAGCAGTAAAAATAAACAGTCTGGGGAAGGCAGGGAGGAGGGAGGGAGACCGGTGGTTACAGAGGAAAAAGTAGGAGCTACAGCAGCTGGTGTTTTCTTTGCTGGTTCTTTTCAGAGGATTTAGGCAGGTTGGAGATGTAAGTGATTAATGGAGAATGATAACACCTCACCCCCCTCCTCCTTCTCCTGGAAGGAACATGAGTCTTTATGCATATCACTGGTCTCTCAGCTTTAACCTTTCCAAGATTTACACACTCCATCCACTCCAGTGCAGTGCTGTGGAGCTGACAGCACATCTGGGTGTATTAACTGTACACTCTGCGGTTTTTGCAGAATGCTTAGGGTTTGTTCTCAGTGTTTGCTGTACTCAAAGCCCTGAGACTTCTCCCATGGAACTGACCAGACTGAAGACAAGCTGCCACACAAACTTGAGACTGTTTTTGTTTTTTTCTAGCCTCTTCTGTGCATAGATTAAAGGCTACAGCTATGTATTGCAAAACACCAGTAACATGTGCCTCCTCAGTGGTATATGAAATAATGACCAGAGGAACAAGCTTATATGAAAAATTGCCATTAAATGTAACAAGGAAGAAATAGAGAGAGCAAGCTTAGGATGGAGCTTCACAAATTATTAATATATTATGATGCATAAGGTTCCACCAAGTCCTGGCATGGACTGCAGATTCATGTGCATTAAGAACAGCATGCATGTTTACTCACAGGGCAATTTAATCTTTAATGATCAGGACAGGACACTGTGAGGTATTAGTGAGAATGGGAAGCTGTCATATCTTGGTTCCTGGTTGAAATTCAGACCAGACTGTGTCTGGCTGAAGGAGAAACACTCAACTATTGGTTGGTAGCTTCTTTGGAAAATGAGCTGCTTTGCAACTCCAAATAGAGTTTTCTGTCACAAAATCGCCGCTGCCAAAAGTGAGGATGGTGGTAAGATTTGCAGACAATCTTTCTAGCAATGAAAAAGGACAGGGAGAACAACCAACCAGTACCTGTGTGCAGTGTAGTGGAGGGTGCTGGGTGGCAATCACACAGCCATCAGCTGATGTTACCTGCCCTGAGCTCAGAGAAGTCTCTCGCATCTCCCACGAGCACACCCACCACCACATACCCTGCTTGTGGGGCAGGCTGGGGCGGGAGGACAAGGGGCCTGGTAAAGGCTGAGCTAGTCACAAACACACAAACTGAACTTGCTTCAGTTTTAAGGTCCGAGACTGGCTTTTGCCAAGACAAGTGCTGGCACATCCTGCAGTAAAGGGGAAGGGGGAGTGCGAGGGTGAGAGGGAGCGGGGTGGAGAGGGAGACCAAGAGAGACAACTGATTATCTTTTTGTCTACCATGCTGGTCCTGTGAGACAGGGGAAATTTATAATGCACATACATACTCCAGGGTTTTCAAGGGCTGTCTCTAGCTGTATATCATATTTCCAGGGGTCAAATGTTTATACGTTTTGTCTACAAGAGTAAAAATGTGTATTTTTATTGGGGAGTGACTGATCACAGGAGTGAGCCAGAGTGCAATACATTAAAGAAAAGGCAAGTTGCTTCACTTCTGTGAGGTGGTGTAGGCTCTGTGCCCCAACTTGACCAGAACTGGTTTATCAGTCACACCACAACACCTTGACTGCATTGCATCCTTCCTTCTGAACAAAACCAAGCCATCCTGAATAACACCTGAGGACACTTGTTTATTAAGCTTATACCAGTTTTGAGAATTCTGACATCTTTTGATATGTAAATGCTTTCCTGGAATCAGTCTGCCCACATAACTTGTTTACCCTACAAGACAGAGTAGTTGCAAGCAGCACATCACATACAACTTACATGTAAATGATGCTGTAGCCACATTGATGAACTTTGTCTAGATGGGCACTCTGTAGATCTTGAACACAACCAAAGTGACTGGCTATCTATAAAAAGCAATACAGCTTTTCTAAATAACATTTCTAATTAAGTTCAACAAAGATAGGTGCCAGATTCTGCACCTGGGACAGGAAAAACCGGGTGTACATACAGATGGGGGAACGAGACACTTGAGAGCAATGCTGTGGAAAGGAACCTGGTGGTCCTGGTCTGTGGCAAGCTGAACATGAGTCAGCAGTGCCCTGGCAGCCAGGAGGGCCAGCCCTGTCCTGGGGTGCATCAGGCACAGCATCACAGCCAGGCAAGGGAGGGGACTGTCCCCTCTGCTCTGAGCTGGGGCGGCCTCACGTTCAGGGCTGGGGGCAGTTCTCAGAGCCACAGTATGAGAAAGATATAAAGTGTTAGAGAGGATCCTAAGGAGGGCACCAAGGATGGGTAAGAGTCTAGAGGGGAAACCAGAAAATAGTGGGTGGGATCACTTGGTCTTCATCCAGGAGGAGACTGAGGGAAGACCTCATAGCTGACTGCAGCCTCCTCATCAGGAGAATCAGAGGGGCAGGCACCAATCTCTTCACTCTGGTGACCAATGACAAAACCTGAGGGAATGGCCGGAGACTGATTCCAGGAAGAAGGTTCTTCACCCAGAGGCTGTTTGGGCACTGGAACAGGGTCCCCAGGGAAGTGGTCACAGCACCAGCCAAAGTTCAAGAGGCATTTGGATAATGCCCTCAGGCATATGATGTGATTCTTGGGGTGATGTGCACATGATCAGGAGCTGAACTTAGATGGTTCTAGTGAGTCCCTTTCAACTCAGCACATTCTATGAGCCTAGGTTTATGAGGAGTAATGTAGTCAGACCTTTAATGTTGAGAGAAAGAGGGCAAATTAGAAGATTGCTGCAAAGAGAAGTCTTTGCCTACTTTTAGAAAATGGTAAATCCAAATACCATTTGGACACACACCACTATGAGTCTGTCACTATAGGCCACTGAACACTCTTGGGTATTACCCAAACAGGTTTTTATCCAGTTCCTTCTCAGGAATCACACCACCATTCCTTCATAAAGGAAGGATTGCTGCTTTGAAAGACAGATATTGCTTATAACTCACCTTTATTGAGGAAGTTTTAGGGAACATGGTAGGATTTTTAAGGCCTTGAGCAACCTGGTCTAGTGGTAGGTATCCCTACCCATGGAAGGCAGGGGTTGGGACTAGGAGATCTTTAAGGTTGCTTCCAACCCTTAACATTCTATGGTACATTTGCTAAAGCCAGAAGTCCTATGAACAGCCTACAGGCAAAACAAATACATATTTCTTACAGGGTAAACTAACTGCTTCTCACTGGTCCTACTTTAGTTGCTGCCTCCAAAGGCAGTTTTGTTGTTTTTCAACAGATTGCCTCAGAGTTGATGGAGAGATACTTTCCATGGGATGACAAGCCCCGCGGCCTTTTAGTCATCCTGCATGCATCAAGCATGCAGCACTCCCAGGAGGTGTTGTAGTACTGCCCATGCCAGCTCAGCTCTGCCTTCTCCTGACCCCTGAGTTGCCTAGTGCTAGGTGCTTGTTTTCCATGATGAGCCAGTTCAAGCTGTTCCCACTCAGAACTGCAGTACTTGGGTCTTTTTTGTAGCTACCCTTAAAATAGGAGGTCTGTCCCACTTGGCCTGAAGTATCTTTCTGGGTACCCTACTGCATACTACACAAACACAGGCACTTGCTGAGTTACCAATTCAGCCAGGAGCAGGCAGAGGTGTGGGCTGTGAGATGTGGAGGGCCTGCAACAGCTGACAACATGCCTGGCACAGCACAAGGTGTTACAGAAGACAAAGCCCAACCTCGGGGGAAACCATAGCTGACTTCCATGAGTGTTTGTGCAAGGCAGGCAGCTCTCGAGGACAGTGTCATGTTTTCATGTGTGTTTAAACAGAGCCTAGCACAACAAAGTCCTTAATCCAAACCAGAGCTCTTAAGTATCACAGTAATGCAAATTAAATAACACTTATCATACACTTTCCCTCTCTACTCACCAGGTCAGGCATGAGGGAAGGCCCCCCTTGTCACTGTTGGGAAGGAGCTGGGCTTCACATCAAGCTGGGCACATCTTGAGGCTAAGCTCAGATAGTTACTGCCCATTAGCCAGGCTGCCCTGCTGGACCTGCAATCAGGCTTCCTCCTGAGAGGAGAAGTATGTTTAGTCTATACCCGAGAGAAGTGTTAATGTCATTTATCCTGTGTTTGCCCCAGCTAAAAGAACATGTTTGTACAATTACTGGGGTTCAGCTAACACTAGTATTTTTGCATGCCACAGCAATCTGTCAGAGTCTATAGGACCTCTTTTAGAAAACAGATAAAATGGAGTTGGTAGAGAAAAATTCTCAGCAGACATTTGCTGAATGTGTACTTTTTAAAATAGTCCGTGCCAGTTGCTGTCACTAAATTTGATGAAAGTTCTAAGACTTCTAGCAAAATATTTCTGATCCCAAAAGAAAATACGTTTCAGTCAGTTCCATCTATTCTGTAATCCAGCATTATTAGTTGGCCCATTTCCCACAAGCAGAGTGATGTACAGCAGGTAATCCTACAGACACAAAGCTTGTCACAGCTCATCTGCTTCCATGAAACTGCATTAGAGTGAATGATAACTGAGGATCTGCTTGTGAATGAGCAGATCACCTCTTCTAGTTAAAGGAAGCAGGGAAGAACTATTAAAATAATTAAACATACACATATACATCTACATACACAATCAATAACCAAATTTTACTGAAAAAAAATGCAAACAGTATTTGACCACTCACTGAACTTGGCTGGCAGTAGAAAACCACCTTCACAAATAATATCATTGTAAAAAAAAATTAGACCCATTATTTCTAAGTAATATAGAATTAATACGTATAGAACAAACATGCAGCATTCAAATTACATTCAACAGATGTGTTCAGTTAGCTGCTCTATACAGGCAGTATCATTTGAGAAGAAGAGGTTCCAGACACTACAAAAGATCAGCATTGTGCCTTTAGCACTGCAAAGTTTTAAAGAGGTTTAAAGAGGGGAGCAAGATTGTAAGTTTGCTTATCAGTAACAGCTTTTTTGGAAGGCAAATGTTGAGAAAGATGAGTGATATTTATGGTAAGATTAAAAGTATGTCTTTTGGTAGGGCATTTGATGAGTTTTGTAGGTAAGTACACCGGGTTAATGGTCTCTTTCATATAGAAACAGTATCCTCAGCGGGATTTGCTTCCTCGGCTGCTCTCGGTCCCCTCCCCCTGCTCTGTGACATGAGAAATGCAGTGTTTTTAATGACTGGAGCAGGAGGGATCTTGTTATTGTGGCTGCATCACCCCTCCAGGACACAGTTCAGTAGAAGTTTGTCATGTGGCTGAGCAGAAACGATGAATGCAGGTTTTATGGAGTTCATTCCCCAAATACAAAGGAACAGGGGAAAAAAAACCCCACCACATTCATGGCTACAGGCTGCGAGAGTACACAGTTCACAGCCGGAGCCCTCCATTGATCACTGTCAAGCTGCTAGCCTGCAATGCACCTGCGAGCTCTCCCCCCTCCCTGAGCAGCAAGCCTTTACCTGCACTGCCACCTGCATGCACAGCCTCTCCCCCCAACCCATCCCCTCCTTTCTCACTCCTCTACCTTCCTAGCTGAGAGCATTCTGGTCTTCAGTGTCCCTCTGATACACAGGTTGGGTCTAGGGAGAGCTAAATCACCCCTGTGCTTGGAGGCACGTGGATATTCACCAGTTAATGTCCCCCCAGGCTTGTTTCTCTGCTGCCCTTGCCTGCCTCACCTCGGGCATTGCCTCATTTCCTGTTTGCTCCTAGCAGCCACCTCCTTCGCTTTAACTCCAGACCATTATGCAGGCTAATATCACACAGGTGGAAGGGGTAAACATTAAAAAAACCTCCCAACAGCCCAACATGTCCTTCCTCTCCTCAATGGGCATGATGATATTGTCAGGAAATGGGTAATAGCTGCAGGTGCTAGAAAATTAACTACATGTATAAGAATGCCTAGAGTTTGAATGTTGAAAATATACAGACAAATAACTTTGACTGTGAATAGGTTATTCTAAATAGGTAAGCACTAATGCAAGATCTCCTTGACAAAGCACCTTATGCACAGTTCTGCTGTAACAGCAGCTGTCTTGCTCTAAGCAAGTCCCCCAACATCATAGGATGCTTTGGGTTGGAAGGGGTTAAAGATCGTCTTTTCCCAGCCCTTCTGCCATGGGCAGGGACATCTTCCACTGGACCAGGTTGCTCAAAGTTCCATTTTACCTGGTCTTGACCACTTCCAGTGATGGCCCATCCACAATTTCTCTGGGTAACCTATTCCAGTGTCTCAAGACCCTCACAGTAAAGAGTTTCCTCTTCCCTGGACTGGGAACTGCCACTCCCTCACCTCACCTCACCTTATTCTGATCTCTCCCCAGTGTGTTTCCCTCTGCAGGATTTGGGGCCTTGGTTGCAGGAAGCAGGTGACAGTACCAAGAAAAAGCAAATGGCCTCCTGCTGTAGTATGTCCATGGGCAGGTCTGAGCATACCTATGTGTGCACACACTGGTCTGGGCTGATCATTTGAGGTTCATGAATGGATCACATGCTGGCCTTTAGAGGTTAGGCACTCGGAAATTAAACTCAGAAAATTAACAATTTTCTGACACAGGCTGGATCATTTAGTTTGTTGGCATCTATGTTACAATAACTTAAGGTGCACTTTTCCCCAGGAGAAGGCAAACAAGGCAGAACAATATCAAAAGTTGCTCCCTTGGCTTTACTTGTCAACTCAGGTCTGGGAAACCCTATCCCTGAGCCCATTTCACCAGCTCTCCTTTGGATCAGTATAATTGTTAGCTGTCAATAACTCACTGCATTTACTGCTCTCAGCTGCTCAGGAGGACATGGCAGACTCTGAGCCGGGTTACTGCATGATAACAGCAGTTCTTAAGTCAAATGGGATAATGAAGCTCTCCCTAGATGGTGACAAGCTTTGGATTTCCCATAGAAACGTGTGATTGTGCCTGTGTCTTTGCCTGCTGCGTTGAAGACTCTCCCCCTCTTCTCCTTCACAGGTCTGGTTCCCCAGCCCCAGCCCCAGCAGTGGTGGAGCTGAGTGGCTGTGGGCACTTGATGCTGATTAAATTCTGCTGACTGAGGAAGATGTCAAATTCTACCCAAAGCAGAGAGCCGCCAAGGAAAAGCTGCTTTTCTTTGCTTTTGACAGCTGGAGCCATGAATTTAAGCAGAGGTCTCACCTTCAGGCAAGTCAACAGCTGGGCAGGGAGCAGTCTCTCTTAAAGAGAGAGTACACCATATTTTGCTGGAGTTCAGTGTTGCCAGGAGATGAACGAGCTGAAGTGCAAGAGAACATTTATGTAAAACCCCAGGTGCAGCTGGGTTTTTGTTGTCAGGTTGTTTTTGGGTTTTTTTTCTTTTACTAGAGAAAGACCAAGTAACAAACAAGAAAGAGGAAATGAAAACAGTCTTAATTCCCACCCTTGGTGTTTCTCATCTTTCATTTCCCCTGCCATATGAACAAGGAGAAGATCAGCATGTGTCTGTACGGGAAGTTCCCAAACCCAAAGTCCTTTTGCTAAGAAGTCCATGCACTGCGTCACATCTATTTTTATACTTTTTATACTGTCTTTGTTTTTATATATATGCCATGCCACGCTCAGGAAACAGTGGCTCTTTTGGTCAGTAATGGGGTCTATAAGACTCTTCCCTGTTTCTAAATCTGTCTGTGCCCAATAGCCATCCAAGGCTCTTTCTGCTGAGGAACTGCTTCTTGCCTTTGCAGTGTGAAACCTGTGTGCTCAGTTCAGGGGCCAGTGGATGGGATTTCCCACAACAAAATATCCCTGCCCTAACTAAATCACTGCAAATATTACTGGCAGTATCACCTGAAAGACTGAGGGCTGAATGGCTTCACTCACACACTGTACTTTCTGAGGCCAAAAGAGAAACGTTGTCACTGCAGGGCGAGGCTGTGTGATACCTAATTTTCGGTCCCATTGAGCAGAAGCCAGGAGCCAGAGGAGGTTCAGACCTTGCAGGAGGCAGGGACAGACACAACTCAGATCTAAGTGCAGCGGGAAATGTGCAGCACACAGTGAGTCACATGGCCACTGTCACATCATGTAATTTGTGTGTGTGATATCTTAGCAGGTGCAACTGGCCCAGAGGTGTGAAATGCAGGGGAGCCTTGCTTATTGCCCTTTCCTACCCTCCATAGAGCCACAGCTGCTTACAGTACTCTGGCCACACAACAAGAAATCTGGGGGTATTCCTAAACTCTCTTGTGGGAAAGCCAGCTTTAGGAAAAGATTAGATATTAGTTGGACCAAAAGGAAAGTTTATAGCTGTCTAGTTTGCAGTCAGATGGTAAGGGAAATGCACAAGCAATCCTGAGCAGGGCAGGGAGGTCAAGGCTCTGGCTATTGTGTGTCCTAGCCAGTAGGCATCATAACCATAGTCACTCTTTTTCTCTCTGACATATCAAATTTTCTTTCCCTTCCCAGCTGAAGACCTCCAAGAGAAGAAATGTCCCACCCCAGTCTCTCCCCTGATCATTGTCACACTTTCTAGGGAGGTGGGAAATGTGAATTTTAAACCCTTCTTTAAGGGAACTATGTGCATCTCCACAGTACCTTAAAAATGTAAAATGAGATCTCTCTCCTTGGTCAGATGGAAGAAGTCCTCATGGACTCAACCATGTTTAAGACTGTCAATTACTTTGTGGCATCTAATGTACATCCTGGGATGACTTGCAACTGCCAAGCTCTGCTGTGAAAACACAGGTTCATCATCATCATCATCATCATCATCGTCATCGTTATTGTCATCGTCATCATCATCATCATCATCAGTGTTGTTTTCGGGGGGAAAAAATATCCCCAACAAAAACCGGCAAGCATCATCCTCCAGCCCAACAGGGAAAAGGAGGGAATGGCAGAGGGAAGAAATATTTTGTGTCTGGATCTCTACTACTGTCAGTATGGAGCAGAAGTCACAGTACTCTGGCCTGCAAACACTGAAGTGCCAGTAAACACTGTAAGAGTGCTTAGATAGGATTTTTTTATGGATGTTAAGACTTGAAACACCTGTTAAAAGCAGGTATTTGCAGAGTTAAGCATAACTGAGGTTATCAGCATTAAAATTTATGGTATGGAAACCAAAATTCCATCCAGATCCCAACCTTAATATAGACAGGCCCTCTTTGGATTTTGCCTGATCAATTTCAGCATTTTTTCCATAAAATCCTTCTCTTTAGCTCCGTTAGTGGTAGAATGTTGGAGGTGGTTGTGAAAAAATGTGTTGTCTTATTTATCAGACAAGGGGGCAAATAAAAAGAAAGTTTTCTTAACTATTTTGTTATGATGGCATAGATGGACGATAAAATCCCATTTCTGCCATAATAGCAATAACTACCACCCTAAATCCTTTTCTGAAATTCATGCCAAATCTCAGCTTTCAAAGATTTTTAAGTGCAAAGGCATTTGGAACACCTGAAGAAGGTATATTTCAAGTAGAATTGAAAGACAGAGACCACTTCTTGCTTGAAAGCAAGATGGCATGGAAATCTGGTGCCAGACTTCTTTCTTGCTAGATTTTCTGCCTCATTTTACAGCCTCCTACCGTTCAGGTGGGGGGATCTGTAAGAGCAGAAACTTGGATGGTTAAGTATTTTTCTGAATCCCATTTTTAAATGCTCTGAGGCATCCACCATCAACAAGAAAGATCCTGGGTACAGTTGAAACCAGCAAGACATGAAATGAAAAGGGACAGTTTGTTGTGAGCATTGCAGCTAGAACTGCCAGCTTTGTGATTTTAGAAGAGAAACTTTACCATCAGCATAACGTGACATTTTGGTGTGATGCATGATGAAGTGTGGGTGGATTGCAACGCCACATGTTGTTATTTCAATGTATTGTCATCATCAGGGTTCACTGAAGCATTGCTGTGTTTCAGCAGAACATCATTATCTCCTCTAGCAGCTTCAGCTCAGCCAATCCTAATAGGTTCACAGATATTTAGTGTATAAAAAAAAAATCTACTTTGCCTAGATTTGCATCTTAATATTCTAGAAAACCAGATAACTGGAAGCAATTTCATAGAAAATTATTTTTAAATGTAGCTGCATACATTCATAGTGGAGGCCTCATCCTCACTTCAGTCTTTTCTGAGAAGGGAAACTCGCCTTGTTACTTCTGCAAATAAGCATGCAGTTTCCATTTCATACAATAATTACAATTAAAGAACATATTAGAAAAATATAACTAAACAATTTTCTCCCAAAGAGATAAAACTGTTCTTAAAAAGCATCAATTATAATTTTTTCTTCTAGTTCCCAGGTACCTAGTGGAAACTAAAGAATGATCCCGCTGCAACTTTTTGTCAAGGAGAGATGCAAATAATATGATTAGCTTGCTACACAAAATGGATCTGATCTTGAAATACTGGGGTAAATATCAACTATGCCTTCTAGAAATTAATCTTTAAACTAACACTAATGGAAGTCATAGGATGAAAGATTTCCCTGCCACATTGAAGATACAAGGCACAATGCACAAACCCAGATGAATTTGAAAGAGAATCCAGAATACAGTGTGCAGTTAAGTAAGCCAGGATCTGTTAAGCACAGTTGTGCATTCATTTGGATAGCAGCTTCCCACACGGGCCATGTCCTGGAACTGTGCTGAGATTATTTGAGCTGTGTGAAGGACCTCCGTGTCCCTATTACCAGGAAATAGTTAATATTCTTCCCCACTGGGGCCCACATGCACCTGCACAAGTGTGGTGTGTGGTTTCTTCTTGCAGCTGCATCTGTGACTCTGCTGCCTGCACAGAGGTTTTAAAGTGTAAGTGGAGAGCTGGTAAGGCTGCCCTTCAGTGGCACTGCAGCCTCAAGGGCTGCTGCAGAAGCACTGAAACCACTTTCTGAGGAAAGAAGTGGGTTCAGCAAAGTGTGTTTCTCAGCTGTTAATATAATATCTCCAGAAAATTCAACACTTCTTATAAATATACCAATTAATGATGTGTCCTCATAGTGCCATTCCAGAGCTGCTGTCTATTATTATCTTGATTTTTCCAGAGGAAGAAAATGAGGCTGTGAGACTAACTAATTTGCTTAGGGTCACTGAGAGCAAACCTGTGACAGATCCAGATACATGATGAAGATCTTTCCCAGCCCTGCAGTGTGGTTGTTCAGCCTCTTTGCTTCTCCCTTAGTTTGCTGATATCTGAATTCCTTAAGCAAAAGGAGGACTATTTTTGTCCCAATTGCTGAAACCCATCATTCACAATATCTGCTCCCTCTCAGGAATGAGATGATTATGGGGGTAGTAGTCAGAAGAGAGAGCTATCAGCTAGCCCTGGGCTCCAGGAGCAGTGATTAGGATCATCTGTTATTAACCACAGACGCATGCTTTGGAGCAGAAGTGCTCAGTTCTCCTCTGCATTTGAGACCTGTCTGGTGTGAGGATGATATATGGGAGGGAAGAGATTGTGTTCACTGATTCCACAAGGTGATGTGATTTAGAGGAGCTAGATGGTTGTTTTGCTCTATTTCCATCATGTGATCCCCTCAAGGCTCATATACCGCTGAAGGATCGCCAGAGTCGAAGGACTGCTTGCCCTTCACACTCCTTGTCTGCACCATTCCTTCCCCCAGCAGGCTCCCCGTGGTATGGTGGGAGAGTGACAATTGGCACATGAGCCAAATCTGCCACCTTTGGACTGATGGAGACTTTTTTCCCCCAGGCAACATTTTTAAGCCAAGGATTTCAATGTCAACCTTGCTTTTAAGAGAGTGTGCACTGTTATCTTTAGGTTTACAACTTTCTGAAAAGAAAAGGAGATTTATGGAAGAAATATGATAGTGCATATGTGCACCTTATCATGCAAGACAGGCAGACAAACGTGGCTGCATGAAGAATTACTGCATGTGGTTGTTGGTGCAAGGTTGCACAGGGAGTTTTACTTAGGTTGATGCGCAAAGCTACTCATTTCAAGCAAAAAACTACCAGGGTGAGAGATCATGTAAGTGGAAGAGATGCTGTCTTTGTTTTTTGTGTGTACCTTTTGGTGTGTACCTTTTGGTGTAAAAATTTTCCCCGTCTGTTCTAACAGTAGCTGTATTTAGGTTAAAAACACAAAATGTCTCAGCATAAATCACTGAAGTTTTTCCTTCTCTTGGAGACTTGGTTTCCTCCCTTCCCCTCTGCTTCTTGGCTTTGCTTTATTTAACCTAAAAAATAAAAGCCTCCTGAATTTTTTTCTGAGTTGGAAAAGCCTATCCCTCTGTTGCACAGCAAGTGACCCCCACTTTATCTGGTTTAGAAGAACAAAAAGTTATAGGAAAGATTCCTGGGAAATGTCTTATTACTGCTACAGCCCTAAGCCTTGATAAGAACTCCATCAAGCTGATACACCCACACATACATATGTAACAGGTGGCCACTGCTCCCTAACAACCTGCTACCAAAAGACAGTGAGGCGTTTTCTCACAATATTTAGATTCCATAAAAATTTTGAAACTCCTTTTCTGTCTTCATGCACACTGTCAAACCCCTGCCTGAAAGGCCAGGCCACACTGCAGCAAGTTTGACTTGGGGGAGAGAAAACTGGGGCAACAGGACTTCATTGTCACAAGCCCTTTTTCACATTCAAGCATTAGACTTTCCCTTAAGGAATTGAAGGATCCACCTCTGAATTCCTCTTCTGGTCTTCAGCAGCTCTGAGGGGAGCAGCTTTGTCATTAGGTTCTAGCTGTCCTGGGCAAGTCATTTGCCTGTGAGCTTCCAAGCTTCTCCACTTGACACAACTCATGCATAGGGACTTTCTCTCCCATTCATTCCATATCTGGCCCATTTTAGGCAAAGCCAAGAGCTTCAGCAGGAAAGCAAATACTAGGGAACCTTTTGTGTCAACTCTAGAGGACCTGGATCCAACATCTGCTGCTAGCCAGGCCAAATAGGAAGTAACAACAAGAGAAAGATGGCACAACTAATGACCCAAATCATGGTGGGAGGCTCCCAGGGGGCACACCTAGTCCTGGACAGCCTCACAGGTGTGAGCAGTAAGGGAAAAGCAATCCCTTCATCTGCTCTGGAGCTAAGACACTTGAATACTTCTGTGACCCCTGAGGCTAAAAGTTGTTTGTTGGCTGGCTTGGCAGCTCCTCAGCCCTTTGCTGGACTCGGAGGTTCCTCCTCTCCAGCAGGTCTCCCATTGCCTGGTGGAAAAAGCCTGGATGCCTGGAGGTTTTGCCTCAGCCAGGACCTCCACTGAGCTGTGCCCAGCATCAGGTGCTGCAGCAGAGCAGCCTTCACCTCTTGCATCTGCAGGGCAGCAGGGTCGGTCCCCAGCACCTCAGCAGGTGTCACTTTTTATCTGTGCCCCACGCATTTCAAAGCTGGTACTAAATGCAGTGAAGCCATCTGCCTCTGGCCATACCGAAGAAATTAATGTTATTACCAGTAACACCAAATAAGGCAATAAAAGACATTGCTTAGTTTGCACAACCTTTTATTTTCTTTCCTAGAACTATTTTTAGTTAAACAATTTTCTGCCAAAAAAGCTCTGTCTGTGTCCAGAACTGCCCTGGTCATCGGCGCTGTTACCAGGGACTCGAGCTTTATGGCCCTCATAACTTGGGAGGGCGAAAGGTCGAGCTGTGGAGCCTTTGTGTCAGCTCCACATTTCTCTTTAAACACATGTGAGAGACAAAGCTCCCCTGAGACCCCCATGGAAACTGCCTCCGGGGGAGGGGAGAGGGTGAGAGAGCACTGGCCTGGCAGATAAAAGCAACATCAAAAGGAGCAAGGAGCAGCTGTCCATCTGGAGAAGCAAGCTTTTTTTTTCCCTCCTTCTTCTTTTAGGAGAAAGAGATTGTCTCAAAGGATAGTCTCAAAAAATTTTGCATGGAAGGAGAAAAAAATCCCAAAAAACAACAATCAACCCACCAGCAAGGGGGAGGGCAGAAAAGCCCCCGCAGCAACCAGAAGGAGGTGCTGCTTGGCAAAAGTCCCAGGCTGGATCATTTAAATCACTTTTAGTGCCTCCAAATGCCCGTTGCTGCCTCTGTTTATAGAGTCACAGCGAGAGGCCTGAAGAGAATATATTTCCCAAAGCAACATCTGAGCTTGGGAATGAATCAAAACTCACTTCATACACAGCAAACCCTCTTCCCTCTGACCAAGCTTTTGTTCTGTTGCTGGGTTTGGTGTCAGCCTCCAATCCGACAAGAAAAATCCCACAGCTTGATGACCAGATAGCTGAGTATGTTTATTGACAGGAGGGTTTCACTACACAGGCTTTCCAGGATGTGTAATTGCCAATAATAAACAATAAACAGTCTGCCTATAGGTACTTGTATATATCAGCACAGCAGTGTAGGTGTAATTCTTTGGTGTTTCAAGCTGACAAATTGCCCATCTATACCAATAATTTACAGACACAGAAAGGTCTTACCCTAGGCTGTAACTGTTAAAATAGTTACTCAAACAAAACACATACCCACCGCAAAATGGCAAGAAAACTGCAGTCAAACTCAAGAAATTAAGCAAATCCCAGTCAACATCATAAATGGAACCGACAGAACTACCTCCCACTCCTGCCCTTGTTCAAGGGCTTCCAGTCATGTTTACTTGCACTTGAAGACGCTTAAGAAAACACTGACAATGTATTTCACATTTCAGTATTGGTTGAAAATATATTTGAAAAATCAGACAGAGAGTGATTTAAAATAAAGACAGTCTAACTCCTTTTTTGCCAATCCAGCTCTCTCAGTATTGTTAAGCTGAAAGTTGGAAATTGAGAACCCAAGAGGATGCCAGGCTGCAGCTGTTGGAGACTCTCAAACTCTGCACTGGTAAAGTGAAGATGTTGCAAATGGCCTGTAACACATTTATCTATCCTGTGCTATTCCTCACATGGAAATACCTGAAAGATTCCCACACGTCCAGCAATGTACTTCATCCCAAGGGGAGAGGGGATGAAGGACAGAAGCAATAGCCCTGTTCCCTCACAAGGTGGACAGCACACTGGGGTGCTCCCTGCCTGCAAAGTCCAGCACAGCATCACTGCTCTGATACAGGAATCAGATCTTCCTTCCTCTCAGCAGTGTGGGTACAAGCCACAGCCAGGGGCAGGTACCCAGCCAGCTGCACCCGACAAGTGGTCAGCCCTGCCCTGGTGATCCCTGACACCCTGTGGGTTGTTTCACAAGCGTGTCTCGAAACAACTCAGCTCATGCAATACCATCCATGCAGGGCTTGTGCATCTGCAGAGCGGTGAGGGGGAGCACGACCCCATTCACAGTTCACCCAGGGACACTGATGGCTTCTCTTCATGTCTGCACAGCCTCCCACAATGGGGGAGCCTGGGGGTGCTCCCAAAAACCTGTGGTGGCATCCAGAGGGCAGGCAAATGTGCCTGAGTGTGTCCAGCACACTGCATGCAGCATGTTGCAGGCAGTGCTGCAGATCTTGCCAGCCTGGGGGACAAGGGCAGGAGCTGGGGTGATCTCCTGGGACCTAAGCTGAGGTGTTGAGGATTATTTTAGCCAACTCACAACAGGCACCTGTGCACACTGGAAGACAGACACCTCCATCCACAGTGCTATCCCCTGTGCCAAGGGCAGAGCCAATCCCTGCCTTCCTCACGGATCCAACTCCCACCTTCTCACTGCTGGGATAATAAATACCTCACGCCTGAGCACAGCATGGGGCCAGGCTGCTCTCGGCTCCCGACAGCACGTCCAGGGGCGGCAGATTGGCAGGTTGCTGGAGGAGGGAGCCTCGCGGGCTGGCGGGCAGCCAGGACGCCGTGGCCTCCTGCCACAGACCCTGCATCTCGCAGGGCCAGCCTGCCAGACACGTCCCCTCGTCGCGTGACAGGCCACTGGGTTGTTCCACAGGCTAGAAAAGATTTGAGAAGGTCTGCTTCATCACTGAGAGGCCCATGCAGGGTCCCCTTCACTGTCCTCACTCAGCCTGGGCTTTGGAGGAGTTGGCGGGTGAGCCTCCTCCTGGTTCTGGTTAAGAATTGGTGCCCAGGGTGCTGCAGACGATTTTCATCTCCCCATGTTTCTGATAGGGATAGTCTGCATTTACTCTTCTGTTTTGCAATCCACTGTTTCTGTTCTGCAATCCACTGCCAACATCACCAGGGTGTACACCTTCCCTTCTCCATCAGTGCCAAAAGGCAGCCAGGCCAGGAGAGCTCAGGACCCACACTGACCTGAGTGGGTGGGACAGCGGTGCAGGTGAGCTCCTGGCAAATCTGGATGCAGATAGCCAGTGGCTCTTTACACCTCAGCTGTGCCTGTAGTCACTGGTGGTCTTTTACCGGAAAGCTGGATTCTGTGAGTCCCCACACATCAAACTGCTCCTTCCAGCCCCACTGTCCTGGCATGGCTCCAGTCCCAGCTTCTACAGTGGGAATAAGCAGAGAGCCTCTCCTTCCAAGCAGCTCTGGTGCCCAGTCCCACTTGCAGCCCCACAAACCCAAAATCGGGCTCTGATGATGTTGGTGAAGAAGAAAGTGCTGGTTTTCCCTCAAGAATGGGCTATCTGCCATGAACCACAGATTCAAATTGTGGTGAAGACTAGTGATGCCCATCCATACACATTTTCAGATGTGTCCTCTTTTTCTATGGATAAATATCTCCAGTTAGATATTTTTGGATATTTTTCTTTTCTTTAAACTTTATAGATTTCTCATAGTTTTCTGAATTGGTTGGCCGAGGAGGTCAAAAGCCCGTTACTGTGCTGCAGCACAACTCAGAGTCTCAGACAGGTGTCCAGGAGTCACCCCAGCAAGTCCAATGCAGAGACCTAATGTGTGTGTACTGCCCCAAACATCTAAATATCAGTGTAAAACGCAAAGAATGACAGGACACACACATGCTGTGCATCTGTCTGCAAAATCTTAAACAGAAATATGGGAGCCCTAGAGCAGAATTTGTTGCAAACGCGTTACTCAAGCCTACTTGGTCTATTCTTAGTGCCTTCCCCTCCACAGTAATGGACCATGTTAACAGACTGGTATTTGCGTGATCTCTTTGATTCCTCATTATTATCTCCCAACTGTGTCTGAAGCAGAAGTTTCTGACTTTGCTCACTCACTGGTGGCCACTTCTTGTTCCTGTGGTGCACACCGTACGAAGGCTACTCATCTAATTTCCCCATAACCTCCTGGCACAGGATTTGCACCCCACAGCTCCAATGGCTTAGATGGAATTATTCCAAACATAGCTGAATATAATTTCTATCAGAATCTGGACTGTATTTTAACCACATTTATCCTCTGACTATGTTTCAATTATGTTTCACCTTCCACAAACATTTAAAATGCCCTTGCACTTGCACACTGCTGCAGTGAGTGCAGCCCAGGAGCTGCTCTGATCAGCTGGGCAGAACATGTCAGTGCAGAACTGCGTGTTTCTGATGGCTGGACCGAAGCGGAGACCTGTGCATCTGCTGTACAGCCATCTGAGCCTGAATCTTGCCCTTTTCAGCATGCTTCGTTTGAGCATGTAAAAAATTGCTTGCAAAAACAACATCTGAAAAAAATCCTTCCAGTTTTAAGGGTAAATGTCCAGAATGTTAATTTATTAAAGCAAGTCCCACCAGACCAAGCACAGGCTCTGAAGAAATGGCCCAGAGGCGCATAGCGGACTGAGAGCAAATCCTGAGAGTTTGTCAGAGTAAACTCTTGTACAAGTTGCTTTCTTGTTGTTTCCACACCGTGCACCCCTTGTGCTCTGAAGGACTTGAAAGACCCCGAGGAAGATTGCACAATGACAGTGCTCCTGTTAATGCAGCACCCCCATCAAGCACGTGAAACTTTCCCCAGGGCCTCAAGAAGCCCTGGTCCCAACTCTTTGTTTTGCTTCACCAGAGCTCTGCCTGTACTGAAGGGGTTACTGTCTCGTACAATATAACAGTGGGGCTGACTTGGCTGGAACAGACATTAACTTCCACAGTAAATCTGGCAGGAGCTGGTAATTACAGAAAAAGCAGCCAGGGGTCATGGCCAGCCAATGCTCTGGAGTAACAGAGCAGAAAATCAAAACAGAGGGGGAAGGGAAATCATATTCATCATAGTCTTAGGGCTGAGGTCGGTCTTCTCCGAACTATCAGGAGCCTGTCATCAATTGTTATGTTTAGAAGGAGCCTCTGGAAGATGAGGTAATAATAATGTTAAACATTAACTTGTTAGTGCTCCCGCTGCACTGCAAATTCACCTCCACCCCAGCACAGCTGGGAAGGGGGAATGAACGCTCCCTGGAAACAGCCAGGAATACGGGTCACTAATTGCACTCCTGCATTTGTCCCATTTCTGGCAGGTTTCTAGTGCTAACACGTGACCCAAATGTTCCTGCTTCATGAGTCCTATGCTCTCCCCATCCTGCATTGTTTCCAATCCTCCAGAATCGGTTCTCCCCTTGCCACCCCTCCGGAGAGCGGGTGGCAGGGCAAGGGAGGTCTGCCTGCCTGCAGCGCTGCCTCCGAGCTGGCAGGGACAGCACCCATGTGACTCCTGCATGTGTGGCAAAGCCTAACACATGAAGCAGGAGCAAGCATCGAGTGCCTTCATGGCATCCTGATAAACCCTGGGAGAAAAGAAGATGGGTGATGTTCCTGCTGTCCTACAACTCCCCACAGCTCTGCACTCCAACACCTTTCCTTCCAGCCTGAGCTGAAATAGTGGCTGCAATATAGCTGTGCCTGTAAGCAGGCTAGCACTTCCTGAGAGTCCATCCATGAAGTTGTGAGGTCACGGAGGATGTGAAGGGCTGTAAAATGCAGGGCAACTAACAGGTAAAATAGTTATTTTGACACTGGAAAAGCCAAAAGCACTTCAGCTTTGGACTTTGGCTTGGGCTCTCACATGCACAGAAACCATCCCATCATCCTGATGGGAAACCCCATCCTTTGACAGAGTTGCCTAGATTAAATAGACAACATCCCATTTCAGAAACAGAGTAAAATGGGGCTTTATCCCTGGCCATGGTGCAGTTTGGCACGTACCCTCTGACTGCTGCCTGGCCTCGCCCAGCCCTTCTCTAAATGGAGGGTATTAAACCTGCCTAAAGATGTGCTGAAGCCTAAATAATCCACAGTTACAGAGCACTGCTGACATCTACAGAAGATGAGAGCCATTAAAATGGAGAATTCAATTATCAGTGGGAATATAAAAGAACATGAGGTCTAATGCACAGAAAACATGGATTAACTGATACAGATTGAGCTGGCCTCTGGAAGAAGTCAATGGCACGGTGGTCCCATGTGCTATGTACACAGTGGGCTTCCTTGTGTGGCAGCCCTGCACCACTTCGAGGGAGAAGCCCCTCATCACCTGCTGCAGAGGGGGCCAGAACAAGAGACCCTTTTCTGCCAGGCTCGCTTTCTGGCTCAGGCTGAATGATCCTGGAGAAGGCTGGAGAAATGGTTTGTTTACTCACTAAATGACTAACGAGGTGGCCCCTGTCTGGGCTCAGCGGAGCGGAGGTGGCAGCCGCTGATAGAGGCAGTGGGCGACCGGCTGGCTCAGAGAAGAGAGGGCAGGAGCCGTGCATGCCACCCCCAGGCCACTGGCCCCACCCCACTGGCTGTATCTCATCAGAGTTTACTCTCAAAGTAGTGCCAGTGTTGCAGTGACCCTATAGAAAATGCACAGGGTGGTAAAACAGACACCTGTAAGTATATGTAACACAGGAATGTGTGAATTATGGCTTTAAAAAAAAATTGAAAAGAAAATTGAAAATTATGCACACTGTCTTCTAACCACTCTCCTGCATCTCCTCCTTGCATTCATAAAAACTATTAAAAATGGGAAAAGAAAGGTTACTGGGTCAGACTGGTTGTTTGCTGCTGGTTGCCAGTCACTGCAGTACGGCAGGCAGCACCCACCACACAGCAGCCTGTCCCAGCACCCACATCCACTGCAGGATGTGACACATAAACGAGTTCTCAGTGCCATTGGTGACCACAGGGGAGGGAGCCCTGGTAGCTGTGAGCCACTGGAGCATGGGCAAGCAGTGCATGTCTGCTTACAGCACCATGTCTGCTCACTGCTGTCATTCAGCCACTGGAACACAGCTTATGGAGAGGCGAGAGGTGGCCCTGCCACTCGTGGGCCGGGTTGCAGCTGGGTAATAACCAAGCCATGGCATCACACTGTGATGTATTTTCATGCTGCTTGATGGACTGCAGTGCATGCTTGGGTCTGGGGCTCTGGCCCCTTTTCCCTGTGTTTCTATTCAAATAAAAACCCGGAACTATGATCATCTTTTTCTTAAGGAGAATTTAGTCCAATCTTTGCAGGCTCTAGGTGTGAATGTAAGCTTCAGGTGTGCACACAAACTGTGGAGCACTTCTCTGAACTGCAGGCAGCCTTTGTTCAGGTGCCACACCATTCCCAGAAACAGGAGCCCCCACAGCTGCCCCCAGGACCCACCACCTGGGTGGTGCAGTGCCACCCAGGCTTCGAGGAAGGCTGAAGGAAGTCAGTACTATCACTGAGCATGCAGCTCTTCTGTGGATACACAGGCACAGCTTCTCCCACGCAGCATTGGGGAGGCATCATTTGCTAGAATTAAATATCTCCACCAGGGTAAAAGGTTCAGGCTTGGACACCTCTGAGGGGGGTCAAACCGAGTGCCACTTGAACTTTTTTGAACCATAAAATGTAAGGACACACAAAAATAATAGTCCAGGAATCTTCAGAAGATGTGGGAACAATTCTTACTTTAAATACAAGTGCAATTTTCTCTAACCTCAGTGTCATGATTCAGCATTTCTAAAGTAAATAATTTACAATAACAAAGGCAAGAAACTAAGACGTTTGTGTGGGATCAAGGTAAAAATGAATTTTGCAACGTGAGAGAGATGAAAGGTAGATTATCATGGAAACAGAACATCTTGATCCTGCCACTAAGGAAAAGCTGAATCCTCCACCACAAAACCTAGTCTGAGTCATTGTATAATGAACCAAGCATTGCTCACAAAAACTCAGCTCTGAGCTCTTTTTTCAGATAATAAAAACAGTGCTGATATTTTTATATTGAGTTAATGGTCTTGAAGAAGAGCCACAAAACTGTACTTTGCTGTACAAATCCCTACTGAAGAGGAGAAGTAAATCTGGAGGGTAACGAAGAGATTCTGGATGCACTGTTTACTTATCATGTCATGACACACACACGCCCCAGCCCCCACCTTACCACCACCCCCCCAGCCCTCTTCTTCCCTCCCACACCAGCACCTAAACCCACTTGTGTGCTTGTTGGCAATTACAAGGTCTGTTCTCAGGGCTGTGGAGATTTACAGTAAGATTCAGAGAAAAGTAGAAACCCTCCTGCTCTCTCCTAGTGTTTGCCAGTTCCACTAACACTGAGGAGGAGAATGCCAACATAGCTTAAATCTCAGCAGACCTTTACAGAGCTCACTCAATGTTTCTATCCACATTTTACAGCTGGAGAAACACGTTCAAAGGCAGGACCTTGACACTACCAGTGTGCTTTTACAGAATGGATTCAGCTGCCTCAGAATTAGCAAGATGAGCCCTGGCATAGGCAGGTCTCTTTTCCTGGCAGTTGAGTCCCAAAGGCAGCTGAAAGCCCCCCTGTTTAAAACCATCTCCCATTAGTGCTAATGCTTCTGCTCTGGTACTAGCAAGAACGGATTTCTATGCACATTTTGCCGGGGTGGGGTAAAGATTAAATGGTTTGCCCTGGACCAATGCACAGGTTAGTGTCAGAACCAGGAAAGGTAGCTAAATCTCTGGCTCACGCAGTTAAGGATGTGTGCAGACAATTGGGCTGGGAGCTTGTCATCACCTCTTATGAGGAAAGTGAAAGGGGGAGGCCTCTTGGAGAGCATTAGTGCTTTTATTGCAGAGAGATATTACAAAAGATTGCACAGTGGAACATGTTCCAGAATCAGGAGGGAACTCAACCCTAAATCTTTTGATTCCTTTTGCAGCTGGAAACATGTCACAGCGGGATCCACTGCAGGTCCGAGTGCTGGAAAACAATGGAGATAAATGGTACAAGAAGGCTTTTCTCATATAAAAAACACATTTTTTTTTCTAACATGAAATTGTTCTCACACAGGCCTCTCCCTAACACTAGAAGGACTGTGACAAGCTGAGGAATGAGTAGACGTGGCACGTGATGTGAAGGTGGAATTCAACAGCTGATGGAAGAGATGTTGATCTAAATTACACTTCACTTTAAGGCTATATGACGCTTTTTCTTACCCTTTGACTGGACTTTCTGAATGCTTCCGACACAGATTTCCATTCTTGAACCGCAATATTTCAGACTCTGCAACTGTAAAACTCAGTGAGGAGCAGCCTGAGAGCTTGACTCCCTCACCTTGAACCTTCTTGGATGTGGTCAGGGCGTAGCCAGCCACTGATGTGTGAAAGCCAGCATTTGCTTGCTCACTCATTTGCTTTCAACCTCCACCCCCCATAGCCATTGAAATGTTGCTTTTGGCAAGAACTGGGGCACAGGGGAGGGACAATTACCACGAGCACTCATTGTTTGCAGAATGTTTTTCTTAATGCCTTAGAAAAAAAGAGAAAAGGGTCAGGTTGAAAGGTCAGCCGACCTTTTTGTTTTCTTTGGAATGAGAGATTCAAACTCTTCAGAAAATGTTTTATTAGCTCTTCTGAATTTCACTTTCCGCAGAGGTTTTCTCTCCAGGCGATGTTTAGAGGCACCAGCAAGGAGTGCCCACGCTCATCAAGCTGAAGGTGATTTAAGGAGAAGGACAGAATCTGCACTTTAGGTAATGAAAAGCAAGTCTTCGCTTCAAGTTTTGTTATGAAAGAAAAAACCCGCTTGTTTGCTGAGGAAGGAGGAGCTTGGAGAGGGAGCAAAGGACTGTGGAGTCGGTTTTACATTAGCCCTGGTCCGCATTCAGTGGAAACTCCTCGGTTTGATTCAAGCAGCAGCTAGTCACTCACACCAGGGGCATTCGCAGTCTCCCGCACAGATGGCGAATGTTTATCGGACAAGCCCGCGCAAGGGGCATTGCAGCAGTGCAGCAGTGCAGCAGTGCAGCAGTGCAGCCTCGGAGCGGGGTGGCAGCCGAGGGCACGGCTGTGTCCTGGGAAGGAGGGCTGGCATTGAGAGCCGGTGCTCCGGCTCTGCCTGCGTGACCCCTTTTCTCCCTGTGGAAAAACACAGAAAATGAGATTCCTCTCCTTTGTGAAGGGCTTTCAAACCTGATGACAAAAGGCAGTATTCAGAGCTGGGAACTATTATTGTTCTCTGGGGGCATTCAGTCCTGGACAGGTTGGAGATTCAGCAGTAAATGAGGATAAGAAAATGCCATTTACCATAGCATATATGTGAAATAAAAGACATCATTCTCTTCATTTTGGTAACTTTTCTTACCACTTCATATTTAGCAAAGTGTATTTCCGAGGTAATCCAGGTAGTTCTATTCATGCTGATGGCTCTCAGAAAGGCTGATTTATACTTTTTCATTTTCAGAGCTGCAGTCATTGAGATGTAAAAGACATGGGCACCAAAAAGAGATGTTCCTGAAATTAGGGTCCTCAGAATAGTGTGGGGCCCTCAGGGATGGAGTCAGACCACCATCTTCTCACTGTGGATATATGAGTGAGAAGAGAGCGGTTTAGCATACAGCCTCTCTTGGTCAGCAGACACTGAAAGAGTTTGAGTTTTGCATTCAGACTTCTCAAAATGCTTCCTAGCAGGAGCAGGCATCACCTCCCCCTCCACCTATACTCCAGCACACTAGTGCCAGGCCTACCTGATATATTGCTAACAGGTTTACAGCTGATTGCAGGGATGTGAGTTGTAAACACAGGCATGTCTATGCATGGCAATGAGCAGCCCATGTCAGAGATCCAAGAAGCAGGTCTAAATAGACCAGCATAACCCTGGGTGCAGAAAGTAGCTCAGGTCTTGGAAGCAGAAGAGCTGTGTCAGCAGGGCATCCATGCTAGAGGCAGCCTAGTGATAAACACTGCTACCTGATGTTGCTGCAGTGCTCATCCAACGTGGCTGCCAGACTTCCAAGGCAATGGTTCTTTGGGTTTGGGAGAGAGCTCAGGGGCTGCAACACCACAGTTCATGAAGCAACATGGACACCTTTTCTTTGGAGGTGGGAACAGAGGGGACGGCTTACCATGGTCCCTTCCTCTTTACACCTCCTTTATCAGTATGTCTGGCTGACAATTTTGTCTAGCTCAGGAAGAGCAGTAGCTCCCCATGGGTTTCAGCCAACACCCAGAGCAAGCCATCAGGAGGACTTTACATCCTCAGCAGACCTCCCAGCTCTGGATTCAACTCCCAGCTCAGAAGACAAGCCCAGATATGGCTTCTCTCCACAGAAGCAATTCTTGCTTCCTCACCCAGAGCAGCACTGCCCTGCTGTGCTGCCTGTGCAGTGCCACCAAGCCCTGTTTCCCCACAGGTACCAGACTCTCTGGGTGCTGCACAGGACAGGGATGGTGCAGGCTCATCCTCTGTTGTTTCACCAGACAGGCATCTGGTCAGCTGCCAGGGTTTGGGATGGCAGTTTGATCCTGCAGAATAAAGCCATAGATTACAGACTGGAGCAGCGTGAGTTTCAGAGATAGGCACCCAACATGAATAGGAGCACAAAAGCAGAGCCCTGACCCTCTCCTCAGGCAGGGTAACCAACGCCCTGGCAGCTCGGCCAGCGGGCGGGCTCTGTTACCTAATCTCCAGCTGTGGGCTCCGTGCCGTGCCAAGTCTCCTTTGGCTCTGTCTAGTAATAATCGTTTCTGGAGCGCCGCCAGGGCTTCCTGCCAGTTCCAGTCACACTCTACTAATGCGAGAGGCAGAGTTTATTAATTCATCGCCAAGGCCCATTGTCTGGGACACTGCCTGGCTGTTTATTTACTCCAATATGGTCTGTATTTACTCAGACAGAGCAAGCGAGGGGACTTTGTTTAACTTTGCAAGACCTTCTGCTGGAGGAGACATGTGACCTTATGCAGAACTTCAGATAAATGTGCAGAGCTCGGGAAGGACCTTTTTTTTTTAAGTGTGGCCTCAAATAACACCGGTAGCCAGTATTGACAAACTGTAGCAAAGTGTAATAAAGGAAAGGAAAACATAATGGAGTTCTCATTTGAAATACATTTGTGAGTGTTTTGAAGATAAAAGCAGAAAAACAAGCATGCACCTTAGGACTGAGGCCACGAGATAGGGATTTGCAGCAAAGGGAAAGGGCTTTGCCTACAGCAAGGGACAAGTCAAGACATGTTAACCTGAGGCCATCCTCCCTTTTCCACCGGCCTCCAGCAGCATGAGGCTGCAACTGGAGGTGAGAAGAGCCTCCTGCTGAGGACATGGAATGGCACCTGATGGCAGCCTGCTGGCTGTCATACCAAGGGGCACACAAGAGGACCAATTGTAAAGCCCATTAAAGCTTTGTCAGTCAGGAGAGTATTTTTCCAGATAATCCTGCTGTAGTGGCATAACCCTTTGTGTGAATTTCTCTTGGAATAAATGTGTCTTCTGCTAATGTAATTGAAACTGATGATTAAATATGATGATTTCTTCAGCAATAAAACCTGTTTAAGGAACTCTTGTCGTCTTGTTCTTGCTCTCACCTTCACACTGTTCTCAGTTGTACCTTCATTTGTTGTGAAATTGTGCTGTCAACTGAATCTTTGCAAGAATCTTTATTTGGGAATGAAGAAAAAAAAGCCAAACAAACTTTCTCCCCATAATACACTATATTTTCAGTCTTGGCTGAAACACCTTCATGTATTTGTATACTCGGCCAACTCAGTCCAGGGAAAGGCTACTGTATTCCTTTAATTCCCTGGTTTATTCAATGTGGTAGGAATTGTGCATGCATGTATGTGCATATACAAACATACAACTACTTACATGCATGTGTGTATTTATAGAGACAATCCCCCTGGGATTGGGGGTAGGGAAAAATACGGCCATCTGAACAGTGCATGCTCTAGTCTGGCTTGTTTTAAGTCAGATTCTCAGTGCTATTGTAACATGGTTTTGTATTTAATTTCCTGTGTTTGTAACTCAAGCCAACTTCCAGTGTTGCTTGTGTGAGTGTTTGTTTGGGTTTCTCTGAGGGCCTTTCTTTTGTTGGAAAGTGTGAGGATTTTAACATAGCTGTTAACACCGCACTAAAAAGCCTGATCTTGTTTTCATTGGGGCAACAGCTAAATCACCCTTGTTCTGCAGTGGGAGCGGTGCTGGTTTGGTGTCCAGCACCAGCATCTCCACACACCGGCCCTGCCTCTGTCTGGGCACATGGCACAGCCCTCCCTGGGGAAGGTTTCGCTCCCTCTTTGCACCACTGTGAAAGATCTGAGTGTCTTAAGCAGCAGCCCAGGCTGTGACTGACAGAGCAGGTGGATTTCATTCCTGCATCTCCAGTGTTCTTGTCTTTGGTGGACATGCCCTCACCTCTGCAGAGGGATGGGCAGGACACACAGCACTGGCTACCCCATGCCCTGCTCCATACCTTTGTGCAAACCAACTCAATGTCCCAGTTGTCAAGCCAGCACAGGAAAGCCCAAAGTGCTTCTCCCTTGGGCCTTGCCAGCGAGGCCTCTCTGGGCATGAACAAGGGCACTGCTCCCTCCCTGCTGCCTCAGGCCACCCCTCAGCGCTGCACTCTTTATGCAGGGACAGGGGACCGCAGAGCACCGATGGCAGCACCCGTGGGAAGCCCTGTTTGCTGGGGGGTGATGGTGTTTCTGTGGCCAGCTGACCACGGCACTGCTTCCCTGTGGGGGTGTGATGGCACAACCGCCCCTTCTGCAGGCGGCAGCATGGCCGCCCCCTCTGCAGGCCACAGCATGGCCGCCCCCTCTGCCTGCTGCCATCCAGGCCTGCTTGCACTGCACGCTGCCACCTGGGGCTGCTGCCCCTCCTCCACGGGCAGCGCTGCCTCTCAAACACACACAGTGGCTGACAGCGTTTGTTTGTTTACTGGAGAAGTTTTGCAATGGAGTGTGAAGAGAGGGATACAACCTCAGGGAACATACAACCACATGTGGGGTAGTGCCAAAGCAGGGGGGAGCTGATAGGAGGGTTCTGTCTCTGCGCAGAACAACACCCATCACCTTCCCTGGGTTTTCCTTTCCACTGGGAATCGGCAGCCTCCATGGTGGAAGGAGGAAGGTGCAGTAGAAGTTCAGGATGCTCTGGTCTTTTGATATATATTGTGAGGGCCATGTTATTCTTCTTGGAATTGCATTCTCCCAAAATGCCTAAATGTGAGAGGATCAGCTCTTGGGAAGTGGGTACCTGGGCTGGGCAGAGCCCAGCATTTCTCTGCCATAGCACACCATCACTGTCACTTCTCCCAAGGGCTCACACTAACACCTGCTGGTTCAATTGTAAGAAGAGTGGCCTGGTGTTTTCTGTGAGGGGTTCCCATATATATGTTCTATAGCAGCCCACTTCAGCTCAGATTAGGGAATTTTCCATGTTTTTGGGGCCTGGGGCTGGTATTCCCCAGTGGTTTATTTGGAGTAGCATGTGAATCCTAGAGGATGTGTAATCTTATGTTGACCATTGGGCCTCATTTGTGTATTTTTTTAGTTAATTTTTAAACACTGACCTAGAGCTCTGTATCCATTTTAAAATAATCCAAATTATAAATAAACAGACTGCCTAGCATGGGCTTGGAATAATAAATCAGGAGAAAAACAATTAAACACAACAGAAAAAAAAATGGTCTTGAGAGAAAACAGACATTGAAAGAAGAAAAGGCACACCAATATATATTCTAGAGGGAGAAGTAATACAAGACTGAAAGAAAAAAAAACAGCAAAGAAACTTCACGTACTTAAAAACTTTAAAAAAAGGGATTGAATTCAGGCAATTAATAATGCGGCATTAGCACAAACATCTCTGTTAGGCTTAATTACAATAGATTCATCTTAATGAAAAATCAATCCTCTAAGCAGCTCTTAATATTCACCTTCACTGCTTGTACCTGCTAACTGAGCCTGTAGCTGTATCACATCAGATTACTCACAGCTGAGCTTTCCCCTCGCCGGGGGCTGGTGAAGACAGCCTGGCCATGGGGGCAGAAGGCAACCTGGGGGCAAGGGGTTCAGCAGTCGTGATGAGGAACAGGGGGCCCATTGCCCTCCTGTGCAAGTAGCCCAGGGTGTTTGCTGCAGATAGGAGAAGGAAAAAGCAAGAGTGGCTTTCACTTGGCCAGCTGCTGAGTTTGGTGACACAGGCAGTGGTATTTGGTTCTCACTTGAGGAAGCGTGTTGGGCAGTGCAGTGGGTGGGAGCCATTTGCTGGCGCTGTGGCCCATTCACTCATGGGCCTGAACTGCCATACAGCCTGTTTACTCTGTATCATCTCTCTGGCAGCAGCCAACATTTCTTTATCCAGAAGATGCAAGAAATCTTCTATAGTGATCTGTCCTGGAGAAAATTGCTTCTCTGTTACCAGTAGCAAGAGTTTGATTTATGTTTTTCATATCACTTCTCTAATTTAATGTTGCAAATCAATGCTCTTGCACAGGACCATCTAGCTTCATTTGCTCACTCTTGGACACGGTGATGTGGCAGTAAGTCTGCTGATTAATTTCATACTGTGTCTGAAAAATAAAGGCAGTGCTTAGGTGGTCCAGCACACCACTGGACCAGCAGTGGAGTGGTGAAAATTGACTGCCACCATGGTACTAAAGGGAGTGAAGTCACCTCCATCCCTCCTGAGGCACAGACACTCACTGCAGATGTGCAGACACAATGCCAGACTCGGGGCGTTTTGCCAGACCAGTAGGGTTGGAAAGCACAGGGCATCCCTCGTGTGCCCACCAGGACTGGCAGTCCCAAAGCAGCCATCAAGCTCCATATAAAAGAGCACAGAGGACTCACTTCTCTTGAGCAAGGCGTGCTTGGTGTGCACTGCTGCTGCAGTAAGACCAGAAGGGGGCCTGGTGACTGTATTTGTCTGTAATCCACTCATCTATGAATCCTGTGATTGAAATGGCCACAGCACTGTTTCTGGCTTCACTTTTCTCTCCTCCCCTCTTCCGGGCAGAAATTCTGGTACCTCCAGTTGCCCTAAGCCTCAAGGATGAGTCCAGCTCTCCAGAGACCCATGGTATCTCCAGCATACCCCACCCAAACCTCCAGGCTTGTGTCACAGGATGGTTTAAATGTTCACAGAGCACACACTGAATACAGCACATAGCATGCAGACCTTCCCCAGCACTTTAAAACAAGTGACAGCACAATATGTAGACCTTGGTGACAGTAGTAAATGTCACCAGCATTTCTCCCCCCTTGCCTCCACTACACTGCAGAAGAAGCTCTGAGCTGGGCTCAGGCAGAAGGAGGAGGTCCAGAACCCGTTTCCAAAAGTTCATAGTTTGTCCTGTGAATCACAGAGCCTTTCTGTACACTGGTGCCACAGCTTACAAGAGCATGTTCCTCACTTCCTGACTCATTTTTCTAACCTTCCTGCATGGGCCAGTGGGTTTTCCTGACCCAGGCTCATCTCTGTAGCTTCCACTGGCAGCACCTCTGACCCTTCCCTCTGCAGTCAGGGGTTTCCCTAGCTTTCTGTGAAAGAGCAACTTGCTCTCCCAGCTTTGGCTAAGCAAGCCAACATCCCAGGGAGTTTCCAGCTGTAAGAGCTGCCAGGAATATACACTATTTCAAGGAATATACACTATTGTGCCCTGGGTCACACCTGACAAGGATGTGAAGCAGTAAAGGCCAGAGGAGTTTGCCCATATCCTGGGTATTCTATGAGACACCATTCCCCTCCTCCACCTATCCTGCTGCAAGCAAGAGAGTTCCCAGTGGGATGAAGATGAGTACCTCCTGGCCCTCATCCTCTTCACACAGGATGTAGGTGGTGTTTCAGGCTGGGTTTTCAGCATCCCATCAGTGGGTTATGAATTGCTAGGAACTAGAAGGCTTCTCTGGATGACAGAAACTAAGCCAAAGTGACAAAGCTTCAATTTAAGTATTCCAGGCAAAACCCTAACATTAGATGGGATGAACCATGAGTTAAAAACCATTTGTAAAACACTTTGGGATCCTTCCTGCATTTCAGTGACCTGCACACCGTAGCCACCTTTCCCAAATATTTAACCAACAGGCCTGACAGGAGCAAACATCCAAAGATTTGTTCATGTGATGCCTGCAGTTGTGAGGCTACCAAAGCACTTGGCAGCCTGAAGGGCAAACAAAAGGGACAAATGGCGAGTGCAGTGCATTTGTGGTTGCTTCCTTCTGGAAAGCAGTGACCTGCCTGTCCCAGCACAGTGCAGCATCTTGGATTATAGTATCCCAAACCATGAATGGCAGTGATCTGCATCAAGGAATGGTCTCCATATCCACAGGGATATTTTCATCTGACTAAACAAACACCACCATATGTGGTGTATTTAGCACTAAGTAATTCCAAAGGGTGACTGGAAGCAAAGATTCTCAGGCACCTGAGAGGATGCCAACACTGCAACATAAAGGCATGGCCAGATTCTTTGTAGCTCTGCAAGAGCTAGCTTTAATTACCTATCTCAGGTACTGATAATGCAGCACAGATTAGCTGCTCAAATATTTAGTTTTCTTGGGCCAGTTTTCCATCCAAGGCTGAGTCTCACTATGGGTAGACTGCAAGTTCTGACAGGTCCCGCCTAAACAAACTCCACTACTGTCCTGGAACAGAATAGTTTTTCAGTCTTTCACTTCTCAATCAATGACTGGAAACTGGTATACCATGCAAACAAGAGCAAAACAATCCAAAATTCCCACCACGCCACCAAGCTCTTCCCCTTTTTTCTTGAGTATGCTCCACAGGAACTTTTGGTGAAGTTTCATGAAAAGCAACCACAGGCAGGCTGCCCTTTCCATCCTTGGCCTTGTGGAACATTTGATGTCCACACCTCTGGCATGATGCATATGTTGCCTTCCGTGGATGCTCCTGTCTGGCCAGCACATTGTTTGCAGATGGATGTGCAGGCTGAGGGCTGTGGAGCCAGGACCAGCTGGCTGAATGATTGCTGAAGCTACTCTTGCACAAGGACCAGGGGGTTTTGGGTGGCAAAGGCTGAAGAGGGTGAAGCCCTGCAGTGGGCCAGCTGGGGCAGAAAAAACTGTGGTTTCAGCATTCACAGACCAAAGCAGAGTAATAAATAACTACTAAAAAGGGTTGAACTGGGGACTCCAGGTACCTGTAACATGGTAATGTTTTGAAATGAACGGCCTCTGGAAGCACTGGGTAAACAGATCAGAAGGTTTGGTGACTTCATATATTGGAGAGATAAAAATTTACACATTGCAGAATGAGGAGGAGCCAAATTCCATTCTTTGCTGACATCCAACAAAAGGCAAACATGGCAGCACAAGCTCCATGCTCACAGGCATTCAAAATGAGGCCTTTTGCCACAACTTCCAAGCACCTGCTATCTCTTTGTTATCTTCTTAGAGGAAAGGATCAGGGCTTATTTTTCTGTATTTCCAGCTACCTTTGCTAGGGATCCAACTGACTTAGTTTTCTAGCACAGACAGCAAGAAGCAGCTATTTGCTGGGTCAGCTTTAGATCCCTGGCTTCTCTATGAATCTCTCACTGGGCTACCTCTATTCTCAAAGAGCCTTCTAAATAACATATACAGTTTCAAGCCAAAAGGGAATTATGCTGTCCAGGCAGCTGTGGTTTATTTGTGTCAAGGTGGGGGCACTAATGTCTATTTGGCTATTCAGAATCACAATTCTTTCAACGTCTTCTAAATCTCAGCTTCATCATTCCTACAGAAACAGTGTCTGGTAACTATTCCAACACCTTAACTATTAAGTTGCTGGAATTGCTTTCTTCTTTCCCTGCCTTTCTGTATGCACTTTTTTCTCCCAGCAGGTTAAAAAAAACACACGCTCATAATTTCCCATCCCAGCATCAATATGATAAAACTTACCATATGCATGTTAAATGATGTTAAAAGGTTGGGTGCAAAATGATATCTTTCAAAAGGTGGTATTTTTATGCTGCTATCATTTCTCCCACTAATATTTCCTTCTGTTCTCTAAATGTTCTTTTCTTAAAGGTTTCATTTTGTGGCCCTGCCAAACTGTCTATATTTTCTTAAATTCTCATTTCCTCTGGCACACATTTCTTGCTTATAGTTACAGTAACTAAAAAAAAAGAGACAGAAAAAAGATTTTGCACAGAGCTCAATTTCCAGTATGTAATCTTCTTTCTCAATATTGCTTCACCACCCTTTTTATTCTCATGTTTCTGATTGCTGCAAACTTACCTGTTAGGTTTGGAAACTATTAATTCACTTCATTTTCAGAGCTGTTCAAAAGGAACTAAGCAAGAAGCATCCTGGTCTGATGCCTTTTATAAATTTCTGCTTGCTGTGCAAAGGCTGAATTTGTCCTTTGCTCTTGCTGGTTACTTGGGTGCTGCATCTCTTCCCTCTTACACCTCACCCCATTTTTCACAGCACCAGGGGTTTTCTGTTATTCGGTTTCCCCCTTAGTTCCCCCCTCCCCACTATGAACTGGGGGAGTAGCTGTGTGTCTTAACAACATCTAAGGCTAATTCCTGCAGCGGATACTCAGCTTTCTGGGATTCAGTGAACCAGGTTAGATAGAAAGATATTTTGTAATGCAGGACTGCTTTGGGCTCTATGAGCATTCCCTGCTTACACAGGAAGTGGCAGTAAAACACTACTAGGAAAAAAGCAGTGGAAGTATACTCTTTTCCTACAGAGCATCAGTACCACGAATGAGGTGAATGACCAGATATTTAATTTACAGTAGTACTGGGAGCAGCAATTTCCCCCAAGATGCTTTCTAGAGTATTGTGATTTGTCACAATACTATAGAGAAAGGAGTATTTCTCAGTCATTCTTAAAACAGATAAAGTGAGTCATCAAGATGTTATTGCCCAGACTTTCAAAACAAGTTCATATTTTGTGTATTGAGTTCTCTGTGTGCTTACCATAATTGCTGACTTAATCACAGTAGGGATACACACATGTGCAGGGGTAGCATAGTCAGGGACACTCCTTTTTCCCTGAAAACACTGCATCCATGCTGGTGGTGAAGTGAGGAAGGACCTCAGCATCCAGCTCCCACAGGCTTCATGAAAGACCGACATGGCTTTCACTAATCTACAGCCAGGATTTGTAGAAGACTTTGCTTGTATCAGTCTCTTTCAACATGCAGGAAAAAATAGTAATGAGTTGATGTTATTTTCCTATGAAGAGTAAGAGGAGGAACATAAGAAAAGCAGCTGCAGCAAACCAAGACTACCTGTGACAAAGCAGAGAGCATAGGACAGCCTCTAAGAGGAGCAGGGAGATGAGCAATAGGAGAAACAGGAGATCATAATTTTTCACTTCATCTAAAATTGTAAGTCTCTCCCTCCTTTAAAACATCAGGAAGTCTGGCATTCACTACACACTTCTTTCAGCCAAGGCAGCTTTCCCTCCCTGATGCTGTTTTGGGAGGTAAAGGAGCAGGTGACAAGAGGCTGTTGCATGACTTAGTCAAAATGAGACCTTGCTGCCCCTTGGAAACCAAAGTGTGCAAGGACAGCCCTTTGCTCCTGGTATCTTTTAGACACACACCACAGCTTTTTGTAGCAACCAATGCATCAGAGCTGCTGGCTTTGAGCCGGTGTGTTTTTGCTCCTGGTGGGAGGAGTGCTGTTCATGAAGCCTGCTCTGGGATTGTTTACATTCTGTCAGAAAGCTGCTTCTGTCAGGAAAGTCTCTCCCCACCAGCCATCTCAAATATTTTCAGTAAGCTTTTCTAATCAAGAAATATTAGGAAACAAGTCCAAAAGCCAGAGTTAAAGCACACTTCTCTACCTAAAAGCAAAGAATATCTGGTTTTGTCTCTATTTCAATACCTTTTGCCCTGGTGATGAAGAAGCTGATCCTGTTTTCAGTTTCACATGTACTTATCTTGCTGACTTGAACTGTTGCTGAGAGAAGGAGATGCTAAGCTCTAAGCTGGGAATTACTTAACAATAGCATCTTGTTTTGGAGACAGAACAGGAAATCCCTTTAGGGTTGGGTTAGAAAAAGGTGGTAAAACATAAAGAGAAAGCAAATACAGCCAACAAAGCCCCTCAAAGTGAATCTTCCTTGGCTGCAAGCCTATAGCACAAAGTTGTGCTCTGATGAAATCTATGACTTTATGAACAATACCTTTAAATATTTTTGAATCAAACATCCTTAAGCCATTTTCCTCTAATTTTGTGATATTTCTGTGTAGATTCAATACACTGCAAACATCCCAGGATGTGATTTGTGAAGGCACTTGTAAGCAGATCTCAGCAGACACCACTGGGATCTGAGGGTAGCTCTCCTGGGCAGAAGTGCTTTGGTGGCTCTTGTAGGATGACTTGTAGTGAGTATTCAGAACTCTTCTTGAGAAGACCAGGCTTCTGGTGTATACTTGATGGGGAGTGAAAGCTTTTGATAACTCTATAGGAACTTGGCGCCCGTGCGTTTTTCTCCCTCTCTGGATAAAATCTTGGCAGCCACTCGAAGTCTATTTTAAACAAAGCCAGTGATTTCTGGAGAGATGGAAAACACATGAAGGGCACAGTGAAAAACAAGCAGAAAATCTGACTGCAGGATAGTGGGAAACAAAAGTGATAAAGAACACTGCTTCCTCCTCCTCCTCCTCCTCTGGCAGGGCAAAGCACCTTGCACTACACACCACCACATTGAAGAGCTTTTCTCTGCTGAGCTCCCCTCCCCTTGATGGTGACCCATGGTGACCCATGCTGCCCTGCCTTCGTGCCCAGCACCCAGGTAGTGTTGGTGACAGGAGGTGACTGTCACGGCAGAAAAATGGAACCATGGGACATGTAATGCAAAGGCCTGATCCATTGCAAAAGCTCTGGTAACCAAAACAAAAATAAGTTATCTACAAAGAATACAATTATGGTCAAAGCCATACCTCTGACCTAGGGCCAAAAAAGTGTTGTTTATAACTGTCAGTACGTAGAGAAATGAACCTGTAATTTATGTATGGTGAAACATTATAATTTTTGATCTAGAAGCCTCCTTTCCTGTTGAAAAATCTTGGCAATTTAGTCTTGGTCACTTGGATCACGTGGGATATCCATGCAAACCCCTTTAAGCTCAGTTCAAACCATTACACATGAGCACAGTGTGCCCATGGGACGTGTCTGGGCCCAGTGACCTGCCTGGGCTGCATTCCCCTTGCCCCTGGGAGGAAGGGCTGCCCAGGGCTATGCCCTGGGAGCCCCAGCAGGCCAACAGCACACACAGGCAACTCATATGGCCTCACATCTGTCTTTAAGTCCTGCCTACACAGTCCATATGATCAACTGCCTCCACTGCTTCCCATATGCACACGAGGCTGCTGTTACATGCTGGGCAGTCTCTGTTTGCATGGTAACCTCTCTGGGACAGGGAGGCTATCTTTGCTTTGTTTTGGAAGGCACCCAACTTGCTCTCAAGCATTCAACAGGCAGTCAAGAAATGATTCAGATGGAGAAGCAGAAATACGACTTGCCTGGGCTTGATAGCATTCCTTTATCAGTTGTCTGTTCAAATCAAATTAGGCTGGCAAGGACAAAAAGAAGTGACTGGCTGGAGACTGTTTGGTAGCCCCCAAGAGCTGTTGCTGGTTTGTTATTTTGGTACAATACTTTCAGGAGATGTCCACAATAAAAAAAAAAATACTATCACATCTGCTACTAGTTGGTGTCCTTAGAAGCCATCCCAAAAGACAGATCAAGGACTGAATAAGCATGAAAACTTTGGAGAGAGGTTTAGATGAATGATAAGATATATTAGATTTGGCAACACTATAACCCACCACAAATTTAAAAATTGTGAGTCACTTAAAAAAAACAAAACAAAACAAAACCAAAACACTAAAAACAAGACTAGAGAATGAGTTGTGCCTGCTGCTCTCTGTGAAGAGAGCTGTGGCCACAGACAATGTTTTAAAAAATACCATTTTTGTTTTGTTCTGTCTTCTCATTTCCAATTCAACCTGCCCAGTCCTGGGTCCTTGTCAGTTTACCAACATTGCTAACACTCCAAAATGTCTTGCAAGGGAGACAGCTTTGTTGAAAATTGAACATCAGAAATCCTGCTGCTATTCTTGGCTCTGGGAGCAGATTGTGGTCTGGTGGTTACAAGCATCATGGCCAGCTGAAACACACCCATGTTTGGGTCATCTGTAAGACATGAACCATGGATGTCTGGTTGCAAGAGCATGAATTTCCAACTTAAGGGCAAATGAATCAGATGCTAACACAGAAGTAGGAACAAGGTCAAATTGCTTCATGAAGATCTCTTGCAGAAGGGTGACAACACAAATTGTAGAAGGCCCTAATTTGGGATTTCCTTTCAAAAGGATATGTAGCAAGTAGCAGAGACGCAGTTCTGTGAAACAGAGAACTGAGTCCCATTCCAAGCTTTTCTCAGAGTTCTCAAGTCTCTCTGTTAAGTGGACCATTAACCCTCCAAAGCCTTACTGTAGGGCTGGAAATGCTGAAAGACACCAGGTGCTGGAACTGAAACTAGGGCTGACAAGGCCCTGCCTAGGCTGATTTTTTTAGTAACGTTTTTCCCCCTGGACTGTCAAGAGGTAAAATTGTATAATCAGCATGGAAATTCCAGCAGCAAGGGACAAAACCACATTCTATGTGACAGCTGACAAGACCAGCATAGCACAAAGAAGTCTGTGATTGAGCTGCTTGTATGGTGTTTGACTGAAGATAAACAGAAGTCTTGGAACTTCCCACTGACATTCCCATTCACCATGAATTTATTTTTTTAAATGGTATCAAAAAGGTAGGGCACCTCTGCTTATGTGCTTTAAGGGCACAGATTCTAAAATGAGCAAGTGATGACCCATTTTTAAATCCACTTAGGGCATGCTTTTACTCTAGATAGAGCACACATTCCTCTGCCTCCTCTGGTAAACGTACAGAAAAGTGTTGAACCTTTCAGTACAGCCAATTAATCACTAGTTGGCAAGATGAAGAAGTGCTCTGGAAAAGTACCAACTTGAAGAAAGGGAAAAAAAATAGACATTAGAGACCATATCTTATCTCAGACAAAGAAGTGAAATGCACAGAAGTAATGTCCCATTATAGAACTGTGTCTATTCTGAGATTAACGAAATGCACTACCCTGTTTTCCACAGTAATGATCAAGGAGAAGCATAAAAGGCAGTTAACATCCTAACTTTGAACTCTACAGCACCAGCTCTTAGGTTCCTCCATCAGCTCCACTGCCCTGAACCAGCTGCCTGAGCTGTCCCTCAGGCAATGTAGGAAGCAGCAGATGTCTAAGAGCAGAGAAGAACATCCACTGGTGTCTTCAGCAGGGAGACAGCTGGGAGGGCCATTGAGGCACAGAGATCATGAGAAAAGTGTCAATAAAACACTTCTCTCCAGATTTTGAATACCTCACAAGGTATTCAAAACCTTGGTATTCAGAACTTCTCTCAACCTGGTTCAAAGACTGAACCCTCACATTCAATTGATTGTAAACTGAAGCACAGAATTTACAGTCACACCATGCTTTTGCTAGCCCTAAGATGGTTGTATTCACTCTCTTTTCCCACTCTCTGGACTCAAAAATGTGTCATAGATGTGACAGAAGGAGCTTAGAGCAACTCATCCTCACATGTGTAGGGCCTTCCTCTGGGAACAGAGAGCACCAGGCTCAGATCCTGTCTGGCAGTAGGCAGTGACTCTGGGTGAGAGCTCAAATGAGAGTGATTGGTTCACAGCAGAGGAAGGATCACCGTTCTCTGCATCTTTTGTGAACCTTTCTATGGTGGCACACTCTGAAACAGGCTGCCCCAACAGCTATTTCAAATAAGAGAGCCAGAAAAGCACCAGCTTGGTAGATCACACAGGACTGCGGCATGGGATTGGTCGTGAGATATTCAGTGCCTCCTCCAGAATTTTAGGATGGTGAGGAATGTGAAAATCCCTTCCGGGGTTAGGCAGTAGCTGGATGAGATCGTGGGGTTGTATTTCAGTTTCAAAAGGGATAGGTAAACACCAATGCACCTTGCTGGATCTGATTTTGTGCCTTATGTTTCAAGAGAACTTAACAACCAGGAGTAAAAATCCCTTTGCCCACCTCCCATCATTCTCTGTTGTATCAACTCCAATAAAGTGTCAAATTGGTTGACTGACTCCACGCACCTTTAACTAAGGATCACAATAGAGTGGGATGTTACAATTACACACCATATCTACCATGTTAAGGAGAGTTCAGCTGTAGCTGTGGCCTGCGATAACCCCTCCTCCAGCAAGGGAAACTCCCTCTGGCCAAACTCACGGGCAGCTGGTACAAAGCTGGATAGATATTCTGCTTTGGTTTTCCTTTTGCAAAGGGCAAGCAAACTACTGCAGCAGGAGTGAGGAGGGGATTGGTTCTGTTTCTCTGGATGAGGAAGGAAACTTTACCTGAAGGAAAAGTACCTAGTTCAGATGGAAGCATAAAGACCACATAACGTGACATGAGCTCCAAATAACAGCTTACATCAACAAACATTTCTTTTTCTGATAAATCCCTGACTGATCAAGTATTTGTTCGTGTTTGGGCACAGCTTGAAGCACCGTTTGGATTCCCGTGTTATCGGCTCCCAAGAATCATGACTCACAATCATACAGGGAAGGAAGTGAAGGGGAAATGCTTTACTACATCCAACACTGCAGGAATGAATGTCATGTTGTTGTTACTAGTGTAACCCCAGGCACGGATATTGCCATGCAGGGACACAGCCAGGCTGCCAGACCAGCAGTACTTGGGTGGTGCAGCCAAGTTTCTGTTCCCAGGTGAGCTGCTCCCAATATATACATACCAAACCATCCTACTGGAGCCTCAGCCCTGAATCCCACAGGCTGCCAGGCCCACTGGGAGAGCCAGTGCCAGCAAGCAGGGGATTTATGCATCTCAGAAAGCCTGAAGAATGCCCTGGGTTATACGTCTTGTCCACTTTCCTACCCTCATTGAAGTCTTTGGTGGTCCCAGGCAGAAAGACTGAGGGCAGCAGCGAAAGGGTTGGGTAGCAACACTAACTGAGCCTTGCTATGGCACACCATGCTGGCTCTAGGATTACAGGCTTGCACTGAGGGGGAACGCAGAGCTTTGCCCAAAAGCTGGCTGCAAGTACCTTGAAGTCAGCAGGAGCTTTTGCCAAGGAGTTCAGTGAGCGCTGCGTTAGTTATAGAAATGACTTTGGTAAGGTTTCCTTGCAAAGTGACACAAGGACATACAACTGGGGTATTGGAATATAATTAAGAGAGAAAGAAGTTGGGATGGATATTGGGAAAAACCTTTTGTCAGTAAGATTTATTGGTAGGTACAGCAGTCTCTCAAGGGAAATAGTAGAGAGCCATTCACTTAGGATATTTTAAATTAGACTAATGAAAGTGCCAGCAAAGATTCCGTGGGGACCATGCTTGCACTGAGGCAAAATGAGCTCTGTGACCCTGTCCTGTCGAAGGAGGGCTTTGTGCAAATGCCTAAGAGACTGGGCAAGCTGGCTGCCCGCTGCAGAGCCCTGAGCCTCCCTGTGTGACGGGGAGTAGTGTGGAGAGCTCTGGGAAGCTGCTGCTCCAGTAGGGGAAATGTTGAGCAGGGTCACAGGGAAGACTCATTGGAAGACATTGAAATATGTTTTCTATTGAGAGCATCTCAACACCCTCTTGCTAACTTTTGACAGCAAGGTCACTGAGCACACAAAGCTGGGAGGAGTGACTGATACCCTAGAGGGCTGTGCAGCCCTTCAGAAGGACCTCAGCAGGCTGGAGAGATGGGCAGAGAAGAACTGCCTGAGATTCAACAATGCAGGGTCCTGTACCTGGGCAGGAATAACCCCATGGCTCAGCACAGGCTAAGGGCTGACCTGCTGGGGAGCAGCTCTGTGGAGAAGGACTGGGGTCCTGGTGGACAGCAAACTGTCCCCGAGCCAGCAGTGTGTCCTGGTGGCCAAGAAGGACCATGGGATCCTGGGCTGCATTAGGGAGAGCATGGCCAGCAGGTCGAGGGAGGGGACACTCCGCTGTGAGTTAGCAGTGCTCCTTACACTTTCCTTCATGTTCTCAAACCGGTCATTCGTCACCCTGTTTACTAAGGGGCTGCTGGTCTCCTTAGGAAGAGCCATCCTCTCATCAGTAGTCATGGCAGTAAGTCTGGTAGCACAGGTGTCTGAAAATGGCAATTTCTCAGTGGTGTGGGTGACCCTGCTGTTCTACACTCACTGCTGGATTGCAGAGAGTCATGGCTCAGGCTGATCATCATAACCAGCCCTGAAATGTAAACATAAGCCCCATTCTCCTGCTTGTGCCCTTGATGTCTCAGATTGAGTTGGCGTGTTCCAATACCAGAGTGGACTGCTACAACAATTCATATATGGTAATTTTAAAAGGTTGGTAATGTAAAATGATTGAGACAACCAATTTCTGTATATATTCCATTAATCCTTCCTGACTATTTATTTCTGTTAAACTTTTTTCAAAAACTTGCAGTGATGAAGTCAAGCCTTATTGTCTTCTTACTAAGAGCTGACTGTCTCCATGAAAACAAAGTTTCATGACTGCTGCTGTCGTGATTTGAGCAGCAGACGTAAACAGGGTCATCTCCAGCCATAGTGGGTGGATGTTTAGTTTATAGCGCTGAGGTTAAGAGTGAAAGCGTGTGACTAAGAGCAGAAAACAGAGGAGTCTTTGTATACATCAAGAGCCCTAAGGCAAAACACAGAGAAGGAGAATGCTGACACAGACTTTAATGGAGAAAGAAAAGAGTCCATTATGAACGTTACAGAGAACATAATTCATTTAAGAGAAATCAAGATTTAAAGGACTTATAGAGGGCAATATGAATACTGATGTCAGTGCATCACGCCTGGTGGTTTGTTGTCAGACACTCTCGCTGTGTTAGGGCATCATGCATCTTGTCAGGTGGAAGACAACTTACTATCAGAAGTTATTGTCACTTCCTTTTTAGATTCCCATTGGAAACAGGTTTCTTTGACAGAAACCAGTAATATGAACAATGAAACAACTGTAGCTCTTGCATTTTAACACCAACCTCCCAAAGCTGTCAAAAGCTTTCAGGATGCTTTTTCCTCCCCAAACCCCATCTCTTCATAACCAGAAAAGAGGAGGCAGGGAGGGTTGCAAGCAAATTAAGGAAATGGGGCTGTATCATGTCTGAATTACTCAAGTATGAGAGCACAAGGAGAAAGCTGTTAGTAGAGTTGTTTCTAAGCTTGCATATACATTGCGGAGACTGAGGACAAGCACATTTACTGCACCATAAAACAATGTTATGAGTGCTTGAAAAATATTCCCCAATCAATACACTATAGTGGCTTCTAAACTTCAGCAGCCAGAGTCATGAAAATAGACTGCTTTGTGCAGTAGCTTGCGCAACCAAAGAACTTTCTTGTCCTCAGAGTGCTTTATTATTTTTAACGAGACAGGCTGAGCACTTCTTGATAAACATTTTTTTCTTGAAGCAGTAATCCTACTTAAACTTTTTACCTTGTCCCTACAGCTTGCAGCTAGGAAGTTAATAACAGAACTCATTTTCCTTTAAAATGCTAGTCATGTTAGTATAGAAAGTGAGGGATATGTGATTGTCATGAAAGGGGGCATGGCTGGAAATAAACTGAAAGTTGCCCTGTTAGTATACAGGCTTAGTACTTTAAGAAGAAAGTTTTCCAAAGCACATTTTCTAGGATATCCAATTTCTTTCAAACTAACAATAAAATAAAATAAATTTAAAAGTATTCATGTGCAATAGGAATGTTCCAGCCTGTACTATTTGGTCCTGATGCCTAACCCTGAAAATGTTTCCAAGCACCCTGAGCCTACTTTGCCTTAGGCAAGAAATGGCCTGCAGGTCATGATAGAGCCAAACCAAAGAGTCAAGAGTAATTTAGCAGGTCTCAGAGGAAGGGAGGCTGATCATACATCTGCACGCTTGCCTTTACTTTGACCAAGGTGCAGTGCATGCTGCTGCTTTGGCAAATGCTTCTGGGGTAGCATTACAAACCATTCATTTTTAAAAGCCATTCTTCTCTTGGGTACAAGAATTATTAAAGCTTCTAAGAGTGAGAGTTAAATTAACGGTGAGAACTTAACCATGAAAATGAGGGAACTCTGAGCAAACCCACCCATCGAAGTCAACCTCATGTCTGTCCCCTCGTATCAGTGTGTTACAAAAGGCTCTTTCACGGTCACATGAGGCTGACCAGGGGACACACTTCTCACTAGATCTAATACAATGAAAAGAAAAACTGTCTTTTTCCCCCTGTGGTCTTAGATGCACATGTGGCTTTTCATACCACACACATCATGTGTTCTTGGAATGAAAGGCCCTTTTGTAACATGCAGACACCAGTCAAGGCAACTTAACATCGGGTAGGATTGTTAACTTGGTTCCCTAAGCCTCCCATGCTCACTGCAGCAGCATTGCACTGGAGGAACAATGAGGTTGAAGGAATTTGACCAGCTATTTTACAAATAATTCACAATACACGTATCACGATTGCTGCTCCACCCACGTTAGCTACCTTTTCTTACTGGAGGCAGTTTTTCCCAATAGGAGCAGAGGAAATCTTGAAGACAGGCCTGATATTGCTGTGCTTGGGATGGCCAAGACATTCACAAGTCTGTGTTTGAAGGAGTCATTACCACCCTACAAGCACTCTCACCTTCCTCTGCTGCCTCAGAAGACCAGTGAGAACCACATTTCCTTAATAGGATTACCCAGCAATGAGTCTTTATCTTAAGGCTTCAGTGCCTTTGAATGTACCTGTGTAGGCAGTAGGTAAGTGGTCATCAATCAAAGATTACGTTTTGCAGATTTGGAGGAAGTATCTTAACCAGATCTTCCTGATTTGAAGCAAGTTAACTGCGCAGTTCCAAGCAGCAGCAGTTCTCTGTCCAAGCACAGGAATATATCTTATTGAAAGACTATTTTATAAATCAAATTATGCCCAAGGAAAGCAGTCCAATCTCAAAAGCAGATCTTGTCCTTGCCGCAGGGCCTGGTCTTAGGGCGCACATAAAATGACCCACCAGATATTTTCAAAGTTGAACAACGCAAATTGTATCACTGATTTAGGTAACTCCATAGGTCAGCTGTGTAAACACCCTCCACCCCTTAAAAAATAAATCAAGGAACACAGACAAATTTAACAATTTTATTAAAAATTGTACCAGTTATTAGAAAAAAAAAATCCAAGTATTAAAGTATTAAAAAGCACCAAAGAAGAAAGCAGAAAGCAAATATACTGCACAGATACAAAAAAGGAGCTCTGCCCAGTCACCATTGGTACAGGCAGGAGTCCTGGAGGCACACAACCAGGATAAACAAAATGCTACATTCTCACTGGGTCTCAGTCCATGGCAAAGAAGGTGTGTGCACTTCAGGACTAATCCAGACAGAAATCTCACAGGAGAGCATCGGGTTTACGTCTGCAGCAGGACAGTATCATATTCTGGTGGAAATCAGAAGTCATGGGGAAACCCTCCACTGAGAGGAAATTTATTAAGTACATTGCAAATTCTAGCTCGTCTTACCCTTTTTGTTTTCCAGATGAAGGACTCTGAACAACTTTGTTGTTTGTTTGTTTTTTTAATATCCCACCGAAGAACAGTCAGGCAGGAAGCAGGGGGGGAAGGAGGAGAAGAAAATATGAATCCACATTTCACAGTATTTTTATCAGTGAATTTCACCTAGAAACATGGGAGACTGTGCTACATACCATGGAAGAGAACAGAAGAGAGCCACAATTATTTTAACCAAAAAACCCCAACATCTACATACCCAAAATCAAATTTAATGGCAGGATTTTCAAATGCACCCAGTAGAAACAGACATACATATCCTGTGGACTGTTTTAAAATTTCCCTTTTACAAGCCTAACTTCTGACATGTATTTAAGGACATACTGACAATGTTGTCCTTCCATCACACCCATCCGTCCTCCTTTTGTCATCAATACTTTTGTCATCTATACTTTCAGGAGTATAGACGATTTGAGTATAGATGGTCTCATCTAAAACTGAGTTGAGGAATCTGTGATGATGCTCTCCTGCAGCCATGTCCACAAACTGGGGAGACTCCTTTAGATTTAAGAATAACTTTATACATGCAAAATTTCCATAACAGATTTTAAGAACAGTTTAACAATCTACCCTTCCCACCCCTTTGTTCCCCAAAGGCAGCAAAAAGTCTGAAGACAGAAATGAAACATGGCTTTAAAAAACAGCCCACAGACATTAGGTTTCGCTTCCCAGAAACCAACTTCCAGCATGGGATTCGCAGGAAGAGACCCTCCTTTCTGTGGCTAAGGGGGAAGGTGAGGCACATGGAAGAAAGAAGGGGTAGGGGATGTCAGACTGCATTCAGTTCAAGAACACACACACACACACACACACTCACGCACACTCACGCACACCCACACAATTACATTCCAGTGCATTTGATGTGTTTGGTCTTTTCTGCTTTTCCTGGTGGAGAAGAGCTGAGCACAGGTGTAACACCTGTGTGAACACATGCAAACCAAAGAAACAGAGACCACTGAAGTCTTTAGGAACTGTAAAAGATTGTCCTAGGATCTTTTATCAATTCCTTGAGGTATTTCTTCTTCCTAAAATGATCAAAGGCAACAGGTAGGCATTCTTGCAAATGATCACAAATGCCAGTTTGAAAGACAGAGTCTTTTGAAGGACATTAAAAAAACCTTTGTTGTCAAATTATGCTAATACTCAACAGTGCTTGGTTCATGGGCAGACCTCCCATTAATATGAACCAGCATTCTATGATTCTTTTATTTATGATCCCACAGTAAATACTGCTGGTAAAACAAGGCCAGAGCTCCACAAATCTGCATTCTTGTTTGATTCTAGCACATACACTGAGTACTTTCCCTATTTTTCCCTTTAAAAATACCCTCAATATCACACCGTTCAGCATGTCACAGTCTCACCATTCCCACAGCTTCAGCAGAGATATGGGTCAGGACCAGCAGCAGAAGGGTGGAATTCATTGTACAGTTGATAGGGTCACATTGTAATAACTGCCTCAAGTAATTTTGCTTTTTCTTAAAAAAACAAAAAAAAACCAAAAAAAAAAAAAAAAAAAAAAAAAAAAAAACAAAAACAAAAACAAAAAAAAAACCAACCAAAAAACCAACAAACCAACCTTTCTTCCTAGTTTACTAATGGTCAGGATCTGCTGTTTCCCAGAAGAGTGCCAAGTGCCACACCGAATGAGGTTCCACCTTGGGTACAGCTCCAGTGACTGCTATGGAGCAACTCGAGGACTATAGTAACTTCACATACACACATTGCCTATACCTTTAATCCAGGCTTGAGGGGACAAAATAAACAGCCAGTAGAAAGAAAGATGTCTTTGCAATCACACTTTCTACACCAAGAAAGGTTGGGTTCCTCGCCTCTATTTTCTTGCTGATACACAGCTCCAAAACAAAGGCTGACAAGGAAGTTTCTTTCAGGACTCCTAAACAAGAGTTTAGCCAACAAATATTTAGTAACAACCTATTTAAACTGAAATATGTGACCAGTTATGTAGGAATTCAATGCCACCAGGGATCATCAGCACCTTGAGAGAGGGCTGCAACCTGATACAGATCCAGCAGTAGCATTTTCCATGCAATTTCATCCTTTCCTGCCTTTTTTGTATTCTATTTGCAGCAGTTTGCAGCTATCCCTGGGCAGTACTTTGTGATTACTGGCTCAGCTTTCAAAAATTGCAGGAAACAAAAATAAAGCTAACTATTCCCTACTAGCACCAGGCTTGCTGGATCCTAGGATGAGCAGGCTACAAGATAATCAAAAGAGTAGGAAGCTGGGAAGGGATGGAAAGAACTCCATCCCTCAAGTAAGGACAGTTGAGTTCTGAAGCCATTTTGGAGATCTGGGGAAGGCAAAAAAGATATTTAAAGGCTGCTGGCACCATAAGCAGCAGCTCAAGTTTTTCTTAAGAACTGCTCATTAAAAACAGGAATTGGTTTTAGGAGAAAAATCCAACTCTTCTTTCTAAATTGCTAGACTCTAGTTCACAGCACAGAGAGAAAGCATCCCATTCCTTACACCAGAACAAACTAGTATCTAAAAACCTGAGCATAATCCTTCAGCACAGGATTTAAATCATGCTCTTTGGAACCATTTCTCCAAATAATCAATGTATGTCCCTGGCCATGCTGCAGTAGCTAGCTACTCTGTGGGTAAGACCTCCCCAGCAGGTGTTCAAAGGGGCCTTACAAACACAGAATGGGTGACACATGCATGAGAGCTGTGCATCCATGTGTTTGTTGCTAAAGGTGTGAAACCATTTCCCCCAGCAGGTGAGACTTTAAGTATGAAGTATTTGCTTTTCCCTAAGCGAATAACCAGCCTGCCCCTCCAAATCTACAAGAAGCAAAGTAATACTTTTGGGTTGACAGAGCATATTTCCTTTCTCTGAGATACGCAGATATGGAATATAATTCAAATATATTATCAGTGGTTGTAAATCTCTGGCACCAGTAAGCAACACACATATTGCAGGAAGTCGGCCTTTGTCTAGCATTAGCTCTATGTCTCCAATGAAGTATTGTTGTTCAAGGAGGTTTTGAGACCCTGGCATGACCAATTTTGATAAGTCTGTTGTTGCAGTGGGAAATATGGACTGGCAAAGATGTGTCTTTCCCTGAGCCAAATGACTTTACTGAGGCCAGCAGCCTGACTGAGGAACCATTTCAGGTACTTGTTTCTCCATGTTAAGAAGAGTCTTGTCCTAGATAAATTGGTCAGATCTTAACCCTAGAAAGTGGCAGTACCAGACTTATCTTTCCAGCTTATGCATCCAGAGGACAGGCCTTATTAGCCTGTTTGACCATCAAGTCAAGGCAGAGGGAAAGGGGAAAGCTCACAATGATTTTTAAATGTCAGAAGCAGTTGCTGAATTTTTCGTAGTTTGCAGGGTTATGATGTAGCATTGACTGTTCCTGATAAAAGGGTCCTGGCAAGCAGAGGGAAAGGCATGCATCACATCCAAGGCCATGCCACAAGGGGAGGCATCATTGCTGCATTGCTTCCTGAGCCTCCACACTTCCACTACTGCCTCTTAAAGAGCTTCTTATTTAAGAGCCTTCTCCTTAATATTTGGTTTCTCAGGGGTCCCCAACTCAATCTGTGCTTGCACTACACCTCAGGCTTTCCCCACCATTTAAGTCCTCTTTCTCCAATGACCAGCATTTACATCAAGCAGACTGTGCAAAGCAAAGTATGGAAAGCCTCATCTCTGGCAGTGTGGGCAGAGAGCAGCTTCCATCCTGCTGCAGCATAGTCAGCAACAGCTATCACTTAGATCACTCTGGGTAACTCTGTAGTGCACATGCTTAAAGAAACAATACAAAACCAAAAACAATTCCCCCTCCTAAAAAAAACCTCCCACCCTCCCTCTCTATAAACCCACCCCCAAAAATATTACTTGAGATTCATTTATATGAATTATTAACCATCATGGACAAACATATTACTCTAGCTCTAGCTAGAAAAATAACACAAAAGGAGAAAAAAAGCTTTTCTCACATAAACTCTCTCCTTATGTTTAAAGAGAGTGACTGTGAATATAGGAGGGTGAAAAAGGCTTGGGAACCTCTTTCAGGGAGCTAAAGTACATTTTGCCACAGTAGACGCAGGATGAAAATCAAAGAGAATGGGTCTGAGAGAAAGCAAGAAGGTCCAAATTTAACTCTGTTCAGCAAACTGTTATCAGACACTACAGTGCAATGATGAGATTACAAATATCAGAGAAAGCAGGAATTAGAGACAAATATGCAAAGAGGGGTGGAGAAGGAAAGCATATGTGCAAGTAAACTACTCTTCCGTACAGTAATGAATATTTTTCAGAGTGGATCAAGAATTTCTCAACACCTGCAGCTGAACATTTCTAACACAACTGAAGAGCAATTCTCTGGACAGCTCTTCCTCAAGTTGGTTGTATCATTTGAGACCTACAACAAGGTGCAGTGGCAATATGAAAATTTTCAGAAAAAAATAATAAGGTCTGTATTGCTTCTCTGTTCATGTTTTACCCTAGCTGTCACTGGGTCTTGAACTAAGTATATTTAAGGCTACAGAGAAGCAGCCATCAATATTTTAGGCTACTTCTTTTTGGTAGGGTAGTTTCCCTGTGCTGGTCCAATAGTGTCGGCCATACGGACAAACCTCTGAGTGCATACAAACTGACAGAAGATCTCCCTTGAAATAACATTACTGCTGCTAGTCAGTATATGCTTACAGCAGCCTCCAAATACTACACACTAGAGTAACGGACAGACTGCTTGTACAGTGTACATATCAGACTAGATGCTAGTTAATTTCCCTGTCAAATCCTGAAGCAAAATTATCGGATGCCTGGGATCTAAGCCTTCCTGACCAACCACATTATATAGTAGGAGAAAAGAAAACCAAAATAAAATAAACATCCATCATAAAGCTACTAAAAACATATACATTAGCATTGTAGAAGAATGACACATGTGATATTCCATAGATTTTGGCTTCCTGCTGGCTCATGGGCACTGAGAACACTGAACTGAAAGCAGGCAGAAGCTAGTAGCCACCAGCAACCCCAAGAAGGTTTCTTTTTCAGCCTGTTCTACTGATTTATTTATTTTTTAATTGACGGCAATGACAAAGAACAGCTTTTCTTGTGAGAGCGCTGCAAGTGGTGCCCAATGGAATGGCCGAAAAGGTCAGATTTCTTTGTGATTTTCTCTCACACAGGGCACAATGAAATAAACAGTAACCAATGAATAAAACAAGTAACCCGATGGAACCAAGCTACTTGAATGTTTTTCACTGCTAAAAATGTGGAGGAATTGAGCATCTCTGCTCTAAAAGATACCCCAAGTATGTTTAGTCATCAATCCCAGGCATCACTTTTAACTAGCAGCCAAAATGACACTCCTGCACTCTACCATCCCCTCCTACACAGGGCAGAGGAAGCCGTCAGTCTAATACCTGCCTCCCTTTCACAGAGGTCACCGGTGCGGGGAGCCAGCAGCAAGCTTTACCAAACACACCCACATTCTGGCTTTCCTTCAACAGTGTTGGACAAGAGCTCCCTGCCTCGCGAGGCAGGCAGCAGCAAAGAAGAGTCCGTGAAAACACCCAGACTTGAAGACGAGTATCCGAAAGTCAGAGTCCTCACATCCGGCCGGCGGTGTGCAACGTCTCGCCCCCGAACCAGTGTTTGTTCAGTGCTCCCTGCAGACTGGATGTGGCCTGAAACAGGCGGGCGAAGCTCACCTCTGCCCAGTGTGGTTCCTGTTCACCTCCGTGTTTAAGGCCAAGTTGTGTAGGAAGAGAAAAAGCTGCCACCACACTTGATTTCTGTTCTGCTGATGCTGTAGAGAAGAACAGTTAAAGCAAGGTTATTTATATTTCTAAAATTGCAACATACCACTTCTCTTTTCCAATAACAACTCAGTTACACTTTTCAAGAGCAGACACTTTAATCCCATCAGCATAACAAGGGGGTGCAGCAAGGGATGAGGGGAGAGAGGGAAATGATAAGTTCTCCAGAAATAATTGTAGCTCTAACATTACAAAAAGAAAAGAGCAGACCCTTTATGCATTGTGCACAAGAGGATTAAACTTTTTTTTTGCTTGTAGGATTTCGCAGAGTTTAGCCAAGTGCTGTTTTTAATCAGATTGGCTTCTGAGCCTTTCAAAAGCCCCAGCTGCATGAACAAACAACCTTTTTTTTTTTTTTTAAAAAAAAGCCCCCCTTCACCCCTAAAGTAAAAAAAAAGAAAAAATATAACTGGTGATCCATCTGTAAGTGATTTGACACCGTGAAGGTCAAAGGGTTAATCTTCAATTTAAACCACACTGCTGAGACAGCAAAACTCTGATTTCATCTAGTACAAGAAAACACATTCGTGCACACACACACTCCCCCACCCTCCCCCCACCACATTTTCCTTCCCAGCATCTCCAAGATAATACTGCCCTTTTTATAGCCACTTTTGACAGTAAGCCATAAATAATCAGCCTTGGAGCCCTTTCCTACTGACTGGAGCCAATTAAACCTTAAGCAAGAACATACTTGAAAACACACAAAAAACCAAATGCAAGAGGTTATTTCAGGTCCCATTGTCAAGGAAGAAACATGGGAGTTGAGTTTCAGGGGGACACCAGACTACATAATGCAGCTTTGGGACAGGGACGCTGTTCCTCCTTTTGTTATAAGTAATCACCCCTGCAAAAGTGGCTCCGATTATACCCCCACCTTCCTGCACTTTAATGGCATCTCGTACAAACAGGTGGGTTTCTCCTTACATTGCCCAGTCTGGGATACTGTTTCACCTCAATAACCGACTCTCTATTAGAAGTCAGTCTTCATTTTCTCATCCAGAATTCCATATTTGCTAAGCAGGCTTGATCATTTCTGGAAAACAAAACAAACCAGCCCAAATCTCCACCCCCTACCCCCCTACCCAATCCCCAGCAGACGAGGAAACAGAAGATTGGCTTCCCACAACTTTGCCTCAGTACACAGGAGTTCATAAAAGAGCACTGAAGCACATTATATGAACAAGATGTTTCAACTCAGATTAGCCCAACAGGGCAGAACAACACAGTTGCAAGGCATTTTTTACATAATCACAAATAAGAGAGTTGCAACTGGAGTTGGTGTATTGGAGATGTGTCAATAGACAGCTCTTCAAAGCCCTTCCAGATAGCCATTAAATTATGTTCGTATTCCAGTGTGAGTAGATCTGTGCCATTTGAATCACAAGCACACACAAAAGAGACTTCCAGAAAACCTGTGTTCATCTTGCATCTTAGCAGTGGGTCATTATTCTTGCCCTCAAAAATTAACAAGAAGAAGAAATGGATTTGGAAAAGTTCACACAGATCCCATGGCACATTTCAAGAGCACTGCCTTTGTAGCATAACCTGTAAGTAGCGGCTCTAGAGCCTGCTATTATTTCTTTCAAAGTAACTAGTCCTGCGTTCAGTCCTTACTGATTGCACAGGCATTGCTAGGTATACAGGGGAACAATCTTTTATAAATTGTCCTGTAGGACTGGCTTAAAAAACACTAATTTGGTCTCAAAAAGCAAAAGCAAAGTTTTTGGTTTTTTACTCGCATCTCAGTTTGACCAGGCTTTCCCTTCCTCATCAAACTCCAGAGATTCTTAGCACCCTCCCTACAGCCACACTCCTAAAACTGCTCAAACTGCACAGGGAACCACAACGTCCCTGTGACATGTAGATACCATGTTTTTATCAAGCTATTACTGCCTCTTGAAGTCATTTTTTGGTACAGCATTTTTGTCCTCTTCCAATTAAAACTGTTTCATGTATTTGCCTAACACACTCAAGGAGATTTCCATGCAAGAGCAGAATAGGAAATATTTTACCCTTCGTTCTCCTTGCTTATAAGAAGCATACCATCTCGAATAACTTCTTTAAGAATGTTGACACCATTTTGCTTTGAAGTAGAAAATAGAGCATTACGTTGAGGGCAGCTTTCCAGGTTTTATTCCTAGATCTAGGGCTTGCTTGCATTTCCCTAGGTCTGTATTTAGCCAGCATTTTTTTCCATGGTGGTGTGGTCCCACACACACTTTCACTGGCCCACATACTGGAGCAGCTCACTCACGATGTCCTGTCCCCACAGCAGCGCTGGAAAGTGAACTAGAGCAGCACAATGATCAAGGCCAGAACTAATCCCATAAGTTGCCCTTACTGTTTAACAGGTCATCCTAAACTATCTGATCCATGGCATCCTGTACTCAGACTGATGCTTGTTTGAGGACAACAGAAAGATGATGACCTGTGTAGAGGAGCGACCTGGGACTGTGTGCTTCAGCAGCAAGCCTAGCTAATGGGGTTTGGAGTTACAGCTCTGCTTCTGGGCTGATCTGCTTTCTGTGGTACTAATTCAGCTTGGGGCAAGAGCCACAGAATGGAATGGCAGACATTATTTGCAGTAAACAATTTATGGAAATAACTAAAAAATGCCCTTTTCACAAGTTTCTGTGTCTTTTTCCCCAGATACGCTTCAGCCAAGACCAAAATTCTTAAATATTTCAAGACTGAGGAGTTTTTAGTGTGGTATAATTTACCTTTCAGGATGGACAGAAAACCCAGAACAGTGATTCCATGAACTTGGCATATATATTTTTTTAAATGTGATATATTTTGAGACATTTTTCTAAGATTCATAACTATTGTGATACTGGTATCATTTCCCTAAACTTCACAAAGCTGATTTGCCCTTTATCAAAATAATTCAATCCTCAGAATCACTACTGCACAAAAATACCAGGGATGAATGCTTTGTCACCTCCATGTGGGAGCAACAAAATAACCCTTTTGAGGCTTCCTTCCCAAGAAGGAAAGAAGCCCCTTTTGCCCTCCACATAACTTTAACTAAAGAAGAGTAGACTTGTGAATACAGTAAGTCAACACAAAGCTGGAAACACATAAAACCATTTCCTATTGCAGCTGCTGCTTTTTAAAGGGGATATCCTTAAGAGACTGTCTGTCTGAAATGTTAGCATGAATGCTTCAATGAGTCACAAGAAAAGGCCATTTTACAGGAAAAGTATTCTCTGCAGCAACAGTACATTAGCGAAGCCTCTTCCATGAACTGTGCTGAACCAAAAACCAGACTACTTGTAAACAAACACAAAAAAAAAACATGCAAGATTTTTACTGGAAGCAAATAAAAGAGGAACATGACTGACCCGACACTTAGTCCTTCCCCACAATTAATTCCTAATACATGTTTCACACTCTAAGCATACAGATACATATCTGGCAAATAGCACTCCAGACGTCAAAACCTTTTGTACTCCTACCAAGCCCTTGCACAGGGTGATCAAAGGGAAGATCAGGACAGGTGATGCACTTCAAAGAAAATGCTGTCTCTTTGACACAGCTCCTTGAATCCATGAGCATGAATGTTTAACAGATTAATAAGACTCATTTTTACACTTGATATACACATGCCATTAACAGCCTTGTTTAAAAAAGTAAATATGCTTGTCATATGCACATGTTGTATGTGGGTCTGTCTGGTACACTCCATCTACCCTCCTGATCTCATGGGCAGCTTCTGACTTTGCTTCATAGCTTCCAGACAATTAAGGGTCATATTCTGATCCCATCTTAACTAAAAGGATTAATATGGACCTAAATGGTGCTGTGAGAGCAAAAGAAGAATAATTGCATATGTGTACATAAAAATATTATTCTTCCTTTAATGACTAACACAAATATTAGCAACAAGTTGTTGGGATTGTATTTATTCACTGAATACAAAAATACTTGCACACCGGGAGCAGTTGCTGACTCATCGCTGAAGGCTGTTTTGGCTGCCAGGTGGCTGGAGGCATATTGTGCTACCACAAAATATGCTTTAGCTTACAAAGACTAGAAAGTCACAGTCCCCAAGGCAACAGAGGTTACAGAAGGTGTCCCCTACTGGAGAGAGAAATGCAGGCTATTGGAAGTCAAATACAAATCTTTCCAGCTGTGATTCCTAATGACCAAAGTATAATGCATGTGTAGAACCAGCGGAGAAAAAAAGGAGGCAGTAATAGAGGAAAAAAATGAAAGAGGAGCTCAGCCACATGGCTTCTCATGGTAACACAATAAAGAGGATGAGAGCCCTTAATCGGGAAGCTCCCTCCTTCTGTCTTGCAATGACTCTTACACAGGACTCAACTTGTAGTAAAAGGAGGCATCATGTCAAGTATTGCTTCCTTTCTCATGAGCCTCCATCAGACTTTGCAACAAGATGAGCAACACGTGTGTTTATGGAGAGAGGACAGACAATACTGGGCAAAGCCAAAGGACGTAGGGTGCAGGGGACCCCCAAAACAATGCATGGCTGCCCCGCCCAAGCACGGGAGAGGGCACGGACGGAGCAGCAATCAGCGGCGGCTGCTGCCCCAAGGCCGCTGCGGGCGCAGCTGCGCAGGTGAGCCCTTTCTGAGCTTTCTCGGCGTTTAAAAAACAAACACGCAGCCACTCGCGCCTTCCTCTCCAGCGCGGGCAGGAAGGGGAAGCAGACAGCCGCCATGGCAACAGCCAGCTGACGGCAACCTGGGAAGGGCAACCACCGGCCACTGCGTTCCCAGGCCCTCGGCCTTCCCCTTCTTCCCCATCCCGAGGGGCACGCTGGCTTATTTTCCACAAATACGGTAAATAAAAGTCCCGCATTTCCACAGAACCGTGCCTGATACCACTCTATACCTGCGGCCCGGGGTCCGGCACGGCTCGGTCCCATGCTCTGGGCGTGAAGAGATACCCAGGATAGGACACCCCAGACCGCCCAGCCACAGCTGGCAGCTGCAAGAGTTTTTGACCTTTTTAAGGATTTATTGACTGAACCTGCGTGTGATGGGGCACGGCTGTTCCACAGCTCCCGGTGTTCATGCCCGCCCTGCGCAGGCCCGGGACCCGCTGACCTGTGTTTGGCATCCATTGCTTCACCAGCAGAAGGGAGGCGCTCCCAAAACTGCTCACTGCTGCGGAGACCCCCCCTAGTGATAAAAGTCTGCCTCGGGGTTTGCTTAAAATAACACTTTAAAAGATTTTACAGGAAAAATATCCTGGCGCGGGGGGGCAGGGGTGGGCGCGGGGCCGCCCGGCTGCGCGGGGAGGCGGCGGGAGGGCAGGTGCAGGGCTGGAGCCTGCGGGCAGCGCAAACTCTCGTCAGCAGCGCCGATGAGTCAGAGGCTAAATTTAGCCGGCGATATAAACACAGCCGCCGAGCGCAAACACGGCCGGCCGGGCCCTCGCACGCACCGCCCCGCTCCTCCGCGCCCGACCGCCGGCTCCGCTGGCCCAGGGGGCTCCGGCCCCGCTGCCAGCGCGCCCTCGGGTCTGGCTCCCATCACGGAAAACCCAACTGGGGTTAACAGGAGTTGCCTCACTGCTTGTTTTTGGACCGCTATTTTTTTCTGCCGTGGTCCGGTCCTCGGAAGGATTCCTTTTCATTTGGCCAGGCGGCTAGTGAGGAGAAACAAACAAACAAACCCCAACATCCAAACGGAGACTATAAAGGCTGGCAGGACATTCCTCCTCAGTGGCTTGAAACAAAAGAGAACTCTGCATTTGGGCACTTGCTTTCCTGCCCTTCCACCATAAAATTTAATTGAGTAAAATACAAACATGTACACTCCTTTCTGTAAATAATCAGTCCAAATATCTCATCATCCCCCTCAGAGATGGCACTATCTTAATAAGATCAACCAACTTAGGTGGAGGGCTGGAGGCAGAACAATTAGGTTCCTATCAGCAATCCTTGTATGATCTCAGTCAAGTTATAACCTGCATTTTCTACTCTCCCACAATAAAAAATAAGTGGGGCATTACCACAATTATTTCTTAATTCAAAAATAATTTCTCAGCTGTCACACTGCTACAAGCAGAAAGCATGTTACCACTGTCACAGTGCTGCAAGAGCTGAGGAGATCCAGAAGAACCTGCGGAGACTGAAGGGGTTGTTCAGCAGCACTGAACACTGATGTCAGAAATACTGCAGAACGATTCACCTGCACTGTCTCAAAGAGCCGTTTTGTGCTCTTTATTCTGGGCAATCTTGGTCTTTTGAGGTTGTGGCCCCACTGCCTCAAGACAGTCCTGTGTCCAGCAGGATTCATGGCACACAGTTGCACAGAGCTTGCACGGCTCTCCTGCCACCCTGCTCCCTCCCAGCTCCCTTATCCTCTGCCCACCTTCACTATCAGAGCTAGGCAGGAAGTTTTGCTTTTTAACATTATCCCTTACTTTAAGCAGGAACATACATGTAATATATTTGTCTTTTGTCAGCTGAAAACATAGAAGAGGCTAGATTAGGATGATGTAGAAGTTTTGTGGGTCTTATTAAACTGATACGCAATGATTATATGTGGCTTGCATCAAGAGTTTGTACAGCCCAGCCTCCAGCAGCAGCCTTACATGGCTGCCTGAGGGAAAGCTAAGGGCAAGTACATGCAATAGCTTCCACTAGTACTCTCTTTCAGCATCTAACTAGTTTGAGCTTAGGATTTTCTGAGTCAGATCTGGTTTCTGTTTATTGAACGTCTGCCTCAATGGCCATAAACTTGTCTCAATTCCCCTTGAACCCAGATAAAGCACTGGGATGCACAATATGCCTTGACAAGGAGCTCCACATCTTTCACCTGTTCCATGAAAAATGACCTCATTTACTTTGAGCTGGCTCCCACTAGTTTGACTTGATTTTGCCTAGTTCTTGTACTGGGAGAAATTAGTCTATTCATCTCCTTCATGTCACTTTTGATTTCTGTTTAATATTGCTTCCCGCTTGGTTTGTATCTTTTTTTAGGCTTAGCAGTCCTTAGCTCATTTTTTCATATGGAAGTTCTATCATCTGTCTTGCCCTTCTCTGAACCTTTTCCAGTTCTGCTGCATCATTTTTGATGAAGGAAACCAGAACTTCATATAACATTCAAGATACAGTAGAAACATGAATTTATACAGTGCCATAATTACATTCTTGTTCTCAGTGTCTTTTCTTAACATACCAGAGAATACCATTTCAGACAAGACATGAAATGGTCCAGCACATTTCTGTTAACCTACATGTCAAGTAATCAGCTCCATGGGCAGCAGGATTTCAAAACAGGTGATAAACAAGGGGCAGCAAGTTGTTCTGTCATTTGTATGCATGGGGAAGATACACTTCCAAGGCCACCTCTTCCTTCATTGTCATTTGTCATAATGAAAAGAAAGGGGGAAAAAATCTAATAACATTAAGCAAAAAATCTATTTCTACCTCCTTATATCAAATTTTTTACTCCACTGACCATAAGAATGGAGCGTAGGATTCCAGTTCCATAGCCCTGAAAGAACTTTGTTTTACATCTCAGGCTTCCCAAACTCACACCCACCCTACTCCCTGCCCTTTAAATTGGGCTCACTCACTTCAGGAACTCTCTCACTCACCACGTTTGTGCATCCTCAGCTGGAGATTCGAGTCCTGCACCAGTGGGCAACGCACAGAAAGCAGAGCTGAAGAGGTGACCCACTGCTGTGCAGAGCAGCAGGGAAGATCCTGAAACACACTGACCTACTCAAGAAACAAATACCCCAGGTCTCAGAGAGACTGTAGATGCAAGTGAAGTATGGAGCTGCTGGTGCTACAGGCTTAGCTGCAGAACAGTCTGAATCTCTGCATTATTATTAGGAAGCATTCCTGAACATTCTTCCTAAAATGTAAGGTCATAAAGAACAGATTTCTGCAAACAATTCCAATGTGAAAAGCAACTGTTAAAATGCCATGAATATCCTTAATAGTGCAAAAAACCTGATGGAGTTTGGGATAAATGATGCACATGTAGTACTATGCACCCATTCTCTCACGCCTGTAAGTTTCCGACAAGCGATGCAGGCTCCCTGTTGCATAAGTAGAAGTGTCTCAGAGGAGGCCCTGATAACTCTTATGAGAGACAGACAGGAAGAAGTATGCAAAACATAACACGTTTCACTTTCAAAGGAAAACAACATTTCCTTCTGGACATTTTCAGTGTCATTAGCTTGAGGCAAACAGGTACATGCCTAGCTGTCTGCCCACAGCCAGTGTGGATGCAGGCATTTGTGTTCCATGGGCTGCTGAACCCTGTTGCAGTGATGGTAAGACTTACTTGCTGAACCAACTGGGGAATTTAGAGAAACAAAGTTTTCTATAGCTAGATCCACAGAGGATTTTTGAGCATGGTAAGCATATCTAAATCAACTGCAGGATTCCTGATGTGTTGGAAAGGGACTTTGTTGTTGTTTGTAACGCACTTATTTACTCAAGAAAGCTCAGTTCTGATTCAGCATCTGGTTCTCATTGAGGCTCAGCTTTTTTTAAACTGAGCTTTCCAGATGGGTTGACTGAAGCACAAGGAGGTCAAGAGACTTGTCTGAGGTCATACAGCAAGTCAGTGGCTCTGCTTGGACCTGAGCCCAGAACTGTTCAAGGCTACCACTCCTTGGCTCTTAAAGAGACAATTTTATCCCCTGTGAAGTGATCTTATCTCCACAAAGAAGAAATATGATAAAAGCAGTCCCCTCAAAGCTGTAGCCTGCTTAAAAGAGTTATTTTATTTGGAAAAAGCTATAGAGTTCCAATGCCTCACTGGAGCCCATCAAACTGAAGGGGTGTGATCCTGATATACAGTGTCATCCACCCCATCCCTGGATAACCCCCTAATCCTCTGGGATGGCTTTGCTGCTGCCACCATTCCTGGTTGTGTACTCACACAACCCCATCTAACAACCCCTCATGTCATGAAATACACTCTCCATTGAGCACAGCTCAAAGCCCCTCCTCAAGGCAAGGAAACCCAAGTGCACTCAGGACCTGAAGCAGAGCCCAAGCACTTGTTGCCACAGCCTGGACATGTGGGGTGTGGGAAACATATCCCAGCCAACCAACCCATAAGCTCAGCTCTGTTCTCCACAATGTCAGAACATGCTCTTGAAGTTCAGCCACAGGCTGAGCTACAGCAGCAGTTCACCGATTCCATAGCAAAGACACACTTGCTTCAAACCAAGGAGGAGGTGGCAGGTACTGGCTTCTCTTGCAGAAAGCATGGCTTGTCTCTGCCTTTGTTTTCCAGGGGCAGGGTGAAAAAAATAAAACAGGGAAGTCTGCTAGAAGCTACACAGCCTCAATCAAGTAAGAGACAGTAAAGAACTCAAAAAAACCCATCTATATGGGTCTCACAAGTCATTCTGCAAGAGCCCTTGCAATCAACCTGTAGCAGGCTCTGCTATTTAGGAACACAGAACATCAGTCAAGTCTTCTTACAAGAAATTCAGCATCTTGAGGAGATGAAAGACATGGAGTTCTAGGGAATGTTGTGTTATTGCTCTAGCACTGTTCTAAGGATGAAATAGCCAGGTTTTATATTACTGTTTTCTGTTTAACATATTAATAGGAAATGAAACTCTGAAAGTGATTTTCATGCCAAAAGCAAGCATAGGTGCGGCCAATTTTCTTATTCTTGCTAGATGCATACCCAAAAATCTTTTGTATAGCCAAGAACCACAGAATAAATACCATTTAGCTCCAGAAGCCCAGAGAAGAGATAACAATGACTCTCCAGGGCTCCAAGTGTAGGATAGAGTTAGACCATGCATGCATCAGAGTCCAATGACAACTCAGTGATGTCAGCCTCAGCAGCAATTGCCTGCTCAGTTTCTCTCTCAGTCAGGGATGTACATTAACCAGCACCCTTTGTGTCAACACAGCCTTGCTGCTGCTGCAGCAGCAGAATGGAGGCAATACCTGAACTGCTGGAGAGTCTCACAGAAGTCAAGAGCTATGGCAAGGCAGTTCTTGAGCTAGCTGGATGCACCATTCCAATGCTAAAAGCCTTTCCTAACTTCCACTGAAAGGGCACACACATTTTCTTTTCACAGGTTCACAGATAAATGTTTTGTAGGCTCTGAAAACACAGCTTGTTGAAAACCAAGCTTGCTCTCTCTCAGGACTTCACAAGACCACACTGGTGTGACTAACTTTGTGGTATTCTAAATCTGATTCAAGACACCACTCTGGAAAGTTGGTTTTGACCAAATGTTTTAGACAAGCTGAAATGGGGTTTTCAAATCAGGGGTTAGTTTCACAGCAAGATAAACAACAGCCCAGTTTTCCATGCCTCAGAGACTGCCCCTTCCAAACCACAGCACACTGAGAACGGATCTCGTGTCTCCAGGGGCAGACCGCCTGCTCCTTCAGCAACAGGCCGGGCAGAGACATTGCTCATAGGACAGAGGGGTTCTCCACGGGGGATTCATGCCAAAAGCCAAAGGAAATCCTGCATGCAGGACTGGGAGGGAAGGCATTGGGCATGACAACCAAACACTCTACAGGGATCGGTGCTTTGGACACCAATATGTGGCTCAATACTCAAGTTTTCCTGACAAACAAGAAAGAATCCCTCAGCAGATCCAAATGCCAAGGCCTATCCCAGGTTCAGGCTGTGGATAACCACTGGCTGAACTACTCTGTCCTCGGGTTAAGTTTTCGAGTTGCTTTGGTTTTGGTATTTTTTTCCCCGTTTTGTTTTCAAATTTAAATGGCTGAAGGCTCCCGTCCCCTTTACAACTTGTTGCTGTTCCAGTTCAAACAAAGAGCGCGGAGCCCCTCCTCTGGCGGGCCCCGGGGGCCGGGCCGCGCCGCGCCGCCCAGCACAGCCGGACGCCTTTGTTTACTACGGCTCCACACGCCGGGCTGGCCGCCGGCCGGGGCTGCGCGGCCGGGCCGGCACCGGGAGCCGCGGCCGGGCACCGGGAGCCCGACCCCGCCTGCCCTGCTGGGGCCGGGCCCGGGGGGCGCTCCGGGACGCGTTTCCAAGGCACGGGCATCAGATAGGGACACTCCCCCCAGATGAAAGGGGTCAAGTTACAACCAGTTCCACCAGTTCGGTGCAGGGCTCCTCTGCCAAGTTGGTTAAACCTTCCCTTTCCTGAGAGACAGCCTGGCGAGAGAGCGGGGCCTGCAGCTAACGCTGGCGAAAAGGCGCCACCGGGGAAAACCCCATTCAACCACAAACAACACGTTAAAAATCTCGTGGTAGCTCTTTATTCCTGCAGTTTGCTAAATGACATTCATAGCCCCATCTACATTTCTACAGGCTAATCTTCCTTTTCCTTCTTTAATCATTCACCTATTAGGAGATGAGTAGTCCCAGAATTTCCTCATCTCTCAGGTGACACAGAGAGACCAAGATTTTGGCCAGCCACAAGCCACACTCTCTGACCCGGACAGAGATCCTCACTTACCTTAGAGAAGGGGTGCAAACGATCCCACAGTTAACAGAGGACAAACTCACTTGGAGTAGGATAAACTTTCTGTCCCTTTCTGAAGTCAGCAAAATTTCTTCACATACAAGCAGATGCACACCCTCCTTGTTGGGCTTGCATAGAAGGGACAAACTGCTGTCTACTGCCAAGCTTCTGCCACCTCTGACCATCTCTCTATGGGCTGAGATTTTCATTTTATCTCTAGTCAAAGGGGAAGGAGAGCAAGGAAGAAAGAATCAAGGGTTCTGGGGGTAATGGTTATTTTGTTTCTTTGAACAGCAGTGTTTAGGTTTTGGTTTTTTTTTCTTTTTGTTTTGTTTTTTTAAGAAACCAAGAATCTGGAGTGTGTTTTTCAGACCTGATAGCATCTTACAGGTGTATTTTGTGGTGAGGAAGTTAGTCACAAGTCTGAGACACTAGCTACGACTGTCTTACTAGTAGCTGCTCTAGTAAGTCTAGTATGATCTAAATATTCTTTACAACATTACATAGAACTACCGTTAGACAACAAGGAGTGTCAGGACAGATTCCAGGCTTGTTATCTCCAAGGCAATGAGCTGACATAAGCCACTGATGGCTACATGTGCCACAGAAGAGAAGGTGCTGGTGGTGAGGAGAATGGCGAAGAGTAAAAGCTGTAATAAAAAGCAAGAGGAACATCCCTGGGAAAAGCCTCAAACCCACTGCTGATAAACAGGAAGAGCTGGAATAGCAGCAGCTAACACAGAAGAGCTCCCTTCCCGGGCACTAAATGCTCATATTCATATTCCCTCATATTCTCTTCCCTCCACCTGCCAGTCTTTAGAAAGAGTAAGCAATCTAGCATAAGCAAAATGCATCAGGACACTCCTGCCGTTTTATCATTGCTGGCAGTCTGCTGTCTTAAACAACAGTTCACTTAGCTGATGGTTGGAGCCAGTCCTCAGAGTAGCACTCTTGGACAGGTAAAGCCCACTTTGCCCTGCAGAGACACCCTACCCTCTGTATGTGGAGCCGGTGGAACTGGTCGGCAATGCACTGCAACTTCCGTGCGATCTGCACCTCAGCACGTGCTTCCCGCTGACCTTCCTGAGGGTCCTCCTGGAGCTGCGGATCCAACACAAAGCCAGCTGGAGGGACATGTAAACGGTAACCAGCACTCCCTACAAAACAGAGCACAAGAGTCATTCTTCCAGTGCAAAGATTATCTTTTCTGCTCAGTACACTTCATGGAGGAAAGAGCTGTACATAGTCCTACATTTTTGATGTTTGAAGTCTAGTTTCTGAAGGCCAAAGAATGACTGTATGCTGTAACACAGTGCAGTAAAAGATTTGCCCAGCTTTCAAATAAACTTATATGGATTAAACAGAGCACTGATGTGTTGATTCCCATCGTCAAATGAGTGGCGGGATCTTAAAATTGATTCCTTTTGCTTGTTTACAGCTCAGCCAAGTGCTGTGGCTTGGGATTTTTTTAAGGACAGTTTTGCAGTTTTACAGGATCTCTGCCTCAAGTTGTCTCCCCCTTCTACAAAAGGCAGAAGTATCTTTTTTGTCAGTTTTTTCTCAGTTTTCTGTCATTTAGTGATTTTAGTGATTTGAATTAAAGCTGAATTGGATACACAAAGCTGAGTGGTGACCCATCAGTTACTAGTAAAATACTGGATGGACATGCTACTTATTCAGAAACTTTAACTCCAGTGAAGAGCCTAAAACCTGTAACTTTTTGCATCTTCTTCTCTCCACTGAAAACTCCTAGGAGTTTCCACTTCCTTCTATGTGGATGAGACAGACCATTGGTAGTTAAAAATGTAGGCAAATTGTAGGATATGAAGTACGGCGAACATTTCGACATCTAGCAGTAAAATCAAAAGTGGCAGAATAAAGCCAGAGAGAGAAAGAGGGAATATCAAAGACAGCAGAAGCAATGAGCAGGTGTTTGGTTCCTGCAGTGGACAAGCAAGGGTAAGAAAATACAGGTTGTCTTTCTTGAGGGAGTAGGACTAAAGCAAAATAATTTCAGTCCTTTAATAAAACACCCTAATGAAAGAGACCTTGTTTGATTGGGGAAGTGCTAAAGGGACAGTTTCTTTGCTGCAAAGCTAGTGACACTGGAGTGCTCTTACCATAGAAGAGTCTCCGTGGCTCTTCAGTGACTCCACAAGGCAACATAACATCCTGACTGGAAGAGGATGGGCTGAGTGTTTGAGTTGCCTTGTCCTGCTGCTCAGGATGCCTGATACCGGGACCACAGCAGTGTGTGAGGGGGAATAGTTGAAACCTCCCCAGAAGGCAGCTGTAGGACTGGTTCTGTGTGAAAAAGCCAGTTGCAGTCATCTCACCAGGCTGACCTGCAAGTCCAAAGTCATCAGAGTGAAACACGTCATCGTCCAGCCCATCCAGGCTAGAATAGTCCTCTTCCAGGTAGCTGGGGCGATCCATCGCTCCTGCAATAAAGGGACATTTGAGGAAACAGCTAAGACACAGCAAGAATGTTGTCCAGAAGAGTATGCCTTCTGCTCCAACAGTAAAACACAACCGATTTTACCACACTTTCCCTCTTCCCCACTTCCCAGTGCTGCCCATCTGCATGGACAGGAGAGGTGAGCGACTGTGGTGAAGGTTAAGGCTTTGCAGAAAGTCCTCAGGTGCTGGGCCAGAGAGAGACAAAGTTCACACGCATGTAAGTCCACAGCTCCAATTCCACACCTGCTCACAAGTAGAGAGCCAACCCCCAACCTCAGCACATAGAAACTGAAAAGACATTTCAAAAAGCAACCCAGATTCTTCTCATAGCCCCATGGCCACTCAGCTTCTTTGGGGTCTGCTTTGTTTTGGCCTGCTATACTTGAACTTTATGGTACATCCCATTCGCTTTTTCCCACCTATTTCTTATCGATAAAGAAAACCTCTTGTAATCATAAGGCTGCAAGGCCAGATTTTTAAGAAACCCAAGTGGTTGCAAAACTTAAGAGTTGTCAAAGCCACGTCTGTGAAGCTCTCCATTACTTCTCCCTACGAGGGCCAACTTTCCTTTCAACTTCTCATTTCTCCCCTCAGCTCAACCTAAGACATGTCCCAAACTTGGCAATGTAGTCACTTCCTTATCCCTCTTACCCTCAAGCCTACATGTGCTGTTAGTGCAATGGTTCATCCTACTACTAAAGAAAAACATGGCTGGTGTCAATGTTTAAAGCAGGATTTCTGTAGTTGCCACAGTAAACACTCCTGAGCTCTGTTACAGCACAAAGATGAACAAAGATGGTAGAGGGGAAAAACCCCCATGAACCCTAAATCACTATCTCAGAGCTCTTTGCAAACATAAAGCAAGTAGAAGCAGTATTACCAAAAATGCCATGAGTCCCTTTACTGTTACCTGTGCATCTAACCCAATTGGAAGACAGACTCCTAAGAGATCCATCTCCAGGATTTCCACCCAGTTCCAAACAAGGCAGTGAAATTCAACTCTTCATGTCTCTTCCTTTGCTCTGGTTTGCGAAGCATTTAACAGAATGGAAGACTAGCAAGAGGAATTTCAGGCCTGAAGGAGACATTAATAATAATTTTATAAGGATGTGTTCAGCGCTGCCCTTGGTGCTCCCATCTCCCCCCAGCTGAGCAGCACTCCGGACACCAGCTAGAGACAACAGGACCAAGCAGTGCAAGAACAGTTTCTGCAGGGCTCTGGCTGGGGGGCACTCCGCCTATTTAAGTTGCCGCATCTCAGCAGTTCACTCAACTGAGCCACAACTCCCAAAGAAGTTTCTGCAGAGCGGAACAGGTACCAGCGCTACAGCCGGATGCAACTCTGCTGGATGACAACAGTGGCAGAGCACTCATAACATTCTCATCCGTGGCTTAAAGTAGCACACTGAAAGGAGTTATGGGCCCCAAGAGGCAGGCATGGATGATCTCCTTGCCAGTTTTTCTGCTGGATCAGTCACCTGACAGAGAAGCAGGCGGGAATGTATTTTGTCTTTACAGGAAAGTTTGCCAGATCTCATCTGTCAGCCTCACTGGGACACGGACATTCCTCAAGGGAAGTGCAGCAAAGGCACAAAGCAAACCCCAAACAAAAGAGGGTTTAAAGAGCAAGAAGTTTAACTCGACCTCGTGCAATACGGTTCGACCCTTTAGCAGAGATTTTCAGAGAATGCCGATGCAGCGCGAAGGGCAGTACATTCTACAATGGAACTCCTTCTACAACCTCCAAACGCAGCTCACGCTGGGAGCCACAGATCCCGGACAGCTCGGGCTACGGGTCTTTGCCCGGGCAGCGCCCGCGTCTCCGGAGCCGCGTCCTGCCCACGGCACTTCCTCGCACACGCCAGCGGCGACAGCCGCGGCCCGGGGCAGCCGCACGCCCGCGCTGACAGGCGGCGGGCCGGGAGCGGAGGGAGGGCTCAGCGCACACGTGCGTGCCAGCGTCCCAAAACAAAGCTGGCCGGCCTCGCTTCGCCACCGCTGGCCGCCTTTAACTCCTCCCCGCCCGGACTCTAGCCCCGCAGATGCGCCCCCGGCCAAGAGGTTTAACGCGGCTTCTCCGGGCAGCGCCGTGGGACGAGACTCCCGAGCTCGGCGGGGCGGCGCGGGAGGGGCAGCGCTGGCTGTGGAATCAGCCATCGCCTACATCAGCGAATCAGCTGCTTTCTCAGCGCCCACCGAGCTCATTCCTCGCCCGCACCCTCCCTCTTTCTTCCCGCTCCCCAGCAGGCGCGGGACTCCGGGCTGGACCGGCCGGGCCGGGGCAGCCCCGAGGCGAACCCCCTTCTCTGTCACGATCGCGCCCGGCCTCGGCACCGCCCTCAACGGCGACCTGGCACAGAGCGACCGGCCCCCAGTGGCGAGGGCGCTTCCTGGGCACTCACCGAGAAGCGGGACGGGCGTCCCTCGGGGACGGGGCGTCCCGGGAGGAGCCGCCTCCGCTGCAGCCTCCGCACCGCCAAACTGCGGCCGGCGCCGGCGGGCGCGCCGCGAACAGCTGACGGCAGCCCCGCCCCCGCCGCGCCCCGCCCCGCCCCCGGCCGCCAGCCAATGGGCGGGGAAGGGCGGGCCCGGCGCGCGGCTGAGGCGGGGCGGCGCGGGGCCGCTCCGGCCCGGTCCCGGTGCAGCAGCGAGGGCTCGGTGCGTGTCCGCCCTCAGCGGGACGCGCTGCTCGCACCTCGGAACGCTCCCGCAGCTCGGCAGGCAGCCCCAGCCGGGACTGAGCCGCAGCCGCGCTGGGCTAGCTTTAAATCTGATGGGAGTGCCACTCCAGGTAGTTGATTTCCAACAAAACTTTGATTTTTCAGCTTTAAATGACTTAGAAAGTTCTTCGTGATTTGTAAAGTCTGAGCCCTGAGGTGTGAGGGTCTAGGAGTTCTTCGCAGTGTGTTGTGCTCTTTCCTGTAGATGAATACGACTACAGGACTGCACAGGACTAAAGAATCAAACTAATAAGGATAACTTATTCACAGCGCTTTCTGTGAAGCCCCCTCGATGAGATTAGCATAAAAACCCCAAGCCTCATGCCGCGAACAACAGCTCGGTGCATTTACCTTTACTCTGCCAATGATTTATCAGCTCCCGCTGTAATCAGTGGCAAAATCTCACCATGTTCAGAGAGGCAGGACCCAGCTCCTTGGCGCAGAGCAGCACCCTGTCAGGCTGTTTTTAAAACCTACGTAACAAGATCGCCTGGAAGGGAGGTTTTAAAACCCAGCTGGCCGCTGAATAATGTTAATTGCTGTCAAGTCTGCCACACAGTTACTGAGGTTTGTAACTTAAACTCAGGGGAGGGGTTAGATTGCAAACCGATGGCTAGCAAGGTGAGGCGAATTACTTCGTTTTCCTCGTATCACATTGTCCTGGGCAGGCTCACAGAGCCTCTCCAGTTAAACGTTTCAGAGTCACTATGATTTTGAGTGAGGTATTTACAGTTGCCATTAATAGATTAACAGGCTAATAATGTTCATTGTCTCCAAAAACCCATTTCTTTGTGGTTCTCGTCCAAGTGTTCATTTCAACTCTTTTATTTGCCAGAAGGCTTGAGTCTACTTATTTACGAGAAGGTCAGATCATGTTTGACTTGTACCTCACCATCAAGTAAGAAAGAAAAAATACTCTTTTTCTTTCATTTTCAGTAAAGGACAAGAGGACAAGGTTCTTAAAGTAATTAAGCCTCATTGTTCACTTTTGATAGTCAAGGGAATTGTGAGTAGGGTAAGAGGCAACTGATGTTTAAAAAAAAAACAAAAGGCATTCTATATCATCAAGATAGGCAAATTTTATCACACTGATGGTCAGACCCTGGCAAAATGCCAGCTGCTGGAGGGCTACTTCTAATTTGAATGTGTATCGCTATAAATAAAAAATGAATGTGCTATGATTCCAACCACTTATGTCTTCCAGACTGAGTAATAACTGCCTGCTGGTTAGGCTCATTAACAGTTAGAAGAGTACCTGATCGGCTTTGTTTTCATCTCATTGAGCTGCAGTTGGGGCCACACTTTATATCCCCAGAGGCTGCATTTTGGGAACTCCTACTGTGTACAAAATGTATGGAAACTGAAATCTATGTGTATAATCAGGCTGGATGGTAAGAGGGCTCAGGAACGATATTTGTGCCTTTCAGTGATTAAAAAAAAAGATATGGCAGCATTTCTAAGAGAGGGGACTCAGAGGGATTCCTTGAGGAAATTAGACATTGTTAAGAAATGGCTCCGAGTAAATAGACCGAAACCAAGACAGAGACAGCGAGTCTGAAATGGAAAATTGTGAACCAGGGGCAAGTTATACCACCAACCTCACTGCTCTCAGCTGAGAGAGTTTCTACAATAGTATGGAGACAAGCTTCTTACCTGGGAACAGGAGCCCAAGGGACAGGTTCTCTGCCAGAGAGTTTTTGCTCATTAGTGTACATGGTGACATTTTGATTCAAGAGATTAATCTTAAATCACGTGCAGCAGTGTCCCTGTGACATCTTTGGATGGAAATACTGTGCCATCCTATAACCCTTCTGTCAGCCTGCTCTACTGTTCAAAAGAATAAAATTGCTTCTTTTATTTAGTTATGCCCCCTACATATTCCTCACATGTCTTCACAACTATTTCTTATTTTACTGACAAAATGCTATTGTCAGCATTGTGCTGTAATTGCAGAGTACATTGTGATCTTAGGCACGGGCCTTGCAAGCTGCTCTGCCTGGGTGGGCTCCAAAACCCACACAGGGCCAGCTTGACTTTGGTGGGGGTAGTCTTGTCTGATGAGCTCAGTTTTCATTTCTATTTTTCTATTTTTGTAGCTCTCATGGTTGGAATAGGGAAATTAAGGGTAGTCTCATGGATCATAAAGCAAAGGATGAACAAGAAAAACATACAGGGTTGATTCTATTTATTTTGTTATCTTAAAAACATTTGGTCAATGGGGTGATTTTTCAGGGGGCTCAGTCTGAGTGCAGAGGAGTGGAAAACGGTGTCTTCTGCCCTGACACATATCAGTGGCTTTACTAAATGTGTTCTGCCACACTTTATTGTTGTGTGAGGCAGAAAAAAAGTCTTGAATTTCATGTTTGACCATCCCTGTGTATTTCTCACATAAGCCAGACTGAGGGGAAAGCTGGCCTGTGTCCTGATGGAAGGGCTCCCTGTGTTCAGCACCCAGTGCTGGTAGGAGAAAGTGCTGCACATTTCCATCAGTGTGTGTGAGAACAGGATTGCTTGCTGTCTATAAATAAAAGTGAGATGATATTGCTGTTGGGGTTTTCTTCTGAAGGGAGCAAAGTTTAAGGCAGCCTGCCAAGGTTACTCCTTGCTTTTCTGAAACCAAAACTGAGGCCACTTTTTCTCTCCAGATAATGTCATTGGATTGGGAAAATGCTTCATCCTCTCTTGGCGTGCTCTGGCTCCTACTGCAAACACTGAAGACAGGAGTTTGCATTTTCCTTATAGCCTTTCTACAGCCAGCCCTGCAAATTCAGCCATGCCTTAGAGACATTGGGCTGAGGGAAACACTGACAACCAGGCTTGAGGTGTCTGTGTTTCTGTGTGTTACTGAACATGCTCTTGTATACTGGAGTCAGTCTGAATTTCTCTTTTGTTTTCTCTCTTCTCTTCTCTTCTCTTCTCTTCTCTTCTCTTCTCTTCTCTTCTCTTCTCTTCTCTTCTCTTCTCTTCTTTCTCCTTCCTTCCTTCCTTCCTTCCTTCCTTCCTTCCTTCCTTCCTTCCTTCCTTCCTTCCTTCCTTCCTTCCTTCCTTCCTTCCTTCCTTCCTTCCTTCCTTCCTTCCTTCCTTCCTTCCTTCCTTCCTTCCTTCCTTCCTTCCTTCCTTCCTTCCTTCCTTCCTTCCTTCCTTCCTTCCTTCCTTCCTTCCTTCCTTCCTTCCTTCCTTCCTTCCTTCCTTCCTTCCTTCCTTCCTTCCTTCCTTCCTTCCTTCCTTCCTTCCTTCCTTCCTTCCTTCCTTCCTTCCTTCCTTCCTTCCTTCCTTCCTTCCTTCCTTCCTTCCTTCCTTCCTTCCTTCCTTCCTTCCTTCCTTCCTTCCTTCCTTCCTTCCTTCCTTCCTTCCTTCCTTCCTTCCTTCCTTCCTTCCTTCCTTCCTTCCTTCCTTCCTTCCTTCCTTCCTTCCTTCCTTCCTTCCTTCCTTCCTTCCTTCCTTCCTTCCTTCCTTCCTTCCTTCCTTCCTTCCTTCCTTCCTTCCTTCCTTCCTTCCTTCCTTCCTTCCTTCCTTCTTCCCCTCTCAAAAACACTTGCTATACACTTTCATCTTCTCTAAGCAGTTGCCCAATTCTAGAGATTTTGCACAGAATAGAATTTCTTCTGCCTGCTAATGATGTAGGGGGAAGTTCCCAAGATTTTTCTTCCCCTTTTTTGAAAAAAAAAAAAAAAAATAAAAGAGAGAGACCAAACAACAGCATTTTCTCCTGTCTCTGGGTTTCTTCCATGGCCCATGTTTTTCCTCCTAATTCTGTACTCCTGTGCACTCTCTCCTGCTTTTTCCTATCTCATTCTTATGACTTCTCTTCTTCATCATCTTCCTTTCTTGGATTCTGGACTAACTCCTGCAGCATAAACTTCCTCAGATGTTTGACTCCATTATTGGGATTTCATAAGGGCTATTTTAAAGGAAAATCTATATCTGATCTTTACAGAGTTGCAGCCTCATTCTGTAGAGGCCTGATCCACTCCTTGCAAAGACAACCTTGACTTCAGAGGGGTAAGATCAAGAACATTTTGACTGTGATTGGTAATGAGCACTCAGTATACTCAGGCCTTCCCAGATATACTCAGGGCAGGGCAGAATCAGGTCTTTATCTCACTGCATGAAAAGTTATGGTGCTGCCAAATGTCACAGCTGGGTCATGTGTAAGCTTGGGCTTTGACACCACACTTCACTGCCTGCAAGGGTTCCTTGCCTGGCTGAGACTATTTGATTTTGGAGCTCAGTTATCACAGATCTGCAAAACTGCTGAGGTCGAAGGGGTCCCTGGAGATGATTGGTCCAACCCCACTGCTCAGACAAAGCCACCTAAACCTACACCACGTCCAGATGCCTTTAGACTATTTCCAGGGATGGAGACTCCATTACCTCCCTTAGCCACCTGTGCCAGTGCAAATCAGCTAGGGTGGAAAATTCTTTTGGAATTCCAAGTTCAAAATACCTAAAGGACACATTTTTATTATATTCTTTAAAAACTCCCAAATCTATTTCTTTCATTTATTTTAAAACTAATGACAGTGATTGTTCCTATCTAGGGGTACATGCACAGATTCGAGATTCTCAGCTTTTTCATTATTCTCAGTGCTGCTCACAGGTCATCAAACAGAGAAGTCCTTGCAGTATCAGGTCCTAACAAAGTACATTGTGGAAGATCCCCATACAGATATTGTCATCCTGTAGATGTTGTATTGTTGTCATCATGCAGAAGAGGAACATCACATTTACATGTGTCACATGTTTTGGCAAACAACTGCCAGAGACTGTGTGTTGTGCTGTGTGGGCCTTTGGCTGGAACCAGCAGAGAATTCATTTATTTTGGTAAATATTCAGTGTTATTTATTGAGGTTTGACCTCAAAATCATTCATATTTGGATAGAAAATGGTGGAAAAGTAGCACTCAGCTATCCTTAATGTGACGGTAAAGCAGAGAGATTTGACCCCTAGTGCTGACTGTTTATGTTGCAGTACAGGACCATTCAGGGTGTTCAGCACACTGGAGCATTAAGTCCTAGATGCAATAAAATTAAAACTGAAGCTAGAAAGTAAAAGTAAATATGAAAACAGAATTGCCTAATTCTGGCAATAGTTCAAAAGAAGGATCTAGTGCTAGAATCTGCTGAGTACTTCACATTATTACCTATTTAAGTATATATGAAAAGAAAGATAAACATTAAAAATATAGAATAGAAAAATATGGGGTTTTTTTCTCCAATTGCAAGTTTTCATATCTTTAAGGTCTTACAGGACATTGAATATTCAGTCAGCTCAGAATAAGTTTATGAAGAGCTGTCTAGGGACACTGTTGTTTGCAAATTCCAACCCTCCATCTTCATATGTAAATCTATGGTGTTCCCTGTTTCACAACCTAGAGAATATTCTTCAAGTAATTTTTGATCTTTGTCTTTATTTTCTTCAGTTAATGACATTAATATGCTCTCCTCATGTTAGGAACTTTTTTTTATAAACCCAAAAGTTTACGTTTACTATGTAGGCAAAAAAATCCTACTTTCTGTAGAAAAAAATTCCTTTTCCTGCCTTGAATTTTTGTTTTCACTGTATTCATTTTAAATGCAGTATATTTTAATGCATACTCATGACAACTAACAAAACGGAGGACCTTATTCTTCTTCCATTGAATCCACTGGCAAATCATCTCCAAATGCCAGTACAACTAGGATGGATAGACTTTACAGTATGGGTGGGGAAGAAAAAAAAAAAAACAACAAGTTCTTGACAAATGTCAAACTCTGGAAAACAAGTCTGAAAATAATTTGGCAGAACAGGAAGCTGCTTTACAATTTTCCTGAAGGAATGTTTGCAACTAACGATTCACCAGTTCATCACAGTATCTCTAGTGCTCATGAAATCCCCTTTCCCACACCAGCCTGGGGAGTTGCATAAGGCACTTTTGGCAAAAGGGTTTTCTTTGGGTTTTAATTGCGCATGTGCAGCTCAGCACTCCAGGTGGGCAGCAATTCTGAAGAGGAAACACAGCATTTTCTGTGATATGTAAAAAGCAACACAGCTCACCTTTTCTCTTCTCTGCAGCCAAGTGCCGCCGTCTGTCCCGATACCAAGATGACAGGAAAGCTTTATCTGGAAAAGGTCCCTCTGTTTGGCTCCTTTTTAACTCTCCCCTTTTTAAGGGCTGGTGTTTCCAAGAACAGAGTTGAAAGGCTGAGACAGATTTTCATTTTTAATAACTGAGCTTCAGGTTCCCTGGGAAAAAAATGTTCTCCACTGGAGACAAGAAGGTCCTGTGTCACCCAAATTCTTTACTTATTAAAGAGATAGATGAGATCCTCTTACAAAACTACAGTAAAGTATCTCCTTAAATCTGGAGAGGTGCTTGCTATTTCTTTTTTGCAATCTTCTTTTCATTTTTGTGGCTAACCCATCAAAGTCCAGCAAGTCATCCACTGCTGGGACAGACAGGGGAGGAAGAGCTACAGAGGGCAGAGAAATGGTGAGGAGATGCCTGCATCCTAGCGCTGCAAAAAGCACAATACTGCAGTGGGATCCACTCACGTGCTTTGTGCTTCAGGTTCTACAGGTGTACAGTAGTAGATGGACAATTCTGTGGGGGAAAACATGCTGAGTTCCTTCAAAAGGTGCCAGCAGGTGGCAAGTAGTACTTTTGTCCATTCTGTTAAAGGGAGGTTGTCTTCCTTCAAACTCCCATCCTCCCTCCCTGCCTGCTGCTGAGGGTTTGCAGCAGCAGAGCAGATTGACACATGTGGAAAACTCATAATAGAACATGAAACTCTCTGGACCAGTTTTCATTACTTGCTTCCAATTATTTGAATGATCTATTTTTGAAAGAGGAGAGGAGAGGAGAGGAGAGGAGAGGAGAGGAGAGGAGAGGAGAGGAGAGGAGAGGAGAGGAGAGGAGAGGAGAGGAGAGGAGAGGAGAGGAGAGGAGAGGAGAGGAGAGGAGAGGAGAGGAGAGGAGAGGAGAGGAGAGGAGAGGAGAGGAGAGGAGAGGAGAGGAGAGGAGAGGAGAGGAGAGGAGAGGAGAGGAGAGAAAGAAACGAGAAAAAAGAAGAAAAGAAAAAGAGAAAAGGGAAGAGAAAAGAAAAAAAAGAAAAGAAAAGAAAAGAAAAGAAAAGAAAAGAAAAGAAAAGAAAAGAAAAGAAAAGAAAAGAAAAGAAAAGAAAAGAAAAGAAAAGAAAAGAAAAGAAAAGAAAAGAAAAGAAGAAAAGAAAAATTTTGGGAGGTGCTCAGTGAAAATGGAGCAGTCTGTAACAAAAAAAAAAAAAATCCCCAAAAAACAGTGAAGCACAAGATTTGTCTGCTCCTAAAAGGGAGACTCAATCATAATGTATTTTAAAAATTCCATGGAAAAAACAGTCTGCAATTGAACAAATAGCACAGTGGTTCAATAGGACAACTGCTTTACTGAAAAGTCCCAAACCCTGAATGGTCAGCTTTTCAAATGTTCATCTGACCTTGGGTGCAGAAGTCCCACCTGAGCATTGCCTCAGATTTTAAAATCTTGGCCAGAACTTCTGATTAGAAGCAAACTGAGGGGGAAAACAAGTGGGGAACAAAAGTGGGGAGGTTGAAAGGCAATCAGGCAGCTGTGCAGAAGCTCGAGGCAATGGAAGCTCTCCTGAGCATTTCACACAGAGAGCAGGCTCACTGTGGCTTCAGAGGAACGGCAGGAGGAGAGGGTGGAGAAGTGGGGAGAAGCCAGGGTGAGCAGAGGCAGGCAGTGGCTGAGAGGCGCGGATCCCACCTTTCAGCGGCTGCAAGGCAAGGGGCAGGGGGAAGCTGTGAGCAGATGGGCAGGCAGTGCCCTGCCTCTCTGCATTTGTGACTCTCCGTTGGTTTGCTCACTCCCTGGGGAAGTGGGTTTGTTCACACCCTGCCCTCCCCTCTGGTGCTGCACAGCCCCTCTTCTGACCTAAGTCATCACTCCCCTTCTAGGGGGACTAGCCAGAGGGACTGTTTCTGGTTAAATCGACCTTCATATTCTTTTTCCTCTTTCTTTTGTTAAAGTTTTCTGCTACTTTTTCACCTCTCTGCTTATTTGCTGATGTTGCCTCCCCTCTTGTCTTTTCTTCCTCTCATCTGCTTCGCTGCTCTGCCAGTCTCTTTGCTTTCTACCACCACCTGGTCTCATTTTTCATTTGTCTCTCTCTTGCTGTCTCCTGCCCAGGAAGGGGACCAGCGACTGGCCCCCAGCATGGCCACTAGCTGTAGTTTCTAGCTTTGGTGCTTTTTATTGACGGAGTGTGTTACAAATAGTATTGTTACGGTAACTGAGAGGCTGGCAAGCCAGTGCCTGACCTACTTTGTTGACAGCAAAGCCGAGATAGCTGCCTCATCTGCCTGCCGTATGATTTGTGGTACCAGTCCGAGATGCCATCTGGCTTTCCAAAATCCAGGGGCAGGTTTGACGATTGTGTGATTTCTGAGTTTTCCTTGAACGCCTGTTCTTCCAGCATCTCCCAGGCTGATGTGTCTGTGCCCCCTGGCAGCTCAGCGCAGCACTGACAGGAGTCACCTTTACCCAAGGCTGAGGCAAAGCGAGGTCCAAAAGCAGGCAGCGCTGGAATCTTCCCGCCTTCCCTCACAGGCAACAACACCTTTTCAGAGCCGGCTTGCTGGCCCGCAGGTCCGAACTGCTGAGTCACTCTATTGTGTTTTGGGCTTTTTGTAAAGCACAGCGCTATTTTCCAGGGGAAATCACAATGGAGGGATATGGCAGCTCCCGCGCAGGGCCCCCCCGGGACCGCGGGGTCCCCGCAGAGCCGCGCTGGCCTTTGTGTGGGCAGGGCCCGAGGAAGCCCGCACGGCCCCACGGCTGAAGAATGCACAGCCTGCTTCAGTATTTCCTTTCAATTCACTGCGGCCACTCTGGGAAGGGGTGGGTTACAAACCAGGAGAAAGGTTACATCTCATGCCTTTTTGTGTATGGCTGTGCTGCGACAGCAACTTTGTACAGGCTCTCTGCTATAGCTGCGTGCTAGGTGATTCTCTCAGAGCTCCCTTTCCCCATCCCCAAACTTCTACTGAAATCAGCAGATTTCTGTATGCAAACTTCAGTCCTTAGTAATTTATTGTGGTTTACAGCAGATAACACTTTGGAAGTTTTTCTGAAGAGCTAGCTACAAGTAAATTCAATTCTTAAGTGAAAGCAAAATTAGATCTGGCATGAGCCAAAGGCAGAACAAAGGAATGAAAGATGGCTCAAAAGGAATCTACAGGCAATCCTAGGCAAATCACCTTGCCTGGACTCAGGACTCAAACTCTCGATTGCTAAAATAAAGATTCTGTTTTAAGCATTACCCTTATAGCTCTTCAAGAACTTAAGAGAAAACATATTAAAGATATGAAAATGGTTATTGTGTGTTATAGGACAGGGAATTTTATTAATTTAAAGTCAAGCTGCAAATTACATCTGTGTTTATCCCAATTTTGTGCTCACGTAACACTACTAAATTTCTGAAATCTAATATTAAGTTATGCTTACTGAAGAGCAGAGGTAATAGGTTTAGGTTTTATCAGTAAATCCCATGGCAGAATAATGTCTTTGGTGTCATTTTATCCGTTTCACAAAATACTGGCTCTCCTCAACCTGTAAAGTCTTAATACAACCAGAAGTGTTACCTAAATTCCAGCAGCATGTGAGTTTCTAAGTTAAATAATTAATGGCACCTTGTTGCACACCACCTCTACAATCTGATTTTCTCTTCAAGTCGAGTGTTTCTACTGGATGTTCCACATTTAGGAGAATCCTACAAATGTTTCTGCATGTATTTAGTGTATCAAAATGCAAAAAAAAAAAGCATGATCCAGGAATTTTGATCCACTTTCATAGTGAATTTGTACTAGTATGAAATCTTACAAGAGATAAATTTAAAGCCCTGTATTGACTATTCATGAAAAGCACATAACTGGAAGTTAGATAACTACTAGATAAGGCAGATAACTGTTCTTTTTTGAGCACTTACTGAAGAAGGCTAAGTGATCTACTAGAATTAAAATATGATTTTTGACATCAAGCACACCTACCTATGCCTCAAACAGAATTCTCCTCAGCATGGAAAAGAGGGAATTTGAGCAAAAAGATTCCACTGAAAATTTTTAACTAAAACTCACTTGCAATTATTGTCAGATGACACTGTATACAAAGGGAAAAGGCTAATTTTCTTTGCATCCATTTGTTATGTTGAAAGTCTCTGCTGTTTAGCTCTGAGAGGATTGAGGGAAGGCTGCCACCAGCCAGCATGTCTGATGAGCAAGTGCCCTTCAGCACTTGGATCAGGGGGCTTGGAAGAGCCCTGTGGGAAGCTAAAGAAGCAGACACCCCAGTTTGTGGGTTGGAGGTGGATTGGCGTGTGCCTGGCAGAAGTCTCCTAACTACGAGGAAATGCTTACACGAGGGATAAACAAGATTTGTAAAAACAAACATAGCTACAGGCAGGCACCTTAAGCCAAATTCATTCCTCGTAAGCCTCGCCTGGCTTACACTGCAGGGGTGAGGTTGGCTCAGTGTGTGACCTTATCTAAGGCTGGAGCCGTGACATCTAATATGTACAGATATTAACACTGTAGGTACTTGGAGCCCTTCATTCTAAATGGATTGACAGATAATTCAGTCTGGCACAGAGAAGTCAGGGTACCCTGGATTTGTGCACACGTGTACGTGCCGTGTGGCACAACCTATGCTCTCCGTGAGTGCCTAAATATAGAAAGTCAATCTATGCGGCGGGGCCGTGGGGGCAGGGGAGGCTTTGGCCCTGATCCATTACACCTGGCCTTTCTCGCACACCATGAAAATTTCATGTTGTTTTCCTCCAGTGTCTCCCGCGGTCTTTGTTCCTCTCAGGCCAGTGCTGACCAGCGTCCTCAGAGCCAGTCGGGCGGTGAGCTCCGGCTGCTGCAGGCTCCCTTTTGTTGCTCTTGCAACTTCTAACGAGCCGTCAATCAACAACCTTGTTTCTTCGAAGCTTATCTCGTGACTGCTGAGAGGGGCCAGGACTAGGGATAATGTGCAAGCTGGAAGAAAATACACCAAGAACATATTTGAAGTGCTTTTTTAGTTTTACAACAAAGATTTTTCTCCAAATTATGGTCACATTCAAGCTCTCACTGTAAAAAAAAGTCACTCAGGATTACAGCACATAAACAACTTGGTACTTGAGGATGAAGGTAGAGCTGTAATCTTTATGCCTTATCGAAGTCATCAGATAAACAGGACAAATTACCTTGCGTCAAACTGGCTGGCAGGTCACCTTTTTTGGCAGAAAGAAAGGAGGCTCATTTCTAGAGATGAGTCAAAAGTGGAACCGTGTTGTTAACCCACAAAAGTTTTGGAGGGCTGCTTACAAAACATGGTCCTTTAGGTCCATCTTTATTGTGTTTGTAACTCAGCTTTGTTACAGACCCGTGGGGAGAAGTGAAAGATGCTGCCAGGTATGAGGTAAGGTGAGCTCCGAGGCAGCCAGACCCCGAGTGCTGCTCTGAGGCTCAGGGTCCCTGGTATTGCTCAGACAGAGCCACTTCCCCAGCTGGGCTGGTGAGGCAGAGTCTCACTGGCAGAGCCTGGCCTCTCTTTTCTGCCACGAAACCAGATTGACTGTTTGGAGGCATCACTAACACATCTCACCTGAATTAAGGCAGCGCTACAGGCCTGTGGAGCTATCTCCCTTGAAGTGCAAAGACTGAAGGGAAAGCTAATTAAAATGACAAGTGAGATTTTATAAGGTGTTTTAGCAGTATCAAATTGTAGCTTTTTTGGGGGGAGATGGGGGGAGAGGAAGGAAGGGAGGTATTTTACTCTAATATCTTTGTTTCCCGAAACAGTTTTAACATGATAAACAATTTCCATTTCTGTATGGAGGCTAACCAATACTTTGGAGGCTCTCTATTGCTTTGACCCTGTAGAATAAATCTTAGAAACCCAACTGCCTTGGCACATCTCCCTTGAAGCACAGATCTCCCCAGCACCTCTGTGCAGTGAGCAGATGCTCTAGGTTTTACAATGATAAGGAGCTGAAGCCCAAGGAAGCCATGTGCTTGCCCAGGGCCACGCAGGAAGTCCATGGCAGGCAAGGGACCATGCAGGCAGCTGGCACCACTCATCCTTCACTGCACTTTACACCTTTGCAAAGTCAGCTACCATTCCAGTCTGACAGCATTTTCTACCCACTTCAGATTTTTTCATGCACTGGGTTTAAATGCCAGATAGTCTTATAAACAGCTGAACAACATTGTCAATTCAAACAATCCATTGTGAGCCTCTAGCTATCTAGTGGTTTCTGGCACACCCAGAGCATGGACCAAAACATTATTTCTAACCATGGTGATGTAGGAGAAGACTTGGAAGGAAGTCTCAATACTGAAATGCAAGAAGTCAGGTAGAATGAATCCTATTATACTGTTATTACTTCTTATAAATGTAGTTTTAAAGCAAACTCTGGTTTTTTTTGTGGCTCAGTTCTTGGTTGCCAGGTATTTGGCATTACTGGTACTGATAGTCCCTCACACAACCACAGTGAAACATTCTGTTAGCAAAGCTGGTGCTGTGATTCAGCTAGAACAGCCAGAGATGGCCTGAGCGGAGGTGCAAGGAGATTCTGTGGTTGTGTGGTCAGGCAGGTGTGCAGTACAAGGGGTTACAAAGAGTACAGAGTGTTACAAATGAGTCAGTGCTATTCATGTATAACCTAAACAAGACTGACTGTACACACAGACTTTGAAGAGATGGAAATTTAGGAAAAGTTGTTCCAAGAGTTTAAATTTTCTTATGTGTGCCTTTGTTCACAGTGTGACTGACTTACAGGTGTTCTGGAAGGGACATGAAGAAGGACTCACACAGCATGATGGCTTTCACACACTGAGTCACTGCCAGGTTCGTGCCACACCATACTTAATGTAACAGAATTTGCAGGAGCTGTAAAGATGAGCAGGACCAGGATTCAAGGATGCCTCTTTGTTTCTTGACATTTCCCGGTGTGGTAGCTATACACCACCAATGACAGACAAGGCATGTGGCTCTCTCATCTTCTAGCCTTGCTTTTGAATGAGAGTGGTTACAGCTGCTCTATCTTGTGCTTTGCTCTAATGATAAGGTTGGTTACAATGTCAAGTACGTGCCTGATGAGCCAGTTACTCGTGTGCGAAGGGACGACTACTTTTAGGAAATAACTCTGTGGCCATAAATACCCATTGTAAGCAGCAGGTACCTAACTCAAGGCCTCTCAAATCCTTAAGTTCTAGGGAACAATAAGGCTCCACACACCCCAGCCTTCCTGCTTTCCTCTGGTATTCCCCTGCTCAGCACCCTGGCTGCTGTGAATCTCATTCCAGCTATCAGCTGCTCTGGGGCGTTGGCCATCTAATTGGGGCTCAGGAACTCAAAAGCAAGTGCCTGTAAAGCAGCTGTGAAGATGTTTGGCAAAACCAGGACTTACTGTGTCTGGGCTTGGTGTGTTAAAGTGCACCTTTTTTCCCCAGCCTATGTATGGTAGCTGCTCTTAGTGCAAACAATCCCTTACTGCACAGAAAAAAAGCCAGCGTGTTCTATCAGCACTGATACAACGGATGCCAGCCTGCCCTTCTGTCTCCTACAAAGCTCTGCAGGATTTGAACACAGTTAAAAGCTATATGATCTACTGTCTTGCTGACCCTGTCTGACCCAGCAGCCTAGTGTAAAACAAACTGTGTGCTCCCCCACACATGCTAGCCATGGGTGGGACAATGGAGCCTTTCCAGGTGATCCTGGCTAATTCCCTCTTCAGCCCTCTCCCCACAACCTGTCTTGCTGGTCATGTGGTTACAAGAATGGCAGGCCCTGACTCTTAATAATTGATTATGTACAGCCACTACAGGGGTCATTCAGCTGCTGGGCCATACGTGCAGTACTAGCAGATGTTCCCCATTTCCAGCAAAGCAAAGGAATTTTCTCTGGGCAAAGTGTGGCCCTTGAGCTGCCAGTCAGACCATCCCTTTTATAGGTGAAATCTGAGACTTTCTGGGACTACAATGGAAGATCCTTTCTAAATGTCATCTCTAATTAATCTATCACATAATTTTTAGTAGTCCAGGAAGTCTCTCTGTCTAAGCATTTGGACATTTAATAACCCCAGCTGTGCTGCACAGAGCTGGCTGCTGCTTGCAGGGTTCCTGTGCAGTGATGCCAATCACTGATCTTCTCTGAGGTGTGTGAGCACAAGAGCAAAGTGCTTCTGACAGGTCACAAGGAACTAGCAGTACTCCTAAGACCAGACTTGGAATAGTTTGGTTTGGATTCTCAGGATCAAGGACAGCAAATCCTTCAGCACAAAAAGCAGCTTTACAAGGATAAGTGCCCTCATGTTCTCAAGACAGAAAACACTGTACAGGAAACATACAGAGCATAAATGCCTCAAAGCTGAAGTGCAAGCCCCAAGGTCCCCAAAGTCTGAGGGACAGACTTGCTCTTGTTTAATTGACAAATCAATTCAAATGGTGAAATCTTTCCTAGTCTTTCCTGCTCCACTAAAACTGTCTTTGGGGTTGCACCTGATACAGGAGATTTCCTTTTCAAAAGGGCAGGATCGAGAACCCCACCTAGAGTAAATACATGTCAACTCCTGAGACCTTTCTCTGTGGTTAGAAGAGAGCATGTCTTATTTAAAAGAAAAGTGAGAGAGGGAGGCTGTCTGAGTAGCAAGTAGCACAGAGCAGTCCCGTGTGAATAATTGAAGTGGAATCTGGAATGCACACCGCCACATCAGGAACTTCTGGAGACCAGGTCTCATCGGAAGAACTGACTCTTACTGGAGAGGTAATGGAGAAGTTTCTGGCCAAACCCTCTGTAGTCTCAGCCTGAGGTGGAACAGAGACTCCAGGGCCAAAAGGGACACCCCTCATAGCACAAAGTATATGGGATTTGAAAAGCAGGCACTGGTCCAGGGCCTGGACACAAGTTCACAAAGGAATCATTCAGTGATGCTAAGGATATCCAGAAGCTTCCTCCAGAGGAAAGGATTCTAGAATTTCTGAAGCTGTGATACCACAGGAGATGAGAGACTCTAGAAATCTCCTCTTGCTCAGTTCAGTATTGAGCATCCCTGAAAAGAGCTGGATGACATGATATTAGAGATATTTTTATTCTTTGGCACTGCAGCTCTGAATGGTACAGACAGCAATACAGCCTCAGAAGTGTCACAGCCTAGAGATGTACAGCTACCCTGACTGGCAATTTCTTCAAATAACTAGTGACATGGGTACTGCACTTGCTCAGTGCAGGGGAATGTTTCTTTGCTCTGCTGCTGGCATGGCCTCTGTCGTGTGCTAAACTGCAAATCAGAGAGACTTCAGTCAAGAAGGAGCTTGAAAAGAAGTTTGTGGCACACAAGGTGTCCTTCTTCAAGAAGGCGGCAGAAACCTTTGTAATCAACCACTTCTGCAAAGAGGGTCAACCAGCACATCCGGCTGCTTTTCTGCTGGGCAGCTTTCCAGGCTCTCTTCCCCCAGCCTCGCTCTGCCTGGGGTTGCTGTGACCCAAGTGCAGGACATGGCACTTGGCCTTGTTGGACCCCATACCGCTGGTCTCAGCCCAATGATCCAGCCTGTCCAGATCCCTCTGCAGAGCCTTCCTACACTTGAGGAGATCAACACTCCTGCCCAGCTTGGTGTCACAAATATTAAACAGGACTGGCCCCAACACTGAGCCCTGGGTATCACCACTGTTTGCCAGACTCCGGGTGGACACAGCACCATTAACCATCACTCTGGGCCTGGCCATCCAGCCAGTTCTTAACTCAGTGAGCAGCACACCTCTCCAAGACATGGGCTGCCAGTGTATCCAGGGGGATGCCATGGGAGATAGGGTCAAAGGTTTACTGGGGAACAAGGGGAATACAAGGGGAAAAGGAAAGAGGAGGAAAAAAACCTGGGAAGTCTCTGAATGAAATTGTTTGAAATGCTTCTCTAATATTTTGTATTTGTGCAGGAAGACTAGATTCTTGATCTTTTCCTCATGTCTTTCCCAAAAATTCTTCCAAGCGTTTCAGGAAAAAGTAATTCCAGTGATAGCTTTTGTGAAGATTTTCCTGGAAGTAAGTAATGGCTTTGTAACCATTGATCAAAATTAGATGGCAAGTATTACTGCTGAGATAAAGATTTAAGTCCGAATAGAACAGTACTCTTCTAAATTTACTTATTGTTAACAGGCTACTGACAACTTGTGCTCTGTGGAATCAATTACTTTGAACAAAATATATATCCAAGCCTTTCCAAGGCATAGGATTAGTTTACAAACCATTGTCAAGTTCAATCCTTTAGCAGAAGTATACTTTGCAAGTTTTCTAGCTCTCCAATCAAATATCTTGGAATTAGAATAATCATACTTGCTAATTTAAAAAAGGGATAGCATTTTTGCTAGTGAATTTTTAAAGTTTCATAACTACAAATTTTCTTTTTTGCTACATACTTCTTTTTATATCCAGTTTTCCAACAGCCACTGCAAGAAGAAAAAAAAAGATCCAGAAATATTGTACTTAGAGACTCAGACTGCTGCATCTCAGGAATAGGGAAGAGTTGAATGGGATGGGGGACAGTGTCTGCATAGTTGCAGTTCTAGGAGAAGAAAATGGTTTATTTAGTTGATTCTCAGTGACCTATCTTTCTTAGATGTTCCCAGGATGCCCATCATATTAGCTCCATCTCCACTGCCTGGAAGATAGCAGCAGAAAACTGCTATTTGACCTCATTCCTTTATCTAATCTCATCTATCAAGAGTGTGTGCAGCAACTCGGTATCTGAGCACCTCAGAGAAATTACATGAAGTCAACAACGTTCTTTGGTGTCTCCTTTTTGTACTGGAAAAAAAGCAGTGCTTATGAACAAGGAAAACCAGATCAGTGCTCAGTGATTCAGCTACACATACCCACAGGGAAAGTGCAGAGGATGAATAGGGGCAGCAGAGTTGTGGATAAAAGAAGTTCCACTTTCTGTGGAAGTCTTCCAACAGCCACATCAGAGCCACTCATCAATTATAACCCAGCTGATACGGAACCCAACATGTTTGATATTCAGCACAATTGTCTTAAGATGTTTAACAGATGGTGAAAAGTGAACTATAGGTAAATTGTTGGTCCCAGACTACTCAAATAGCAGCAGAGCCAGAGCTGCACTCCTGGGCCTGGATCCAGGACAATAAATTCTCTGCACTGGACTTGAGGTAGCCTGGCAAGGAAGGTTTTATGCCTCAGTGGATTCCCTCAACACACGGATCTACTGTGGAGGACAACTGCTGGTACCTTCCCTCATCCCACTGACTCTGTTTTACACAGGTGCAGCATATCCTACAATATCCCACCGTACACACTCCCTGCTCACACACCAGAGATGGGGAAGGTGGATGAAGTGGGCCTGGAAACACCCAGTTTGACACTTGAGCAGCCTTTGAAGCTGTCTCTAGGCAGAAAAGAAGCTAAGATCCCAGGGCTTCAGACAGCGGGAACCTAGTCTGACAAGGATGGCTTTTAGCAGCACTGCTGGCTCAAGTCACCCCTAGACAAGCCATCACACCCTCTCTCCTTCCCATCATGTGCCACCTCCTCCTCCTTTCCATTGTAGCTGTTTGTGGGGTTGGATGGTGACCCAGACTGACCAAGGCAGCTCAGGGATCAGAACCATTGGTTTGGGCTGTTTAAGCCAGCATTCCTACCAGAAGGAACATCTGTCATCATAGTTCAGTGCTTAAATATAAGCCCATATACTGATGAGGCTGCTTGTCTCAGCTGCTGTTGCTGAAGCTTCTGCTACATTGCCTGTTGACAATAAGTAATCTGCTATCTAAATTGTCATAATTTCTGTGCTTCAAAATAATTTTAAAGTCTGCTGTAATAAATGTTTGCCTCTTGAGGAATAACAGAGCCCTTGATTTATGCTCTTACAATTACCTCTGTTAAGTAGTCACAGCACTTAAAAAAAAGATCTTAGAGTGGCCAAAGGCTATTTTGTGCACCTCCAGGTCCACAGTTCAAATGCCACATAAAGTTTAATTGCTTTCCTGATCCAGGCTGATCAGTCCTGCTCTCTGCAGCACGGTCCTTGCTGCCTTCCTTGCTTGCTGTCAGTGCCAGCTGAGAGGGGCTGGAGCCTGTGGCACTGTATCTACAGTCAGGCTGAGCAGGTGGTGCCTGCAATTTATAAGGGATCATGTGCCCAACTTCCATGAATAAATGAAAGGGACAGAGTCATCCCTAGGAGCCTCGTCACCTTTTAGGCACTCATGCATACACTAAGTGCACTGGGCCAGTACAACAGCTCAGGAACAAAATGAGCAATTAATTAAACAAATGTACAGTAACAGAGGTAATGGAGTAGCTATCTCACAGTGGGAAAGCTTCCCAGAGCCATCTCACCTGACCAAAGCCTGGATTAAGCCAATAAAGTAAAAAGGAAATGAGCAAAGAAGACCTAAGCAAGTTTTAAAAGAGCTAAGCAAGTTTTAAAAAGATCAGAGGTTGTGACTGAAAACCAGGAATACCTAGTCCTGTCCTCGGGGTACAGACACATTAAATCATCAAAGCTTGTGAAAGTTCCAGTGCAGAGACATTCTCCTGGCCACAGCCAGCATGGAGTAACCTGAGACTGTTTGGTCCTGGGATGAGGAGGAAAGGCAGCAACCTCACATTTGTGTTGGGCTGTGCTGGGTGACTGCTGGACAGGTAAGAACCATGCAGATGGTGCTGGCACCCTTCTGTTCAGAGCCCAGCAGTTTGTGCTGTAAATGGATATGTCTCTATCCTCATTTACACCAGCAAGCTGCTGGGAATATTGCTGCAGTTATACACAGCAGTTGTGGTTAGTTTTCTGCTGCAAGGGGGATATTTATGTTGATAAGTTTTATGGTTTTGTACCTGTGGTGCAGCATCTTCCATCAAACAAGGCCTACAGCAAACCATGGCTCTGAGCAAAGCTATGGCAGGTGATGGAAGTGCCCTAAAGAAGTATTAAGAGGTCCTACTGTATGTAAGAATTTCTTCTGTCTTCAAAGCAAACACATTCAGGTATCATTTGCTGAGATTTAGTGCTAGAAGTTTCAAGAAAGCACTGCATGGCTTAGAGCCCAAAATGAAGTGGGAGAAAACATCCCCCAAGTCTTTAAGCTTTAGATGAATAGAACCGCATTGATTTAGGCAAAATTGTTCCAGTACCAGTATCAACAGTGCCTAAGTGCCTCCAACACTCTAAATGTGGCAGCAGAGTCATCTTTGAAGCCATGTGGCTACAGGTGATACAATTGAGTAGTCCAGGACTGCTGAGTGTTCATTAAGTGTTATTGATAACTAGTTCTTGAAACACTGAAAAAACACTGATTTTAAGCAAATTGTCACAAACAAGCACTGGCCAGCAGCTCTAGTACAAGAGCATTACCTGAAATGTCAAAATCATTTGTGGATTTAATTTATTTCCAGAATAGATGTAAATGCAGGACGTACTTTTTTGCACGTATGTAAGTCCAACATAGATGCAAAACTAAGGAAGTGTGGCATGAAATAAATAGTTCTTAAAAATATCTGGTGGGAAGCATTAAATTTATTTTCAAATAGTCAGCTTTGCACTCTTCAGCTGGAGATAGGTGGATTAATCATTCCTCAGGGAATTGCTAATTAGAGTAAGTGGGAACAGATAAAACAGCCAGAATAAGAACAAAAGTGTTAGTCTGCACTCATGTAAGTGTAATTCCACAGTGATGCTCTTGACTTTATTGGAATAGGTCATAGTTCTTTGTGTTGTGGCCTGGTGGACTGTCAGACCCTAGATGTGATATTAATTAAGGAGGTTTTTCTTTGATCCAGTAATAATGCCCATCTTTGTTCTGGAGCTGCAGAAACTGACTGGACTGTATCTCCCTTGGTGATATCCCCTTGACTGGGATGTCACCAGTGATGCAAGTGATACACAACTCCCTCTCCACTACAGGAGACAAAACAGATTAGAACATACACTCACACTACAATGGTGGCATTTCAAAATAAAAATGTAATGTTTTCAGATTTATGCAAGTACTGCAGTTTACTTGGAAAAAAAATCTCAAAGTAATCCCCCTCTCCTATTTTTTCATTAACAAACTAAACTCTGATTTTGACTAGCTCTTTTTGTTTTGGGGGTAATCAAGAATTTTAAAATATTTGTATGTTCTCCACACCTTCAGCTAGTGCCTTCACTAGGTTCAACTTGTTTGGTGGCTGAGAATGGCATATCTGATTGTGCCAGCTTGTTGGAGGGCAATGGGCCCACTGCCTGGGAAGTCCAGGACATGATGCACCACCCTCAGCTGCCTCTTATATTGATAGAAGAAACTATGCTTGTCCAGCAAATAACATGCAAAACAGAGGAAGCATGCTGATACTGTGGTCTTCTCCATAGTAAACAGCATTTTGCCTAATCCCAGTGAATTCACAGCAAACAATATTGCTGCTGTCCTTTATCTTGGGCTTTTAAAGGAAACATGTGGCTCTGATTTACCTTTTCCTCACACAAATTACTGTGCGGGAGAGTAGCAAGGGAAATAGGAGGCTAGACATAAAAATTACCAAGCAGTCTTTGCTATGTCTAAAGAAGCCCTCTAAGGGAAAAATTATAAGAATGGCAGAAAAATTGAGGGAGAAGGTTGCAATGGTATGTTAGGTACATGAAAATGTTAGGGCAGGTCCTTGGCTGCTGTAAGTGGTTGTAGCTTCATTAAATAAATGGGACCAGGTTGATTTACACTATAGGGGATTTGTTATGGTGTTCAGTGCCATTATCATTTCTAATGAGCAGTTTTCACTGCTATTAATTCATCTGGTATTAATAATTTAGCTTTTGGACTGGCCAAAATAAGCTATTTTAACCACCAAGAATAAGATTCCAAATTGCCATTTGAAGTTGTCTGTTGAGCCTCTGAAAGGTGCTTGTGAGGATTGCCCTGACAAAATGCCTGAAGGCAGATCTACATGTCTGCTTGAAAGGCCTGTCTAGACTAGGAAAATGAGCAGCCCTTACAACGTGCTAATGGGAACATATCGGTTGGCACATTTTAAAACACCTGAGAAAAGGAAGAAGATGTTCGCTCGGGTTATAGTGCCGTGTACACTCAGCTAGATTCAATATTGCCTCTGATGAGGAAAAACAATGCTCCATTTTCCCTTCATCTTCATTATCCTGTGCCCAAACAGCTGTGATTTGTGCTTTTGAAATTGTACTCTCTGAACCCTTGCTAGCACCAATTCACTAAGCCAGCAGCAAACTGATGACAAAAAAAGAAACGGATATGTTTGTGATAGTTTAGTGGGTGAGATCAGTAGATGAAAGGTGTGAAGAAGTGCCAGAGCCCAGTAAGTGTACAGAAGGTGCAGCTGGGAGGGTAGGAAGGAACAGAAAATCTCCACCTTTCTTCAGCAGTTCAGTTGGCTTGCTCTACGCGGTAAAACTGCTTTCTCTATCCCTGGTATGTGTGTTGAACCCAGCAAGGAGGAGTCTCAGCGGTGGTGTGGATAGATGACCACTTCTGTTTCACACCAGCCATGGAGCTGTTTCAGACATCAGTTGGCTTCCTTAGAGTCTAAGTGGAGCTTTACTATCAATCTCCTCTTTGAACTTTTCTGATACTTTGTTAAAAGACAGTCTTCGCCCTTAAAACACAAGACTCTTCGCAGTTGTGCTCAGTCATTCCACAGTTTGTTAATCTCTCTCTGTGTGTGGGTGCGTTCACCTGTAGCCCTACTGAACTCTTGTCATCCCACTGCAGGTCACCTAATGCACCTCAGCCCACATCCAGCTGCTGGAACCCCCCTCCCACCCCTCTCCCTTCTATATACGCTCTCTTTTATTTCTTCCTTTTTTTTTTTTTTCCTTCACTAATTAACTTGGTGTCTCCTGCTTCTGTACTCTGTGCGAGCTCAGTGTTTTTCTCCTCTGCCTCCTGGGTTCAAACCTCTCTCCCCATGTCCAAATGTTCTCTGTTTGGGCCTTATTCACCTATTTCAGATCCCTGTTCCCCTTCAGGAGCTCAGATTCACTCAGCCTCTGGCTCACAGGCTGTTGACACAGCTGTCCGTACGAGTATCTTTCCTTCAGATGAATAAAAACTGATCAAGATTTGGCCCTTGGTGAATTTTTGTAAGGCATGTGGCCTATTTTTCATTATGGTAAGAGTGTTTGTTCTGCTCCTTCTGGGTACAACAGGAGCTTGCTCACTTGGACAGACAGCGCTGCATATTAGGAGGGTGTCCCTGCTCCTTTTGGCCACACTGTCTGTATCCAGCCCTTCTCTGCAACAGGCAGAACACGAGGGGTAAAACACCTAGCCTGGGGCATGAGCTGTTAGTTCAATATAAAGAGATTTAAGTAGGAGCAATGGGAGAAGGAAACAGGCTGAATATCAGGAAAAGCTCCTGCCAGTGAGACGTGTTTGGCTGTGAAATCTTCTCCCAGGGGAAAGAGGTCAAAGCCTCATTGTTTGGAAGTAGAGCTGGTCAAAACTGTTTTTGGAGCAGCAGCAGCGGGAGTGGCGGAGGTGGGGAGAGGAGCAGCAGCTGTGCATGGCAGAGCGGAGATAGACCAGGGGAAGCGGCGGGATGCGCAGCGAGAAGAAGCAGGAAGAGCAGAGGAGGCTGGCGGAGGAGTGGTGCTCGCACCGACGGGAGGGACACGACAAAAGGATTAACAGAGGCACAGTGGGGAGCAGCAGACAAAAGCGGGAGATAAAGCAGGGAAGGCAGAGGGGAAAAGAGGCAGGAGCAGCAGAGATGCAGGACGCGAAAGAATGGTGGGAAATGCCAAGAGAAGCACTGCAAGGAGCAATTGTGAGGCTGAATGACAATAGCAAGGTCTCGTTTTGTTTTGTGAACACAGTGGCCTTGGCTAAGCAAAGATGGAAGACATTAAAGGGCAGGGACAAAGGCATCAGGTTTCTTGATGGCATGATCTGAACTAATGTCACAGCCTGGGATGCTTTATGCAGTGTTCTCATTCTGCATCAGGTGAAATCAAGGTATTCCGATGCATTCTTGGCAAAGCCAGGGAAAGGCAGATTTGAGGAGCCGCCAGCCTAATTGTTCTGGGGCAATACCTTAGATCATGAAGGATGGGTATAGGCCACACCCTGACATTTCCCATCTCCTTGAGGATACTTGCTTGATATGCGCTTAAGGAAACAATGTTAATATTTCACCATAGTGCATTGGTTACTATTTTTTGTTTAGAAATCACACATGTTCAGTGACATTTCTTTCCTCTCACTGGAGTGTGCTCCCCACCAAACAAATCCTATTATGATATAAATTAGCTGGGGTTCTTCAGCCAGCCCTATCACGACTCACCATTACATGGTGAAGCTCTGCACTATTACAAAGAAGGAAAGCCCCAGCTCAATTTCTTTCTCCCTAATATTATTATTAATGCTTCCTTCACTCAAAACCAGTCTGCTTATTTAGTTTTGCTGAGGTTTGCTATGTTGTTTCTACATAGACCTGCAAAGCAGAAAGCAAAGTTTTGGCTGGTCTGCAAAAAACTTTATGTGCTTAACTTTTCTCTAAGGGATCAGTAGAACAGTGAAAAGATACAGGATCTCCCCAGGACCAAGTGGTATATTACATGGCTAGAGCTGCACTGAAGTCCTGATGGAATTTACCCAAGGTCACAATCCAAGACCATATTGCTGCTGCTTTGCTCTAAAGACTTACTTTTAATTCTTACAAATCTTTTCAAATGCCAATCCACAATGAACATTGCACACTGAATACAAGACTTGCCAACTTAATTTGAAGAAATTGCTGATAATGACAACAGCAATTGCTTTCTCATTCTGCTCTTTGTCTTCATTGTTAATCCTTTCTCAGAAATGAAACCCTTCTTGGATTACTAATGACAGTCTCTTTATTCTCCTTATTTTTTTTTTGTTTTCCCTAATTGCATTCAGAGAGCTATTTTAAAAGAATATTCACGCCAGAAGTACAAACTGGCAGAAATGCCATTAAATGGAAAAGCCTTCTGTAATCTTGTTTCTAGTGTAGTGACCAGGACCTTCACAGTCATGTAACTACGCTGCCAGTTCCAAGGCTAAAACAGTTTTGTGGTAGTTCAGCACAAATGGAACTAATCTAATAAAAATCTGTTGAAGCTACTGGTGTTTTTCTCACTCTACAATCACAGCAAGCAAGATCAGGATCTGATTCCTGCAGTTGTCTGCAGCATTCATGGAAGGTGTTTGAAATTAGATGGATAAATCAGGGTTTTTTTTAAATTCAAGATTTGGTGTCTCTTTGAGAAATGAACGTATGAGAGGCTGGAAATGAGATGTTGCTTGCCAGCTCTACCTTTATTCAGATCAGCTGAATCATACCGTGTACTCAGGAATGCAAAGTGACTCGGTCTGTCTTAGTGCTCGGTGCATAACTCTCGGCGGCGATTTCCCAGCTGCTAGTGAGAGGCAATCTCAGCAAAAAGCCCGAGTACTAGGCTTTACTTCTCTACTTCTGACATTCCTGATGGAGTAGGGCAGCTTGTTTGAGCAGCGCCAGGGCTGGGGACGGACGGAGATCCTTTCCGCGGCGAGCCGTCCTTTTCCAGGGCCGGCGCTTTAAGCCAAGGCAACAGTGCCGCTCGGTGATGGGATCGGGGTGTAGCACAGGCCGACGCCGCTCTCGGTTCCTGCTGTGCCGCTGCTCCGGAGCCAGAGCTCTAAACCGGGCAACGAGAGCAGCCTTCGTGCCAGGAACGTGTCCTGTAATTCATTTGTTGCAGAAGGAGCCAGACAGACAGGCCAGGCCACGGGTGTCAAGAAAAGCTGGAAGGGACCAGCCAAGAGCACTGAGGGCTTCTCTGGAGAAACAGATCCCACCCCATCTGTTAAGCATCACAGAGGGACGAACACTCCTGTTCCTTCTAGCTCCCAAACCTGGGATGCATCCTGCAAAGGTACTGAGCCCTTGCAGTAACCAAAACTAACTTGGGCTTTGAAGATAGGTGCATGTTCTAGAGCTCTAGAGCACCAAAGTTTGTGGAACTGATTTCTTGTACTGGATATGAGATGAAACAGTTGCCCTGAGAAATGCTGGGTTTACCCTCCATGGCTCAGCTTCTTATCCAGAGATCAGAATAAGATCATCTGGCCTTCTACGTGCTATCCAGAAAAGTGGAAAGTTTATTAACCAGGCAGAAAATGAGGATACTGTGAACACAGAAGATGCTATGAAGAGATAGACAGAATTCTATGTTGAAAACAGAGCATGTATGCTTTATACAATAAATAATGCAGAATATATGTTCTGAAGTGAAGAAAAATAAACAACTAACATTTTATGTGCACCAAATGTGCACATTCTTTAGAAAAAGTCTGATTATTAATCTAATGAGTGTCATCATGTGCACACATATGGACCAAATCAACCTATACAACTTGATTCTGGAAATTCCTGATTTTTTTTCTTTTTTTTTTTTTTAATTTTGCCCTGGTATTCTTCTAGCTTAAGGCCTTTTCTTTGTTTTGTTTTTAATTTAAAAAAGCCCACTCCTGCCTGGAGGCCGGGAACATCCAGAGCTGTGGGGCTGTGTGAGCATCCCTGGCCTGAGGGAACACTACACCCAGGTCAACCTCGGCTGGGGTTTCCCTCGAAGAGAAAGTAAAGTTCCTACCTACGGAGGCAAATGAGCAAACTTAAGTCAGGCATTCACTCTGAGAATAAAAGAATTATTACTTTATAAGAATGATGACAATGAAATGTTAAAATCAGATTATATCTGTGCCTGTTTTCTGTCCCACCCCATACACCTTCCTGTGCATGTGCTGAACCTATCACTTTGGTTTGCTGCATTAGACAGAAAAGCTTAGAAGTTGCCATTGGAATACTGCCTTATTGAAATGTTTGCTATATTTCACCTCTCACATGGTAAAACTTCTTTTCTGAGTCATCCATTAGTGTTTTCTCAGAAGCTGCAGTGGCAAGTAGAAAACAGAAAGAACAGCCAGACTATGTTTCATCATATTGACCTATCAATATTTCCTTAAAGGAGACTTATTTGTGGATGTTGAGGTATTAATTTAATTTACAAACGTCACTTCCAGTCCAGATTTGTAGGAACTGGGCAATGCAACTGGAGTTGCATTTCCAGAGAAGAGAGTAATGCAGAAGCAGAGATACAGTATACATAGAAATCATTTCTTACTCTGTACAGTCACAGTGTCAGTGGGATTTTCAGACACACTCAGCACAACCTTCCCAAGTTTCCCTGAAAGTCAAAGTTCTCATTCAGATGAATAGAACCAACACCAACTGGTAATATTAAAAACAATTTGATACTGTCTCTTGCCCACAAAAACAGCTACTCCCTTCTCCTCCTGCCTTACAAGGGCTAAACAAGGAGTTTAGCCAATTCACCTAGACACACGAATTACAGGAACATCTGCATTTTAGGCTCAGAATTCAGTCGAGACTAAAATCAGTGCTCCCATCAGAAATGGCCTTAGTTCTGCACTTTACATATCAGCAATCAGTGAGCTTTCTTTCTTTTTCCCAGGTCACCCAGTCAGAGCATTCAGCAAGTTTCATTCATCACCCTTGATGCACCCTTAGTTCCTTCAGCTTGACATCACTAAGCTAACAAGTAGCCATGCCTTGGTGAGGCAGTACCTTTGTACAGGATGCTTAGGAAATCCCTAAGCACAGGAAATTTCTAACATCAGCTGATTCTACCAGTGGCAGCATCTCCCTATCCTTTGTTTTGTGTGCTCCTAAAATAAATATCAAATGATATTTACCCGGTCATGGAAACAGACTGCAGCCAGTTAAACCCCAACCCAAGATATTTTTCATACTTTTTATATTGCCTAACCTTGAGATTCAGCAAATTCCATATTTTTTCCAGAAATTCCATGAGTAGGTACATTATTTTATTTTATTTTGAGAAAGCATTGAACTATTTATGTATTAGCCACCCATTTCACTGCAACACATGGTACAGCATGGAAATATCTTAGGCAGGGCCACTGTCCCCATTGAAATTACACATGGACAACTTAGATAAACATCAAATATTAATCTGTAGTAAGAGAATTTTAAAATCAAATCAAACAGATGTACTATGATGTGAAACTAAATATAAATCTTAGCTATTTATTTGTAGTAGATGTACCTTGTCCCACAAATTTCACGTGGAATTTGTAAGTATGATGATATTTTATGGAATATGTAATATACAACTGCATTTTTTGGGGAAGATGTTTTAAAGCTTAAGGCATATTTTATGTATGTTTCTGTTGCAAAATGCTTACATAATCTACTTCTGCCAAACTGAAGTTAACTTGATAAACATACTCAGAAGATCCCATTAAATAACATCCTATAACTGGAAAAGCAGTAGAAGATGTCGTTGAACACACACCAGCTGTGTTTATATCAAGGCTCTGATCCACAAGTTGATAAAGAATCAAAATATTCATTAAATTCAATGAGCACTTCCCATCTTTAGAAGTGCATAATCAAAGATATATGAATTATGGCCTGGATTTTCTGGAACTGTTTTATGCACTTATCTTCCAGTCTTATTTTAAATCCATCTATTTAAATATTTTTGGTTGATTTGTAAGTCTAAACTGTTTTACTCTATTGGAAAAGGTATTGTTAGTAATAAAACTATAGAAGGACTTTTTTTTTAGAAGTTTTTGGTAATTGCGTCATCCAGCCACTGACAGCAAGCTGCTTTACTGATATATTTGTGAAAAATGGAAGTTTGGTTTAGTAGACAATTTGTATGATCATAATTTTTCTTGCTTCAGACTTGAAGTAAGGATTTTTTGCTATCTTGTACTGCAAAGACATAAGCTTCACAGCTGTTAGAAATAGCCACAGGATTGCTTTGGGGGCATTTTCCAGAGGCGCTGGCATGGAAAAAGAGATGCATTCTCTTAGACCCTCCTCTCCTGTCCTTGAGGCTGCTGGCAGGGAAGGCAATTGGGCAGCAGCAAATACAGACAGGACTCCCTAAGCTCCAGTGTCAGCAGGCTGCTGTAGCACTGGTGTGCGTATGGTGACCTCATGTGCAGTGGTGAGCTGCAGGAGCACACCAGCCTGAGGAAAACACTTCTTAAAGAGAGCCAAAAAGGCTGTGCTGACACTGACTCAAGGAGTTATCTACTTCACTGGGGCAGTGAGGTCATGATCTCCAGCAACAGTGGCTAGGAGTTCCCCAGACCACAATAATTTTTATTAATTTGATATACATTTATGTGGACTTGGTACACGGGTTGATGTGATGACTGAGCTTAAATCCTGATGGAAAAAAAATGCTGGATGGCAGAATCAGACACCTAAGTCATGTAGAAGATTGGAGATAAGCTCTGGGGAAAAAAAAGGAGAGAAATCTGACAGACAAACATTGGCTAAAAAACTCAAGTAAGAATAGCAAATCATATAATGGGGGTAATAATAGGCAGAAAATGGCATTGTGCACACTGAGTGGAAGTCTTCCTGCTATATTACCCTAATACTAAGAGGGAGAGTGCAGTATTGCTACTGCTCTTGTGCCCAGACTGAGACACTGTTTACAAGAAATATATGGTTCTCCTGGAAGAAATTCACATGGGATGGACAAAAATGAAGTTACAGAGTTTCTGACTTTGTGTTTTGTGAATATCTGTGTGTTTGTTGTTTAATAACCTTTAGCACACTTTCTAGCATAAAGGCCATTACGTTTCAACCGCTGCAACTTCCTGCATGTGACTGCAGCAGCCACAAAGGCCAAGTTCCTGAATAATGGGCACAAAAGGTGCTCTGTGAAATTATGTACATCACAGTGATCACTTTCAGAGACACTATGCTGCAAATAAAACTGTCTTCTCTTGTCTGCGTACTATTGGTATGTGTAAGCACAGAGGATAAAAATGCTATTATGATATTTTAGGGGATTAAAATACATTTTAATCAGTAGTGTAATAGCAGATGTAATGCTGCTTTCTGCATCATTCAGCACACTTGTAGCAAGAGCAACCAGGGACTAGGATTCTAGCAGAAATTGCAGTGGCTGAGGGTTGTAATGCTTAGCTCAGACTAAATGGAGGTAGCTATTTCATCTTGTGTGGACAATTTTGGATTCAGTCTCTAAAATGAATGCACTATCTATTCAAATGCAAAGAGTAACATAATTGCATATTCCTGATTAAATCAGAGTACCTTATCCTAGAAAACAAGAATACCTTGTTAATTTCAATCAGAATCAATTGTGGAAATAATCAACAATATTTACCTGCAGACTAAATCTGTATTTCTGATCTATATTCAACTGTAGATCAGAAATTACATTTGATATTTGGAAAGAATTTAAATATTGTCATTATGTCTTAGGTTTTCCAAGTCTGCTATTTTGCTTTATGATACATAACATCAGGCATCAAACAATCTGATAAAGGTCTTTGTATTTCTCAGTAGGGAAAGTTGATCCTAATTTCCAGAATACTGCCTCAAAAACTGTACTCCAATACTGTGCAGACAGTTCAACACACAACTTCACTTTTTCCTAACTGTTTCTATGCTTGTAGCATTGTACTGTCCAGCCAGCTCACACTTTAGGCACTGGCATGTTTTAAAACCAGTCTCACCAAGCTGAAATGCTGAAGCACTAGCTGAACAGTAGACTGCCCTCAACGAAAGCAAGGCATTGCTCCTGGAGCAGTGTGACCACGGGAGGGCACGTCGCCAGCTCTGATGATAACAGAGGCTCACAATTCTCTGCCTTTCCCTGTCTTTTTCAATCACACGAGGAATTTAGTAACCTTATTTGTTAATTAAATGAAATCATTCTCCAGGCAGGTTCTTATTCATGCTATAAGTACTATCTCGGAGTGGAAAAAATAAAAGCAGAGATGATCATCAAGCTGAGACGTAGTGCATCTGTTTCCACTCAGAAAAGGAAGCAAGGGAAGAAGGCAGATAGATAATACTTGTGGAACAAATAAGGTTCCACATGGGGGGAAAAAGCAGGAAAAATGGTAGTAAGTAAAAGCCAAATCTGAAGGAGTATAAAGTGTATTATCACAAAAATCAAAATTTCGAAGGTTTTAAAAAGTATTCAAAAAAGCAGCCACAGTTTGAGAATGATAAATGAAAAAACTGAATTAATGCAATGTTGTTTTTTCCTAAGTATCACACATGATTTTAGTTTACCAGTGGCCACAACAACAGAGTAGAAGAGATGCATTCAGGTGTCAGCTTCATATGGCAGTTTCAAAACTTCTCTCTGGCTGCCCCTTCCAGCTCCCTTAGAACACAGGTTAAAAACGGTGTTTTCCATGTAGATGTTCAGACCCGACTGATTAAATTGTGGAACATTTTCCTTACCCCTGAAGTGTTTATTCCCTAGACTTATTAGTTTCCTATTGTTTTAAATATGATCATATTATCCTGCAGAATTTTCTTGCAACCATGGTAGCAATAAATGGCTTCTCTTGCTTTAGAAATAAACTAAATACTGCTATTGATGACATGAATAGGAGTTAAAATTTGTAAGCAAGGAAAAGCACATAGTATTATATGCAGAAGTAAAATTAGGGTAGCTAGTCAGCAGTTTATGATCATTTAAAATGAGATTTATGCTTTGCCAAAGGATTCTTCTCCATCTTCTTTCCCATAGGCTATTAGGCCCTTATAAGTCTTAGGATGTTACTGAATCTCATTAAAGGTACGTAGTTAATTGGTTCTTGTTACTGAATTTCTCTCTCAGAGCAAATACTTAAACCAAAGAGAAATGGTTGTTTTACCTGATATTAGTTAGGGATGATGAAATTTGCAGTAACAAATTGTTATGTTTTCCCACTGCACTCAAAATCAAGGAGAAGGAGAAGCAAGATTAGACCTACTTTACTTACACTAGTGTCCTTTTTAAGCAGTATGACTACTTAAGCATGATGTTACTGCATGGAGGTAGATGGATATAGGTGCATACATCTATAATTCAATTATCTAAATAAGGGATAAGAGATTCATGGCATTCAGTCCCTATCTAATCTAGTTTGTAGCTTTAGGAAGGGAACTCTGTGCTATTTGGCAGTGAGTGTATATCTAAAAGATAATCTTTTCAGTAACTGAAAAATTTCCTTTTAAAGGAAATTCCAAATATGCTTGAGTATACAATATCCAGCCTATGAGACAATTAATCAGTTGACATCTTTAGTTCAGGCTGCTAGCTGAAGGAGTACACCTGCAGGTCTAAAAGGAGAGTTTAATTCTCTTGACTGAGGTTTCTTTGAGCTACCACTATAAAAATATTAATAACAAACAGGAACTTCCTGTCTGTGCAAGCCTATCCTACATCCTTTCTTGTATCTTCTTTTTCTAGAAACAACATTACTGTGAATCCTTGCTGGCCTACTAAATTGGCAAAAGAGGACTTTGGGATTCTGCCATCTGTATATAACTCCCGTTCAAAGCTGGAGACAAGAGGCTGCCATTCTGGCTGACACCAGGACAGTGCAGGTTTGCCAAACAGCACTGTGGGAGGGCAATTAGCAACCTGCCTTCACCTCCAAACCCAAGCCATCACCTGCTCAGATGAAGGGGAGCTGTCAAAAGCCAATTCACTTTTAGCAATCAACATCTGAAATCAGGTCAGTAGCTTTGCAGCACAAGATGTTTCTTGCTGTGCCCAAGAAACTAAAGTTTGCCTTGTTTGCCAGTCTCTCTTGACAGTCCTTATAAGCCTTAGCCAGTGCAACCCAATTTCTTGCAATCTCATTACTTTCTTTGCAAGCAAAGTGCTGCAAAAGAGAGGTTTATATGTTCCTGTTTCCTCTAAAGATTGAGCCATAGCCATTTATACTCTCAAATTTGAAAAGGTTTCTGGTAGGCCAGAGATGAAGTATCAGTCCTTGCATTAAGCTTTCTGATATGCTTTATGATGTTTCATGACCGTCTCAAAGCTGTTTGGTAGTTAATATTATGCTAGATTATTAGACAGAATGTCTTGCAAACACAAGGTGGTTCACATCTAGCTTGAATCATTTGGCTTGGTAAAATAAACAAGCCAGTAAGAGCACAAAAATTCATATCAACCTTTAGAAGACTTTCTAGATAGTTTTAAAAAGCCATTAAGATTGCCATTGCCCAAAGTAGAACTGCCAGAGAAGTGTAATATTCCATTCCTCTTCAGAAACGTAATGATATAGAGACCAGATTTAGTATAACTGAAGTGAATCCCCAGCTAGAATCTATAAAACCCACCAACCACCAGATTCCTGACCTTCTTACTCAGCACACAGGATGGTTTAGTAGATTGCCCAAATAACACGGAATGAGTTCCATAGTGTAAATTTGTTTGGTAAGGATAAAATGAGTAATGTCTAATTCTTTTCCTAGGCACAGACAAGATGATTCATGTAGGTAAAAAGAGGTAGCAATTCTTGTATACAGGATATTTTCTGTAAGACACATGACATTCTCACTGCAAGTTGTCAATCAATACTCTGAAGAAGATCCTGAATACAATTTTGGTATGTACAGATCTATATATCTCTAGATATAGAGATCTTTAGCTCTCTATCTAAATATAAAATAGACCTTGACAGAGATTCTCATAATTATATCTATATGTTGTTATGTAGGATACTGTTCTTGATCCATACAATTACTATCTATATATATTATCAGAGATATATGAATAAGTATACATTATACAGGATTATATAACTATATGCTTTACCTCTATTTCAGTTTAATTTATCTATTATCTGTTGTTGTTAGCATAATTATTGGTTGACAGTTTAGGGGCTGTACCTTTTTGTTGCAGATATTATGTAATGCACTACAGCAAATTCTGTGCAGCACTACTAACCAGCATCTGTCTCCAAGGCAGAAAATGAGGGTCAGCTCATCTTCCCAATGCTGTTCAAAGAAGTGAGCAAAGATTAGCTTCAAGCTACAGCAAATTCCCTTGAGGTTGCTGAGGCAGATGGGCTGTGTTTCAAGTCAACTTGTCAATGCAGCAGTATTTCAGCCCAGAAAAACACTCGCTCAATAAAGACTCAACCAGAAAAGTCAACATAGTGCCTTACATAGAACTGTAATTCCTTTCCCAAGTTAAGGCTAAGCTGATAAAAGTGCTCGTAGATAAATCTCTGATTTTTTTTTAACTCACAACAAGCATTTTGTCATAAAACAGTCATGCACTGGACACTGCACAGACATCAACACATGCTCCATAGAGCCGGATGGCTTCTTAAAAGTCTGGAGACTCTTATCTAGGCAGCTGGAAACTTGCCTCTGACATCTCAGGGCCAGCTGCCTACCTAGGCATGACTTTTTTTCCCCTGTGCTCAGTACTTTGTGAATCTGTGGCAGATTATAACCTTGACCAGAAGGACAGGTACATGAAAAGCACAATCAGTAGAAGAGACCTGATGTCTACGTATTTTCAGCTTTCAAACGTGGCATTAGTTTATTATTTTTCTTCACTTGTGAGGTTCAGCACACCAATAACCTCCACAAGCATATCTATAAAGGAACACCTCAGAAATGTTTTTTATACCTAATCTGCACTAAAGCATAAACTTTAGTTAAACATGTTTAACCCCCTTCAGACCTAAATGGGATTTTTTTTCTTCCCCCAGGAAGCGGAGGGGGCTGTGACTTGGACAGGGCCCTGAACAGGCCAGCAGGCACTGATTGACCTGGTTAGCCTCACGTGAGTCCCCACCCATCCACCAGCCACCCTTGTGCCCTGGAGCTGCATTCAAACCTCAGGGGATGGGGGTTTAGACCTTGCTAGAGCTAGAGTCTGTGTGCTGTCCTGGGGTTTAAGTGACCCTGACACTGCTGGCCATGGGTACCCTGGCCTTTCTTGCTCGGATACAGCATGGCTGAACCCTTTTTGGGGGCTGGGGGAAGTGTTTATTACTGGCCTGTTGCCATCCCAGCCTGCTGCCCTTCCCTGACAAGGGATTTGATTCCCCTGTCAAAATAAACTTGGGCTGCTGCAGTGGAAATGAAATACCAATTTTGTATCAAGTCTTCAATCCCTTGCTGAAAAAGGGCCTGATTTGTGCTAATTCCATTGAAAATGGAGAAAAACACTGGATGCAGAGTAAGCCTAGATGATAGGCCAGGGAAGGGAAGGAAGCTGCAGCTGGAGAGAGCACAGTGACTCACTATTTACTACCTACTGGCTGCAAGTATAATCATAGCTAAAATCACTTTTTTTCCATGTGGGTGCTAAGAAAATGCATTGCAACATTAAAATGGTCTTGTGTACATTGCCTCAGTGGCCTGTACCAGGTACTAAACTGCAGTGAGGGCAGGCCTTGTCTTATTTGTCTAATGTTGGGTAGTGTAAATGGTAATTCAATTAATATACTTGCTTCTGTTTCAGAGACAAGTGCCTGGTTTATCTGCTATGTGTACATCACATAGAGCAAGTCCCCAGGGCTGTGACATTTGGAGATATTCTGTGACTCTGCAAATAAATCCTCACCCTGCCTAAAAAAACTTCAAAAAATAAACCAAGACCCACCCAATGAAACTCTTTAGATGGAAGACTTGTGATAATCTTGTCATACTTTCTGTATGATAGTCTGGTAATTTTTATTAAACAATTCATCTGGATAGCCTACAACTTTTACCAGAATTTAGTATACCTTCCACAAAGGTCTTATCTTGATTTAAAGAATTCAGCCTGATGTGCTTGACTGAATTTTTGTTGCAGCTTTATCTGGTAGATCGAAGAGGCATCTTATCCTACTTGGTGAGTGCCTTAATATTTTTATTTTCTTCTGCCTGTTTTGTGGTAGTAGCAACACCATAGTTGTGTTGGGTGGTACATGGTTACTTTTGGTCCCCTTTAGGTCATGCCATATGATCCTGAGCTCATTCAGAGTCAGTCTTCCAAAATAGCTCTTCTCATTCTGTAGTATGTCCTGCCGGTTTGGGTAGAAGACCTCTTGTGTTCTGTGTAACTGTATTGAATTCTGAGTACAAGGGGGTGATGTTCAGTAGAAGATCCAGAAAAACGGTACGACTTCCCTGTCTCTATAATATGCAATGTCACAGACCTGTCTTCTGTAACCTTTTATAACAGTGGTTTTATTTTGTCCTATAAGCTCCATAGCTAAGTTGCAAGTAATCTATTAATTGTAAAAAGAAAAATAGACGTAATTTAATAGTTGTATTAAGTCTTGCTCTTTCTCTGTGCAACACAGCTTAGACCTTGAACACTCACTCAGCAATTGTTTTTGTCTTGCCGTTTCAGCAGCTCTCCTTCTAAATAAGACACTAGGTCTTAGACAAACAAGTACTGCACTTCTATATCTATTTTTCCTATCCTTACTTTCCTTTGGTATCTACCTGCAATACTACTTCCCTCACCACCTTCAGCCAAAATGACCTGGGCCAGCATAAATATGTTTAGCATTGGATCACCCCAGCTGGAGGAGGCTAGGAAGAAAACATGTGGCTTCTCTTGTGACTCAGGAAGCCAAGCAGCAGGTGGTTAAAGGCAGGCAGAGGCAGCTCCAGCTGCAGACAGGGTGAGCTATGACTGCAGTCTTGGTTCACTGAAGATAAGCCTCTCCAAATCATCATTCTGGCTTACATTTGACTTATTCCAGCCATTGTGTGCCAGATTAGCTGATATAGTGGTCTAAGAATATCAAAACCATCAGTGTAGAGCTGGCACAAACATAGCTTGATCTACTTGCATGAAATTTATATTGCCAGGTAGGGTCAGCAGCTGAGAACTGGCCAGGCATTAAAAGAGAACTCCAGGCTTTATAATGCCACAGAAATATCATTTCCATCCTTCTGTAATTAAAGGGAAAAAGAGATGCCAAAGCCCTTTGTCACAGGGCACTTTCAACTTGAGCAACCCATTGTCTACTTGCAATTCTGTGTATTCTTTACCTGACCCTAGAAAAGCTCTCTGCATAGCCATGGAAACTAAGCTTTACATGTCTAGGATAATTTTGTAGGATTCATCTGTGTTACTTACTGGAGACTTTACAGCACACTACAAAAGAGAAACACTCAAGATATATAGCATTTAATGTCCTAATTGAGGAATATTGGGTTTTTTTCACTTGTATGTAGGGCCTATACATTTATAAGTATGTATGTCTGGGCTTGAATCTGCTTAAGCTCTCTTCAGAAATGTAGACGTTTAAAGAAAATTCTGTGTTTATTAGGAGGTCTTGCTCTGGAATTTGTTCAGTATTTCTGAATAGTGAAAGATTCTAAAAATAACAGTGCAGCTTGGCTTTCAGCTGTAATTAAGTGTCTTACTTGGTGAAAATTGAATACTCCTTTGGGGAAAGAGGATTTTAAATCACCCTTGGCTTGGATAACTCTTATAGTAAGAAAGCAACTGTAGTGTCACAACCTATGTCCACATGCAGGGTGATACTGTCCATCAGGGACTTGGATTTTTGAGGCCTCCAAACTGCCTCATGATCTTCAAAGTCCTTTGTTTCCTGCTTCAAGCTTTAAGGTATAACCTTTCATCCCTCCCTTTCCTGTAGAAATACACCTTTCTCTTTTGGCTCTGATTCTCTAACATAAGCTTCTTTATTGAAAGCTTGTCTGAAAGAAGGTGGCTTTGTAATTTAATACTTTCAAACTCCACATCTTCAAAACAGTTTTGTTGCAATAAACCTTCAAATGTATACATTCACTGCAGCGTTCAGTATGGGGGCAGAGCAAGTATTGGGGTAGTCATTCAGGGAGAGCAGAACTGCAGCTCAGTGTGAGGGTCAAAACAAAGGCTGGCATCAAAAGGCAGAGAGGACGTAAATTGTAGGGCAAGCCCCTCTGTGCATGGGGAAGATGGAGATTCTCAGTGCCTGTATTTTAAGAAAATAAATTCTGAAATGTCTCATATGACAACCTGGCCCATTAGCAGCCACTGGCTGTTTGAGGACCCCAGACAAGTGACTACCCCTTGAATTTAGAGCTCTGGGAGATAGGAAGGCTCAGGGGTAGGGACATTATTTTTTGCCTTCAGCTTAATAGCCCTTCCCTGCTAAGGAGGCATCTGGACTTAGAGTCATCAACCTAGAAAGGGGGAAAAGAGAATATCAAAGCAATGTTTACCTGATGTAAATTGCATCTTTAATGGCCGTTTTCTAGCCCATATATGTAGTTTAACTACACACAGAAAATTATCCTTGCCCTTGAAATAAATAGCTGAGGTCACATAATTGAATCTAAGTAGTAACTGATCTTTGCAAACATCACTGCCAAATAACAGTGTTTCTCTAAAAGTGCTATTGTAATTTCCTTTAATGGTTTTTCTTTTGCTGTGTCTAATAATATTTAATTTTTTCTTCAACTAGAATTTTCCATTGTTGCTAACAGCAGTTCACCTCAGAGGAGGGAGCTTTACTGTAAACAGTGCTCCAGACAGCAACTAACATTTAAAGCAGTCCAGCCTCAAAGCAGGGCTCTGTGACCTCCTCTATAAAACACCAGCAGCTGCCTGAACTGTGTTTACTCCAGCACACTCGCTGCTTCTTCTGCCTCAGCTACTGCTACAGTTCGTCTGCACTTCAAATAATCAGTACAGGCATTAGGGAATAACTGCTTTGGTATATGCCTAGAGCTATTACAAGCCTAGATTCACACCAAGAGCCATTTTAGAATGTCCAAGTATAGTAAATTTCCACTCATAGAGAAGCCCTTAGCATGGGAAAGAAACTTCGGCAAATGCTTCTTGATTGTGGATGATCTCTGCAGCATTCTTGTTGCTGGGAGTCAACTCACTCTGAAAGAGTTTGAGGGATGAACAGTGACAACCTTCCACTGAGGACAACAGAAGCTGAAATAGCTATGAGCTGCTAAATATTTATTGCTTGTGTTCTCCTCTAACCTAACTGCAGTAAGATGCAGAGCTCAGACTAATTTGCAAGTAGGCAGGCCTTTAGCATATAGCTCAGATCTCAGAGGAATGAATCAAGTAATTAAGGGATGAATCAATAGACTCAATCAGGATCTCAGATGGGTGGGGCCCAGGAAGCTCTCATAAATTAGATACCCCAGAAACTGGTAATTACAGGGAAGAAAGGTCTTAGCAGCACCAAAGTCCTGTGCCTGGGAATAGGTGGTGAGGAATTGATTTTATCAGCAGTTTCATGCCTATGTTAACTTTGCCTGTTAAAACCTGAGAAGGGTAGTGCTCAAAGTAGAATAAAAACACCCTGGAGAACATGTATAAGTCTGTGGGACCTGAAGAGATGAATCCCAGAGTCCTGAGGGAATAGACTAATGTAGTTGCTAAACCACTGTGCATGGCATTGGAAAAGTCTTGGCAGTAAGATGGAAGTCCCAGGTGACTGGTAGTAGGGAACATTGCATCCATCTTAGAAAAGGGTAGAAAGGAAGAGCTGGGAGCTACCAACCTGTCATCCTCAGCTCTGTGCCTAGGAAGATGACAGAACAGATCCTCCTGGGAGCTATGCTAAGGCAACAGAGCCATTCAGTAGTAAAAAAAATGTTGTTAGGTCTTTGAAATTCAGCCTTATGGAAAGCTTTCATTGACTGATTAAAATTATCCTGTGTGTACCTAATTCTTCTTGAGATTGCTTATGGTGATTTTCTTAAAAGCTTCAACAAATGGAGAAAAATGTGTGGATTTCCTAGGGCAGCTAATCCCTGAAGTGGGAAGAGAAAGATGAGAGGCATGTAAATAGGTGACCTGAGCTTCATAAACATACAAGCAAATTAAAAATATCAGTGCAAGGAATTTAATTTTTTTTTTCAGGATTCACCAAAGCATCCATGTTGGATTCATGTTAAATGAATGTAACACTTAATTACCTGCTTCAAAATGCCCACACTTCTCAGCACCAGAAGAAATATCTGTCCTTCCACAAAATCGAATACCAAGTTCTGCTTTGTGTGAAAACCTTTACCTGAAGCTTCAGGACTAGTATGCCAGCTAAAATTGGCACTCATTATTCCCATCACAATCCATAATCATCCCACAGAGAAAACTGCAGTTAGCATCCTTATCAGTCTCCAGACATGCTTGTATTAGACCTGCCCACCTTCCCTGCCTTCTTGTAGCTAACTAGTGGACAAGGAATGAGGTCAGGCAGAAGCTTTCATCTCTGCTCCTTACTGAAGGTCTGGCTTAGCCTAAGATGCTATACTCTGCTAAAGAAGGCACTTTGAGACAAAAACCCCTCCCATGTCTCTAATCTCTTTCTAGGGCCCTGAAAAGAGTTTAGGTAGAGCCTCAACCCTATATCTAAACTCTTCTGCAAGTTTTAGAGCAACTGTGATGAACTTGCATAAAGGATGATATGCCATATTTTTTCCCCTGCTTCCTATACTGTATACTTAAGCTGTCCAAATCAATGTGAGGCTCTACAAAATGGCTCATCAAACTTTAAAAGATAGCAAACAAATAAACTGTCTATTCGTGTCTATTACACTTGCAGATTGCATCAGATTCTTCCATTAAAAGTTTCTGTGAAACACCACAGGGTGAGAGTCAGGGGCCACATTTACAAGGGAAATTCTGATATTCTTTGCAATAAGAGTAATCAAATATTGTGCAGCTTCTTTGGCCATGTGGTTCAATCTCCCTTGCTAGAGATGAAGTCTTTGAGCTCCTTGATCACAAACAGCCCCGCTTTGAGCAACAGGCTCAATCTGATGACATCTGGAAATCCATTGGATCTGAAAGTACTTTATACTGTATGATTCTATTCCCAAAAAGTTTAGATCAATGGCTGGCAGGTAGACATAAGAACAAGGAAAATGCAATGAAGGGGAATCTGTAGACTAGGGAAGGATATAGGAAACAAAAGACTATTACAGGAGAAACTGGGAAAGGCAAAGAGCAGAAGGAACCCACAGCTATGATAAATATTACTGCATCCCCCCAAGGAGCCTTGGGACAGCAGCATGCTGAGGCATGGCTGAGCAGCTATGAGCTGTGGGCAGCAGAGCTCCCAGGGGTCTTGGACTCCTATGGATTCTGCCTTCTGTGCTGTCTGGCCAGAGCTTTTTCAGCACCACGTTCCCTCCCAGGCTTTTCCAGTCTTTTCTTCCCTCTGTGACTCTGCCCCCTGGTACATCCTCAGTGAGTCTCTAGCAGCACACTTGTGCCTGCACTGCACCAGGCCAGCTTCTCAGTTTTTCCTATTTATGGTTGATTGTAAGACACAAAATTGCAGTATTTAAAATGCATTTATATATCCTTGCATGAGTTTGATTATATTTTGTTCAAAGCAGAAGTGAATTTATCCCCTAGTTGTGTAGTTATCATTTCTCCCCAAGAAATCCCCATCAATTGCATATTTCTGTCAGAGATATGGCAGCCATGAACATCACCAGATTTCTCTTAAATAACTTCCAGACTAGTTAAATATTAGCTATCACTATGGCATGTTGAGTACTTTTACTCAGAAATAATTTCTGCTCAGTCACTGCAATTATTTCCCAACCTGTTCACACTTTCCTAGGTGCCCTCATTGCTTCCTTTGCAGAAATTCTAGGAGTGCTGATGCAAGGAAAATATGGAAAATATGTGTACTTAGTAATGGATGAGCCTATCAATTTGACTATGTGGTTCAGCCACACCCTGCTGTCTCAGATTGGACAGCTAACAGCTTCAAAAGCACAAATTAGGTCTTCATCAGATTTCCAGCTTTGGCCATTATTGCATCTAGAAAACACATGGATTCAAATTTTAAGCTGTTCCCATTTTGATGAACATGTGTTCATTCTGCAGCCTTTAGCCCATCAGCTTTGAGAAAATTCAAGTGGGACCAACAGTCCAGCAATGGGATTTTTTAATCTCTGTTTGGTAGGAAGCCATTTGCCCCTTCAAAACGTTCAACTGTCCCCCAGGTGCACAGTTTTCTGTACTAATGTTTACAATTCTTGTAGCATGCCAGATGGCCCGTATCAGGCTCATCTGTGTTTCTTGGCTTGGAAAAGTGCACTGTAAACAACTTCAGGGATTTTTCTTTCTTATTCCTGAAGCAGGTTTATCCTTTGACTGTAAATTCAGTTCCTGGGTTAACTCAGCAGCCAAAATGCAATTTTTGCAATTTTTTGCACCTATTGCTCAGCACGAAGCAATATAAATTCTTAATAGTCATTTAAAAACAACCCCCAACCAGTCTACCAGTACAGCAATTTCCCTTCCATCAACAGTTTTCAAAGTATCTGTAGCAAAACACAGTCATTCATACAGAGAGGCAACTCTAATTTGAGCATAAGGAGGTACCTTTTAAAACTCTGGAAATGTCAGTTACAAAGTTATTCCCTTGAATAATAGCCCAGGTCTGCTTTATTTCTTGACTCTGAGTGCAGTGCATTTTAGGGCTGCTTCCAGATACCTTTTGCTGAATAATATACATAAATAACTGTGAAGGACCACATATACACCAGTCTGCAAAATTTGACTGCTCAGGTTTTTGAAATTTCTGCCTCAGATCTAGCTGTGTTTAATCACTCTTGCCCATACTGACAGGTGTTTTCACAGGAATATCTTCAGATATTTCAGTGCTGCTGGGCATACTTGCCAGCTTTTTTTGTTCTCTCAGAATTAAGAGAAACTCTTTGTTCAGAGGCAGTGGAGGCTATTTTGGTTTCCTCTTATGGCTCTTTTTTTGATGCATCTGGAATTTCTTATTACTCTTGATACCCAGGTCTTCTCACATTTCAGTATAACTACTGCAGAATAACCACCTGATCTAAGTAATCTCCCTGCCTGCCTTATCCATTATTGTTGGCTGAAAAGGGTTTTACTGGGACAACTTTTCATCTCAGACAGCTGTTGGTACATTTCTTTATCACAGCACAGTTTTACTTTGTAGGAGGTCCTGGGTTATGTGGCTGTGGAAAAATGGCTGGGGGTAAAATGAGAGAAAATCTAGAAGCTCTATTCATATCCTACCAGAAGTTATAATGGTATGGAAATTATAGGATCAAATGCAGTTTATTCTACCTGTATGGAATATGGTTGGCATGCTCAAAACCTATTCCTATTCCTTGAAACCTATTCCACAATGATTCTCCATGCACACAATCTGCAACCATAGCACCTGCTAAGGGGAGGGGAACGAGGGTGGTGGAGCACAGTGTGGATACTGTGGCCAGGCTCTACAGAAAGCCTTGCAGGGAGGGGAATGGAAGGTGCTTTTTAGCTCGTGGACTGCATGGCACCTGTCAGCCAGGGCAGAGAGGACAAGAACTGCTCTCCTCAGAGGAACCTGGTTCATTGGAACCTAATTGTAACATTAACGCACACCTCCATGCCAAAGTTACTCACCCCTCACTGAGCATGTGCTCTATATTTTATTGGCTCTTTAGCAGTGAAGCAACAGAATTTTACACCAATCAGTAACAAATGTATATATGACTGGAGTCACTCAGGCTCCATCTAAACATAAAGAAATAGTGTAATACTAAGTTGAGAGTGGGAACAATTCAGGGAAGACTCCTTTGTAACTACTGGGATCGGCTGACCTGACAGGCTGAACCTGTCTTCCCGCCCACAGGGGTGCCCACTGGATAAGAACCATGATCTATGCGTGCTGAATACTTTTAGGGGGGATCAGAGCTTGTCTGTATTGCTTTGAATATGCTTTTGGAGTCAGATACTACCACTGACTATCCTCAAATCTTTACCTGTCACAATTTTCTATTAATAAAGAGAGATATTCTGTAAATTTCTAGTGTGAGACCTTCACAGTGCTGGCAGTTGGATTAGCCAACACCAACCCTGAATGTCTACAAGGAATACTGTCATTAGTTTTGGCTGTAATACTATTGTTGCTGTGCATAGTTGTATGGAAACCTAAATTTTGAGGATAGCGAATCAATAGATTGGATTTGTTATATTATTCTATTCATAATATGACAATGCAATTCCTCTTGGCTCATAATCAAGGTACAGAATGGCAATGGTCCCCAAGATCATGTTAAATATACAGCAAGAGTTGGGGTCCCACACAAAAGTAAGGCCAACCTGAACCTTGTTGGGGTTGTACATGAAGATTAATTATATCTCACAAGTGAGTGGGATGGAAAAGGAACTCATGACAACCATGATATTTCTGAAATACCAGGGCTTCAAGCAATGCCTGGGGAAGAAATAAAAATAGGGTGCAGAGCAATCAATGGGTCTACTCATGAAAAACCCACTGAAATTAAAATATACCACATTGATTTTACTAAACCAAGTAACAACAAGAAATCCTGTTACAATTTTACTTTTACACAGCATGTGCTTGCATTTTCTTTATGGGAAAAACAGGATGTAGGACTGTCATTTGATTTCCTAACTGTAGGACACAAACTGTGAAATTTATGTACAATAGGGTAGCCATGGATAGAAGAACATGTGCTTGTAGACATATCTATGCCTGGCCTAAGTTATTAGCAGTGGCACTACAGTATAACATCTTATTTTATAAGCTAGAGTGGATCATCCCAGATAAGAGTGAAAATCAACACATTGTATCTCTAAAGGGAATGAAAGGTGACATCACCTTGATAGGATGCTTAATTCAAAATAATGCTAAATGCCTGACAATTGTTGTCACATTGTTGTGAGCTATGTCGAGTAAATAAGTGTTGTAAACTATGCCAAAGAGAAAAACAACATACATACCTGCTCTTTTAACATGAGTGCTGGCATACCTGGAAAATATCCCATCCAATGCTTGTGATGTGTGTCTTTAGACAGACCCCAACTCTTGATTGAGCTTGGGCTTGATTTGAAATTCTTGCTGAAGAGCCATACTTAATAACTAAGCCTCCTGTTGAACTGTCTCCTTACATCTACAACATTTTACCTACTTAATAAAAAATACAGGTCAACAGCAGCTGCTATTCAGCCCAATGTGGTTCCTCAAGTAAGTTGAGCTGTTAATGCAGAATAATGTTTCCACAGTCCAACCAGCTTGCTCCTGAAAACCTCCTATGCAGGATGGACAGCATGGCTGCATGAAGAAGCCCTCCCTTCTTCCTGGCAAACCAGTAGGGATGTGACTGGTGTTCTGGGAATAGGATTGGGAGCTGTAAATGACACAGACTCTGAGGTGTTAATGAGCAAACTTGTCACAATAATTAGGGACCTAAATAAACTGAAACACCCTCTACAATCTTCCCTTGGGTTTGGGGAGCTAATCAATGGTTTCTAAGGGACATATTAACTCAGTGGGAGGGAATTAATGAAAAAGATCCTCCACTTATCACAGATGCACTTAGCATAGTTCCAACCAATGTTTCTTTAGCTCTTAGTTGTATCCACGTTCAACTGTGGATGCAGTCAATGACAGCTCCAGTCACAAGGGAAGGTGAAGAAGGTACCTTACCTGTTGAAATTCAAAAGGTAATTTGGGATAACATTATTCAATTTGAAAATAAATGCCAGTCCTGGTGGTATCTAGACAATTCTACCTATGATCCCATCTGCAGCACAGCCAGTTTTTGTTTCACCAATCCACAGTACTTCAGTTTACAAAATATACTCAGTCATTGCATTAGGATTAAATCACAATGGAACTATACTCTGTCCTCTGGAGTGTGGAGTATGGGCCCAAAAGTAAGTGGCAGACTATTGATGTCAATGCTTGCATTGTATGAGAGCAAAAAGGATTCCATTGTGAAAGTAGCACCATCAAAGCTCAAAACCAAATGTTTGTTATTTTTAGATTCATCCTAATAAAAACCTGGAAACAAAAACTTTCTGATTAATATCTATCACAATATGGAAGAAATACAATGTATGATGGAGCAGGTGAAGAAAGATGGAGAACACCTATGTTGGGACACTCTTTTTGGATGGTCACCAACAGCTACTGGAATTCTCAACCAAGTGCTTCACCCTGTTGCCATTTTGTTGATATTAATCCTTTTGCTTTTTGTTCCAAAAATTGTAGTGTATGTTAAAGTTTGGATGATTATGAAACAATTAGCCAATTAGCTACCCCTGCTAATACTAGACTATCCAAGTGTCCATGTGTAGTAAGTTTCCACTTGTCAACATAACCAGTAGTTCATCAGGTTGTATACTTGCAGACTGACCAAACAGGGTGGACAGTACATAGGAATCAACTGGAATCAACTGTTGCAAATGTATATTGGTGAGGTCTTCCACTGGGGTTGTATACTAATCCTAGGTAGATTTACAATGTTATAGTTTCTTTTTGACTTTGTTTATTTTATTTTTTTCTGCCTGTCTTTCCATTCTTGTTCTTGTTCTTGTTCTCTCTCACTGAATTCCAGAATGGAAATATTCTGGAAACGGAGTTCAGAATCCAGTTCCCAGAGCACCTAGGCAGCTAAGCTTCAGTTTTCTTTACTAATACCCCCTTTGCTCAGTAGTTCAGCAGCAGAATGGCACATTGGTTTTGACAGCTCCTCCCTTCCCCTTTGTCCTGTGGTTTACACAGTGGAATAAAGGAAAAAACCAAAAGTGACAATGTTAAAGGCAGCCTGAGCAGCAAACCACCACCATGGGAGGGGAATAAGAGGGATTTTGCTTCAGGGGAAACAGGGTTATGGCAGGAATGAGTCCATGTGCTTCAGTGATGAAGGCTGGAGTTATTTTCAGCAGAGTTGTTTCTCACGTTACTTCTCCTTAGCTATTTAGCCATCAGGGAATAGCAGCCTGTCAGAGTCAGCTCTCTCTTGGGTTGTTATGAAAACAGCAAATGCCATCATTGGTTTTTCTCTTTGGGTGAAAGAAGTGTTCAGTAAATAGTGTCTCCACCTAAGGCAAATTTTATATTCTGTTGAGAGGTAACCATCACTTTCTTGTTCTCTTTCATTAATTCACAATATATTAAACAGGAAAACCAGTAGCAACTTACATAGCACCTTTCATTTGATGAATGCCAAGGCTTTACAGGGATAGTTTCCCCTCCTATTGAAGCACAGCCTTACAAAGCACCCAGCAATCTTATAAATGGTATGTGGTAGGAGATGGAACACAAAAGTGCTGAGTCTAAACTAGGCTAGCAATTACTTGTTTGTTGAACTTAGCAGTGGGCAGAATTTACAACCTCAGTCACAAATCTTCTGAATAACCAAAAAAATCCAACCCATCCATTCTGAAATTGTCCTGCAGAAATCCACACAACAATCTAAAGCTCAGACTTCACAGTCCATGTTTTACTTAAACTGCTACTAAATGATTTCATGTTTATTGCGTTTGTGTTGCAATAAACATGAACTCTGATTTAAGCTGGGAAATGGCATGAACTCTAGTAATGATGTTGAAATAGAGAACTCTCCACCAAGGATCAGCCACACCATCGTGCTTACTTGCAAAGACTGTGCTTAAAATGAAAAGACACTAGGTAACATAAAACAATGCACTTGTGAAAACAGTAGCTCATAGCAATGAGCTAGTGGTAGCAGAGGTAGATGAAAAACCAAAGCTTATAGCCAAAGTCTTGAATAGATATAAAATAATAAATGTAATCAGCTCCTAATCCTTGTCCTAAAGTTAGAGGAACTCCTGTGAAATAAATTGTAAGCTTGCCTGGATAGGTTTACTTGTATGACGTTGATTGGTCATTGTATTCTGGATTGTTTGTAAAATAAAATTTAGTGTTAGGAACTGCAGAAATGATGAAGAGGTAAATGCAGGAAATAAAAACCACAGATGAATTTTTATTCATCTCTAATGATGATGACATAAAAGGAAAGACACATCAGAGGGAAGAAGAGCCCATATAATCACAAAAGCTGAAGATGTCAGCTTAGGTCAAAAAAGCTAGAAAAAGCAAGGGAAACTATTTCATATTCTAAATAAGTAGAGATATTTTGTCAGGAATGCAGAGTTGAAACCCTGATTCCTTCTGTTTCGTACTGCTTTGCAGGGCCTTTATTATCTGTATCTGAATGAAAACTAATATTGTTGTAGTCCCTTCCAACTGAAACAGTCTTTTCTTCTCTAATAGCAACAGACAGCCATGAAAGCTGCCCATGGCAATTTAGGAGGATGAAGTGGTTGTTGCCAAGATGTGCCTAGCAGGCTGCTGGAACTTGGAAAGCTGGTGCATATGGATAACTACCAGTAACTTCAGCTCATTTGAACTGTTTTTCACATCATGCCTTATAGGTAATTCACACAGGAGTTCTTGGTTCTTCTCCAAAACCACTGCAGAAATTCTTGTTATTTTTGCTTGCTGGCATCTTTCCGTTTATTGGCTGCAGCGTGGGCACAAGGACAAGGGTGTTGGGTCTCTGCCTGACAGACTCATGTGGCTGAGACTATGCTGTCCAGGTGAAGTCTCCACAAGTCACTGGGAAGTAGGAATGTTGGGAGTTTGACTTTTTCCCAGGCTTAAATGTTAAGCAGCACTTTCAGGCTTGGACTGGGAAGCTGCAGGTGTGGAGCTGACTTAGCAGTATCTGATACAGATTGAGGACTTTTGGGCAGCTGCTTCTCAGATTTGTAGGGAGAATATAGTTCTTCACTTGTCCTTCTTTCCACACACCTCAACAGACACAAGAGTAGATACCTGGTTTGGACTTTGCTGAAAGGGTTATCCCAGTATGTACTGCTGGTCTTCCCTTTGCTTGTGCTGGCAGCAGATAAGGACATGGCTCTGCACAAACCTCTCACAAACCCCAATTTGTTGGATGCTTCGACTGATTTTTTTTAATGTTAATTTTTATTAACATTAACAACTTTTTTACTGTCAATATTTTAATGTTAACAATTAATCTTGGGGGGCATGAGGTGAAGTTGTTTACATCTAAATTCAAACCCTTCAGGATCCATGCAGAGCACAGAAAGTTCCAGATGGCTGAATTATAGTACTTTAAACCTTTCTTGTATGCTATGAATAAAGAGGTATCTTGGTCTGTTTGATCATCCTGTTTCATCCTGCAGTTGTTAGGGCTAGCTATCTGCCACTGAAAGGATTTCTTTTAGCAACATCTTGCTACAGCTGAATTTATTATTGAAGTATTGCTTTTATTACTGTGCTGTGCTCCCCCAAGCCAACAAAGCCAAATGCTGTTGTTAGCTTGAAGAATATAAATTGGCTTTAAAATAACACCTGCAGTACTTGAGATAAAGCAGAATAATAGCTGATTATGCTTGGAACCAAGAGGGGTTCCACAAAGCTCAGGAACACCTTTCTGCTACTTGTCAAATATTAAAATTTTCATCTTCCAACTGGAAAAACTGTCAGTGACCTGCTGATGAGTAGCAACACATCACTTTAGGAGCCTGACAGTCAACAGTACCTTCACTGTGGAAATCTGACTCAGCTTCTACCACATCCTGTGCTGTGGAACTGAAATTTGAAGTACTGCTGCCATCTGCAGGGGTAGGACTTGATGTCATGTCCATGCTTTATTGCTGAGCTTGTCAGAAACAGAATATTCTCCAGAAACTTGCCCATCAGACATGTCAGGCTCCATAGTGATGGCTTTTTGCTGTGTACTGTCCTTTCAAAGGCTCCAAAGGCCAAACACCTCCAAACCAAAGTTTCAAAATATATTTCAAAGGGATTCTTTCCATCTGTAGTTGTAATGAAATTGCCATCTGTTATTCTACTTCCCCCTTTAGAAGGTACATCTCTCCTGTAAACTTATTTCTAGTACTGCAAAAAAGACCACTACCAGGTCAATATGAAACCTTGTAAATCTGATCAAACATTATTAGAAAGGTTGATATTGGTAGTGCATAAAGCAAGATGCAACTCATACAACCTATAACAAAAGCAATTGGAAACACTGGCATGAGAATTGCAGCTGTGGTCATGTTGAGGCAGAGGGAACTTGATAACTGGGGGGAAAAAGTTTGTATTGAGTATTTGATGTTGAAATTGCACATAAGTCAGTTATGGAGTTAAGTGTGAACCTTTTGGTACCAAAATGTGATGAACAACTGAGCATACTGAAAAGGCACAAAGATCACTGGGCCTGCGGCAGACTCAGCAGCACAGTTCAGGACTATAAAATGTAGCAGAGAGTTAAAGATGCTAGGCATGAAGTCCTTCAAACCCTGGGATTACAGAACTTGGCAAAAGTTCTTTGTCAGAGTTTTTCTAGGCATTCATAAAAGAAGTTAAAAGTAATGAGGTCAAACACTTGGATGAGTATGAGTTGCAAATATGACCCCATTGTGTCTGAGTTGTGAAGATGTAATAAATGATGGAGAGCCCCCACTTGCATGGCAATTAAGAACACTTCTAGCTTTGTATCTGTTTTTGTACCGTGGAAGTGATGGTTGAAGAGATCCCATTTTTCCTATCTTGAACAACAAGCACAGAAGACAAATGAACTACTGACTCCCTGTAGACTTCTTGGCATCTAACAGACTGTTTTACTTCTAATTTGAGGAGTTCAGTTTCGGGTCATTTTGTGTCTCCTCCTGATATTTTCTGAAAGGATTCTCCATCTATTGTACATTCAGTACTAGCACACTTTCACATCAGAGACAATTGTTCAGGATAGGAGGAAAAAGATTTCTCTGTCCTTGAAATGAAGACAGAACTAGAAAGTAATTCTCACCTCCAAATTTTTCTTTCATAACTGAGGTTTTCTTCTTGAAACTGCTTTATTTAATATTTATTTAAATTTATTTTTATAATTTTATAAACAACAGCAGCTTGTGACTGTGACAAACTTGAGCTATAAGACTATTTGAAATTAAAAAGGCTTTAGAAGCTCATGATAAGGAATAATTTCCTGCTCTAAATCTGTGTGATGTAATCACTAGGCACTGCAATCTTGAACTGCGGAACAAACTTCATAACAAACCTCATTATCCTTCCCTGTTTATTGGAAATTTTTAAACTTACTCACTGATTCCTTGGATGAAGGGCAGATCTCTCCTCAGCGAGGTCACTGAGCACACAAAGCTGGGAGCAGTGGCTGATACACCAGAGGGCTGTGCAGCCCTTCAGAACAGGCTGGAGAGATGGGCAGAGAAGAACTGCCTGAGATTCAACAAGGGCAAGTGCAGGGTTCTGCACCTGGGCAGGAATAACCCCATGGGCCAGCACAGACTGAGGGCTGAGCTGCTGGGGAGCAGCTCTGTGGAGAAGGACTGGGGGTCCTGGTGGACAGCAAACTGTCCCCGAGCCAGCAGTGTGTCCTGGTGGCCAAGAAGGACCATGGGATCCTGGGCTGCATTAGGGAGAGCATGGCCAGCAGGTCGAGGGAGGGGATACAATCATGTGCATCCGGATACAATCCCGTGCAATGTGCTTTAGGATGACCCTGCTTGAGCAGGGAGGTTGGGACAGATGAATCACTTTTGTCTCTTCCAACCTGACCATTCTGTGATTCTGTGAAATATAGTGAATAGAGTCCTGAAGTGATTGACATAAGTGCAGGAATGTTACTGAGCCTTCATCATAAAATGCTACCTGAGTCCAAAGCAAGGCCAGACCAGTTTGTCTCTAATAAAGGTAAGTAAAACATTCTTGAAAAAAAGTATGTTCTTGCCATTACGTGTGTTTAGCTGCCTAGCTGGTGAATTTTGCATCCAAAGATGGATGTGTTGCAACTGCAGTCGGAAGTGTTTGGAAAGAGATTGGATGTACAGGGTATTTATCTTGATCCTGCAGTCATCTTCTGCTCTCACTGAAGTGCTGCATGAAGACAGATGGGGTTAATTCCTGAATGGGAATAAAAGCCACTACTGAAGTGCAGCTGAAAAACAGCTTCAATTTGTCAGCTGGAGTGCTGTTGTAACTATACAAATTCAGTGCTAGCCTGGGACAAGTGACCATGAGCCATTCTCAGTCAAATTAAATTTATGGCAAATGGAAAAACAAATCACAAACTGCCTTCTCTCTTATGTAAAATTAAAGGGAATTATTACTCTAGAAGCCATATTAGTTTTGCTTGGCACCCAGAAGATGAGTTGTCTCCTACTTCCAGAAGAGTCCTCTCTAGACCAACACTATATATTGATTTTTGTTATTATCTAAGAAGATAAATCATTCTTATCTAAGCAACCAAAGCAATACTCTGGGATTTCTTTAAAACCCAAGTACTTATCTATGCTAATGCTGCTAGAGAGGGAGAGAAAATTCTTTCTTGCTCTTACAGGAAAAACCTGTTCTTTTTTCTTATCTCTGTTTCATATATGCAGAAAAATCTAACTAAAGCTCAAGGCATCTGTAGCAACCAGCTGAAAAAACAAAACAAGGGCTTTAGAGACTTCAGAACAGAAAGAACTGTGGAAGTTGGAAACTACCTCCCCTTGCTTGGTGTCTAGCAGCTACCTTAGCTTATACAATTCCATAACATCATTGGGCATATCTTTATATTGAGAATACAAGGCAAAGATGTAACAAACAGGGCAGAGAAGTTAGAGGACAAATAGGTACCAGGAAGAAAACATGGAGTTTGTAGTTGTGCTATGCACATATTGTTTCAAGTAGCTGCTTTCACTCTCTAGGTGGTAGTATAATCTCCAAAGACCTTGTTACCCTTTTCTGAGCAACCATGCAATTTGGTTTTATTTTCCAGCCTACAGTTCTTCACAAGATTTCTTGCTCTAAGCTAAATTAATACCTTCTGCTGCACAAAGCAAGAACAAGGACTTTTTACACAATGTTGGGACTTTGGGACTGAGCATTTGAAATTCCTAAAAATAACTGAGAGTACATAAAAACAGTAACTGGAGGAGAAGGGTTGGGATTTCTATGAATGTTGGAAAGTTATTAGAATGAGAGATGTTAATGGGGATTTATTAATTGCAGTGCTGCTCTTTGATATAAGTAGCTGCATAGCATTCATGGCCTTTTTCCAGGTTATTTCTCTCGAGCAGTACATCTCAATAAGAACACTAAAAAAGCTCCACTTTCCTGAGGCTAACTGTAAGAAACATCAGTAAGGTATATTTCTTATAAATTCAGCAAGGCTTTTCTGTGTAGTAGCAGCATAGTACTTCAGGGGGGAAAGAAAACAACCAGAAAAACAACCACAAAAAGAAACCTCTTGCAAAATTTTTTAAATTGTGCTAAAGTCCATTTCGGTGCTCTCAGTCTTCCTGGATGAGAGGTGATTACCAAGCCTGCAGGATTGTTAGAATGGCCAGTGAACTCCACAGACATCAGTATCCTTCTGCCAAGTCACACAGGTGCAGAGGTAGTGAAGCCTGGAATTTCTGGGGTTCAGAGAGCACAGGGAAGCCACTCATAGGGCTGAAGATGTCCTGATGAGTCTGCTGGTGTCTTGAATGCCTTCTAACCTCCCTCAGGTGGGAAATTCAGAGCTGCTCTTTGTTTCCATCAGATCACAACAGTCATAGGAACTTGTGAAGTAGAAGAGAACTGCTCCCTGTGTTCACTTGTGAGGCAGTGGCACAACAGCCCCTGTCCCTTTGTGCTTGCCACTGCAGGCACTGATTTATCAGTGCAAGAGTCTTGTTTGAGCTAGATCCACCTGGATGTGTGCACACACATGAAAATGTGTGTAAAAGGTAATTGGTTTCTGTAACACTATTTCTCTTGACAGGATTCACAAATTGGACCCTCCCTGAGCGTGGCTCAAGCATTCACATTCAAAGCAGGCACTGTTCCTGCCAATCTGCTGCTTAAATTGATGCTGCTACTGTGGGCTGTCACTGGCTTCCCCCGGGCTTGGCAAGCACTGTCACTTGGAAAGCAGCAGGCAAATGTCACCACTATCTCATGACAGGGTTCCTTTAATCTTTGGCATCCCCTCACATGGTTGCTTGCTACTTAATGAGTTGCTCCTAAGCACGCAGTTAAATGGAGTTGTAAGAAAGTGAAAGCTCTCATTGCTTCAGCTGTTGCTTTGGCAGGATTTTTTCAGCAGTTTGCTGCCTTTGACAGTGTCTGGAACACATGCTGTTCTCCAGATATGACTGAGGCCAGCCTGAAACTGCAAACTCGTAAATGCAGGTCCTGGATGCATGTTTCAGCCAGTCACTTCAGCTTTTTCCAAGAGCTGGGCCACAGGCAATTGCATTAAATCCCTTATAAAGTTCACTTCATCTATACATGAAACATGCAAACACACATCTGCAAAATAAATGGCACAAAATTAATTTATGCCTAGTTTTTCCTCCACAGGCACTTTTACTCTGGAGATGATGCAGTATATAGCAAAGTAAGCACTGTCTGGGGGACAGTGTATCTGCCTTGCTAGAGAAAGAAAGTCAAGTGCAATGGAAATCAGCTGAAGAAATAAGAGCCCTATGGAGGTTATATATTGTGCAGGAAAAATGGATTTAATCTGCCATACAGTTACTAAGTGATGCTCCTCAAACACCAGAGCACGGGCCACAGCTGTGCTGTGCTTAATGTGGCGCTGGTGGGAGCTAACCCACCCTGGGGACCTGGGCCAGCTCTGCTTGCTAACAGCTGTGGCACCTCTGAAACTCCAGTTTAAACAGCAGTTCAGGTACACTGCCCATGGACAGCTGATAACTGGACTTCTTGTCCAAGGACAATGAGTAGTTTGGGTATCTATTGTCAGTATTCCCATATCTGTGTCCTTTATCTCAGACCTCTCCTACCTCACAATCTCAGCTGCAATGCCCTGCCACCTGTAACTGCTCTTATCTACTTCCTCATGCAATATAACAATTTAAGAGGTGTTTGTTCAACTGTCATCCACTTCCCACACCTTTTCCAAGCTCAGGCGTAGGTATCTCTTAGTTGCTCTGCAGAATTTGTCCAAGGCTTTTGTTGTGTTCTTTAAAATCTCAAAGCCAAATAAAACATCATCCCTTTTACAAGTCAGCAGGCAGAAAAACTCAAAGTCTTAAGACTTTTGTTTAAATAATAATAATGCTATTAAATAATTTACCAGAATTAAGAAAAATTACATCATTCAGGTCAGAGAATTCAAATACTTGGAGACCTCAGTTCTATTTTTTCAAGCCTACAGTTGTTTAGTAATAATTTTCTTCTAAAAATAAAGAAGCAATTTTTTGCCATCTATGTTGTTAGTAGCAGCTGTTCAAGAGAAAATAAATCTCTTTCCAATCTTCAGAGCTTTAAAAAATAATCTATTTCAGACAGAAATGGTTTGCTGCTTCATGTTGGGCAGGCTTCCCAAATTTTCAGTTAAAATAATATCACACATTTGCTGGTAAATAACATCGGAAGAGTGTTATTTACAACCTTGTTTTTGAATGCAAATGACACTGTCTGCAGCTGAAAGGTAGTTTCAGCTTTGAATTAATTTACCACTTTGCAGCCAACTAAAGCCCTTGTGTTTCCAGTAAACCCAAATGTTTATGCAAGTCCTAGGTCTAGTTTAATGAGGTTGAGAAGGTTCTCAGTACATGCTGCTAACACTCAAATACTTGCTAATCACACGACTCATAAGCAAGACAATTCCATTTTTCTGCAACCACTGCCAAAGAAAGAGCAAAATTATTGGCTTTCTGTTAACCTATGTTGACTATTTATCCAGGAGGATCCAGGGCCATGGACCTCATGCATACTGGCCCCCGCTACCATATGCCTGAGCTTGCCACATGGGGACTGTGTCCCCTGCTTTTGGTATGTGTGCCCATTACCCTGTATGTCCTCAACAAATCTGCCCTGCCCAGACCAAGGAAAAGAGGTATGAGAGGAGGTTTTGTGAACCTCTGTTCTTTGTGGGCAATTATTTGCCACTCTATGATCTAGGAGGCAGAGGACAAGCTGTGCCCATGTCCTACTCTGCTCATGCACAGTGAATCCAGTGTGCTGGGGAAAACAGCTGGGCATCCTGGCAAAATAACAGCTGAGAACAGGTGGCCACTGCCAGCCACAATTGCCTGCTCTCTAGCTGCTTTCCCAGGAACAGCAAAGAGGAAAAAGGGGATTAAGAGCCAGGGGAATCACTCTGCTGTTTACAGCCATGGGATCTAGACTGAGCTCCCTCATGTTACCTGCTGTAGTCAAACATTTAAGTACAACAGCTCTTATTTTTCTTATTATTTTTGTGGATCACTATGAAAATTAATTATTTCATTTGTTTTATTTCTGAGTTCCTGTTAGAATTAGAGCTGTGAGGACAAAATAGATCAGAGGTCTGCTAGGGCAGCAGATGTTTGCAGGGGGAATGGCTCTGCTTTTATGGTCATATGGCTGTCTCTGAGGATGAATGTCAGTTACCAATATCACTTCCACCTCTCAGCAGCTGAGGTGGTGTAAGCTGGGAAATTATTTCAGTATTGCTAAATCAAAGAGAACAAAGGTCCTAAGCCATATTGCAAAGGAGCTGCATACATACCACCAAATCAGAAGACTGAGCAAGCACAGTTAAGAAGAGGCATAGGGCTCTTCTGATTTTTCTTGAGTATGTTTTTATTCCATGCAGAGATGTGCATGGGATACTCCAGGAAGATGTGCGCGTGGCAGAGAGTGAAACAGTGTTTTCTACTCTCACAGACATATTTAAGGGCCCACTCTTTCACATCAGTGTTTCTTTACCAGTTATGACCATAATCCTTCTTCAGATCCGTAGGCTTGCTTGCCTGCCGTTCCCCTGGCTCCAGGAAGCTGTGCTCCCCAGTGAGATGCACATCCTGACTGCAGAAGCTGCCCTGTCCCACACATCTGTCTTGCTTCCTCTTCACCCTGCATGTGTCAAGGCAAGCTCCTCCACTTCTGCACCTGCCAAACCCAGGCACAACCACATGGTGAACACTACTGGCCTTGCACCATGTCCAGATGACCATAAAGAAAAACCAGCATCATGACCATCTGCCTTGGGAAAAAATGCTGCTTTCCCCAAAACCAACTTTCTCACCTAAATCTGTTCTTAGATGTCAGTTTCTCTCATCTGCCCTGGATGTAGATACTTCCAGAGCACTCCAGTCGATTCTCCTATGCCTCTCTGACAACAGTTTCCAAATTTCAAAAGCCAAACACATCTAACCTTACATGTCTGGCACTATTCAAATGCCTTCAGACGTTCCCAATAGCTCTGCAATGTTTCTCAGTCATTTGCTTTTTCTCATATTTTTGAAGAACTTGCCAGGTTAAATGTGAAATCACTCAGTGAAACAGCAGACTGTACACATTTCTTCACTTTCTGAGACCCAAAAGGCACAACAAAAAGCTATTACTTAGGAAACCCAGTTAGCATCCCTTTCTCTGTGCCTGCTGCTCTGCTGGCAAAGGCTTTGCTGACTCACCAGCTGATTTACACAGGCAGCAGCAGCAGCTTTATTTGGCTTGTGAGGAGCACTGCTGTGCCTGTGTGTGGTCCCCTGCAGCCTCAGGCCACACCTATATATAGCTGCTGTCTCTGCCCCCGGTGTGGTCAGCTGGGCACAGCCTCCAGAGGCTCAAGAGTCTGTCCTTTTCACTCACAGAAGGATTCCTTGCTCCTGTTTCATTGCCAATAGCTGCCTACTGGTTGTCTCTCCCCTTCAGTGAACATGCTCAGAGCCCAAGAAACCAGATCAGGCCAAGCATCAGTAACTGCATAGGCTCTTATGCAAATAAAATCACTAGCCAGAAAACATTCTAAAATAATTTACACATATTCTGGTGAAAGAAACAAGAGTTCGAGCTATGGGGGCACACGCTGTCTTAGTTCAACTTCCTAAAATATTGATGTTGGCTTAAAATTTTTTTCATACTACATCAGCCACAAAAAGATACACCTCTCTGCCAGATGGACTGCAATTCTTCAAACAAAACAAAAAAGGAATAAGGGAAAGCTATTCAGTGTAGAAGCAGAAAATGAGTGGTATGTGTCTCTTGTTTCCATTTTATTCTCTTTTTAGTTTTTCTCTTCTGCTTTTCCTAGTTTGTAATGTTTCCACTACTTGCAGCTCTTAAACTGTTTAAATCTTCACCACAACTATTTTTCTTAGCTTAATAAACTACACAGCTGTTCAATTAATGGAAACATTGAAAACAATGCTTTGTCCAAAATAGACTGAGCTAAAATTGAGGAATAGTAAGTTCAGGAGGTTAAGTGTGCCCCTTACTTTTTACCTATTTTGTTTTAATAGATTTAGTTTACCAAGGGGCTTGTATTTCTGTGCACAAGCTGACACTGATAGGCTCTAACAGGGTAACTGGACAACACACACTAACTTGGCTGCCAGCTTTCCTCCTTCTTATCCAAGTTTTTCTCTCACACAGAGGCTGATGGGAATGTCTCATGTCTCCTCATCCACTCAAATTTGATGGTGGTCCTCTCAAATTGCAACTCCAAACTGCCCAGCAATATCAAGTGCTTGGATGAAATTGCCCCAGGACAAAATGTTTTAGGAGTCCACAGCAGCTCTTCTGTATGTGTAGAAACAAAAAGGCTGGGAAAAACTGGTGTTTGTAATAAGGGAATTAAACTGCATGGAGAAAAACAAAATGGAAACAGAGGTGTGTTTAAGGAAAAGTCATCAAAACCTGACAACTACATATCTTTGCATTTGTTCTCAAAGCAGTTGTCTGGGACTGGCAACCAAAACTGAATTTGAGGCAGCACCGGAAGGGGTGGTGTGGGAGTGATATTGCATAAAGTATCCATAAGAAGGGGTATACAAATGTTATATAAGTGAGCTATAGATGTATTGAACACTGTGTATTAATGTTTAATAACTGGAGAGTCAACTTCTGGATGTCAATTCCTCATGGGGATGTCCTGTGAAAATCCCCCCAACATTGGACACATTCAAACTCAAGGGCATGAGGAAAATATCTGGGGAGAATCTGAGTGAAAAAGACTGCTGGGTCACAGAAAGACTCCTATTGAAAGTCTTAATATGCAAAAACCTCAGTAAAAATTTCCACCATATTGCTCTCTGTCTACTCAATACCATGAGTCACCTGAATAATTTTTAAAATGGCCATGGATATCCTCACACAGAAAAAAAAAATCTGCCAAGAGAACATAAGTTGCTCTGGTATCTTCTTGAGTCTCTCTTCTGACTCTTAAAGACTATTAAAGCAAAGCAGCAGCAGTATCCAGGAGAATACCCAGTGGTTATAGATAAAAAGTAAGTCAGAGGGAAAAATTGCTGCTGCAGTTGTGTAATAAATAGGAAAACAACCAAAGGGAGTGAAATCACATGTTTGTGTTTGTCAGATGCATCTCGGCAAGATGCTCTCATGTTCTGCAGTTGGATGAGATGCAGGTTGATTCATAAATGGCATAATCTTCCTATATGACAATAAAAGGCAGTGAATATATCAATATCAGAGAAAGAGACTTCATTCATAGATACTAAATACTTACTGACATTACAAGAACACTGATATATTTATTCTCTGATGCTCTTGCTGACAAAATTTCAGACATGAAATAATCAATGGCTCCAGAATTCATTTTGTATGCAGAAAATTTGTTCTCAGGGTTCCTGAGCACCCTTCAGTATCCTGAGATACTTCAGCCTTAAAAAGCCAAGGTGCCTTTGTGTCTCTCATTTATTCTTTTCTGGGAGCCTTCCACTGAAAATGCAAACACCAGAGTCTTCCCCTTCAGTACTCTGCTCCCTCCCATTTGCTGCCAAATTCTTTACTCTGCCTTCCCTGTTGGTTCCTCCAACATCTAGAAAGCAGCTCCAAGGCATTGCTAATTTCATATTCCTGTCCCAAGAGAAAGGTTTTTTAACTTCACAGAGACAAACCAGCAGTGCTGGCTGGCATTAATGACTTTGGCCACCTTGGATACAAGGAGGATCATCGCTCAGAGTCTGTTGTACCATGTCTTCAGGAGAAATCCTTCACAGCTGTCTGGATACCACCACTGGATATCCCATCTACAGTCCCTAAATACAATCTTTTTTCAGATACTAACAATTAAATTAGAAGTCAAAGTAGATTCAATTAAACTTTATTCAAGATATTGTCCATGAAAACTTATTATTATAGCATAGCCTCCATGGCCAATATTGACAGAAACCATATTAAAATGCCTTGCACTCATGTAATTTTCTTTCCTTTGATTATCTTAAAGTATTTTCTAAACAATTACATAACCCTCACAACACCTTGTAATGATAGAATTGTAGTGTTTACAGTTAGGACAACAGAAACACTGATAAGATAGAGCCAAAATTATCAAGCATGAATGATTAAATACAACAATTTGAAGCCCTATTTATTTTAGTAAGTGTTAAATATATGTCTGTCACTGATTTACAGAAACCAGAAGGTGACACAAAGATAGACAAATGAAGCTATTCTCTTCAATTGTAGAAATCCATCTGCAAATGCCTGATTTGAAGTAATACCTTCTTAGGCGTAATAGTGCTTGACTGTATTCTTTAGTTACAAAGCATGTGAAAGAAATCTTACATTTCAGGGCCCTACATGGAAGGATCCCAAAGGACTTAATAAATGTCTTTTGCTGCAATGAAGCCATTTCTGGAGTGGACAGTGACAACTCCTTCACAGCCCATAGGGACTTTGCACAGCAGTGTAAGAGACCAGGTGAAGAAGGTTGTACTGACCTGAGTCTGCAGGGAGAATCTGGGTCAGAAGATTGCAATCACTTGAGTTGCCTGAGCAATAAGAAAAGTGCCTCTGATGTTTACCTGAGTTCTGAAATAATCAAGGCTTACTTTCATTTGCCATAGAGAATTTAAGCAAAATCTTAAGTAGTAGCAAAATGTATGTTGAGTTAGATTTTTCACAATACTTTGAATGTGAAAGGTCTTTGTAAGATTCAAAGTAACTCAGTAGAGAAACTGTCAAATGACTAAACAACACTGAATTAATTTAGATGTTAGATAATAAATATTCACAACAAACTGTTCACAAGATATTCATGTAGTGAAAATATTTTCCAAATAAATTCACCAATACCTATATTAAATAAAGGTGAACATTTTGAGACCAGGAGAAAGAAAAGAATATGGTGACTAACTTATCTATCTGAAATGCCTTTTTATGTTGTGATCCAATTCTTGCAGAAAATGTCATGGGAATAAGCACAAAAATCAGCATATCATGTAACTGAAAACTTAGGTGGTCTAAAATCCATTATAAAAGATAAGCTTTATTTAGCTGACTAGCATACATTAATACCCAAGGTTGCTAATGTCCTAAATACTATTCTAGTGAGAAAAGTAGCTGCATAGCCAGTGAGGAAGAGGCTGTTTCCTTCTGTTCTGAAAAGAGCTTAATCACTATTGTTACAACTGAAATAGCATTCACAAAATAGCTGAAACAAGATCCTTTACTTGCTGAAATCTAATAGCTGGCCAGTCTAAAAGAGATGGGTAGCAGGCAAGACAGGCACAGACTTCACACATAAACTACAGAAGGCTTTTGGTTTTGTAAAGGGACTTATTTGGTCTGTCTTATATTCAGAGCATAAAATAGAAGATTGTGGAGAAGTACTGATCAGTTTAAACAAACTCTATTACTCCACATCATGTTTAACACACATTACAAATACATCCACAACAAAAAAACAGAGCGTGATAAATTTCCCAAGGATGTTCAGAGTATCTTTTATTCATGGAAAACTGAGACCAACAAACATGAGAAAATAATGTTATGAGTAGTTGTCCATCAACTGACATCTGTAAATTTCTTAGGGTGAAAAACCTCATCCAGGTTTGGGATAAAAATTATGTGTTTCAAAAATAATAATAAAAACCTCTTCCATATGTTTTCATCTGGAATGACACTAAAGAGAAGCCTACATGGCACCATTTCATATGCAGTTAGTCACATCTGTCAAAATATCTTGCATCTTGGTTTATTGTAAAACAGGTAAATTTAACAGGTAAATTTACTGACTACTTATTTTGTTTTTAAAATAAAAAAGATGGATGATTTTACTGTCTGTGGATACTGAGGCAAATGTAACCTATGTAAGAAGTATTCCCTCTGTAAGAGAAAAGAGCAGTTCAACCACTCAACCACAGACAGCTATTTTAGTTCAGAGGATATTGCACAGTTCTGCCATAGGCCTTTGACCAAACTTTCCAAACAGGGACAGTGAAAACTAAAGTCAGTTTTTCTATTTCTATTTTTAGGAAGGTTTATATAAAAAATTAAATAAAAAAAATAGTAAGATGCAAGGTCCATGCAAGGTTCTGTATTCCATTGTTGTTACTAGACAGGAGCAGCAACAACCAGTTTAATAATTTTAAGACTGAAATCACCTCCTCTTCCATCAAAAAGGATAGATTAAAAATCTTAAAATTGAAACTTGAAATGTAAGCCATAGCAACTGGTAGTTCTCACTTGCAGGTGTTACAAAACTACTTTCTAATAATGCATCTTAAAGAAACTCACAGCAGTCTCTGGTCGTCTGGTCAGGGGTCCAGAAGCTCTTTCTCTGCCTACATCTGCTGCACTGCTTCAGTTCTCATCTGTTGCCTCCTGCTTATCAAGTTGTGGAATCTCCAGACTTGCTTACCAATGCTCTTCAGTTTCATTTATCCTTATTCCCTGTGGCATAGCTACTCCAGTCACAGCCCAATTCTGATATTAAACCTCCATCCTAACTTGCAGTATTTGCTATTATCTAATACTTGGCATCTTACAAAGCTTTAGCTGCTAATTTAAGCTGTCCCTCTCCTTTTTCAGCTGTTATGTATTTGCAATCCTGAATCTATGGTCAAAACAGAATTGAATTTGGCTTTCTACAAGTGAAGTCCAGCAGGTGCACCCAACATAATTAATGATTTTACCTCATGAGCCTTTATCTCTTTTTCCCTTGAACAGTAATTTGCAACTGAATCTATGAGGGCATTTAGGTAGTAACACTCATACATTTAGTGCTGGCTCTAAAAACAGTGTAGGATTTATACAGGCCAATGGAGAACCAATTTTGTGAAATTAAGAAGTTGAGGTTGACTCGACAAGTCTTCAAATATCTTGGCATAATCTTCTACTCTAGAAAATTATTTCTGAATTTCCATATAAATATGTTAATGGATCTTCCTAAAATGTGTAACATGTAAAAGGCCTTTTGGCTATACCCAGTGCATAAGTTTCTTCAGCACTGCTGTGTGCAAAAAAGAACACTTAAGTAGATTGTAAATGGAGGCTTCAAAGTCAACAGAAAAATCAACATTAGCTGCCCTGTGTGCATCTTCTGTCATGGATTCCAATTAAAATAAATTATACACAAGACAATATGATTCCACGAACTCATTAAAGCCCCTTAATCCAGCAGTGTAATATTCAGGTTGCACTGGAATGCAGGTCATTTGGAATGGTTATACATTAAAGATGGCAGAAGAGGCTAAGCTCTAGAAGACAGCTGTGTGATGGAAGCACACAAGCTACATGCAAAAGAATATGAAGATAGGGACTAGAAAGAAAATAAAAGCTTTTGCCATCAACTACCTCTACTCAGGAGGGTAAGAAGAAATATGGGTGATAGGAGTTAATGTGAGAAGAAGGCAGTAAAAGCATGGCAGCAGATTCCCATCAGCAGCAATAGCACAAATGGGAGATTGACTTGAAAGTCACCTAAAGGAGTGGCCCAAGGAACCCAGCACAGCAAGGACTTTCTGGCAGCCCAGAGACAGACTGACAGCCCAGCTTACATGAAGTGTGCAGTGCAGTATTGGTGGCAACAAGAAGGGCTTTGGAATAGGGCCCATGAAGTTAGGTGCACTTTCATCATCCTTGCAAATAATTTTTAGCATTAAGAACCCATTTGGCTTTAAGACAAGTGAATTTTGCAGGAGTGTAACACCTGAGTTACTCTGCCTCTCTGGTCTCACTAGGGTTTCAGCAAAGTCTGTAGGTGCAGGCTGTTATACTTAAGCCTTCCATGAGTAAAACAAAGAACCTTTTAATGTTTTTGCAATACAGGAATATACCTACCAGTAAGCTGCAAAAATTTTTAGAGACATCGTTCTAGTTAATTACTACAAAACTGAACAACAATTGCAGTGTAATATTTTTCTCTTTCCTGTCAGGCATTTCTAGATTTGTTAGCACTCAGATACCAATTTCTGTGTACCCAAGACCGTGCAGATTGATAACTCAGTATAGGCAAAATGCTGGATATTTAAGAGCACAAGCTGACTTTGTTGCTTGGAGGTCTTTTAGTTCTATTTTGTTTCAGAAAAGTAATTGATGAGCCTGTCTCTTTTATTTCTATTTTTCTACATATAGAAATAAAATATATGGGGAAAGGGAAGGGAAAATGGTATGCACTTGATCAGTAGACATCTCTGCTTCTATACAGAAGGCAAATTACCTACCAGGTTCCTTACATCCACATATATTAGACATGCATGCGGTACATTTGTTGAACAAGGCATTTCAAAACAGTTTCACAGGTTTAGTTCCAGAAAAAATTTCATGCCAGTGTATGTTTTGGTATGATCTATTTTTGTTTCCAGGTTTCCTTGAAGCAGGGTTCCAAAGACAAAATTGAGACTTCCCTCCAAAACAGGAGGAGACCACATGGCACACCATTATTCAAAAAAATGCCAATCTAACAGCCTTCATCCAATAAAGGAATGTCATGCAGAAAACATGTAAAATGATGGTAGTATGTTGTTATCATAACTATGCAGCTTTTCATCATGAAATGACAAAAAAACCCCACAAAAAAGAGCACACTTGAAAACAATACTGTTTCAAGGTATGCATAAGCTGTGCATGATGCCATGCTAAAAAATAAGCTGAAGTATTAAAAGGAAATACCCCTCCTCTATGTCCCAAAAATGTCATGCAGAAGAATTGTGGTTTCAGCTACACATTATAACACATTTACTCATATTTATTGAATAGATATCTATTTTAATTAAATAGACATTCCTGATTTTCAGCAGCACTGTAAATTTAATCTAAACAGTTCTTTTCTCTTCAAATAACACTGTAAATCTATTAAAAGGCAAAAGCAGAAGTACACTGGAGTTTTTCTTTTGATGTCGCTGGCAGAAGAGATATAAGCTTACCTGCAAAAAAAAAAAAAAAAAAAGAAAAAAGAAAAAAGAAAAAAGCAGTAAAAAAAAGAATTAAAATGAAAAAAAGAAAAAAAGGGGAAAAAAAACCAGAAACAAAAAAAAATGCAAGCCTCATTCAAAAGTGCCAGCTATATGCAAATATTTTTATATGCAAATATTTTCCAAATATATAAGCAGATTCAGGGATTCTGCCTGTGCTGAAAGAGTCAGATTTGAGGGTTGTTTTCAAACTGCCCTGTTGTGCCTGTCAAGTGCAGCTTGTCCTATCTTCCTATTAAATCCTTTTCTAACTCTTTCCTGCGTGAGGAATTCTATTCTGTATGCATATGTGAGCTAGACAGCCTGTGCAGTCTTCAGTAAAGGTTTCTGTTCAAACTTCAGTAAAATATAAAGGGAAACCTTTCAGCTCTTGACCAATTTCTGAAAAAACAAGAAATACAAACCAGATGATCTCTCTGTGTTCTTATTCAGTGCACATTCCTTCCTCCCTCCCTGCTCAAGAGTCGCTGGCATTTCAGCTATCCACATGCTGCAGCATTTAATCAATGATTCAGTACACAGCCCATGAGATATGCCACAACACTTCAACAAGCAACTTGTATCTGCCCATGGGGACAGAGGATCTGAGTTTGTGTCAGTCTGTTCTTGTCAGTTATAATTAACCATACACCTATTTACATACATAAATATTTATACACAATAAGAAAACTTCCAAATGCTTTATCAGATCTCACTTTATCACAGTGGATTCTGATGGCAGCAAAACACAATTTAGTTTTTTTAAAAACTCAGAGAGAATTTTGAATCTCATAAATATAGAAATCATGGCCCAGATATTGAGATGTTAAGTACCTGAGGTTTCTGGGGACACCTGGAACTTGTAGATGTATGCTATCCTTTAAATTTTAAACATTTGGCCACAGTCTTCAATGGAGACACAGGAAAATTGTACAGAAAAAGTGGAGAGACAGGAGTGACATTGTATGGAACTTCTATGAGACTTTCAAGTTTTTTTCAGGCTTTAAAAAACACCCAAGAGGGATGAGCCTGTCAGGGAGTGAGAGTGGCAAGGAAGAAAACGTATAATAGATCTTCAGAATGGCCCAGGGTTATTGCTTGTGCTGTACTGGGGTGGGACCAGCTCAGGACAAACCATCCAGATGCTGCACGTTTCATAATTCACTGGCTAAGCCAGATGACACATACTGTGCAAAGAATTCAAATGTTAGAACAACCTCATGCTAACCACTACACACTGGTGTATGAACTTGGAAAAAAGAAGTGCAGAACATTACTGTGCCTTGTTTAGTTGAGGGAAAGTATTGTTTAAGAAAGTAACAAAATAACTTCTACCTGGCAAGTTTTGAAGTCTCAGTGACTTGCTAATACCTGTCTAGATAGTGGGAAAATAGTGACAATGTAAAAAAAGACCAAAATAATACCAAAGTAATAGCATTTATGGTTTACTTTTTGATACCAAAGTAATAGCATTTATGATCACCACAACATTATAACTAAAAAAAAAAAAAATTCTTTTTTTTTGCTTTTTTTGGCTTTGTTTAGCTGTCCAAAAGCCATGTCTGATGACAAGTTATGATTGCCTATCTCACCTTGTGTCCCTCTTGGTAGTGAATCCCTGTGAAGTGCTATGTACAGGGACCTTTGAGAATCATATCCCCACACCCTCCAGGGCACGTCCTTAGAGGTGACACAACAGGTGCCTCAGATAATAAAATATTTACTGTGAGGGAGAATGGAGTAAAGGAGCCCCTTTTACTGACAACAGCTGGGGAGAGAACCGTCAAGCAAAGAATCTGTAACCATTAGGCCATCCATGTTGCCAATGCCTGATGTGTGATCTCTGCTGGAGATCATTTATTCAGCAGAATATATGTTTCAAATGTCTTACATGATACTAAGCACTCAGAAATTGATCTCTAAGAAGGGATTAAATACATAAATTACAGAAACACCCTGACAAAGGATAATTTAGAAATAGAAAGGAAAGCAAATGTAATCACCCTTAAGGTCACAGCTAATGGCAAAATAAGATCTGTCTGTCCCTGCTGTGTCCACAATAGACAGCCACCAGATGCCAGGGAGATGACAGGAGTTTGATTGGAAGTAGAAAAAAATATTTGATTGGAGGAGAATTATAAAGAGGCACACAAGCAATAACCTGAGGAAGGGAAAGAATATAATAACACTGATTCAATTTGAAATGTAAAATATTTCTGGCAGTTCAAAGGTATCAGTACTTTCTGTAATACCTCTTCCATGCAAATTTTTGCCCATATAAAATGTATTGCCAGAACATAAGAAAAGGAAATGGTTTTCTTAGTGCTCTGTTGGCTTTTCTGCAGCCCACTCTGTCATACCACCAATTCTGGGCCTTTTTTAGGACTGCAGGTGATGTGGAAAGGGAAGGTATTGATACTAGCACTAGCTAGTATCTAGCACTAGCAGAGAGAGGAGTCTTCCAAAGGCTGAATGGAGTAGGAACCTAGAGCTACTACCAGGCACTTTTATCACCTTTTAGAAGACGTTTTAATTTACCACCCTGTTCTTTCATGGTCTAGTAATAACTAGGAGGGGAGATTTACTCATCTGCATACAAAAATGCTCCAGCTCCACTTACACAAGTGATGCCAGCATGGGCACAGGGAAGTGAGAGACAGGAACTAACTCTGGGCCTATATTTTCCCTTTCCTAAAAATCCAAATCCATATTTGCTGCTTGCAGGCAGCTCCCCAGTCCAGCTGCTGCAACTTTGGCCTCTCCTCTACTTTCTCTACAGGAGATTGAGATATCAGCATCTGACTTGGAATTCCCCAGTTACAGCACCATAGAAACTCAACTTCTAGCTTCCAGCCCCTCATTACTATTCAGATCTGGTTTTAGCCAGGATAGTTCCCCTTTTCAAGCCCATTAGCACCTTTAAAGACCACGTCAATCAAATCAGTTGACAAAAATATTGTTCTTTTGACAGTATTCCTGAATTTTTTGTAAATCAACACACCAACTGATTCAATTTCTATCACAAAAATGGTTTTTCTTTAACTTCATTCACATCACTGAACCTTTTTTAAAAGCTGTAGCAGGCAGTGCCTGAGTGCACAATTGCTGCACTAGAGGGAGTAGGAAGCTCATCTCTGCAGTGGCCACTGGGCCTGATGCGAGCTGCCTGGGCAATGCATGCATGTGCTGCTTAGGGGCCCTCGGAGTGAGCAGGTTCCTGCCTACTGAACACAGAGCTGTGACTTGGGCACATCATCAACCACCAAAGCTCATGCTCTGTGTGGGAACAACGCTCTTCGGAAAATCTCCACTTGGAACACTGCTCGTTGTTTCAGAATATTCCTTTCATGGAAAATCATTCACGTTTTATAATTACTTGTTTCTGATCCAGGATCTGGGTGTATGCTGTATACATGCCTCACCTTATCATAATTTTCATTTTATGTCTTAGAGCAAAATTAGTTTTTTAAAAAGTCAAGCACCTTCTGACTTTGCTTCTTTGTATAGCAAACAGTCCTCCACACTGGAGGCTTGCTGCAGATTTCTCTTCTAAAGATGAAAAAAGCACTAAATGGGTAGTATAATCTGTTTCTGTCCTCAAATTACAGGCAAAATGACCCATGCTACATCAGTTAAAAAAGCTTTTTATAGCTGACAGGCATGGTTTAATCACTACTACAAAGCATCCATACACTTCCATCTAAAGTGCTCTAACAAGGGTTTTTCTTAAGAAAGAAAAATCCATCAAAATTCTTGAAGGAATCAGTGAGAGATAAATCCTTGTGTATGTCTTTTTTCCTTTACTGTGTCAAAGGGATGCCTGAATCTGGAAAATTGTAAATGTGAAAAAGCAGTAGAGCATAACAAAGAAAAGGGAGAACTTAAAAAACTGCCTCTCATATATTGCTGCACCAACTGTAGAAGCAGATCCTCTATGCCATCAATAAGAAGTAATGTACTTCCACTCAGAGAAGCTGTATATTATTTACAACTCACAGAGCCAAAGTCAAAATTACTGTTATGGTAATATTCCCCTGTCTTTAACCACTGTACCCTCTTCTCCTCTTCTGCATTTTCAGACATTTTCCAGATCCTAACCATCTTCTTTTGTCTACTTCCCTTTCACATTACTTTCTGAGCAGAAGGCAACAGCAGCATTCTCCACTTTCACTGCTTTCCCATCTCTTTACCCCTCCCTCCATGCCCATTTTTAGTAATGATTTTTTCTCTTGCTCGGTCTTTTGACTTTTTGACTGTAACATCTCCATACCATCCTCATGACTTTGTTCTCTCTCATTCTCAATCCTGTACTGCTCTCCTGGTTCTTTCCTTTCTACCTTCAAGCAGATCACAGGCTCCATTACCCCAGAGCAATTGTATCATAAGTCCCTTTCCACAGCTCCCTATCTCCTCCTTTGGGATATGCAAATCATATGGCCTGTTTCCTCACTTCTAGTTCTCCATAATCCATAGCCTTCTAGAAACAAATGAAAAATGCCATTAGTTTAATTAGTTTGGGGTTTCAAAACTTTGAAATGTTAACTAGTGGGCATAATTTTCCAGGAAAATTTGAAAGGGAATTAGTCTGATGAAGAAGAACTAGAATACCTAAAACCCAAAACCTCTCATAAAAATATTGAAGTGCTTGGAAAGCTTTGCTTTCTTTTATAGTGCTATGTGAATGGATGAAGGAATGATACTGACATTCCACCATTTGCCTCTGCTCTAAAGATGAGCAAAAATAGTCAGAAACAACTAAACTGTTATAGCATTGGCGGGAAAGGGTACCCTACATCTTTGTGGACATATAATCAATACCTTGATTTGCCTGTATTATCCATTCAATTCAAACTTTGATTTGAGAAGTCTCTTCTTCTCTTAAGACTGTAGTGCATATCTAAAACCACTTTTTCTTTCATAAATATGGAATAGTTCTATTATCTGTAAAAACTGTCCATAGGAATGAAAATGGAACAGAAGAGTTTTGAACTTATTCAGCCACTTCCAAAGTTATTTATCTCTATGACACTGGATAAGTCACTTGAACTTTCCCTTCCAGTTTCCTCAAATGTAAAATGAAAGTTATTTTTGCCCATTTTTGAGATGGAGGACATGTACATTCCAAAAATTCTATGAAAAAGTCTGCCTCATTTTCCTGAAGTTGTTTTACCACCTGCACCTACCACTGAAAGGTAGATGAAACCTCTGTAAGTAAAGTTCACATAACTCCTTGAGGCCTTGCTTTAAAAAGTAAGAATTAATTGCTGATGTAGAATTTCTTTTACCCATCTGAAACAAGCAAGATGGATTTAGTTCTCGGTTGGCCCACACCAGGTCCTTTGTTTGAGATCCATCAGAACTGTGACTCTTGAGCTTCATAACTGAAAAAAACCTGCCATGCACTATCATGTACAGACATGCAATGCAAAAGAAGGAAGAAAATGTAAGAATAAAAGATCTGCCATAGATCTTGTGAAAATTATAAATGCACATTCAAGAAACAATGAGTTTCTTTTGCTTTTAGCCTTAAATTATGCTAGCAACCTCCTCTGAGCACTAGTCTTAGATTTCCCTTCCTTAGAGCTGTAATCATAATCTTGACCATTGGTGTACACCAAGCCTGAGATCAGTTCCTCTGCCAGTCAGTATGGTGGGGAGAATTCCCCTCAAACTGTGTGATCCCCAGCGAGTCCCTTTCTCTGAAAATGCTGTGGCAATGCCTAACACAAAAAATACTATATATCATACATCACAACAGTTAGAGCCCCCCTGTAGTGCTGCTCAGGATCAGACAAGCTGGCCACAGAGGGCTGCTGCATGTGGTCCCACAGAACTGGGCAAAGGTAACCCTTCAATCTGAGCTCAGTAACACCTGTCTGAACGTTTCAAAACTACGAAATCAAAATCTGAGAAAGAGTTTGGTTTAGATACCTTGAAGAAAAAATTAAGCTATTTTTTTCTTTTGATTGTATTTTCGAAATGTCATGTCAATTTCTCAAATTTTTTTCCAGCCAAGAATGCTGGAAGTCAAACTGAGATTCAGTTTCCAGGAGCAGGGAATCTAATAAAATATCACAGGATTTGTGATTAAATAACCATGGCTGCCATCTCTGCTGCTGTACCGTCTTCTCTAAAACAGAACAGCATTCGTTTATATGAATTGTTGTGTTGGGATCTGTTGGCTTATTCATGAGAGTGTTCCTGATCCTATACAGTATATACATATCAGACATGCTTTCCCTTTGAAACCAAGCATATTTATATCTATTTGCCAGCTAAAGAAATACAAAGTGCCATTGAATACTTTATTAGGCAGAAAACACTCTTGCCTAAAAAGCCTCTAGAACTTATGTATAATATATCCATGAATACATTTAGAGAATATTTTTTGTCAGAAATGGCAACATTCTAAGGCACAGAGCAGCTAACTGCTGCTGTTAGCCTGCTTTTCTTACTTGTGAGTATTTACAGAAGTATGTTTGCCTCCAGAGCATCATCATCATGCTTGTAACTCTCTTTCATTGACCCAGAGAACAAGAAGGAAAAGACTCTTAATTGTTAAGTATTTTACCCCATCTTTTAATTAAAGATTTGCATGAGGCCTTCAGCTAACTGCAGGTACCTGGACAGGGTGGGAGCTGAGGGGCTGGAGAGCAGCTTGGCAGAAAAACACCAGGGAAATCTGAGGCACAGCTAGATGAACATAGTCAGCAATACACCTTTGCAACAAAGAGAGGCAACAGCATCCTGGGCTGCCCTGGGTAGAGCATTTCATTGCCAGCAGGCTGAGGGAGGTGATCCTTTCCCTGTGCTTAGCATTGGTGAGACACACCTGGAGTGCTGTGTCCACTTCCAGGCTCCTCTCTACAAGACAGAAATGGACATGCTGGAAAGAGTCCAGCACAGTGCCCTGAAGATCATTAAGGGGCTGGAACATCTCTCATATGGGGGAAGATGGAGCCAGACTCTTCTCAGTGGTACCCAGTGAAAGGACAAGTACACAAATTGAAGTAAAGAAGGATTAAACAAAAGAAAAAGATGTTTTATTGTGAGGCTGACTCAGCACATGGAAGAAGCTGCCCAGGGAGATTGTGGAGTCTCCACCCTTGGAGATGTTTGAAATCTGACTGGACACATCTCCGAGCAACCTCCCCTAGCTGATCTTGTTTTGAGCAGGAAAATTGGACCAGATGATGTCCAGAGATGCCTTTGAACATTCTATAGTTCCAAGAGTCGTAAGAATGGAGTACAGATTTCTAGTTCACTGAAGTGAGCCTTGCTGATTTAGGAAGGCAGATGGTGACTGTTCTGTTCAAAGGTGTAAAGAATCTCATTTTAGAATTTGAATTAAGGGAGAGTAAAGAGGCCAAGCACTTGCAAAAATCCTCCATTTATAGGGTGTGTGGAGTGAAAAGGGAATTACAGCTTGCAAGTCATCCTAGAAGTAAATCAGAACTCCCACAACAAAAGTGGACAATTAGAAGAGAAAGAGATTAAACCAAGAAGGGTCGTAGGAGCCCTATGTTAGAGAGGACACAGAGTGCAGTTTCACATTACAGCAATAATTCTCTCACACTTCTACATTTAAAAATAACATCACTGTCATAAGGTTTCTTAGAGGTAAAGTTTCACATTATGCTGCCAATGAAGGGGACAAGCCTGTTCTTCTCCTCCAACACCTTTTCCTTCTTTCTATTCTTTTCTAATTACTGCCATCATTACTTATACCAACTCATTGATACAATAACTCCATGCTCAATTGGATACCAGTGCAATTTAGCAGACATGAAAAAGAAAATGTTATTTTACATAGTCTGGACTACATGTGAGTTATTTCTGTAATCAGGCAGCCTGGCTGCAGTATCACCTCACACCCTAAGGCAGTATGTTCTACCCTGCTCTGTGCAACAGGGTCACTGACAATATCTATCAAGACCCAGAGAATCCCTAAAAGACCTAGGCAATGAAGAGCACAAAAGTACTTTGTGTGAATTGGCGAATTGGTGAATTTAACACCAATTGATGAATTGATGTGAATTGATATGAATTGATGGCAAAAACCTATCCATAATTCCAAAACTCAATGGTATCCAAAACTCAGGACTGCATATAGTATTTGTCCTTACCAGAACCTGTAGTGTCAGATAACACAAGAGCTTATACAACTGTACCTGAATTCTAACATTAATTATGCAACTGTATATACAATATATACTTATTAATTGTACTTTGTATCAATATACTAAACATATTTTAGAAGATGTCTTACGTGGGCATCTTTAAAGGTATCTTATTTGTATAGCTGATGACACAGTGAGGAAATACCAGGGGTTTTATCTACTTGAAACACTAGCTCCCTTATTCTTAGCAATGTAACAGTAAAAGCAAAAAAATATCCAGTTTGTTTCTACAAAATAAAGATGAAAATTCTTCAGAGATCTCACCTACTAAACAGATATTTTTCTATACTTAGCAGTTTTTAACAGTTATACTGCAGCCTGATCACTGAAGACAGAAGAGGAGTTACAGAGATATGAAGATATTCTCCTGAAATACACAGAAAATGACTGGTAAACAATCTCTTCCAAAATTAGGTTCAAGAAAGAATTGTTCTCAAGTATGGTTAAGAAAAGTGTATTTTCAAATAGTGAGGTGGGATCCTAAATAAAACAAATATGAACTACTTGGCTATATTTAAATACTGAATTTGAAGTTCTAGGTCAACTGGCTTTACTTACTGGTGGAAAGAGCAGGTGGAAAGGATAAAATTCCACTCTATCAGCAGAAACTTTTCCTGTTGGTTTCCCAAAAAAACAATACTCAAGTAATCTCCAAAGTGAAGTAAGTATGTCTTATATTAAGAACGGGAAAATTCTGTACTAAATGTAGCTTGGGAATATCATGTTCAATAAAATGGACAGTACTGTGTAAATGGCTGAAACAAATTCTTGCTCTAGGAGACTAATCTGCTAGATTGATGGATGTTAGGATGCTAATACTTTTATTAGAGAGGAAGCTACCTGGCAGAAATGAGCTACACTGCTACAGAGTAAGCATTTGGAAACTCTAGGACCAACATCAAAAGACAGGCTGAACTTTTTGCTGTTGAAAACTAAAAAAAAAAAAACAAAAAGCATTATTTTGTCAGTATGTAAGACTAAAAATAAACTATTTTTAGCCAAAATAGAAATTGACAATTACATTACAGTTTATTTGATTTAAGAGAGAAAATGTAGTAACATTTTTTCCTGTTTAACCTGGAGAATAACAACAACAACAACAACAACAACAACAACAACAACAACAACAATAATTTCCTTCTTAGTAGCTGGTACAGTGCCATATTTTGGATTTAGTTTGAGACTATGACAAACATTCAGAAAGGTCCTCCTAGCACCAATGTATTGCCTTCTCTAAGGGGTTTTAAGAGTCAGCTTGCCTAAACAGCTACTGAACTGGGATAGAAGATTTCTGGACACACGTAGTTTTGACTAAGTTTCTTAATCTTTTAAAGACAGATAATAAATTTCAGCAATTTCTAAACATTTCAAAACATACAAGTGAAAATTGATACATCAGAGTTATACCATAAAGGTAAATGTGCACATTAGTAACGTCTTGAAACTCCTGTTTATAGATAAGTTACATGTTTTAAAATATAATTTCAAGTGATGCCTCTGTTTCAAATTTGATAAACAGCTACAGCCACGGGAAAAATAGACAAAAATTTTAAATATTGCAATTAAATATTAGACAAGTTTAATATGAAGTGGTAAAATACCAATGTTTCTAATAAAACTGGCTAAAAGGAACAAGAGTTTGACCATGTAAACTTTGAGTGTAGTCAGAAATACCACCTTTTTCCCATAATTGTTTGTTTTGGGATGTCATTCCCTGAAGTGTTGCAAACCAATAAAAAAAACCAAAGAGGAAGATTGTTTCCCTTTTCCAAGTTTCATTGGTCCCTTCCTCCCATTCACACTGATTGCTGTGCTATCTCTGGCACTCCTCAGACCCATCTGTGAGTGAGTTTTCTGCCAGACCATGTTAAATCCTGCACAGATTTTTGCCACAGGAGTGAAATGCCTTGGCTGACAGAGGAGTCTGATGCGTGCAGCGCCAGAGAGGAGTGAGGATCAGGTGTGGAGAGAGGGTGTGGGGGGCAGGAAGAGTGCAATAGGATGAAGCAGCGACGCACCTGCAGCTATAAATCCCATCTCAGATACAGCAACAATAGAACCTGAGATGCTAACATTTTCAAAAAACATTTTCAAAAGGGACAAGAAGGATTTCAGTTAACTGAGGGAGAGAGAAAAAAATTGTTTAGTTCATTAACATAGTTCTCTTAGAAGCAAGGACCTTAAAACAGAAACACTTTACTTCTAGTCTCTGTTCCAGTTTCAGATTAAATGTTGACTAAAATTGTGATTGGAACCCAAGTCTCTTTTTTCCCAGGAGAGTTCTTTAATACCTTGAATAGTCAGTCATGCTTGGGTATTCACCTTCGGGCTTAAGAATAATTATTTACTTACTCAAAGTACAAACTCTGTAAACAAGAAGGACCTGGAAGCATTACACATCCAGAGCAGCTGACAGCTTGCTCCCTGGCACATTTGGAGCTGTAGATTTAAATTCAGATTTCAGCCACTCTTTGACTGGAGAGGTGAAACACTTTTGAACTCTCAGGTCCCAGCTGAATGCCTTGTCTTTCTATTGATATGAAGCCCAAGTTTGTGTTCATATGCTGCTTCAGCAGGAGCCAAGGAGACTGTGGCAGATCCTTAATCAGGAAACCATAATACCACAGCATCCATCAGCTGGTTGTGATGCAGCCAGCAGCTCTGTTACCCTCCTCTCTGTAAAACCAGAGTAATAGTGGATAATCAGGATAAATAGACTGATGGTGATACACCTGGATACTCAAGCAATGGCTATTACACCAGCATTTCAAACAAGCTGTGCAGAAGGACAGATGGAAGATAGCTACATACAGGACTAAAGACTGCCATGGAAATGCAAAGAAAAAAAAGAAAGTTTTTTTTTACCAGAAAGCTTATTTTTTCTGTGTTTTTCTGCTTGAACTTTGATTAACTGTAGTAGTCTATTGATTACCACAGTCTGACTATACTGGAAGTTTAGGAAGCATCTTAGATGAAGCTGAGGTAAGAAAGAATTCTAGAGCAAGACTAAGTGATCTACTACAAAGTATATCCAACTATTTTTAGCCCTGTCTAAAGCAAAAACATATGAAACCCTAACAATACACAGAGGATGCATATTAAAATGTTTTTGCATTTAATATGACTACATGCAATGGCTTGTAAATATACTATGTCATTTGTGTCCCTTGGTAATTTTGTAGTCACACAGGTGGCAACTTAAACAAATCTTTGGTACAGGCTTCAAAGAAGGTAAAGGCTTGAGCCACAGCTGGGCCAAGAACTCTTCTGGTAAAAAAACCCCACAAAGGTGCAGAGTGACCTAGTGAGAATGATGCACACCAATCATGGGCTTAACACATGAAAAACAGGTGTACTTTCCAAGACTCATTTATCAAAGAACAAAGGCAGTTGTGGGTACAAGGAGTCTCATGTGTCCCATTGTATGCAATTTGACAACAAGCTAACGACTTTATACCATAAATATAACATAAATGACCTAAATCAGGATTTATGAGCCTGGAGAGGGCATGGCCACTTGCTTTTTGCCTGAATTTTATTTTTTTATATAGTTACATATGTCTGAAGGTGGACAGACCCTCTGAAAGCCACTGTCACATTGCTGAGAGCTGAAATCCAATATTCGAAAATGCGCATTGGTGAATTTGCCTTCAGCCAAGCTGGCAGGAGGCTGCAGCTGCTCTTCGCCATAAAGAATCTTTTTCTTCCTTAGAGGATCTATTCTAATAGTTTTAATGCTTATACTAAGTCAAAGCAAACTAAACAGCAAGGTTTCCTGCAGGAGAGTAACTTTTTCATTTTTGGCTACAACATGTGATGATTATTTGTGGTTAGTTCTTTCCAAAATATTATAGTTTAATTTGGGTTCAAAATACCTTCTCTTTCCTCTTTCTCCCTTATTTCATACAGTTTGGAGTCATCTTGCTCATTAATCAAGATCAAGATACCTTAAGGTTTTATGTCATCTCTTACAAAAAACCAAGGAGAAATACAGATAAAGGAAAATAATGTATGGAAAGAACTGATTCAGCTCATCAGAATTCTGAATTTAGTTTACATGAGATCCAAAAGCATTTTCCTGCTTTTCATATCCAAGTCCTTAATGAGGCAGTTTTGTCAAAGTGAAATCTCAAAAATAGAATGTTCCAGTAAGATGTCTTTTAAATCTGTCTACTCTTTGTGTATGCTAAACTCATCAAATGCTTTTCTAAAATAGCTACTGTTTTGCAGCAAACGAAGCACAGACAATTGAATGTGTCAACACCACTCGTGGAGTCACGCTAAGATTCATTTATTTTTGTCAGGCACCCATACTAGTAGCGAATCAATGGCACTGCATTTGTAGTCAGATGTCACACATATTGCAAACCTATCTCAAAGGCTTTGGTTCTGCTCTTGGGTGGGCTGTCCACTGCAGTAAGGGCTGCAGTGACCCACGAGAATTGGCACCTGGGAGCATCAAGATTGCCTTTGGCTGGCCCCATTTCCAAATTACTCTAAAAGAAAGGAAACCCTGTTTTAGTGTAGTGCTATTCAAGAAAAGCCTACTTTGTCAGATTAACATAGAATAACTACAGCAAAATATCTGGTGCATAATTTTCAAGGTGGAACCAAGAAAGTAGTAGGGCCAGCTCAATGGATGGTGTTCAAAAAGATAAAGATGATGAATCAAAAGATAATCCTTATCACAGGATCTGCAAGACCTCCCCTGCTCCTTAGAGAAGGATTCAAACCTTGTTACCATGCTGAGGATATACTTCAATCTGGAACTTCCCTGCCTAGGAATTCTGTCTGGGAAAGTCTGGACAAAAATTTGTGTGTCTGCATAACGCAAAAAACCACAGTGGTCCAACATGTCCTGGACAAAGATCTACAGAACACTCTTTTCCAGAGACTCATAGAAACAGAAACATTTATTCAACTGAGCAGCAGAACAGTAACATCTGAAATCTCAGATAAAGAAAGACAAGCTGGATAGAAGTGCTTTGTGCATTAAATAATGAGAATACAGGGGTTTGCTATAACCTTTATCACGGGAAGGATGACTGGAAAGGAAGAGATTTTTTGGTCTGACCTGGTAGGAGAGTAAGAGAAAAAAGGCTGCAATGGGTTTGAACTGGAGGCAGCTCAAATGGCTGTCACTGCCACAGCCATCAAAGTCATAGCACATAAGCTCAGTAAATATCACTCTTCCAGATGTTGCTGTTTCTAAGAATATATGTGAGGTTGCATCCTAGAGCATATGGTGCCATTTCAAAAGTTGCACCACAGTAGGCAGCTGAGTGGGAGGAGGCAGAAAGGGAGAGAGTATGCCTGGATGTCTCTCAAGGCCACCTTTCCTTTGGAGTTTTCCACATGCCTGTCATTGCTGCAAATGCCCACATTGCAAACAGGAATCAGCTAAATTGTGATGTAGTTTGTTACCAAGTGGAAGAGTTAACAGCTTCTCTTATCATGTAGTCTCACAGATATAGGTTATTTGCTTAATAGACAAATTTGACCTTGCAAGTATTGGTGCAATGCAAGGAGTAATTAAGTTTTACTGTAAGCAAAACACATTTTGCTTCCCACTAATAGTTAGAGCAATCACTGAAATTGGGTTCCTACTCATGACTGGAGGTAGAAATCCAGAAAGGATTCTCAGGAGGCCTCTGGCAATGTTCAGGTGGCAAGGATGAACTATGGAATATGCCATGAAGACATTTGGATGGTTTTCTAACCCTACATAGCTAAAATATGGTGCATGATCTGTATTTTTCCTAGATGCTTGCCCAAGGAAATAGATTGTTTGGAGAAATCACCTCTCGCACCCTCTTTGAGAGTGATGAATATTGTGCTACATCTGTGGCAGTGGTTACACATGTAAATGTTTGTACTCTTCTTTTTCAAAATCTGTAGATCAACACAGAGTATGTAAACATATCAGAAAGTAATAACCTGTAATAAACTGACTTTAAAACAACAGCTGAATTGGAAAATCTTTTTATTTTAAAGTCTCAGCCTTAGTTTCCTGACTGTTCATAGACTCACATGAATAAGCTGGAGATACAACTTTGTTTCCTATTACTTAACCATTGAGCCAGCTAGTCTCTTGACCTTACTTGGATTTGCACCAGTGGCACAAATTAAAATGTTTTAAATTTGATTAATGATTTATTAAACCAGCTAGTTAATGTCTTCAGCAGGATCTGCATCAATGGCACACAGTTGAAGAGCCATGTCCCACTGCTGATCCAAACATCCAACCAGTTGTAAACAAAACAGAATAGAGTAAGAAGTTATAGTTAAGGAGTTACTAAAAAAAAAAAAATCAGATCCACAAGACAACAAAACTATAGAAATTATACTGAATCCTTATTGTAAATATAAAGTGTCTGATCACTTTGACGGAGAGTTTAAATCATCCTTCCCACACTGTAATGAAGAAAACCATCTTCCTGTAATCATACTGAAGGCTCCTTATCTTAATAATTAAGATTTCTACAGGTTACTATGGAGGTTAGTACAGGAGCTTCCTCTCTGCTCAAAGTGTTTTCCCCAAATAAAAGTATGTAAAAGATGTAATTCAGTGGTGCTCATGATAAACTGAGAAAGCCACTCTGTTTCCCAGTAGACCACATGGAACAAGCATGGCTGGCAGAGCCAGCTTGATGAAAAGGCAGTGCTTCAGTTAACAGAGATACTGATAATTGCCAGCTGGCAGACAAAGTAATGTAAAACATTTGCTGAGAGGTTACTGAATTGAGTTATACTTCACCTCTGACACGAGCAGGGCAAAATGTGACTATCAGCTTTATATTGACTTTGATGAGGAAAACTTGTTTTTCTCTGGATAGGCAATGTGAACTCCAGTGTGGATTGCTAGCACAATTAGAATATGTCCCTGCAGTAAAAGGCTTCTGCATCACACACGTTTGTTTTCTTGCTGTGTCACAAATTTGACTGCAGGACATCATCCCATTCACAACCTTCTCCTGAACTATTATGGATCTCCCATCCAGTTTACAAGGCTTTTCACATCACAGTAACAAACCCCTATTGTCAATTTCAGCTTCTCATCAATTTCAGTGTTTTAAAAATTTGTAAACTTATTTTGTTGCTTTAATACAATAATCTACTACATTTCTGTACAAAAAAATTCTCATACAAATCCCTCTAGTAGGCACTTATAAATCCAGAAATAATACACCTAATGCTGCCAGTGGAATCTGAATTTTGCTCCTCCTTCTTACCATCCACAAGAGCAACAAATCAACAGGCTACACAGGGAGACTGAGATGCTCTGAATAAACAATACTGTTTTTAGGGTGTGAGAATCCTCTGCAGGAACTACAAAATGTCAAGCTATTTGCTCTCACTTTAGATAATTTCAGATACGTTTGCAAAAAAAAAATAAAATCTTTTTGCCTTGTCTACAGCAGAATATTCAACAAATAGTGTCTGAACCCATGAGGGAACAGCAGTATGAGCACCAGAGACGCAGTATATCTTCAGTAACCATGCTGTTTTGGGTTCAGGCTTACACCCACCCACATATGTTGTATTATACCATTGCATAACCAGAGATCCCTGGAGCCTGGATTCTCAGTCTCTATGGCTGCACACACTGCAACTGCTGTGCCAATACAGAAATACTGATATCGTGTGCTGCTGCACACCCCACCAAAGTGCTACTAGTGTGACTTCCCCTTAGACAGAGGATATTTCTTCAGCCCTTTCTTTCTTTTCTTTTTTCTTTCTTTTTTTTTTTTTTTTTTTTTTTTTGGTGCTAGCCGTTCATCAAAGAAAGTGACATGCTAAGGAGAAAACTGAAGTGGTTCATTTATGTACATACAAATTACACATGCTTTCAATAATTGCTTGTTAGTAGGCAGTCAAAAGGAGACTAATACAGAGTCTGCTATTAGTAAAATAGCCTTGAAGATGCAAGAGGAATACCCAAAAATATAAATATCTGCAGAAGTCGGGGGACTTGAATTTTGACAATGGGTTATCATTTGTAGTTGGTGATGGTACTAATCAATGTAGAAGACGTTTGCCCACATATTTATTCAAAACGAGTTTTAATGTTTGCTTCCTGAGAGTATCCAGTGTAACATAAGTTAGACAAAAAAAGATGACAGTAAGTCACTTTGTCAAAACAACTGTTGCTTTGTTGTGTAACAACAGCTTTAGTCTCTGAGTAAAGGGGAAGAACTCACAGGTGACAGAAGAGGCCTGGAAAGGTAAAAAAACCATCCTGCTGAGCCCTGCTGAGGAAATTGGTGGGGGGAAAAAAATGTATGTCTTTATTTCCAGCCTGGAGAGCAGGAGCTCAGGGGTGACCTCGTCGCTGTCCACAGCCACCTGAAAGGAGGCGCAGCCAGGGGCGGGTCGGCCTCTTCTCCGGGCAGCCAGCGACAGGACAAGGGTCTGTCAGTCTGTCTGTCGGTCTTAAGCTGCACCAGGGGAGGCTCCGGCTGGATGTCAGGAAGAGATTTTTCACAGAGACGGAGATTAGCCGTGGCAAAGGGCTGCGCAGGGAGGAGGTGCAGCCACGTCCCCGGAGGTGTTTGACAGAGGACTGGATGCGGTGTCAGGCCCGTGCTCTACTCGGCAAGGCTGCTCATAGCTGACGATCACAGAGGTCTTTTCCAGCCTAATTGAATCTGTGGCTCTGTGGTGTCACGCTAACCGAGAGTAGGGAAGATGACCACCCTTACTATTTGTCTATTCCCGTTTTCCGAAGTCTCGGGAATGAACCTGTCAGCGCCCGCAATCAGGGATGCCCAGGCTCGGGCTGGGTTCTCGGCGCTGGATTGCTGCTGCCTGCGCCGCGCGCACCGCGCTAGTCTCGCACCCCCCCGGCGCCGTCGTAACCCAGGCCCCGCCCCCGGCCCGGCCCCGCCCCTCATCCCCGCCCCGCCACCGCGGCCCCGCCCACTCTGCGCCCGCGCCGCTCCCGCGCCGCCTCCCCCCTCCCCCCCCGGCAGTGCGGTCCTGCGCCGCGAACATGGCGTCGGAGGGGATGATCCTGACGAACCACGACCACCAGATCCGCGTCGGCGTCCTCACAGGTACCGGGCCGCGCCGGGCACGGCGCTGGGGACGCGCGGGGGGGCGGCCGCGGGTCGGTGCGCGCCTCAGGCCGCCCCGCGGGGTGCCCCGCCGGCCGCCCGTCTCTCCCGTGGCGGCGCCGCCGCCGCTGCGCAGGGAGCGCCCCTCCGCCGTGCGCGCGGTACCCGAAGCCCGGAGCCGGGGTCGGGGCGTGGGGGCGGCGCTCCGGCCGCCGGCGGACGGCGTGAGCGGGGCCGGCCGGCGCTGGGCAGCGCTGCCGCAGGCGGGCGGGCGCCGCAGCCACGGGGACTGACCCGGGGATAACCCGCGCGAAGGGGACGGAGTGCGCGGGTGGGCGAACGCCGGAGGGGATGGGGGGCCGGGACGCGGCCGGGCTTCCTCCGAGCGCGGCGATGCCGGCAGCGCGAAGGCGCTGGAGAAGGGAGCCCGCGGCCGGCGCAGGCTGCGGGCCGGCAGGTGCCGGGCCTGCCTTCCCCGGGCGGGAGGCGGCTTCAGCTCCCGGCCGCGGGAATGCCCGAGCTGGGCACGCTCCGCACGGCAGCTCCTTTGGGATGGCTCCTTCCCCTCCCCCTCCCCCTCCCTGGCCTTTACTTTGGGGATCGGGAGGGGGTGGGTGGGGATGCCTGTGCCTGTGTGCTCTCTGTGGGGAGGGGGAGGAGGGCATTTATGATGCTGCCGCTCATAGCGCACGGATGATCCTTTAATAAACCCGTGGCACATGACCTGCGGTGGCTGCACAGACGGGCTCCCGGAGCCGGTGCGGGTGTGACGGGCCGGGGGCTCCTGTGCCGGGGTCTCGGCGTCTCCCGGAGCCCCGCGGAGCTCGGCGCAGCGGGCGGCGCGCCCAGGAGCGGAGCCCCGAGGGGTTCCGCTGTACACGGGCGTCAGCGCCGCTTCTGTGCGAGGAAGGGGCCAGAGATACCGGCGAAATTTTTAGGCGTCAAGCTCCGTAGGTTTCAGCGGGAGCCTGGGAAGACATGATTGTTCGTGGAAAGCGGCGTTGCGAGCTCGCTCAGGAGTAGGAGGATGCTTGGAGTGAGAGGGGGGGACACTGACGGCCGAGGAGGCCTGCAGTTAACCCTGAAGTTATTAATTCCCGCTAGCTAGCGGTGTTTGACCCGAGCGGCGCGTTGCGAGCCCGCGGCAGCCCCCGGCGCTGTTCCTGTGCCCGGTGCTGATCCCGCTGCCGGCAGCCAGGCTGGAGCCCTTCCCCTCCTTCCCTTCCCGGGAAGCGCTCGGCCGCAAGGTGATGGTGACGATAAACCGCTAGAAAAGCACGGTAGATGCAAGTGGAAATCCTCAGCGTGCTTGTAAATTCCAGGCAGTCAGATCCTTAATATGGGTAGAGCGTGTTGGACCAGATGCAAAAGTCACATGGGGGAGTTTGTTCCCTTTGTTCCTGAAGGATAGGACATGTGTGCCACTACCTATTACTGTAAAAGTTAAAGTGGGAAGGGAGTGCAAGCAGAATGCATATTTTTCTTTGTGTATTTTGTGCAACTTCATGGTGTGTAATGTGGATTATTATTTTCTTTTGATCAGAGTTGTAATAATTTTCACATGTAAGTGTTCCCAGAATGTACTACCAGGCACATATGCTGTTATAATAATTAAAATAACTATTTAGTCTCTCAATAGGTTCAGATAGTCTTTCAGAATACACTTATTTTTTACCGCAAATCCTGTTTCATCATTGTTAAACTCTTTTAACTTTGTATCATAATTTGTAATTTCATTGAGAAGAGCTTCTGGCCTAATTTTAGTATGTTTTTTAGAGGAAATCCAAGAGGCATTACCAAACAGAACAGTTTTAGTTTTTTTCACCTTAATGTGGTTGTTTTGAATTTCAGGCTAACAGTTTTTGCAAATAGTTATTTTTATTTTGAAAGAGGACACCTTGGTTTCTTACAATTTTCCTAGCCCCCTTTTTGTGTGTGTTTGTAAACCTGAAATAAAATATTATTTTCTGCTCCAGCATCTCCTTTAACCTGGAAAGAGAGTATTTGTACTTTGGGGAATTTGGACCCCCTAGCTGTTTCTGCTGTTTCTGCTATTTCTGCTGTTTCAGCTATGAAAAGAGAAATTAAAAATGTACTCTTCTGAATTTTTCTCATAGAAATGAACTGATAATGCATGCTGTTGTATGGAGGAATAAGTGTAGAAATGAAAAGGTTAGGTATGAGGACTATTTTTTTTAACATTTAGAATAGCTTAGTGATCAGAAATTAGGTCATTAACATAACATGACTCCTTTAGCTTTTCTAATTAAGATCATAGGCATATGTTTGTTTTCTTAGCAGTACATACTTGTGGTCTTATCAGCACAGGCATACAGATTTATGCTCCTGTTAGACTTGGTATGCTCAGTTTAGAAAATAATCAGTACTGCACCTTATGGTCATACTCAGATGGAATTTAAATTTATTTATGAGGGAGTAACTGTTGAATTAATTTGGTGTAAAGTTGTGTGTTTATTTTTAAATGAGGACATATAAAAATTATTTGGGCACATTGTTATTCTTATGTGTAGAGACTGATGCACATGGCTCCAGAGAATATTGAGAGTGAGTAATGTTTGTCACAAGGCTTAGTTTCATTTCATTGTTTTGTTTTAAGTTATTGTATTGTTTTGCTTGGTAGACCTCTGTGATTGTGTATGTCTCGCTAGTTTCATCTAGAAACAAATGTTTACTTTTTCACTTGTGGCAAATTTGGACAGGTATAGTGGATTAGAGAAATAGAAATCCTGGTTATTGTTTACTAAAGTAACTGTGTTCAAATGCAAATTTATGCAGAATGTAGCACCTTGGGCTTTTTTTACAGAAATTACTTGGTAATTTCTCTTATTCCCAAACTGTGGAGGTCTTTTAGTTAAGAGTCAATGATAAGAACAAAATCCATAATTAGGACATTTTCTCAGCATGAAAGAACTGTCTTCCTGAAATCAGGAAAAATACTTTGGTGTGTACAGCATCTATGGAGTTGAAGATCACACTCATGCTTATTTTTGAGTCTCTGTATAGAAAGTTGTAGAGTTAGACTACTGTAGCAGAAGGAAAAATACAACTGACTGATTACAAAACTGTGAAACTTGAGAAATACAGGGTTATGTCTTATGCACATAGGAAGCCTCACTGGTTTGTGGATAGAAATATGAATTCTAATCTTTGTGTGTTATCATTTCAATAACTTTTCTAATTAGTGAAGAGTGGAACCGTGAAAGTGTCATATTCAGCACCAGCGTTTAATGAAGTGTTCAGATTAAAGATACTGCTCACTTAGGTTCCAAACCTAGGTTTTCCCTCTGCTACCTTTGATATGTATTGCAAGCACATGAGCTACTAATAGAGCTTCAGTATTATGTTGTTGTGAGTTTACTTTTATGGTAAAATGCATTTTAAAAGGGCTGTAATGCTAAATGTCAGATTGGGAGATTTTTGTGATGGAATAACAGAGTTGGACAAACAACGTCCAAAGCTTTGTCATTTAAGTGTTCTGGATATCTTCTTTTAAAAATAAAACAGTCATGGAGAAAGAAGAAATGTGGGGTAGATAAATGAAAAAGAGGAGAGATCTCCACATTTACAGTAAAGGCTGGACTCTATGCATGCTTTGTGTGTACTGTTGTGCACCAGTGCTTCCTGAGTAAAGTACAGGTACAGAATTACTCTGGTTGCCCCTTGCAAGCCTTTCATGTTTGGGATATCTCTAACAGAACAGTTGTTAATCAGTTACCAGTGGTGCCAGGCTGCTGGACCTGGTGTACCAAGTACAGAATTTTGTAATATTGAAGTTGTCTAGAAAAGAGGAGAAATTGTGTGCTCTGGCCAAGGTTGAATCAATATTAGGTCATCCTTCACTGGTGGTGGCACTGGTAACAGTTATATAATCTGTGACCTTTCTTGTTTTGTCAGTGACTAAAGCAGACCCTTGACTGGAACCATCCAGAGAGTTCTGAATGATGTTGCCATCTCCACTGGCTCAATGGAAAAAAACATGCTCTGGTTCTCTCTGGTTGTTCCTATTTTGTGCTTTTTTCCTCTCCATCCCCATTATCTTCTTATTTGCTTCTCTTTTTGTTTTCTCTCCAGTAAGCATTTAATGTAGCTGGCCAAAACTCAAGGTTTTGTTACATGTTTGGTTTTTTCAGAATATTAATGATAAAAATTTGTCAGATTTTGGGTTGGCTAATAACTCTTCATTCAGGTTGTCTGCTTTTGAGGCAGGTCTGTGAGAAAGTCCTCACCAGACATAAACATAATTTTCTGTCTTTTCTCCTCATTTTGTATTGTTTCTTCCTTGTTTAGGAAAAAACTTTCAGGCTAACTTTTTTTCAGGCCAGTTTTATTGTGTTCAGTATTGCTTTCAATGTGGTACAGCCTTTCCCTTTCATAAAGGGAGTAAGGAGTTTAGGCAAATTTCTCTTCAGATACCTTATTCTTCCTTTCTTCCTCTGTGTAAAGATTAAAACATATTCAATGATAGCTGCGACCATAACCTACACATTAAAGCAGACAAATGTTTCTGAATGTGTGACTCAGACCTTGATGTCCAGGTAACCCTGTAGTGAGGAAGATTACAGCCTTGCCTTTGTGTCTGAGACTCCTTCGTTGGTTGAAATGACTCTGAGTGTGGACATTGTGTCTGAATGTATCACTTTGAAGCAAGCTTTCTTCCGAGATGGTGAGGCCCTTATCTACATACAACTGCAACCAACTGCAACCAAAGAGGTTGCCTGGGCAGATCTGAAGTTCAGTGATATGCATGTTTTGTAAAAATTATCTTTGAGAAATGTGACAAAATACTTAGTGTGTCACTATATGTTGGTCAGACTGTTTTAGAAATGTATAGGCTGTCTGTTTCCCAACTGAAGTAATTTGCCTCTTTCTTATTTTATGAGGTACCTTCTCATGACTTTCCTCTAACTGTTCATTAATAGCATGCAAGTTGCAAGGTTCTTGGTGATGGTGGCTCTGTTCATGCTTTGGAATTAGTGGGAAACTTTCTTATAGAGGTGCTTGCAGGAGGAGGAGGACTGACACTAGGTTTCCTAGGAGTTATCATCAAGTTGCCATAATAGTCTAAATTGAAGTTGCTAAGTTTTTTGTTTGTGATCTGACTTCTGTCCAGAATTACACCTTATTGGGCACTTATCTTCAAAACATAGATTAAAGGCAGTACCTTCTCCTGGGAGCCTTAGTTAGAGAAACACTGTGCTTCCATTCAAACACTCTGGATTCAGAGTAACATTGATTTTCATCTTTCTCACCTGTAAGACTGTCCTAACTTTGAGTTTATCCATAGAAACTAGGAGATCTCCTCCCTGTTTGCCATTGGTAGCTGTACATTTTTCTTTTTGACTTTATATGGCTAGGATGATGAGCTTAATCTCGTGAACATGATCAGTGAAATCACCTCACTTCCTTTTTGTAGTCTAACTGTGCTTTACCTTTTAAACTTAGAGGAAGAAAGTCCTTGCTTCCCCCCCCCCCCCACCATTTTTTAGTGTATGGCATGGAACAAAAATAGGTGGCTGAAATCTCTCTGATACAGTGGACTCTTGTACTTGAAATGTAACTTGCTTGCTGTAGTATTCTTTCTTTTGAATGGGAAGTAGAAACACTGAAAGTAAAAGCACCTAAAGAAAGAGATGAAGTTATACATGTATAATTGGGAAATGATACCTACTTGCATAAGAAATGGGCATTAATTTGGAGAATTATGTGTTTTTATATATCAGGGGTAAGAAGTCTTGTGTACTCAGTGTTTCTTGATTTGGAGTTTACTTATCCAAATACAGTTGAAAGACTTCCATCTTCACCCACGCTCCATGTCTGTGCTTCATATTTAGCAGCACAGAGCATACCCATTACAGCATGTTTTCATTTGCTTTTCTACGTTTATATTTGTCGCCTTTTCCAGTCCTGCAGGAAAACTTTCCATGTTATTTACCTTAAAAATTGCTGATTGTGAATTTCATGAGGACCAGCTTAGTTCTGGGATAACCTTTAGTTGGTCTGCTGGCTTTGTTAATTGGACAGTAACAGAGTATGTGATCATCAGGCCGTGTTTTGGAGAGTCTAGCATACAAAATTCTGATATACACACAGAATTCCACCTTTATTGTTGATTTAGCCATAGCTGTCTGGAATTTTTTGTAGGTAAGCAAGAATAGATTCTGTTGTCTGCAATTTGTGAGATTCTTATGCAACGAGAGGACATGATAACTAAAAATGAGAACAAATTTTAGTTCTTGTTAGATATTTATAATGTCTTGAAGTGTGAATTAAGGAAAAGAAATCATTTACATTCTGTTCATATGTGTAGATGCACTATGCAACTCTCCCCCTCTTGCACAGACATGTCCTTATAATTTGTAGTGTTGTGTATGAAAGAATTCTTCTTGAAAGTTTAACAGAATGCCTGGAAAAGGTCTCCTTGAAGAACTGGAGGGTAATAACCATAAGGGAAAAGAGCAGGTAGCAGCCTTTTTCCTGTGGGGTGTTTTTAATTAATAAAAAAAGAACATAGCCTTTGGCTGTTTTATCACAAAACAAATGAAAAAATAATTTAAAATTTAAAAAGAACAGTAATTGCATAAAAAGTGCTTGGGAAAAATAGACCTAATTAGGCAGTTATTTTAGAAAATTTCATTTTGCAAGTAAGAGACTTGTATGTGATGTTTTGTTTACTTGTTTTGTTTCAAACTAATTTACTGAGGCCTATTTTATGCCTAACTTGTCAAGTGGAAAAAAATTAGCATAAACCTTTAAGAATAATCTTCTGTGTAAATTTTGCAATATGCTGCAAAACAGGGCTCTATCCTACAGTTACAATGTGGGTGAATGATGTAAGGAATAAAATGCATTGTCTGTTCCCTATACTATGAAATAAGCAACAAGACTTCCACTGTCTGATTTGAATGGTTGGGGAATAGCTATGTATAGCAAAATCTATTTTTGAACAGTAAAATGTTTTTTGATATATACCATGACCTTCACGAACTGATTCAACATTAATTTAGCTTTATATATATTAGGTAGAACAGTAATCTTAATAATTACGTACGGATTCTGACATTTTATTATGTATTCAGCATACAGATTGTATTAAGTAGATCTATAAAATAAGTAAATATATTAAGAATTGCATATGCACTTACAATCACAAGTATAGAAATACATATTTTTATTTCTTCCTTTTCTAATTCAATTATATCACTTACTCAAGTGAAGAATGTGAAGAAGCAGAATACACTTGGGATTTGAAATATAAAATTTTTGTGTGCTTTTAGTACTTACTATGTGGTTATGAAATTGTTAGTTTTCTTCATTGTCCTGTATATTGTAGGGAATTTATGTGGAATATTTTTCCTTTAAAAAAATCTTTTATGCATGTATTTTGTTGGTTTTTCTGGCTATTGTATGTGACTTTTGAGATCTAAAAGTGGGAAGTAGGAATTAAAGTATATGTTAAATTATATGGTGTGGTTTTATTTGGGTTTGTGATTTTTGTGGGTTTTTTTTCCATGTATTATAGTTTGGAATTTTTGGGAGGTGGGATTATAGGTGCTTTTCTTTTTTTTTAGGTGTATGCTGGAAGGGATTTAAATGCATACTGAAATCTAGGGAGTAAGTTGTTTATTCAGAATCATTTTATGGGAAGTTGTATGGATGAAAAATAAAACACATTCTTTGGGAATAAAAATGAATTGCAGTAAAGTGTCTTGCAGATCTGACTCAGAATGGAAAGGCTTCTAGAACCTCTACAAATGATGCTTGTCCTTAAAAAAAAGAAATTCCCTTTATTCTTATCAAGCTGCTTTTGGTGCCATGAGATGGGCCACTTAGGAAGGAATTGATAGCAAGACCTGAGGTGAAGTCTGTAAAGTCTTAATCCAGTAATTCTAGAAGAAACATTGAATATGGTACTAGTTAGAAATTCTGCAAACCAACACACTTCTACACTGCTATTTCTTACCCCTTCTTAAACAAGTTCTCATGGGATCAGGAAGACAAATCAGACTGCCAAAGAGATGTTGTTGAGTAGGTATGTATCCTTCTACTAGGTACTCACAAATCCTGTCCTGGGAAAGTGTGAGTGGCAGTAAGTTTCTGGAAGAAGATTTCCAGGTATTCAAGCAGATATGATACAGTTTCCTACTGACATGACTCTTTCATATGATATAGAGTAGTGGCATAGCAGTGTAAATGGTGAGAAACCAAAGGCTTACTATGGATTCCCTGTTAGAAACTTCACCTTGGAAAAAAAACGGGGAGAAAGCAGCAAGATGCCTAAAGTAAGTACATATCTGGTGAGAAAAATGCTTGTTTCCAGGAAAAAAAAAGCAAAAAAAAAACCAACCCAAAAGACTAAAGGGAAAATGTAGTTTTCCTTTCCTCTTTCTTAGCAAATTTTCTCGTGTTAGTTGTATGAATATTCAAGGCAAGAATTAAATAAGCCTACAGCAAATCAAGGGTTTTTAAAATCCACTTCCTTGAAGAAATATGCTGTAAATTAAGCCTAGTGAGGAAAAAAGTTGTAAAACACCTTTAACAGAGAGTACAGGGACAAAGTGTTTCTGTAGATAATACACACAAAGCTCCAGGGATGCTGAGATGAAGTTGCAACAGGTGTTCCTATGTGTGTAACTCCTGCTGATTAAAACTTCATCATTGCTGGTGCACTGATTTGATACTTCAAAATTTAATACTTCAAAACTAGAATTTAGCTGAATCTAAATCTGAGTACTTCTGGTTTTAGTAAAATATACTTGATGGTAGGCTTTTTTAATGAGTGCTGTAATCAAGCAGACTGAAAAAGCTGCAGGGGGAATTTCTTTCCCTCCTAACCTTGCAAGAGATTCCAAACCCTTCTGGTCATGTGGACATACATCATGGCATTAAGGTAAAAAAATAAAGAAAACAAGAAGCCAGTAAAAGATCTGTAGAATAAACCAGGAGACTGAGGAGGGTTTGGAGACTTTTGAGAGAAACCTCTTAACTTTTTCAAGTAAATGTGACTACAGGGTAGTGCAGTATGACATAATTCTTTGGAAAGAAGGCAAGGCACAGAGCTTAAAAAATTTGGGAGTGATCATATTAGTGAAATGTATGTGGTTCAAGCTGGGTATGTTTGTTCCAGAATCTGATGTTTCAGAACCTAATGTTATTCTGATATCTATTTTTTAGGAATGTGCTCTGTTCCACAGTAGGAAGGTAAGCTGTGAAGCCTTAAGGTCTGATCTTGCAGTTAAATTCCAGCATGGTAAGAATTAAAGCTGTTACCAATGTCTCCAGTGTGGAGGACCTTCTTATCTGAGTGAGACTCAGGTTTTTTTCCTGAGCATCAAAAATCAAAATGGAAACTCCAAAGTTCATGGTAAAAGCTGATGAAAAAAGCAACTGATGAAGAATTTCCTGTGATTGTTAAGCTTCAAGGAAGCTCACCTGCCTGTTCCTATTTCTTTATTCCAAAGGGTATAGCTCTAGTTTATGCACAATGGTTTCAGTACATGACTTTTCTCTTTGGCTTGGCAGTTGATCAAAGAGAATTAGAGAAAATACTAGTTGTCATTTCACCATTGTTATGTCAGAAAAAGGTTCTAGTAGACTTTCTGTGTGTGCTTTGATGAACAGAACATCTTTCTGGAAAAGCCATCTGAGGCAAATTTCTGTATAGCATTAAACTGGGACATCATGGATTATCTTTAATATTAGAAAAATCTTTTAATTCCTTGATAGCATGTCTTGTATTCCATTATTGTTATGTTTAAGTTGCTGTGAGGACTCATCAAATCATAAGGGAGATTTTAGATGTGAAGTAGTAATAATTTTCAGTGTTTCTTACCAGAATAGTAGCAGCTTTTAGTACACCCCAGAATAATTTTAGCAGGTCTTCACATTCAGATGAGTCCTAGGAACCTTTTTTGCACCGAACAAACACCCGCTAAAAATGTTCTACCTTTGCTTCAGCCTCCAGAAAGTAAATTCAGCTGTGCATATGAAAAGTATGCTGAGGAAAACTACTTTAAAATGAATGCTTGAGATCTTATTAGCATCTAGAAAGCAGCTAATGATTAGGCCACATTCAAGAGCTTTTTCAGTGTTTTAGATGTTGGGAAAACATCAGCCTGGAGCCATTTGAGGTGATAGTAAAATACATATTCTAATTCCTTCTAAGTACAAATTTAAACTCTAATACCCCCTAGATGCTGACATTCCAACTAGCAGCCATTGAAGAAAACAACCCCTCAGATGTAGAAATTCCCCATATTTGGATAATTAGGTACTCTCTCAATTCTTCAGTGATAAGTACACAATTAAAAATATTTTGTTCTGTACCTATGTAAGTCTTTTGACTGTAATTTAGTAGGTTAATTTAACTTTTGTGATTTCATTCAATGTAAGTAAAATCTTTGATATCAAGGGCTGCTGCTTTAGAGAAACAGATCCTAGTACTGGGGGCTTCTCCTGCAGACTGCTGAGTGTGTTTTGCCTCACACTAGCTCAGAACCCATGGAGTGACCTCAGTAACTGTTGGAGTGCAGTAGGTGTACTTGTGGAGTGCATCTCGTTTAGTTTTGTCCAAAGTGAATTCCACATTCATACTTTGATTCTTCACTGCAGTGTGAACCAAGTGTGATGACTGGGGACTCCTGGGACACTGGTTAAAAGCCACATTTTTGGACCACAAAAAACTACTACAGACACACTGTTGTTTTTTGCCTCCGCAGGGTTGTGTGTGCCTCTCAAAATTCTTGTGCGTGCCAGAGGGGTCTTCCCCTAGGTAGCAATAAGGGGAGCTTCCTAGAAATAGGAGGTGACCAGGAAGACACTGGCTCTTGAACTGCTCTTGTGCATTTTGTGAAGGTGATGTGGGTGAGGGCAGAACCTTTGAATATTTGGATACTCTAGAGAAATTGAGATGTCTTTAGTTAACTAGCCTTGAAATGACTCTTAAGATATCACAAGGTTCAGTAGTATGTAGAAGTATTTCAAATGTCCAAAACTAGTAATAGAATTACAAATTTTTACAAAAGCTATAGCTAATGAAGTGACAGAAAAAGCATATTTAAATTAATCCTTAGTTTGAACATGCCCTCCTTGTACCTTGTATCTGACTTGTCTGTTAGGAAAGTACATGCAGCACCTTTTCAGGGATTTTATCTTCCTGCATTCACTATGTCTCAAGGTGAGTTACTGAGAGAATTTTCTTCTGGTGTACCAGGCAGTCTGCTGTAAGTGGCCACTGCTTTAGAACCCAACAGGACTCTGTCAAGGTTTAATCTTGGGTATGATTCTATAATCACTTTTCTTGTTCACTGCCATGCCATGCTGTGCTGGCATAACCTGTTGTGTGGCTGTGCAGACAGGGAACTGAAACAGCTGAAAATTACCCTGCCAAAAGAACCCACCTGACCTTCTTGAGCTGAATCAGTTGTGTGATCTGGTTCAGCACAGAGCTCTGCAGACTTCTGCTCCTGTAGGTGGATGGTGAACAAGGCTGGCAATTTTTTACCTCTATTGTAATTTTTTTAAAAATTCTGTTCTGTTTTACTTCTATCCTGCCATTTCCATTTCTTTCCTCTGTGCAAAACAAATTTAACTGGCTAACCTAGTGGAAAAACTACTCTTCTTTTGAGGAATTTGTTTGCTGCTGCTGGAACAGACTGAATCAACTTGGCAAGGGACCTCAGGAGTGCCAGTTTGAGGGAGGAGCTGGATTGTACAGGTAGGATAGGAAAAAGTGAGAGATAGGACTTCTGTTTTCTCAGCACAGCTCAAACAGATGTTATCATGTGCTAATTTTGTGTAGCTCACTTGCATGAATTGGGAAGGTAGTCTTGACACTCCTTTATTTGGCTGTGTTGCCTCCTTCCATGCAGATATTGCTTTATCAGGCCAGGTGTCCTCTTGGTGGTATTTACTAGCTTGTGCTCATGGACAAGCAAAGACACTGCCTCTGCTCAATAATAAGCAGTAAAAAAAACATGGTGAGGAAAGAGAAGGATTTGCCTGTTACAGGAAATTTTTTTGAGGAGAGGGTAATTCAAAATATATTTTTCCATTTTGTATGTAAAGTTATTTGATTCATGTAGAAGTAGGAGAATATGAAGGCTGTGCTAGGCATTTATGCTTAACAAAGAGCTGAACATCTGAGAACTTGCATGGTGAGTAACTAGAAATGCTGAACATTAGATTCCTGCAGTGTTAAATTTGGGAAAAGATGAATACTATGTTACACATTATCAGGTGTGGAAGGTCAATTTATGAAGGTATTAATTTTTTAATAGTTAAAATTTCTAACATTAGTTTATCTAACTTATTATCTTGACTATAGTTTGCCTGACACAACTAATTTGAAGACTATATACATGTAATTAATATACATACCCACATAAACATTTATGATAGTGTACATCAGTAATTTTTTAAAAAATAAAAGTGACACACTTTTGTCAGTTCTGATTTCCCTTTTCCTTGAGGGGTTTCTTTGGCACCATTCAATCTGTCATCTTACTTGCACTCAGTATAGTTTTCTAAGCCTATCTCTAGCTCAGTCTAGCTGTTATGCTAACTTTGAGGCTGCTGGCGTGATATGTACTAAATGGCAGATAATGTGCTACTGACTTTTTTTTCTTCTGTTCTTCATCAGTCTGTATACCAAGTACTTAAAACATCTGCATGCAAGATCATCATGTAATTTTGTGTCTGCCCTGCATATCTTCTTGCTGATGTGAACCGAGTCATTACCTTTTTCTTGAGTGGGCTGTTATCCATGTGATTGATGGAGGTAACTGGACCAGCCAGTCAAAGGCATCAGCTGTTTAGGTAAGTCAGGCTTTGAGATTCTTGGTGAATATCAAGAATCCCCCTTAAAATGGGAGAGGGTTGGGGGTGAAGATGAGGATAGATAATTTAGTTGTATAATTGTGGTCAGTGGACCATGTGCACTTATTTAAGTCTTTAAGTGCAGCTCAGAAGCCTGCTGGTCCATGCATTTGTCTAATATTATGTGTTTTCATGGTCTCCATGGCTACTAATTATGTACAGACCATGATTTTGGTATTGAAAGGCAGTGTTTTGAGATAAAGGTAGCTAGCAAAACTGAGTTTTGTAAATTGCAAATATGAGTAACATCTTCAATATTAAGGTACATCTATAGTGAAAGTGTGATTTTTGAAATAGCAGAAAATACTGAAATGCTGTAGTCACTGTAAAGGCAATAATAACATAAAAGTACAGTTTGGCTAGGAAAAAAAATTTAAGGATTAATAATAAAAATGGAATTTTACAGGAAGTGTGAGAAAAAGAAACTATAGGAGGAATTGACAACCACATTATGTAAAATTGAAGCAGTATTATAAAGGACAGCTTCTAGCAAATAATATAGAAACCAGGGTTATACAAATGAGGTGTGGTGGCTGTTAATGGACAGCAGACAATCTCAACAGGGAAAACATTTGTGTGCTTAAGGATTATGCATCTGTAGGTATGTGCAAGCATCCTGTTCACTAGAAAAAGCTTAACAAGAGCAAAATTAGCAAATTTGTTTTATGAGACAAATAGAGTAATAAACTAAATATCCTAGATGTTCATAATCCCAATAGCCTTTCCTTAAAAGTCCCTCACTGAGCCTCATTCAAAGCTGAAAAGTTTTGAATCTTTTAGCAATTCTTTATGAATTTGTTTTTTACTCCATTGTACCAATAGTGAAATTATTCCCACCTCGAGCTCTCATCTGTCCATGAGTTCTCATTTATCCCAGCAAAATTATTCCTATGTATGGTGAACAAAATGTGAACTGATCCAGATGATAGTATTTTGCCAAGCCAGCTTTCAGTGAATTTCTTTCAGTTTACTATGAGTAAATGCTTGTGCCCACACAGTAGAGAAGGGAACAAGTTGCTGCCAGTGTAAAGAAAGTAGGATTTTTTTGCTTTTGCTAATAATGCGTGAGAAAAACAGATCTTTTGCCAGGACATTAGTGGCCCATGTATTTGGGGAGCATACTGCTGCCAGGCCTTCAAAACTTTTGTTTTTACTGTAGTTCACTTTTATCACAATCAGAAGTTACATTTTTGGAAAGATTGCATGGATACGATTACAGCTGGTAGCCTTGTGCACCACCCATTGGCTGCTGATTTCAGTTTCAGTCAGTGACCTGAGGCTACATACAGTGCTCCAAAACTCAATTGCTAGTCATTCACTTAATTATGCTCACAGAAGCATGTTCTGTTTGTGTGTCTGTAGGATGTTTTTCTTTTTTTGGGGTGTGGAGTGATTGGCTTCTTGGTTTTGAAGTAACTGTGCTACTTCTGGTGATGTCTGGTTGATCTGTGAATCTGCTCCTGCATTACTAATGTCTCATCTTCCTTCAGAAGACCATCAGATTTTGTTTATTTTCATTACTTTTCTTTATTAACCTATATAGAATTACTGGATATTTGTTTTGGTTTCAGAATTTAGTTACAGCTCTTATTACAACTGATAAAAAAAAGGAAAAGTTTAAAAAAAGGTGAAGAGTTTCAGCCATTCTTTTTCCCCCTTAATATCCTCACCATGGAGCAAGATGTTACTACTTTCTTAATGACTGCAACAAAAGAAAGCATTAAAAACCTTAGCTCTTCTTTAAAAACAGTGGAAGATAAAGATGTGAGGCCAACAGATTCCTTTGCTGTCATTTTCTTCCATTTCTGACTTTTCATCTTTGTATTTGGTGTAGATTATGCTGGCTAAATACTGAAAATGGCTTTTTAGTGCTTTTCTGCTATTTTTTGCATTGGAAAGACTTTTATTTTTGTTCTAGTGCAAGTTTTATTCTTTTGTGAATTGACAAAGGCATACTTCCTTTGGGACTGACTGTAAAATCTTTTGTTGCCTGTAACATGACAAGTTAGATTAAAATCTTTCTCAGCAGTTTTATTTTCTTGTTTTTTTTTTTTTTTTTTTGAATGTATGTGTCTTGATGCAGAGTTTGTTGATCAAATACGTCATATATCTAATTCAGATTATTTTTGGTGTTAGATGAAAAAGTCAACCTCTTGAATGCAACTAGATTGAGGGTTTTCTTACAGAATTTCTACTAAATGTAAAGTGCTTCTTTTCTTGCAACTTTTTAATTTGTACCTGCTTTGAATTGACATCTCCTGGAATCTCAGGATTTCATTATCAGGTCAACAGTCGTAATTACCTTTGTTTTTTCCTTTCTTTCTTACTTTTTTTTTTCTTAAATCTGACAGATAACAAGGCATTTCTTCCACTTTGCCTCACGTTCCTGAATGACTTCATAGGCAACTCTGTGAAAGGCTTTTCCCACGATCCATCTTTCCTGTATTAGAATAGCTATGAGAAGAATGTGTTTTCTGTCTATAATTGCTTGTAAATATTACCACTTTTGACCATGGTTGTTTCTTTCAAGGCTTTTTTTCTCTGTGTTTCTTTCATTTTGCAGCCAGTGATCTTTCTAATAGTCTGTTGTCCGGGAGGATATATCTGGAGAATGTACTGCTTTAATGCTGTACAAAGGAAGTAATTGAAAGAAATCACTAAAGAATATTGTGGTGGGTTGACCCTGTGCAGCAGCTGAGCCCTACCCAGAGGCTTACTCACTGTCCCCAGGCAGGAGGAGGGACAGAATTAGAAAAGCAAAGGTGTGGAAACTTATCAGTTGAGATAAAGGCAGTTTAATAAGTGAGGGAAAGGTGTGTGCCTCACTGATATCAAGCCAGACCATATCCACTGCTGTCCATTTACCAAGTCAGTCATCTGGTAGAAAGTTTTTGTTAGGCTGGTCTCTGTGTTCTGCTGAATTTTTTTTCTATCTGTTAGCCAGACAGTTATAAAAGTTTAATTTTCCTTTTTATGTGGCCTTCTACCAGACAAAAAGCTCCAATAAGAAATTTTATAGCATGTTCTGCAAATCTATCTGTCCCCTGTGTTCAGGAATACAGGCATTTTGTAGATCAGTGCAAGGAAGCAATGCCCCACTGTATGGCTTTGCCATCTGGTACACATCCTCTAGGATGAAGAAAGATTTTTATAAACATTTTTGTTTATAAAAAATGTTGGCTTTTGTTGGCTTTTCTACAATTGATGAGTAGCATTTTTACTTCTCTCATGTGTGAGCTGTTTGTAGTTGCTGAAAAAGCTTTGGTGATTCATCTCCTTTTCTTGTCCCTTCAATGGATTCAGAAATGGAAATTCAGCTTCTATACTTTCAAGGAGTTTCCTTCATAAGGAAAAAAAGTATACATTCTAACTGTGAGTTCCATTTGAGTCAATATAATATGTTTACAATGTTCCCCTGGTCTGCTACACAACTATCTAATGCCCATTACCATTCATGGATGATACATCTTAAGATACAAACTAGTTTTTTTAAAATTTTGTAAGTGAATGTCATTGAAGAAAATCCTTTCATTGTGGGCCCAAATGTGAATATTTGAGTAAGGATGTGGTTTAAAGATATTTAAAGCTCACAGTACTTCACAGCTTGATATGGTTCTGTGATTTATTCTATGTTAAATGCAATTTCAGATGCTAGGTTGTGACTGATAACATTATTCACTGTGCATGAAGTTCCTTCTGCCAAAATACATTACTTATTTATATATTATGCAGGTTTCTTTTATTACTTTATTACTTACTTTTACGTAAGTACTTTGCAAATGCTCAGGTAAAGAGGTAATCTTGAAACTTATGTGCTAGATAGACTACATAGTAAAAAAAAGAGTTTTTACATCTCTGGGGACAGGAGGCAGTACTCAACTGATATGCAAAGTGCTGAAATAAACTTGGATTCTTGTATTAGCTTGGACTCACTCATAATTAACTTTGGCTACTCTAGTCTGACTTCTAAAATATATCTTAAAAGCTAAAAACCACTCATTGGTTATTTAAGAATGTCAGGAGAACTAGTATAATGTAATATAAGAGTTAAGACATCCCCAGAGGACACAGTCAATTTGAGTATTACATGAGATGTCATTTATTAAATATGTATATAACAGTCTCTGTATCAAAGGCCTACATATCATTTATAAAACCAAAATTTAGCAGTTGAGAGATGCTCTTAGAACACATATGATACTTTTATTTCAGTTTTCTGTTTTGAAAGAGAGTGTTTTTTTAGGATTGTTCTGTGCTTGAATATAGTTTCTTACTAAGCCTTTTCACGTCAGGTAACCAGGATAAGATGTGTTGAAAGCATTACATGGACAGAGCTTTGTTCTTGGATTTATTCTTTTTAGTTCCTTGTTTTTTTAACTGAATATTTTTGTATAGCATTTGTTAGCTGAATAGCTAAAATTCTGCTCAATTTGTCTACTCTGTTTTAAATGAATGCCCATATGAACTCACTTGTCTGTTCAAATTAGCTAATTCAGAGAAGTTAATCTGTACATTTGAATTTCATAATGTATATTTTCGTTGTATACTTTGCTCTAAGAGGGTCAATAAGCTTTGGATTTTCCCTCACTGTCTGTCATATTAATATTACCAAAGCATTACCTGTCTGGATGAGGCCTAAAATGCAGTCATTAAACTAAAGGGAAGACATGATATTTAAAAAGAGTACTCTAAAAGTAATAATTATGTATTCCTTTGGTAATTAAGGTTTGCAAACCTCTTAATTTACTGAAGCACTAGTAGTCTACTGGAAATTACATACATGGAATAATACATTTTGCCTTCCTCTTACATCTGAGTGTTTACTTCTGGCTGCATCTGTTCTTGCTCCAGGGATAAGAATTTGAGATGGGAAGTCAAAGAAGCTCCAGTAGTTTTAACTTAATGTGATACTTGAAAGTATGTAACAGTTTCTTAAAAAATGAACAAACATTTAACAATTGATTTATCATATTGTTCAACATTATGTGAACATTGCCTTTCTTGTGTGCCTTAAGGGTGGGCTGAAGATTTTTGAATGAAGACAAACAAAAAAATAGTACATGATCCAAAAGATGCAAGTTGCAAAAAAAAAAAAAAAAAGGAAGAAAAGCTGCAGTTGACACAAGAAGGTGGCTAGCGTTAACATATAGTGTGATAATGGATGTCAGGGGCAGAGGAGGGTGTTAAGTCATTGTTTTAGACTTGTGAGGTGGATTTACTAGAGTTTGTGTGTTCCCTAAGCAGAGAATATTGTGTTGATCCAGTAATTTGGAGATATTTTGGTTGCTCCAGGGAATGCTGTATTAAAAGTAGAAGCAGCTTTAAATATTCTGTAAAATGGAATGCATTGCCTTTATTCTCTCTGTGGAGCAGTGCTATTAGGAGCTATATCCCTAGTTACACACTTGTGAAATTAAAAAAAAGCTTCATGGCTGGAAGGATGCCCAAATTCTATGAAATCTTGTATTTCTGAAGAGAGAGATAAATATTCAATCAAAACCAGGTATCTGTAACACTTTGTAGGCTAGATCCAAAGAGAGACATCGATGTGGTGATGCTTCAGTGTCTTAAACTTTAGTAGTTTGGAGCATGCAGTGGGAGGGAGGAGAACAGGGTTCAGATATTTGCATTTTGAACTGTCATAGAGTTTGCTTCTCCTGTTAAAGGGCAAGTAACAAACAGAAATAGCCCATGGAGCATGGACTAGAATCTAGGTCTTCTCTCCCAGTTGAGCACCCTGGTTATTAGGCTACAGTGTGATCCTTGCTAATTGTCCAGATGCCATAGCATTTTAATTCGTTGCTGGGTAGTTACCTAGCTTTAGCAGATAAGAAGCTTGTTACTATCCATCCATTTAGTTTCCTAATTAAAGTGCTCTTCTGGGAAATAAATGCATGGGTTTGAATCTCCATATGCTAACAGGGAATTAAAGCCAAGTTCCTTGCCTCTGTGGTAGTCTCTGTAATCCAGTATGTATCTACAGGAGAAGCTGTGCATTGGTGGTCCCAAGCCACTGGCAGACCCCTGTGCACCTTGCAGTGCTGTTCCAAAGCCCCTTTAACCATGTGCCTTTCCCAGGGTGTGTGTTTGCTGCCTCACGTGTCACCTCTGTGTTACCTTGCACATGAATGAGCCTCCGAGCATGGCTTGGTGCAGCTTCAGCCTTCCATTAAAGTTTCCACCAGAAAAATTAACTGCATTTATCATCTCTTTTTCTAGGGAAATCCTGTGGTGTTTGTTGGATTACTTTGTATAGGACTTGAGGGCCTGAATTTGCTTATATGCAAAAATACTTTTATTGGATGCTGCCAAGTGTTCAGACAGTGAGATGATGAGAAAACATCATGCTTATCAAGTATTTGGATATGGTAATAGCAAGGAACACTGTTTTTTGTTGCCATTTAAGTAAAAATATCTTAACAGTTAGAAAGTTCTGGGGCCACCCAGCCTGAATGATTTATTAACACATCTGAAGGAGTAAAGCTGCTGGACAATTAGATTTCCTTTCAGTTGTTTAAGTTAAATAATAATAAATTTTTTTTTTCTTTAAGAAAATTGAAATAACTAACTGCCTGCTTTACTTAAGGTTTTTCTTGCATGGCTTCTCTGATGCAGTCTTTTTCAGTGTCTTCTCATAAAAATTATTTGGGTATACTTTAAGATTGTAGCAAGTAGGAAAAAAATGTTGTGTTGCTCTTCCCACCAGTCTTCCCCACAACCTTTTTGACATGCCATATGATTAAAAAAAGAAGAAAGAAAAAAATATTTGGAATCAATTCTCCTCCCCTTAGTTTGCCTTCCTAGATAAATAATTCCATGGTAGTTCGTGGCGTTTTAAAATTATGTACACTTAGTATTTCCACAATTATAATTTTGCATCCTAATTTTTTTGGTAGGAATAGCTGTATACAAAATCAAAATTGAAGTTACTCCAAGTGATTGGTGTCAAGTTTTTTGGTTTTGTGTTTTGGTGGGGCTTTTTTGGTCGTTGTTTGCTTGGGCTTTTTTGTTTTGTTTTGTTGGGGTTTTTTGTTGTTGGTGGGTTTATGTTTGTTTCTTCTTGAAAAAACATACTGTGTTTTTGCTTGTTTGCTGGACTTATTTTAATCTGATAAGGAAAATAGTCCTGAAAAATATAAAAAGTGCTGATGTGACCTTGTCCATATCTTAGCTAGCGAGTGCCTTTAGAATAAGATGGTACTGCATCATAATTTCCTGATGAGTTACAGCATCATGATGGCATGTGCTCCCACTCAGAATCTATTTTAAGAAAGGACAGAAGCACTTTCTTATAAGTAATCTTGTACTCAAAAATTCTGGATTGGAGTGAAGAAAGTCTACAAAGTAATGATGTTCTTTGTGGAGATCAAAAGAGAACTAATGGAAAAGTAATTATTTAATCTGTATAGTTAAAAAAAAAAACTTAGCAGAAAAAAGCTTCAGCAGCATAATCTCTCCCTTTAATATTAGTCTATACATCTGTCCATATAACAGATTCACCCAGCAGAGGAAATACTAAAGACTTCCTCAAGGAAATTCATGTCCCACTTAATTAGGCAGAACTTTCAGAGACTGTTTAATGTTTAACACTGTAGTGGCCGTTAGAAGTTGCAGCCTGTGATTTGGAAATTTGTTATCAAATTTTCTGTGTAACACAGTATCTGATCTCTATGCTAAATGTGCCTATTTTGATACTGGTTTCTGTTTGTCAAGAAAATGTATTTCATTTGAGCACAATGATTGTAAGGGGCAAGTCTTAAGAGGAAAACTTCAGGATTCTGTTAATACTGACCTACTCTTGGGTAACTCTGTGTTTTCCCAGAATGTAAGGATCCTGAAGTGTTTGAGGATACTCTGTACATTTAATGTTCATTGAATTTGCCTTAATAAGATGCGCACAAGTTTTTATAAACCTTTTAGTTCAGATTAGCTGTATTTTAACCCAAGATCTCTATCACTCAGCTACATTCACTGTAAACTGAACATAGAAAACGTTTTGTTATAGTCTTATATTGCACTTAGGAAACAGAGTAGCTGAGTATTTCCATTATACAGATTAGTGCTAATACAAGAAGAAAAACTGGTACAAACCTAAATATTTCAAATCACGAGCCATAACATTTCTGGTGAACTAGAGTAGTTTTGTCTTGTTTCTATGCTGTTTCCTATGAGCTTCCTATTATCTGAATATAGGTAATTCAAGTGTGCTGTTAACACATTTGGAAAATGGAGCACAAAGGGGACTGACTTCACCTAGCTTGCTTATTTTTTACATTAACAAAATGAGGTAAGAAATCCTTAGGTCTCTGCAGTCTTCACTTACAAAATTAGGATTCTGTATTTAATGAATGAGTGCAGTGAATATGTGTGTAGCAAGAATTGCATGATTAAAAACCAAAGAAACTTCCTAAAGAAATTTGACCTATAAAGCAGCATTACATTTTTTAAGGTTTAATTAGTGGGGATCTGCTGTATGTAAAAAAGGCCTCTTTCTTTGGAAATAGATATACCAGTTTTGCAAGGCATTCTTTTCTATACATGTAATAAAATCATCTCTCTGTAAGTATTGGAATTCTGCATAATTATAGGGAATACATATTTTTTGGCAAGCTCCTTCCTAGCAGCAGGTTTGACGTGTTAGTAATTCTGGTGGAGGTAGTGTACTGATTCAAATCCAATCAAGAAATTGAAAATTACTTGGAGGATGCAATTTCTCTGAGGTCTTCAAACAGTATGGTGTTTTGGTCATGCTCGTTTTTGTGACCAGGTACCCTGTAAGCTAATTGTTAGGTTTCTGTTTAAAGGTGCATTGTACACAGAATACTCACTTCATAGCTTCAAAGGGAAAAAACCCCAAATAAACAAAGCCCCAAAACTATACCAAAAACATGAAGAGGAGCATTTCCTTCATGACTGACAGAGCATTCATGTGAGCAGAACACAAATGAAAGCATATTGGAGATGAGATTTTTGAAGCACTGTAACACTGTAAGTGCAATAACTTGCTTTATTTGGTATGGTTGATATTGGTTTTCATTCTGTTCAACAGTTAATCTGTCAAGGTTTACCTAAGGTATGGAAATGTCGTTGTTTTGATCTTCAGTAGAGGTGTAGCTTGAAAAACATTTCTTGTTTACTGACACTGTGTGTGGGGGTACATTTCTGAATCTCAGTTTCAGATAACATGAGTACTGTGTGACAGACTGTAGTGGGAAATTGGACTTCCCAGGAGCTAGGGAATCCTGGTGAGGTCAGCTTGTTAACCTGTGCCTCTTGAATTGGTTGCCTGAATGTGAGTTAACAATAATGTTTGTCTGATTCCATTGTATCTCAGTCAAGCTGTCAATAAGTCAGAGTTCTTGTATGTACAGTTTTTTAATGTGAGAGAATTGCCTTCTGAGAAGTCTCCCTCTTCATTTGAAAAAACTTGAGCGTGCATTTTGACTTATTTCAGTTTCCACTAATAGGATACATTCCTGTTTTCCAGCCTGCCATTTAAAATTAAATAATAGAAGTAATCTCCTCATTGGATTGTCCTGTCATAGTTTAATGTCCATGTGACATGTTTCTATTTCTCTATTTAGACTAGAACAATAAAACTAATATCCAGGGTCAGAGAATGCTTATTTTTTTTTTCTTGGTGTCCAATAGGAAAATGTAATTACAGTACTGTCTCAGACTAGAATCAATATTGCATACTACTATGTTGTAATAGGCATTAGAGTTAGTTAGCATTTTTGCTTTTCCCTTTCTTGTGTCTCAGTTTAACCTCTTATTAAAGCACAGATAAGACATATCTTTTCAGGATTTTTTTAGTCAATAGATCTTTAGATAATGTATTTATAGTTCTATATTTGTAACACTTTTGTAGCCATAATTTCATTTAATAGTATATCACTGATAATGTTTTGATCAATAAGGAATACTCAGATGTATATATTTATGTATATATTTGTGAAAAATCTTGCTATTTGTCTACTTAGCAGCATGTTTTCTTTTTTTCAGCTTGTGTTTCCTATGGAAGAGGCTTTTGCAAGTGGGAACTGTTACCTTATTTTTGAGCTCTTTGGTTATTTTCAATCAAGTTTGATAGAGGAATAGCAGTATTGAAAATTGTATCCAGAAGGAAAGGTAGAAGGAATATCCAGCAAGGAAAGGACTTCTGTGCAAGTTCATCCCTTCGCAGACAAATGGCATTTCATTTATTCCATCACCCATGGAAATTCAGTTTACTGAATGAACTGTACTGAATGTACAAACACAGAGGATTCAAATATGTATTTGCCTTCTTTTTGTTGGGACATCATTTAAACCATATTGGGACTTCATTTAAAGAATATAAATATTTTTCATAATTTACTAGTGGACAGTGACTAGTACAAAATGTTTCAAACATACTGCCAGTTCACTCCAGAAAAAGACATTCTTCTGTAGTACAGTAAATTAGTGGAGGATGTAAGTGTGTGCATTCAATGTGTTATAAAGTTTTTTGCTCTGCTTTTTCATAGTAATGGCTTGCCTGTTTCAGTCCTGCTAAGCTCTTGATTGCTGTGACACATTCTGTTAATCATTATTTTAGAATAGGATGTTCAGTTGCAGGACTGTGCTGTCAAAAGATATATGACCAAAACTGAATGCATCTCATCAGCTTGCAATGTAAAATGAGAAAGAACAATGGGTTGTAAATGAGAAGACATTGCACCATGAAGGAAGAGGCAAGGAGGTCTCTGCAGAAGTGGTGAAAATTAAATTTAAAAAAGAAAGGTTCCTATTAAAAATTTCATTGGGTACTCCTGCACAAGACAGCTGAAAGTAAGCAGCTGAACAGTTTTTTTCCTCCAAAACTAAATATTGGGTTTGATCTATGGTTGGGCAGTAAAGGATTATAAACCATGCTGTGGGATTGGATATTCTTTTTGTTTTTATTATTTTACGGAAACTTAATGAGCAAATCCAGGCATATACTCCATGTGTTCTAGCTCTCGTTTCTCCTTGCACAATTTGTTACGCGTGTTTTTTCTTGAAGTTGCCAAAATACAAATCTGCTGACACTTTTTTGCTCCCAACATGTTGCATTTTAAAACTTTAAATAATGACTCAAGATTTGTATGAATTTCTTAATATACTGTTCTTGTTTCTATGAAAAACTTTTTTTTCTATGGAAAACAGCTTATTTTTGTAAATAACGCTCAGCTGTTATTTTCCATGTAATGTCCATGCTCAAGGTAAAGACTGAGTGGCAGCTGGCAGATGTCAATGAGCTGCTTAATGTGCTATTCATAATGTCATATTCTCTGTAAAAGATATTCTAAAAAACCTTTCTGAGTTCTAAAAAGAGTTATAGAAGTTCATAACATTAAATGAGTGATGAGGTTTTCTACTTTATTCAAGTTATACCAGCATCAGCCTAAACAATAATGTCCCGTTTCACTCACATCATCTCCCTCACCCACTACAATTACTCTTGGGGGAAACATGCAGAAAAAGTAGTTGTAAAAAGAAGTTGGGTTATTCCCATGCAGTCTGAGTTAAGATCGTATTGGTGCAGAATGCAAAGATCAAAATTCTAGATGCTTAAGTGAGTGCTTCTAGGAAGAAGCAGTTCGATGAACTGTAGGTGGATAAATAATTTACTTAGGGTCTGCTAATTACAGAAGGTGTACTCTGTAATTTTTAGTCAAGTTCAGCTTGCTTAAGAGGGGAAAAAAACCAAAAAGTCAGACTGAGCATATATAAATTGAGGCAGTTAGCTAAAGGGAAGTCACAAAGAGCAGCTGAATGGTTTGTGATGCTGTGCAATCTGTTTAAAGTCATTGTATGAGACTCAGAACTGGAATGAAAGAGAAAGAAAAGGCTTCAATTGGCTGACCTCTCACTTCTTCAAATGGTGCAATATATTGGTGTTGGTTTTATCTAGATCAGAAGGCCATTTCTGTGCCTTGCATCTCCCATGTAGCCTGTGTACCTGCATTCTGTTCTGTGGAAACCAAGCTGTGAAGGTGTGGAGCGCTCCTGCTTCCCCCAGAACAGAACTGGCAAGTAGCCATCAGCAGTGCTGCTCTGCAAGGACTGCAGAGTACTCCTCTGCTTGCCAGGCTTTGATACAGTACCAGCAGAACAAAATTAAAGGTGACACCTTGAAACTTCAGGAAAAAGGAAGTTGTTCATAATAAAAGGATGTAATGGAGAGTGGGAAAAGAGATCAGAGAGGCTGTCAAGTTAAATGCAAAAGTAAGAAGGCAAGCCCAAAAAAGACTGTTGAGAATGAACTTGCTAAAGGCATTATACCTAATAGTAACTAATGTTCATGATATTAGGGAGCTGAAAGTTTATCAGTTTTGGTGGGGTCAGTAGCTGATCAAAATATAAAAGTAACAGTTGAAAAAAATAAAACTGTCATGTAAAAGTTAAGTATGTTTGGGGGTTTGGTTTGGTTTTTTTTTTTCTCAACATATTTCACCTTGAAGGTTTTTAGCAAGAGTTACTGATACTGAAGTAACAGAACTCTGAAAGGAAGAGTTTGATTGCTTTTTTTAAGGGACTATTTATGGTAATTATAGCAAGTTTAGGCCAAGAAGTCTGGATTCTGCATTGATCACACTTCAGAAGCTATAGAAGAAACTAGTATGTTTTTAGCATATCTGCTAGTGTACTGGGGAAGGGTTGATACAGCTTTTCCTGAGGTTACTTCACTCAGTCTGCCGGAGGGTTTTTAAAATATCTCATGATGCCTTCAATATGAAGCATATGATATAAATATGCATTTTCAGGATGCTTCAAATGGCTCTTAAAGAAATTAAAGTGTCCTGCAATAAGAAGCAAAGTCTTTCTGCTTAATAGTCAGTTAGTATTTAGAAAAGTTTAGGAATAAATTGTCAGACTTCTCAGTAGAGGCATTCACAAACAGAATCATGTAGGAATCAGCTCTGCAGGCTGTGATGGTTAACATAAGATAGTACAAACCAACTTCTGTGCTATTTATTGCTTCTCATATGTCAAGTTGCAGGAGGCATAAATGAAATTATGGGTTAGTAGTTTTAATTATACATATCATTGCAATGTCTTCAAAGTTAACCTATATTTGGATAAAAATTGTAGTTCTAGTCTTTGTAGTTTACTATGTAGTAGTGATCAATTAATTTTTTTTACAGTAGCTGTAAGAAGACTTTGCTTGCCATTTTTAGAATCAAGGTAGCATATGCCACTTTTATTTTTACATAATTTTATGGAAATTAGCACATAGATTTGCCCAAGTATGAAAAAAAAATTGGCAACTGTCAAATACTTAGGGATTCTACTGGTTTCTTTGAGATTTTAAAAACACTTTATTATTCTGTAAAGTACATTTCATATTGATTGCCACTAAAACTGAGATTTTCCCATTGTTCTTGGTGATACTAAGAGCTGCATGGCCTTACTAGTAATCTTAGTTTTAAGATCAGGGTTATTAATTTGGGGTCAGGGAGGAATTGTCTAACAGATTAGGTTGAAAACAGTTGTATTTCTTTAGTCTTTAGTTGTGAATGAGATTCGCTTTCCTAGGATTGAATCACAGGAGGTATCTGTAAGAATAGGCTGGATACTTGGTGCCCAAGACAGAAATAGAATGCCAGGACTTGGGGGAAATTGAATGGTGAATGTTAATATGTTACTTTCTAAGCTCCTTGCAGAAGTATCTTCTAATTAGCACCATTACATTGAAACTAATAGGAATGCAAAACACTGCACTCTTTATTCAGTCTTTATGTAACACAAGCCTTTTTGCTTAATTGTCTTTGTTGTGTCTGTTTTTCAGACTAGAAATCCTAATCTTGGGACCACCAACTACTTTTGCAATGCAAGTCATATTTAGAATTATTAGGAAGCACTCTCAATGTCTAATTTGTTTTACAGATGCTTAAATACTGTTGTGAGTATATGTACACTAGAAAAAATGCAGCTTAAATGTTCTAAATTTAGGGGTGGAAGAGCTTTGTGAAGACTTACTACTTACACATATTTAGCATTTTGTTGTGAGTTTTCCCATTAACTTCAATTAAACATGTTGGTGCTCTCAGTGGAAATGAATATGTAAGTCTTCACAGGATTGTGCTTTAGGTGGTGAGGGAACAAGTGAATACAGTTGGCAGAGTGCAAAGAAACAGCACATGTAATTATCTGTGGTCAAAGCATGCAAGTGATCTCCATTGCAGGACTACAGAGCAAACAGCCAGCATATTTTGCACCCTAAATGGTAAATAAAGTTCAGTTTCAGATTATCAGACATACACCTTCTGAATTTAGTGTAAATAACAAAGGTGTGATATTAACTGCAAATGACTTACACTAGGATTTTGTTGATGTTTTAAAAGCTACTGAGAATTAGATAGAAGTCTGAAAATACTTCAGAAGCTAACTATTTGTAAACTCTTTTGTCTTATTTATTTAGTATACCCTGATTTCTCATACAGTGTTACTCTGCTGTCAAGCTGTGCTACTTACTTGTGATTGATATTAATAGCATTTACATTCATTAATATTTATGAGTTAAAAGTATATATGAGTTTTTAGAAACAGTGTCATATATCAGGGTCAAAAATCAGGAGTAAAAAACCAGAAAGTATTCTGGGCTGCAGAACAGCTAGAGAAATGGAAGCTGGGAGCTCTGTTTCCCAAACAAAAGATTTTATTTGAATGTATAATTCTTTTTAATAAAAGTGGAGAAAAAGGTGCAGGTAGTGTAAGAATGTAGTGCGACAATGAAGGATGCCAGAAGTATCACCTGCATTCTCCACGCGTTCTTTTGCCATTAGAGATGAGGGCAGAATCTGTGCCATAACTGTCCAAGGTGTGAAATGCTGATGAGGCATTTGAGCCAGGTGGATCTGGCAGAAAGGTCTGTGGTGTGTGCACACTGTGTCTTCCGCAATCCCAGCCTGTTACAGGTTATGTCATCTGAAATACCTGTCAATAAATAATAACCTGAGCTACTATATTTGATTTAGCTCTGCATTTCAGAACTCTAGGGTAGACCTTGGCTTATTTAGTCCATCTGTAGCATCACTCTTTGATAGGGTTGTGCAGGAAAATGCAGATCTCAACCAGAACAGGGTTGCCCAGCACATTGGCCATCTGTAGATACTGGCTTCTTGCCTTCTGCTATAGACTTCACCCTAATTTTGGCAAGAAGGTAAAAGAGTTCTGCTTTATTTTCATCAAGCAGTAGAAATTCTTGCCAGTTCAGTAATAGATGGATTGGCAGTATTCTTGATGCCCATTCCCCTGCTTCTAATCTTGGCCTTGAGATTTTGGCAATATAAGCTCCCTGCGCTGTGTATAACCATCATTCTACTACAGTTTTGTTCTCTAGGCATGGGAAAGAAAAATTTATAGTAGATACCAGTTATTCAATGGGCATGAGGTTTAAGTATTTTCAAAATAAACACTTTTATCAAAAAAATTTCCAGCATTTTTACTTGAACATTGCTCTCAAGAATCCCATTAATTCAGCCTGTTGTCAGCCTTTCCCCATCAGTAATAATTAAGTTGGTCTGCTTCTTACTTTGTAAGAAACTTTGCCGTCCTAAATTTGGCAGGCTGTAGGTAGTTTTGTGAAAGGGAGCTGATGCTTTTCAAGAAGAATTGCAGCTTGCAGTTCTATGCAAGTGACTGGCTGAGCAAATAACATTCATTTTACTGAATAGTCTGTTTTAAAGGTTTGGGTTTATTTTGCTGTTTTTGGGGGTTTTTTTGTTTTTTGTTTTTTTGGGTTTTTTTTACCATTGTGGGGTAGTGCTGCCATGGACAACTTGAATGCATGGAACAGGTCTAGAGTGTGCAGGCAGATGGAGGGCTTTGGTTTGAAAAACAGAGGCTGTTGTTCTCAGAATTTTAGAGTTCTACATCGAATTTTAGAGTTAGTCTGAGAGATGATATCAAAAGAGTTTTGAGAGATGTGCGTGTGTTAAAAGTAAAAATTTTCTTATAATGCTTTTGGCATGTTTTAGATTTTTGAAGTGGTAATTTTTTGAATAAAAATTGTAAAGGAATATATGAAAATAGTTTAAAGATGGTAAGAGTCAATGGTATAATACTGTCCATAAGAAAAAACAGATGACAGTTGTGTATTTCTGTTACTTTATTCTTTCAGCTTTGTTAGAATTCTGAAGACAGAACTGCATGCTGTTTTCAGTAGCTTTTCAGGGTAAAGGAACATGTCTTGTTGCTTCAGGAATGCAATAATCCTTGCCTTTTGTTCAAACCTCTTGATAGTTGTCACTCTGACCAGTTGACACAATACTCACCGGTGATTTGAGTCTAAGCAAATTCTTCTAAAATATAGCAGTTATTACCTCTAAATTCTGGAAAAGCTCATCTAAATGTGCTGGGTAACTTCTCTGTTGTTAACAAAGTTATGGTTTTTTGCTGCAATGTGTTTTGCATGTTTTTAAAGTAATTTTAAGGTCAATGATTATGAAAAGGTCTCAGTGGAATTTGGTCATGCTGTAGCAGGATGTATTAACGCTTCTTGCAGATCTCAGGTTTGTCTGTTTAATGAAGTTGCTTAGTGTTTCACCCGAGTCAGCAACAAAGTAGCCATGCAGCTGCTCGCTGGCTTTCCCCTCCTTTCTCCCTGCTGTGGGGAGCAGAATCTTATGAAAAACCCGAACAGCCTCATGGATTAAGGTAAGAACAGGTTAGTAACTGAAACAAAATAAAATAGAATAATACTAATTATGACTAAGTATAGCTAAAGAGACAAGAACTAACAAAACCTAACAATATCCTATCCAAAAACCCCATAAGTAACATTAACGATACAAAGGAGGCTAAACTCAACAGCCACCTGACCCTGCAGCAGAGGCCATCACCATAATAAGGTTAAAGATTGGATCCAACTGCCAATCGTCCCAAAACAAAACACAAAGACAAGAAAAGCACAATCAATGCCATAATAGTTCCTACTTGGCTTTTCTCCAAGGTCTGCCCTGACAAACTATTGCTGTTAAATCTCAATCCCCCCACCCCAAGTCATTAACCCTTCGATATTATTTGTCCCAATGGGAATAAATTCCTGTTTATTCCAAGTAGAATAGAACTGAAGAGAAGCAAGTGTTGCACATTACAGTGGCACACTGATGCCCAGCCTGTCTCCCAGCAGCGATCAGCCTGTCCCGAATGATTCCTCCTAGTCCATATACTGGGCATGAGCTTCAGTGAGATGGTATTCCTTTAGCCAGCTGTCCTTTAGCCAGATGGTACTCCTTTGGGTCAGCTGTCCTGGTTATGCTCCCTCTCAGTTCTTGTGCATCTCCTCACTGGCAGAACATAGGAAACTGAAAAATCCTTGATTTAGAGTAACACTACTTAGCAACAACTAAAACATCAATGAGTTATCAATGTTATATTTTTGTTCTAAATCAAAACCACAGCACTATAGCAGCTACTAAGAAGAAAATTAACTCTATCCCAGGTGAAACCAGGACACACATAAGGACTCTTAACAGTAACAAATGTGCTTCTTTGCTTTTAAAAAAATCTCTTTGTAGTCTCCTAAGCTCAAGTGTTGTTAAGATATTTACTTAGGATGACTGAGTTCTTTAATAATGGGAGAGCTTTTAAAGTAACTTAACCCAAGTTTACATTTGTAAAAATGAAAATTTTACCTGTCTTAAAAAAGAGTCATCATTTTCTCTAGAATTTGTAGAACAATGAGCTGTCATATGGAATCATAGAAATTGTTTGGGTAGAACCTGTAGAGGTATTGTGCTCAATCTGAATAGCCAAGCCACATTTTTATTGTTGTTGCAATAATTTGGAATTACACTTTGGATGGTTTTGAGTTGCTACTAGGTAGCACTTTAGCTTCATCTTTGCCAGGTTGACTAAGTTTAACTCCCACAATCTATCTTTGTGCATTTGCTCTGGGCTCCTGACCACCTTGGTGGTCTCTGCTAGACCCTCTCTAATTTTTCAACATTACTCTTCAGCTAGAGATCCAAAACTGAACACTCTGTTCAGATGCAGAGTAGGAAGGTGTGGAGGGATAGAATGTAAGAAAACAGTGCAGAAGGTAGTCTCACACCTGAGGAGTTGCAGCTGTACTAATCACCAAAGATTAGGAACAGGCCTGCCCTTAACAGGCCACAGCCGTGTCCAATAAGAAGACTACAAAAGCAGTGGTGTAGCTGGGTGAGGAGGGAGTTGGGGTTTGTTGGCCATGCTGTGAAGGAGAAGGTGTCAGTGCTGTGAGGAGCTGCGCATGAGAAATTGCCAAGAAGGTATGGAACTTTTGCAATATAATGTCAACAGGAAGGGATAGTATCTTCCCTGGATCTGTTGCGTAACTTTCTTATTTTGCTTAGGTTGCCTGGCTTGAAGCTCTGAGGTGTGATGTGATCAGCTGTTCTCTGTGATGCAATGCTCTGTACAAATTTCTAGGTGTGTGGGCTGTCTCATCTTTCAGGGTACTAATTTAAGAAAAAAAATAAATGAATGAGAAAAACTGCAGCACAATTGAATATCAACCATTTGGGCCCCAATATTAGCCTCTTTGGTATTCTGGTCTTTGCAAGCTGCAAAGTGAATATTGACTAATCGATTGTTGCTTTTTGATCCAGGCAGAATGCGTCATTTTTAACCTAACAGTTTACTCTTCTACTCTGTGCTTCTCAGCTTCCAGGCAATGCTGTATGAGATGGTACCTAAAAACCTTGCTGGGATTTGGTTCCATGTAATCCATAGTTTTTCCCTTAGCTACCTAAGTAGTCATATCATTAAAGGAGGCAGTCAGGTTGGTAATTTGACCTTGGTGAAACAATTTTGACTGTTTCTGGTTACTTTGTTGTCCATCTTGTGATTGAAACCTGACTCAAGGAGGGCATCCTCCATGCGGGGTTCTTTGGTACTTTGTAGTTGATGTTGTCTGGCCTGTTCTGTGAGTCTCTTCACTTTTTTAGAGATTAGCCTTTTTTGAAGCCTTAGGACCCCTCGAACACCTCAACTGTTAGAATTTTGGGTAGCTGTTAGCAATCTCGTAATCACATTGGCCAACCTTTTCAGCTGCCTTACGTGAATGCCTTCTAGCCCCAAGGGTCTGAATACAGCTACACTAAGTATTCCAAAACTGTTGGTCCTATAGTGTTAGTTTCCCTGCCCTTTCCCAAACCCTGTCAGTACCTGCAGTTATTTGGGAGCAAGCTTTCTCTATGGAACAGGAAAAAATGAGATGTTTCAGTCTTTTCTGCATCATTATCACTGGGCTCGTTTTACCCATCCACTAGAAGAATCTTGTTTTCCTGAACTTTCTTTCTCACTAACAATACCCATAGGATATTTTCTTGTTGTCATTTATGTTCAGCAAAACAAGTCTTCCTTAGTCTTGTCAGTGAGTTATGCTTTTATTTTCCTCCTTTGTTGCCTGTTTCTTTTTGTATGTTCTACTCTTGTCATCTTGTACAAAGAGAGCATCCTATCCCTAACAGTGTGGATAAGCACGTTTCAAATTACTGTGAAGGGCAGAGGGGAGAATGTTTTTAGGATTTGCTTTGTTAATGGAACTCTATGTGGCTTAGTATTTTTATATGGCTTGTCTATAATTAAATTGTGACAATGTAAAAGGAATTTGGAAAAATATCCACAATAAACCTTCCTACTCCTGTCAATGTGAGGGGCTTGGAAAGGATGCTTTAAGCAGCTTCTTACACTTGTATTTCTAGTCAGTTGTAAACATCATTTTACCTCTGCAGGTTAGAAGTCTGAACTTAGTGTTTGAGCTGAATAGTACCAATTATCATTAGACTTGAAAACATAGTAGTTGAAAAAAATGCATGATGGAGGAGGTTTCAGCTTTAAGTGGCAATGTATTAATGCCCTTTAATAGAATCTAAATATTCTTCCTTCAACTATTGATTTCTCTTTCTGGATTAATGGCTTTCATACTTAATCTTTCTGAGAATAGAAATGTGCAATCTTAAAATCCTAGGTCCTCCCCTTCCACATGACTGTTATTTATCCATTAAAAGAAGTGGAATGCTTGCTATTGATTTGTCCTTGTAGAACATAACAGTAAGCAACTAGAACTTTTTTTCCAAAGTAGACTTTGTGTTCCTGTTCTGACTATTGCCTACTCCCTGTCCACGCCTGAGGCACCCATAGAACAAGCATACTTGGGATGTGAGGGCACTAGAGACTTCCATTAGACTGGACTGAAGCTCTTGTATTTGTTTGGTCCTATCTGCTAGTAATGGACAGGGAAGTCTTGGATCAATGGATATTTTCTATATAGACAAGAAGAAGATCTGCCCAGCCAGAAATTGAACAGTGCTTCTAGGAGCCATGATATTTACATGGCCGTAAAATATATTATGTGGCAGCAAATTGAGAATGGTAAAAGTGTGCTGTTTTTCAAAAATGACTCTAACAACACAACTCCTTTGATCGTCTTTCCAACAGAGAGGTTATTTAAACATAACTTTACAGTCATCAGTAGTAGTAGTAATTTTTTTTTTCTTAACATAACATTTTTGTTGAATTTTGCCTTCTTCAGTATCCTCTACTACTTAAATCCCAGTAGTGATACCTGTATACATTTTCTGTGAGGAAAAAAAAGATCTACTTGTTGAGTTGAAAATTTCTTTCATGCACTATGAAAGATGGTCATATGTGTAGCCCTCAAGGGACAAGCTGTGAGAGAGTTCTAGTTTCAATTTTGCTAAATGAAAGAAAAAGTTATTTTTTGGGAGATGGTTTACTGTAATGAAGTTCTTAAATCTCCTGTAAATTGAGTTTGTTTTGCTGAATTTATTGATACTTGTGGTCAGGCAACTAAATTTTCTACTGATTAAAGTCTTATTTTTAGTAGTATGTCATTGGATGACTTGCTGTTACATATGCATTTGCCTTTGTGATATGAATAATTTTGAATAAGGACCTTCCCCCACCTCCATCAAATAACTCAGTTTTATCTCTGACATGCTTTTACCATTTTTATTGTTGCTATGCTTTGCCTAAAACATTTCAATTCTCAGACTTGTCTTCTGCAGCAGACAGACACCCTTAGGTCCATTTCTCAACTTCTGATGTTAAAAAAAACCACATAAGTCCAGGTATTTTGCTTTTTCATTCACTGAAATTGCTGGCAGGGACAGAAAAGGACTTCGGATTTGTGGAACATTACCTTGACAGGAGTAGAGACAGGAGTGACTCTTGGATGTTAGACTTTCAAGGGAGCTGTGAAGAGTCCAGAGCAGTCTTTGCTATGTTCTCTGACTTGTTTAAATTTACTTTTTTTCTGAAAGAGTAACAGATTTTTCAGGTGCTGTTTTCTTTTATGTAATATTCTAAGCGGATTGTTTTATTTCTGAGAACTTTACAAGTAAAGCTTCCTATTCCAGGATTGTTTTCCTGTGCCTGGTGTTACATCTTGATAACATGGGCAGAGCTCTAATTACAGATAGTGAATTAGTCTTTGCAACCTGCAAACTGTTCCAGAGGCATGACTAATTTTTAAATGGCAATGCTTCTAGAAATCGTACAACAGGGATATGAACCAGGCACAGTTAATGTTGGTATGGAGATTAGTATTTCTGCTCTGAATTGCCAAGCATACATGACATACCTTATACAGAATATCCCCTGGGTCACTGAGTCATATTTTAATATCACACCCTGCTTCTTATATTCCACAGTGGGTAAAGTCAGCTTTATAACTCAATTTTTTTCTTCTAATTACAAGGATTATGGACTGTTGTCTGTATCCTGTATTACTTATTTTATTAAAATGTATTAATTCTTGCTTGAAATTTGATAAGGAATTGTCTCAAAGATAAAGCCGCATCGAAATCAGAAAGATTGAACAATCCTTTTGTAGCAATTGTGGTTCTCCCTCCCCTTTACTGGGTGTTTGTACACCAAGTCCAACTCCCTGTTTGTGCCTGTAAGCAGTTTGTGGAACTGCAATGTGAGTTAGATTTGTGTGTCCTTCATTTTTTTTTTATGGTTTCATGATTGTGTTTGGCTTATCTGTTGTTTATAAAATTGCTGCAGAAATTGTTCTGTTGGCACAGCAAAGGGGGCAGTCAAGGTGAGAGCAAGAGACAAGAATTTGACACTCTAAGCTGATATTTCTGCTAAACTTAAGTTACAAAGTGTACTCATGACTTTGTTCCTTGGCTTTGAAAGCCATTTCTTCAAACTAGCTGTACTGGTTTAAAAGCAAACCAGTGGGAGCTCCGAAGTCAAAACTACAATTTTAATAGGAAAATGAAAATAAAATGCAGTAGTACAAAACCACTGATATAGTCAGAATACAGCCTGACACTGTTGGTCAGGGTGTTGGTAGCAGTCTGAATAAATGGTGGCTGCAGTCCTCCTGGAGTGACAGATGGGGTTCTGTTGAAGCATTGATCCTATAGAAGGGTGTGGTTTTCTTCTGATGGTCCAGTGGTGGTGTAGATGGGCCTGGTCTTCCTCTGGGAATCCAGTGGAAAAGGCTGCCTGTGGCGTTCCAAGTCTCAGATTATATCCAGGTAGAAATGCTTGGCTCTTCCCCCTGGGTGGAGTACTTTACTGATGTAATTTTATCAGTCATGCAGTGAGACCCAATGGCCCATTAACAGAAGATATCTCTTGAAGGGATGATGCGTTGTGGAAGAGATAAAGAACACACCCCACCTGGTTTTAACAGATAATGATAGAATACATACTTTGGGTTGCATCTTGCATTGCAACCTAAGACACAAACAAAAAACGTGTTGTGGAAACCTTTAAGCTCCAAGTTACTTCCTTCATCTGATCAAGTTTTAAAAGACCTATATTTCTATACATATCCTGAGAGAAAATGATAATGTTTTGTGGTACAGAACTTTCACATAAATCTGGTGTGTGCCTGGCCATCCTGAATGCCTTAATCAGTGAGTGCAATCTTCCTTGGTAAAGCACAACAAGAAGGGTGTCTATGTATTTAGACTGCTGTGTCTCTTCCACCCTACCAGGTGAATACCTTGGCAATGGTGTTAGAATCTGCATTATCTGATAGGAAGAGATAACCTCCTTGAAGGGAATTCTACTCTCTAGTGTCTTTTGTGTCCTGCTTGCCTGTCTATGTATTTGAGGAATATTCCTGGGAGGCTTGTGACCTAGCAATACCTAGCTGCTCTAAATGACCCTGGAAATTCCAAGATGCATCAAAATGACTTTTTGAATTGTTCTAAGAACTGATGCTTCATTATGTGATTTGGTACATGGTCTGTAGTGGTTGTTGCCTGTCTTGGTATATAGTGGATTTCTTTTCCCCACTGATCATCTCCCTTTTGGTGGAACAGGTCAAGACACCTCTTGGCTTTTGTCAGTTAATCAGGACTGCTTACAACAGGTTGAAGTACAGTAGTAAAAATATGTTTTAAACAAACTGCTTATTCAGAACCTAAAATAGTACTTGAAGGCTTCTGGTTTTCCTTTTGGGGTAAAAATAATAAAAATAAATAGAGAAGTCAGTAGAAAATTATATGGGCTACATGATTAGCAGTAGATCAATAGTACCAAACTTGGAAGCTGGACTAAGATGATTAAAAGTACTCAATTACCATTGAGAAGTTTATTTTAGAAGGGTACCTTGTAAAACCTAGTCTAAATATATGGTGCTTTGTCTCCCTCTTAGATCTGAAATACAGACAAGTGAAGTCTCTCTTGAGATAATTCTTTTAATTTGAAAACCTCCACTGCAGAATAATGCCCACTCATTAATTAGTGATGGTAAATCCTAGGAACATGTGTGGTATGTAGGAATCTCAGAAAGTGTGACGAACTTTGTCCGTCTTTATGAAAGGCACATCAGCTGCCCACCAAAGGTAAATCATCTTTGGGCTGTAAATGGGAAAAAATATATTTATAAGCTGTTCCATTGGACAAAAGTGCAAACAATTGCTGAACATGCATGTGTGTAAGCTCTGGGTACTTGGTGATCCTTTCAAGCATATGTGTTCCACATAAATAAGCGTGCTGGATTGGAGAACTTTTTATCAGAAACATGCAATTTTGAAGCAGAACAGAAGCTATAATAAAAAATTGCAAATGAATTGAGTTTTGCCTCATGCTTGGTGCCAGAAATTTGTCTTCAACAGGTTTTTCACAAAACACTAAATACTTCATCTTGATGTTTGAGAACATCTGCCAAAGAAAAAGATAGCAGCCCACGTGTGTTTCTCTCTGCATCCCATGGAAACTTTTTGATGTTAAGACATTTCCTTTCTACTCTTCTAAATTCACTTTTGAGATATGCCTTTTTAGTCTGATATTCTAGAAATTGTTCTAGCTGTTTGTTCAGCTATTCATGCCTATCCCCTTCTCTTCTTTCCACTCATGATATGGCCTAATGTTTCAAGTAGAAACATGTATTCGTCATGACTTCTCTGATCCAGGGGATCTTTTCAGTCTGTTTTCTTGTTCAATGAGTCCTTTGAGGAAAAAGTATTTCATTATATTATGTTGCTTCCTTCCAGCATATGTCTAGTTTTCACCATTGCTTTTTTTCATTGAAACTCTGATCCCTAGAATTGAAAGGTGCTTTCAATTTGTTAGTACCTGTTCTATAAGAAAGAAGGAAATTAAACATTTGCTCCTGAGTACTACCTAAAACACCCATTTGGGTACCATTTTCTCTCCATTCCTTGCCCATGATCTTTCCCCTGAAACCATTTCAGAAGCGGGATTGAGGGATTTGACAGGTTAGTCTTATTTCCTATGTAGTTTATTTACGGTCATAATTTTTTATTTCCTTGCTAAGCTTCTTAATTATTAATCTCTACTTCCATGTAATCTGTGAATTTTTTTTTTGAGCAAGCCATGCATATGTTGGCATCAGCTAAAACATGCATTTTTACTTCTTTGAGGTATTTGCTATGGCATGTATTGTCCTAACTGAGATATGTAACATAGAACAGGTTTTGGATGAGAATAATATTTTGTTTCAAGCAGTTTTGAAAGAGGTTAATGGGCCACAACCTACAAGACTACCACAAAATTTTGGATGTGGTTTGGATGTTTTTTTGATGCTTTTGCATCATCTTACCTGCAGGTACAAAACAAACTGGCTTTCATGCTACATAGGCTTAGTATCTTTGGGTACCCAGGTAATGCAACATAAGAATTTGCAGGGTAGATGTTATCTGCTGCATTTCTACAGAAGCTTAATGGTTGCCACTGTCAGGATGTTACTTGACTGATAATGGGAAGTCGTCCTTGCTGGCAACTTATCAATTGAGTCATTCAGAATTATTAAAAAAGAGGCTGTAACAAATATAAATATAGCTTGCTATATGGATTAATTGTGAAGGGTAAGATACCTATTTTTATGTCTGTATTTCTACATGATTTTGAGAAGTGAGTGAAAAAGCTTTAGTTGCAGTTTGAAATAACCCAAATCCTTTATTTGATTGTAGATCATTAAACTTGCCACAGATTCTGGTTTGTAAGGTATTATTGTTATGGTTCTGTGTCTGTGTATGTGTTTGTGTAGATGTATATTTATATTTAGGTTTTACTTGTTTGTTTAAAGTAAGCTCTAGGTATGTCAGGTGTCAGAATTTTGGCACAGAATTCTTGATAATTGGTGCTGGTGCTAACTTGCATACTGTAAAAATTTGAGATACCGCTTAATAATGAGAATGTTTTTGTCTCATCATGCATGTAGGGTTTGTGTATGAGGAAAAGACTGTTCAAGAAATCATGATGGTTCTTGTAGCTGTTAGGGATCAAGAAAGATAGAGAACTCCCTTTTTACTTGTGTAAAATGAAGCAATAAAGGCAAATGTTGACCTGAAGGTCTTACATGATCTCTATAAACAATAAGATGAAAATATTGTTATGTTTTGGGGCTGTTTGGCACTGGCCTCCTGCAGTTGCTGATCTCTTAGGGAGTACTTATGTAGGCAAGCTGCACTACATTTTCAAGATAAGAGAAGGAAAAAATTTACTGGCAAGCTTCATTTCTTTTCCTTGAGAATCCCTGCTGTGTGTTCTAAATTAACTCCATGAGGTTATAGTAGTACATCTCAAACTTCTGGATATGCAGGAAATAGTTTGGTTTTTAAAATCTGTTCCAATCCGTTTAACTAGAATTTACTGCTTTTCTTCCTTAAGTTTCTGATTTTCAATCTGTTGATTTATGCAAGTGTTTACCAAAAATGGAACGCCCTGCAAATACTGCTGAACAGCTAAAAATGTTACAAGTGCAACTGTTGGTGAGACTCATTTTTAGAGATACAGAGGTGCATTATTACATTGTGTCATGCATGGCTTATAATAATGTAGGTTTGGTAGGTTTTTTTAGTATTAGCATTTTGGTTATATTAAAAAAATTGGAATTTTGTATTAAAATGCTTAAGATATGTGGAAAAATTAATATTGGGGTTGCCAAGAGGGGGATCTTTAATTTTTATGTGATTCATACTTCTGTCAAGCAAAAGGTGTCTCTTTTAAGTATTTGCTTAGAAATATGATGCATTTGCATAAGCATCCAAAATAGTTGACTTCTAGGAGGTTAGCAAAGTCATAAACAGTGTTCTGCGTACTGTTGTTCATGAGTTGGGGATTGGTTTCTTTTTATATATTTGTCTGTTTGTTTCTTTTGTGCTCATATTTCACTGTGAAATGAATATTCTTTTAGAACATCATGTTTAACAGTACAGGCTAACTCTTTTGAGCCATGCATTCATGTTAAATTGTAGTACATAATAAATATGCATAATACTTTATTTAGAAAAGTCAGAAAATACAGAAATCAGAATTAAATGAGCTAATTTTGCAGCTCATGCAAAACTACTGTTGGTCATAATTTTATAATAAATAACATAAAATCTTCATATTTCATCAAATATCACGTCTTTCTACTTTACTTGTCCCAGTCCTGATAGTGACTGGGACAAGTCACTTAAGCACAATGACAAGTGCTTGAGAAGACAACAGAAGTTGAAAGGTTCTTTACTTCTCCACAAACTTGATGTTTTTGTAGGACATTGGCATATAGGCCCCATATTAAGCCAAAATGTTGTTAGTTTTGAGACTGTTACAAGGAAAAACAAACTACTTTTGGATTGATTGTCTTTTTGGTTAGTGGTTCCTGGCTGTGAGAGTTTGCCCACGTGTATCAGGCTGCATTCCAGTATATTTCCTTTGTGTGCTTATGAATTTTCTTTCTTCCTGAATGCCTTGTTTTGCATTGAATGGGAAGCACTTAAGATGCCAGTTATTCTGTTATCTTTTTGTTCAAATACAGTTTTATTAGTTTTCTTTTCAATAACTCTATCTTCCTAGTAATTTGACACATTTTTGCTTAGATAACCTATGCTTAGTTTTTAAGAATCTTCTGAATAGGACTTGTTTATGCTGGTGTTGCAATAAAATAGTTGCATTTGTCATTGGTAATTGCTTTGATTTCAGTTATGAAATCAGCTATTTTATTTTGCATAACTATGTTTGTTGCATTATTTGTAAAGAGTGCATTTGAGCGCATAAAAAGAGCCATTTAAATTAATAGAATTTAAGATTTCGAGTGAAGAAGACAGTAAGTCATGCAGAAAAGTTTTAAATCCCTTCTGACATGGTAGCAGGAAAAATAATCTTACAGTAAGTAGTCTTTGCTTCTGGTTGTCAAATCTGAAGCACATGTATTACTTGAACAACTTGCTTCTATTTACACAAAATTTGTATCATATAAGTGTAGATATGAAAATTTAGTGTCTTGCATCAGATGAATGTCATATTCCAAATACTATATATTTTTGGATACTGTATTCTGTAGTACCATCTTTATTAATATGAAGCACAAATGTCTTTTTGATAGCATATAATTTAAATTGGAGGTGGCTTTTCATTTTGCTGCTATGAATGCATTAATCTAAAATGCTTGGTTTTCTTAGGATGTGTTTAAAGGTGTCTACAGGTGTGCAAGGACTTGTTTAGGTTGTGCATTGAAATGTGGTGCAGAAAGTGGCAGATGAGAGCCCAAGATAGCACAGGATATAGGATCAGTAATTTCATTAGGCTGGGTCTGTGCCTGAGGTAAGAAGCCCTTTCCAGAAGAGGTAGTGGCTTGTGTTTGAAAAGGTGTTGTCAAAGTCCTGCTGCATTAATTAGGAACGAGGCTGCATTAATTAGAGATTCTTTGTGTAAGGCACCTCCCCTCTCTCCTAACTTTATGTATTTCCTTTTGCACCTCGAAATGTCTTGTAACTTTGATGTCACTTTTAATTTAAGTAAAGATATTTTTCCTTGCTCTGCATTAATGCTTATATTAATTAAAGAAAAAAACCCCAAATCTATATTTACAATTGTTTTAAAATTTAATTTTAATTAATATGGATACAAAAATATGAACTGAATGCTTATGAAGCTGTTTGGGAATTGCTTGTCAGCTTGAAATTGTGGAATATCCTTCATCCCTAAGTAACCCTTAATATGCTGAGTGACTACTTAAACTGAAAAAGAGATAATGTAATAGGAGATTTCTACTGTGATTTTTTTTTTTTAGTTCATTCCCTTTCATATTTAGTGAATTCTATGAATACCACAGGAATTGGTAAGTAAATGGCTTAAAGAACAGTGACGTAGCTGTGAAAATACCCAGGAGAAAAGCTAAGATGTCTGTATGGATGTCACTTTTTGGCAGCTTTCTCTTGTAATCGCACCTGGGGCCTGTTTCACGTTTATGAGTTTGTTTCTACAGTATATTTGCAATTTTTCTTAGTACTAGATATCATGGGATGTCTTCAAAAATTGAAAAAATGTAGGAGACTCGTTGTATGTGCATGGTTTGTGAAGTACATTGTATGAATAGTTTTGTACAAATTTGTTGTGGTTAAATGGTCTTAACTGCCATCTAAAATATTATATATACAGACATTAAATATCAGCAAGAGACTTTGAACTGTTATGGGTTAAGTAAAGGTTTTTGATAGGGGTACTATGTACTGTAATCCTGTGCATCTGTCCATAAGACTGTCCTACTAGTTTTAATAAAGCTCTGCCTGTAAAAGCGTTTTGAAAATATTTTCTTAGTATTCTGGGTTTGCAGGCTGTATGTATATTTAGAAAGAGTTGTCTTTAATTAGTCTTGTCTGATTCACTTGGTGATACAATATACCAGTGAGTTTTTCCCATCACAACTGTTTCCATGGAGATGAGTAGTGACAATATGCAGCGAATGAAATGTGGAATTCATGGGGAGTTTAAAGGGAGAACGCTCACTTTTACATCTTGTTGATTGGCATGATTAATGGGAGACTGAAATAATGAATCTAAATGTCACTGTATTAAAACAATTGAGTGACTGGTAGAGGGCTCCCATTCTTTCCTGACATTTGCCTGTTTTCATTCCTGCTGGTGTGACTAAAACCTGACCCACAGTACCCTGTGTTAAGTTTGTTGGCCCAGCAAGTGACTGGGTTATTGCACGTGACGCTTGTATTGGTATTGTCACTGATGGACAGGGACAGGAGCCAGGGAGCAAAATTAATAGGGGAAATTTTTTGATGTTTAGTGGAGGATATAATCACCCTAGTTCTAATACTTGTAAGAAACAGGGGCAACCAGCCTCTTTTCTTCATTTTTATTCCAGATGACCAGACTGTGCACAGTTTTCAGGCCCTAGCTGTATGTCTAGCAATTTCTAAATGTCTAAATTAGCAGTTTCTAAAACCTGAAGTTAGTCTATGTTACTCAGAATACTAGAATTGGTTTCTAAATATCATGCTTCTATTTTCACCTACTAGTCAAGATCCTTCACACCATATCAGAAGTTATTTTTGCAAGCTGGACTCTACAGCTGGGCCATTTCACCAATCTGTAGATAAATGCTGGTAACTATTTTTAGGAGGAATATTTTTTTTAAAAGGGTATATTTATAGCCATTTTTCTGTGGAGGAAGAGTATAGCAGAGGTGGAATGCAAAATAGATAAGGAAGATTTGTACTTCCAGCACTACGGGACTGGTGCTCCCAGGAGAGCAGTTGTCAGTTTGCACAGGAGATTGTCACAGCATATACATGGAATCCAGTACACATTTCTTACATAAGCTTGGCGTTTGTACAGGTTTGAAGGACAAAGTATTGTTTCAGTCTGTCTGCTGTATGGAGAGTGCATTGCATTCATCAGCACTTGTGCTGGTTTCACCTTGCTTGCTTAAAGGTTTAGGATGCTCTTGTAGATCTTGTGGTTCAGTTCCTGGTATTTTTTGCCACAGGATGTTACATCTGCTACCTTGAGACATCATGAGACAAATGCATGGAAGAAAAATCCCTGAGTGCAGTTAATACACAGGTGTCACTTCTTGTTCAGGATGCCCTTAAAGCAGAACATTGGGAAACTGGGAGTGTGGCCTTGGAAACATTAGGATGTAGTGGGTAGACAGGCTGAGGTATGGCATGATGACACAGTGATGTCAAGATGCTTGATTCACCCTGCCAAACAGGGAAAACTCCTGTTCCCTCCTTCCTGACTGCAGAAGCAGGTTGCACAACATGTGGACAATGGTTTGGTTTGTCAGATTCAGGCTGTGGCAGAGCCATCCAGCATATATTCCCAGGCAGCAGTGATCATGTAATTTACATGCCTTGACACAGATTTTACAGTTTTCTGACCCTCTATTCCACTTTTACAGCTATCTTTCTTTAACCCAGGCTTCTTCCAAGACAACAATACACCCCTAATTACTTTCTCCCTGATTGCTTAGTCACGGATGCTGAAACTGGTATTACTGGTGGTGTTGCCACATGAAGTTCACATTTATATGGTACTACTTTAAGGTAGTGACAGTTTCTTGTGTCTGGCTCATTTATCTTAAGCTCACGTCTGGACCTGGTTGGCACCAGGGCCATTTCCTTGCAGCCCTAACAGGAGGTACAGGAATACTCTTGGAAAGGGATGAATGGTTTTGGTGGTAGCACCTTCCTAGGTGTTTGTTATTGGTCAGGGTCTGAGGAGCCATATAATCACACAGGCAAGCCTTTGCTCTGCCCACTTCAGCTATTCTTAGAGAAGAGATCATGCTGTGATGGAGGCTGTGGTTGCATGAGCACTTTAATTCACTGTGCTCCTGGGCCATTCCTCAGCAGCCTTTTCTTGCAAGTTTTCCAGTCTGTGTACCTGCTACAGACACCCAGCTCAGCTCCCCATGGGCATGAAGACTTTCCCTTTAGCTGCCTTCGAGCTCTCCTTCCCTGCTGAGAAGGTCCTGCAGAGCTTACCAGGCCCAGTTCCTGCTGGGGAGGCTGGAACTGAGCCAAAGTCAGCACCAAGACACAGTAAGAACAGGACCTTCTTGGTTGTACAGTATTTTAAATAAAATACACAATGTAGAGAGCTAGAGTAAACAATGACCAAAGAAAATAATTTAAAGAATATGTCTAGTTGCAAGAGTTAAGGACTGGATGGTAATAGAAATGTTTCCACTGTACCCCATAATTCAATGTTTTATTCATGACTCCAGGCTGTCAGTGAATGTGCCTTCCAGATATGCTCTCTCCTTGTTTTTATGTACTTCATAAGGAAAAGTGCAGGAAGGCAGACTTCTCAATCATGTATAAGAGTAAGGTAAAAGAGAAGATTACTCCAGTAAGAATAATGATAATTTAGAAAGTAAGTATCATTTGTAAATGGCATTTCATCATTTTATCTTAAGAAATGCATGGTATTAGTTGCTTTATTTCAGGAAGACTGGTGAGTAAGGTTGTTCAGGTGAGCTGACTTTTCGTCCTAGTGCCAGCTGATTTTTAAAGAAGAAAAAAATCTGTCTGTCCTTTGGCTCTGTCATTTGCCTCCATGCCTAGGCTCACAAATGGTATGTGAATTCTAAAAATTAAAAATTCTTTCAGGATTTAGAAAGCAAGCCTATTGGTTTGCAGACTTACTCAGTTTAGCAGGTATGCTTTTTTGCTTGAAATGCAAACTGACCATCATAGAGTGCTCATTTGTGAAATACAAATGTTTTAATCCCATGCAAAGTGCATTGGATTTTAGGCACAACTTTTCTTTTTCTGGAGGATTTTCAGCAGAACTGTTGGCCAGTGAAGCCAGCAGCTTGTATCATAAGGAGCTGGTAGCAGGAATAATAGTGTTTTCAAAAAATACAGTCTTAACTAGTGATTCTCTTATTGGGGACAATTTAGTATGCAGTTTTACAACAAACAGCACTGTGTTTTATATTGTATTGGTTTGGTTTTGTGAATTACTGAGTTTTGGTAAAGTATCATTCCCATTAAGAGAAAAGGAAATTCCTTGTGTTCTTTTCTTTTTTATTTCCCTAGTCAAAATTTACATTTGGAAAACAGTTCAGTGTTTCATTGAGAATTGTAACAGTTCTAGTATCTGTTAACTGCAGATTTGTTTTATGGTGATGTTTGGTTGACTCCAACAGCAGTGGAGATCAAAGGGATTTTTTGTTTATTTATTTTGAATCTTATCAGCAACTCTAGAAAGCTTTTTGTGGTATTTGAGTTCTGCTAATAAATTTGTTTTGTAGTGAAGAGAGCAATTGATACTTTAGTGCTGTGAACTGTGAATTCTGAGTAATAAGTTTAGGGGCACCTGTGTTAAGTTACCAACATCTCATGAAAAGAAAAATTATGAAGTAAATATTGCTGCTCTGCATATTATGTGAACGGTGTTTATGCCTCATTAAAGTTTATGATCTTTGTTGTAATGCATTATTCCATTAATAGTAGCTTAGAAAAGTTAAGGAATAATTACATTCTCATTTGTTTTGACTCCCCTCATGCCTAGATGGAATTTGCTGACAGTGGGGAGATGCTGTGTGTGTATGTTTTTATTCATTACTGAAATAGTTTGTTTTTAAGTCCTTAAGTGGCCCATCTAGATAGTCATGGAATTGAAGTGGGTCTTGCTGTGCTAGATTGAAATGAAAAGATAACCTCATAAACGTGCAGCTCGGAATCCAGCAATGTGTGGGATGCTTGCATACTTGCTTGCTGCAGGAGATCTGAGAATGCTGACAGCAATTTGTTTATTGCAATGAACAGTTGCACACTAATGAGTGAGCTGTGTGACTCGGAAAAATACCTCAAATCTTCACTTGGCTGCTAAGACATGATGAATTTCCAGAACATCTCAGAGAACTGCACGATGCTTGTTGCAGTCCAGAACGTGGATGACAGTTGCCAAACTCAGAGGAAATCTGAAAGGAAGATCCCATCCCCTCAAAGGCACAGGCTATGAGTTTGTTTTCAAACCCTTTGCTTTCAATATATTATATCCAGCAGATCTGAGTTTCATTATTTCAAAGCTTCCTTGCTATAGTTTTATTTCCTTCGGAAAAAAAGCTGTAGAGATGCAGACCTTCTGCAATGTTTTTTTGTTCTCATTTCAAGGAGAAAATTCTCAAAAGTTATATCTTGAAGTGTTGGCTGGCTTGTGGTCCTGCCATCACAGTTCACAGGGTTTTTTTATCAGATTCTTTAGAGTAACAAATGTGGAAAGTCACAAATTGTGTATTCCTGCCTATTTTTAAAGTGGCTATATCTCAGTTTGATTCCAAGTCTAGTCACTGTCCAAGTGCTTTGCATGTGTTTTCAGTGAGCATGGTGTGCCTCCCCATCGTGTATCTGGGCAGTAGCTCCTTGCCTTGCTTTGGGTGTTGTGGGAGCCGTCGTGTCCAACAGCTGCCTCTCTCAAACCATCTTCTGTTCAGGCCTGGAGCTAAACTCCAGTATGCATTTGTTGTGTAACTTGGTTGCTAAAAATCACAGCAGAGAAGATTCATCTTGCATTTGCTAAACAGATTTTTGGTTGAGTTTTGGTTTTCTGAGGGATTTTTGGGGGTTTTTTTACACTGTATTGGGAATGAAGTGTTAACTATTGTAAGAGCATAAACATTTTCTGTTTAGCATTTGTACTGAGAAGTTTCCTAATTAGTCATCTTGCTGTTTTTGAGGAAGAAATCTTTAAAATTTCACTGCAGGGAAAGGAATCTCTGTTGCAGCAGCAGATGCTCTATCTGCCTTGTTAGTAAAGGCAGGAGTCTTTCATATGCATTTAGTAGCTCTTGATGGTAAAAGCAGTCTTTGTAAAACACTTAAACCAGAAAAAAAGTATTCCCAAATGTACTGTTCCACTTCTTTAGGAGAAATTTTCTTAATTCCTTTAGCTTTTTAACTAATCAAAAATCAGTCCTGAAAAATTTCACAAACAGTTGCTTAGGCATTGCAAGTTCTTAAAGTAATTTTGCAAACAATTAGCTGGAAAATGCTGTCCTTTACTCTGTGAAATTTCACCCCTTTCTTGTCCTTGAGCTCTCTGTATCTTGTGATAATTTTCTGCTTTTCTGTTGTGCTTCATATGCTTTTGTAACTCTTCTCCTTAAAATCCTTGGGTGATTTGTTGTCTTTTACTTCTTGTATTTTTAATTTAATTTTTTTTTCTTCTTCACAAGGTCTGGTCTTATATGAACATCCTTCCTGTAATTGTCTAAATATCCGTAACTATTATCTTTATACTGCCAGTTCTTGAAACGCTAGTGGTGAACTGACTCATTTGTCTAAACTAAAGCCAGTATATGTAATATCTTTGTGGCTGTCTGGTCATAATTTTAAACACATGCTTAAGGTCTTGACAGGTGAGAGGCTAGATAATTTTAATTAATATGTTACTGTTGCTAGGCCTGACTGCCAGCCAGTTTTACTAAAATTTTTACAAAAAGTTGCAGGTTACTTAATCAGAAATCAAAATCAAAGCAGACTATTTCTAAATAATTATTATACTTTTCATAATATCTAGACAAAAAAGATAATTGGACTTTCAAAAGTATTATGTTGAGGAAAGCAAACATTTCTGAAACATCACTGTATAAGCAAAATCACCTCTTGTACATGTTTTTTCATAGTAACGTTGTGGTTCATACCTCCTTTTGTTGTAATTTATTCTGATATTTCTCTGACACTGCTTCTGATGTTTGTGCCACCTTACTGGTTTTTTACTACTCAGCTGTCACATTCTCTCTCAAGCTCTTTTAATACATTTTATTGCTGAGAAGTTATGCACAGAAAGAAAATCTAGTCACTGCATTGGCTTTTTAAAATTCCTTCTCAAAATTTGCTTAAATATCTCAATCTCAGAATACTGCTTTGGTTTAAGTGAAAACTTCTGATTTTGTTGGGTGATGTCAAATACTTCCTCTAGTTTTCTTCCTGACTTTACAATTCAAGCAGGATATTTTTGGATTTATTTTCCCTGTCTCTGTAAGCTTGCATTTCTCACTGGATGGAGACAAATATTGGAAGGACTGAGAAAAATGTTAATGCCTTTGAAATATTGTATGGAATGGACTGGTTTCCTTCTGGGGAGCGAAGAGGCTTTGTGTTGTGTGTTTGCTTCATTTGTTTCACTTAGCTTTGCTGCTTGGAAGTGATGGGGTGAAGTTGATCACAGAACATGTGGACTGCATGTAACCTTGTGTCAGAATTTGTTCACCTAGTGGCTTCTCACCTGCAGTACTTTCCTTAATAATACTGTTAGCAAGAGTAAATTCATAGTGTAGATAGCTGAAAGGAGAAAGCATTTTAAGACATGCTGCTTCATCTGTGATTTATGTTGCTTTGCCTTGGCATTTTCAGTAGGAACCCTAAGCATGGTGCCTAGCTCGCTACGTATCTGGAGTCTCATCAAGTTTCTGCTTTTTCATATCATGGATTTCAAGGATTAATTGCCCTCCAGATTTCCCTGAAGACAGTCTTTCTCCTGATGCATTTGGTCTCTATATTTGTAAAGTTTGTAATGCATGTTTGGGACTCCTAGGTAAGAATTTCCTCTCTTACATCACAGAAGATACAAGTTTTATTTTAAATAAATCAATAAAAAGAATTTTAATTTCTAGTATTTAAATAATTATTCTTTTAGTTCAGCATTAAAAACCATGCATACTAATTATGTTCTCCTGGCTCCCTTGGACTATAATCATTTTGTTACAGGCTGCCAATTGCTATACTGTTTCCTGATGATTTTTCAGTGATGCAGGAAAGTGATTTTGCTGCTACTTCTAGTGCTGGAGCCCCAGCTTTAAGAATGGGTTCTGCAACTCCTTCTGCAAATTACATGATTGTTCTCAGAGCATAAAATAAATTTTAAAAAACCCCCTGCTCAAGAACTTTAGTCAGTACTAGCTCCATAGTTGTTGGTTTGGGTTTTTTGGGTTTTTTTTTTTGGGGTTTGTTTTTTTTTTTTCTGTCCAGTGTTTTTCATAATTGCCTGTTAAAGAGTTCTTGCCATCAGCATCACGGGAAGCATGTGCAAATGAAGACACTGCTGGCATGGCTGGCCATGGTGAAGGCCAGCTGGGTGAGACACACATCACTGGACTGTGGTTGGTCCTGATGTGCTCTGCTCTAACCTGGCTGCTGTGGGACTGTGCCATGGGTTGGGAAGGTCATTGCTGTGCCTGAATTTTACTGCTAGAAGTAGGGACCATCAAATAAAAGGAGATTTTAGCATAGTTGTACTCAAACCCATGGCGATGGTTCTTGGCATACAACACAGAATGTAGCCTCTTGTGGTATGGTCTTGTGGATACCAAGTGTTTTATGTTTAACAACTTGATGAAAGGAACATTCACTGGAGAAGATAAGGATAAATACTTCTTCAGGTCTTTGGGGGCTCTGAAAACTTGGATCCTGACATAGTCTTCCTTAGCAATATCACTGCGTGCTGGGCTTAATATTACTGAGATGCTACTGTTTGCCACTATAAGAGAGCCTGAGCTCCATAAACATTTGTCTAGCACAGCACAATCATTCTTCTGTTCTTAATGTAAGGTTGCTTAAATACGTGGGGAACAGCAGTGGCATTCATGTTGTGGAATGCTCTTGATCTGATGTTAAAGAAGAAAAAAGTTACTGCTGTCATTGTTACAGTATTCTCAGTACAGTTCATTTAGCAACTGCAATTGGTTTTGGTTTCCCCTGTGCATCTCGTAGGTGATGATCCTTCATTCTGTTCAGTTACAACACTGAGAGCAAACCAAGAAATCACGTGCAGGATTAGCTAGGGAGCCACTTCCCATTCTTCCTGATCACTTATGGGGGTTTTTTGGTCAGTGCTTTTTCCCACAAGGTTTTCTATGCGTGCAGTGTTAAAAATACAACATTTTTAAAATTTAGAAGTAAACCATTACTGTTTTGTATCTGGAGTGACAAGGTACAAGAATAAGGCAAAAATGAGCACTTGTTTCAAGATAACTGGTGTCCATCAGAAGTAAATAATTTGTATGCTTTTGCTGTGCTCCCACAAATAATGTCTGGTTTACAATGGCCAAACACTAGAAAAGCAAGAACAAGCTGAAATAAAAAAGGATGAATATGAAAAGAAAAGGTTTTCAGTCAACTTGCAGGTGAAGATACAGTTCCGTTTGAAGTGAAACTTGAATCTTCTTGAAATATGCTCCCATCAGTGCAGTTTTTAATTTGAAATCCATCTTTCACTTTTTCTGCTTTGTCCTTTAAGGCTTGACCTACCCAGGAGAAACAGTTGCATGTAGTTGATGTGCTATTTTTGTAAACTTAAACTTGGAAAAAAATTTGCTATCTAACTCTGCTTGGGTGATTCAAGAGTGGGATCACACCCTAAATCTAGTAGTTTAAGGTAGCTAAAACTAAATTTGACATAAAGATATAGTTAGATCAGTGGAAAGCTCATTATAATCATACAGATATAGTAAAAACTATGTCCAATTTGTAAAAACCCAATAAAATAGTTGATAGTTACTGACAAGACAGTAGTTTTTCCTTTTGTTTTAAAAATAATTTATCAACCTGTAAAGTCAGTATCTCTCTGCAGTGCACATACCCCATTCCAATTTTCATGAATTAAAGGTGGGAGAGGGAGAGATACTACTTTCTCATAAAGTACTGAATTCCTTCCATCCTGAAGGCTTTATGTGTTGTTGATTATGATCTACATGTCTGATAGCAGTAAGCTGTTTTGAGGAATGAAGTTAATTTTGTTTCCTTACGCATAGTTGCTTTATCGAAACTCACATTCTCATTTCTTTTCCTGTTCCATAAATTGGCTGAATTGGCTGACTTTGAAATTGGTTTAATTAATTATTTGCATTTACGATGTGCTCTAGAAGAGTATGAGAACTTTTGAGTCTGGGTGGTTTTTATATTTGGTGTTTTTTGTGGATCCTGCTTCCAACCATTCAGTAAATGACAAAAATAAAATATTGTGATTCAGCTTCAATAAGTACTTCTTAGTGATCTTAGTGATTCTTCTGTAATCATGGTAAGTTTTTTAACAATGAAATTTTGCTAGGGGTCTGATTATTGAACCCTTTGCACACAAGTCTTACTTCCATTATTCTGAAGTACTCTTATTATATAAGAAAGATGAAAAGGCAATGGCCTTGTGTTTATTCTAGTCAGCAAACACAGTGTACACACTGTGTCTGCCTCCACTCCCAGCCTTGTTCAGTGTAAAAAGTATTGATGAGGAGGTGGGTGGTGGAGTCATCTACTATTTTTTTAACCTGACAATCTGCAGAGATAATTCAGTCTGATCTTGCTATTTCCTTACCTCTGTTACATATTTAAAACTATTGGGGTGATATTTTTTTGCTCAATATTCACAGAGCTTTTTAAATATTATTTTAAAGAAAATTTGTTCAAGTTACCAAATGGGTTCATGTCTGTTTCAGCCACCTCATAACTAGAAAGCTGTATTTCTTTCACCATACTGAGTGATACTCTCATATCTGATATCATACTTGATTCAGAGTTCCCCTTGGTGTAAGTTGAACTAGTGTGTGAGTATACAGGAGGTAAAAAAGCCATAGTTTCTCCTGACTGATGGTTTTCATTTAACAGGATGCAGTAATTTGTTTCTGTTTCACAGACTGAGGGGGACAGTGTTACACATGTGCAGTGTTATACAGTGCAGAGAGGATTTGCTTATGAAGCCATTGCTCCATGGAAGCAAACCTATGCAAGGGAAATGGAAACAGCGTCTTGCCATTTAGGAATGCTTACTTTTGGCAGGTCCATTGTTTTTCATACCTGTGTCAGCTGAAGAAACTTTGCAAGGCTTTTTGGAAGGTGAATGACTTTGTGGAAGTGTTCCCTTAGAAAAAGTTAGTGCCTATTTATCTTTCTTCCTCTCTAAAGGCTCTCCATTCTTAGCCATCTCCTTCAGAGAATTCTGATGTTGCCAAGAACTGTTTTTGTAGTAGCATGTGTGGTGATTTGTAACTGATACCTTACTTTCACAACTGACTTTATTAATTTTCAGAAAAAAAATTATTTTGAGGTAACCAGGATTTTTAAAAAGGCAATATTTTATTTTTTGTAGATACTGGCTTCTTACATAGTTGGAAAAATCTATTTACCATCTCAAAGTGTCAGTTTTTCAATACCCATTGTGTTTTGGAATAACGGTTTGCAGGTGGGAAATGTTTTGAAATAATAACATAATAATGTTATTTTGAATGGTAGAGATTGATGCTTGGGTTCTTCCATAATAATAGTAAAATACTTAATAAAATGATGCTTTCTTAGCATTTTATTAATGCAGAGTAGATATTCTATATTAGAAGAATGTTTACCTTTTACTCAGTGAAGATGTCTAAGCTGTCCAAGATATTACTCGCTTGCATTTTTGAAGATTCAGTAACTGGTCATAGCAAGTTTTATATCTGAGGCTGTTTAGAACTACTGAATAAAATTTTAAGTTCTCAGTGAGTGGGTTTTTATGTGGCCCTCTGATGTATTTATTTACTTTTAGTAAAGCATTTTGAAAACATACAAACAGTTGAAAGACATTTTGGGCACTTTCTCCTTTCAAAGGTAGATAGTAATGTGTTTTGCGTAATCTCAGGCCTATTTTGCTTTATCAGTCAAAAGTTATGGGTATTCCTGGTAATTGACCCAAATTAAAATCCAATGATAACTGCATGTATTAATCCCACCTGTAGGTTGTATAATGTGTCTCTTAATTTGTGCTGTGCAAGATTTTATATGAAATGCAAACATGAAATATATCGAATTTTAGGAATTGTATCCTGCAAATACTTTGCACTGAATTTTGAATCTTGCCCACGGTAGAAAAGAAAACTGTTTTCTTTCAATGCAATGCCACTGTTCACTTATAGGTTCATCTAGTTGGATGTCAGGATATTTCTTAAAAGGTTCTGGTAGCTGTCACAACAGAAGGCAATTGCACCCAGGCTTCCAAATGGTAATTATTCTTTCTAGAATGGTAGTCACTAAGTAATCCAGAAGTGCTTTGAAACGGCTTTTTTAAAAAGCTGGTGGTCAGTAATCTTGCTGGGACAAAGAAAATGTGGGCTTTAATCCAAATAAAAAAAGAAGACAAACTGATGTGTGTTTATCACAATCTGTCCAATCTTCATGTAATGTAGGGTGCAAGTCTTACATAGGAAAGACTCATCAGATGGGAAACATCTCAGCATCTGACTCACTGTGCAGAGAAGGAGATTTGCTTTAAGACTAGGAACAGTCTTAAAAATCTTCCCTTAGCTCAGAGATGTGAACATCTTGCTAAAATTTCTGTTAATCATTCTTTGTAACCCATGGGATTGGGGGTGCTTTTATTTGGAATATTGCAAGTAAATGTTTTACTTTGATTTGTATTTAGGCTGTTTTCAGACAGGGCAATGTGTTTGTTGGTGGGAAACCCTCCTGCAGTCCCTAACAAAACTGCTGCAAACACTGTTCTTGCCGTGTTTGCCTTTGCAGTGCTGATCTGCAGGGATGTGTGCAGGAGATGAGGGTAGAGATGCACTGAGTTGCTAGTGATGGTCATGGAGCTGATAAGAGTTCTCTGTGGGCAAACAATCCTGGTGGTTTCTCTCAGGAAAACAGGGGAACCGTTGGGGATTTAGGCAGATAACAAGGAATATGTTTTTGCCTGTTTGTAAGAGTAGTTTTAAATTATTTTCTTTTAATGTCAGCATTTCTTTCAAGACATGTGAAAGGTACTTTGAAAAATTTTACTCCAGGAAATGAATATTTCCAATTATCATTTGAAGAGGTATGTAGACATATGGGGAAAATAATAGTATGGAGATAGACAACAGGTGTTTAGCAACTACTTTTACTTTAGTCTTTTGTTTTCCACTTTGCTATTCATTCAGCTGTCTACTGTAAACTGCAGTTATTTTTGAACTAAGGCTACTCAGTCTTATTCTCATGCCTCTCCAAAAGTTATGATAATTGATTTATAAAGCAGTATACAGTTCTAACATATGTGTAATTAAATATTAAATTTAAATTTTCATCAGGGCAAAATGAATATGCCATAGAAGATTTTAAAAGGAGTGTCCATAAAAGTAAAATTATGGTGAATGCCATAAATAAATTTATCTAGAAGGTTGTTAGTCAAAACCAGCAAGGCTTCATTGAATTTCTTTGTGTTTATAGACTCAAAAGATAATGCAAAGTATATCTTCTTAATTAGAGAAAAAAGTTATGCTATAAAACTTAATGCATGTGCACTTCTGTCATGTATTACTGAATCTAGAAGCCTTATTCAGCCTTTAGTTATGCATTTAAAAGCTATGGTAAATGTTGTAGCTTTTAACCTCATCACATGAAATTCAATGAGTCTCTATTTAAAATGCCTGTCCTCCTTAAGGTTGAATATCATGTTAGTCTGTAATGGTAATTTTTTTCCTTTCCTGGTGAGCTTTATCAATGCTGTAAATGAGTAAGCCATGCATTTCTTTACGACATGATCATTTTTTGTGAGCAATGAGGCTTCATCATTCATAGGCTACATTGTGAAAAAGAAACAAGTTTTGCTGGCAGGTTTTCTGTAATTTTTCATCTCTGCGTATCAGTTTGTCTGAAAGTGGAATTTATTTGTCATCTCTGATATAGGGAAGTATTTCTCCTTTTCACAAATGGCAGACAGAGAAGTGGAGATTTAAAGTTTGTGTGGTCAAAAACATATTATTTTGTTTGCTTAGAGAATGCCTAGTTTTTGAAATTCTTCATATTAGTAATGTATTTCATTTCTTCAGTGATTTCTTCTTGATGGCTGTAGCTGCAGGAAGGGCATGGCCATTTGGGAGTGGTTTGCAGGGGGAGAGCCGTGTCAGACACCCCATGTGAACGGGCTTGGCCCCGTGACTTGTAGCAAGTTGGTGGCAAGGATAGAAATAAATGCTCCAGGGAAGCCATTTCTTCTCTCATCCAGGAGAGCTCTTCTGCACTATTTAAGTGGTGTTGACTCACATTTAGAAACTTACTGTTTTAGACAAAAATAGGATGATGGAAGACACACTTAAGATCCAAATGATTGCAGTCTGCAGCATAAGCATGTAAATTTTATCTCAGGAGTTTCTTTTGAAGTGGAGTAGAGAAATAATCTTTTTAATGCATTCAGTCTTGTAGGTATGTAGTGGGGATTTTTAATAAGCTGGGCACATAGCCATATAACTACAAAATAATAAATTTTTATGCATGCCTTTAGCTAGAGGTGGAATTACCATGCATTTTAGTTTTACTAAAGGGCAGTAATACTGAAATATTAATGAAAGAATATTTCAAAATTAGAGAGGCAAACAAAAAGTAGCATGAAACTCAGCATTGACAGCTAGATTTCACTAAGGGTAAGCTTTCTTTTGTTAATTTTTTTCCTGCAAAGTAAAATCTAGATTTAACGTGCCTGATCTTCAGTCAAACAAGTAGTAATGCAACATTTTTCTAGATATCAAGTACATGGGAACTTAGTTAAATTTGTCAGGTGTAGGCCACTGCTCCTTATCCTGCAGCATCCCTTGGTTACAGTGTCTTTATATTGGTTAAGCACAAAACTTAGTTTGTATGATTGCATTTATATGTTTATCCTGTTGTGTAGAAAGTACTTGAATATGACACAAATAGAAGAGGTTGGAACATTGGGAGGATGTCCTTCTAGGTCTGCACAATAATGGTGTTGTCATTGGACAAAAATAGCCAGAAAACACCACTGATAGAGAGCAAAATATTGTGTAGAAGAGCAAGAGTCTTCCTGGACTGACATAAAAGGTTAAGGTGTTGCAATGCAAAATGCAGGTTAATGTACTTGATATCTAGAAAAATGTTGCAATAAATTTCTTCTATCAACTGAAAATGGCAGAGGAGGAGAGTGTGTTTGAGAAGTGAGTAAGTGTTGATTGTGACATAATTGTAGATTGTCAGTGTGATGTGACTAAAAAAAATCAACTTAAAAAATTAGGCTATGGTAAGCCTTTTTTTAAAGCCTTGAGAAATAGCCTGCTTCAGGTCAACACTGCTTATTTTGTCCTGGAGTCTTGGAAGGAAAAGAGCTGAACTCCAAATCTAAAGTCAAACACTTGGCAATTACCCTGAGCATGGTAATCAGGTCCTCCTGGACCAATATTTCCAGATTCCTTTCCAGGATTTCTTCAGAAGATATTCACTGTGGATCAGGAGTCTACATAAGCCAATGCCAGATAAATCTGTTTCAGGAATGAAATACAGAAGACTTAGGGTAATTGGCCATTGAAATAACTTGTCTCAGGACTCTGGGTAGGTATCTCCACTGAAACTTTGTCCTTCAGCAGCTGTAAGACCCACACTGAGGATGCAGGAGAAAATTTAAAATTTATTTGGTCTACATTTATCACTGCTTAAACAACTGTTCCCTGGGAAGAAAGCTGTGAATTTGATCCTTCAGAATAGTCAATGCATCCCTGTTGACAGATGAATTGAATTATGGGGCCAAATAGTTCAGATTGTATCAAAAATTTGTCAACAAGATGATAAAAATTGATATAGGACCAGAAATGACAGCTGACTTCAACTCTTCTGTGCAGAATAATTTATGTTGGAAGCAGGAAAATCATAGAATTACAGAATGGTTGGCATTGGATGGGTCCTTTAAGGTCATCTCATTTCAACCTCCCTGCCTTGGCCAAGGACACCTTCCACCAGACCAGGTTGCTCCAAGCCCCCATCCAGCCTGGCTTTGAACACCCTCAGGGATGGGGCACCACAGCTTCTCTGGGCAACCTGTCCCAGTGCCTCACCGTCCTCACAGTAAAGAATTTCTTCCAAAAATCTAATCTAGAAATACCCTTGCAGTTTGAAGCTATTTCTCCTTGTTCTGTCACTACCTGCTATTATAAAAAGTCCCTCTCTGTGTCTCTTTTAGCCCCCTTTAAGTACTGGAAAGTGCTGTAAGATCCCCAGAGCCTTCTGTTCTCCAGACTGAACAACCCCAACTCTCTCAGCCTGTCTTCATAGGACAGGTGCTCCAGCCCTCTGATCATCTTCATGGCCCACCTCTGGAGTCACTGCAGCAGCCCCTGTCCCTCCTGTGCTGGCACGCAGAGCTGGTGCAGCCCTGCAGTGGCTCTCAGCAGAGCAGAGCAGAGGGGCAGAATCCCCTCCCTGGCCCTGCTGCCCACGCTGCTCTGGCTGCAGCCCAGGACACGTTTGGCTCTCTGGGCTGGCAGTGCCCATGGCTGGGGCATGTGCAGCCTCTCAGCCAGCAGCACCCCCAAGTCCCTCTGGGCAGGGCTGCTCTCAATCCATTCTGCACCCAGCCTGCATTTCTGGTCATGTCTCAGCTAGCACCTGAACCCAAAGCTGTGTGGTTTACCAGCCTCCCCTTTCTTGTAGGGAAACTGGCAGGGAGGTTGACAGCATGACTGTGTGCTGTGTACTTTTTCACTGGGATGTAAGAGGTTTCAAAGAATAATCCACTATTGTTTTCCCTTTCCTTATAGAATGATTTTGAGTGTCTTGGTAGCAGCAGTGAAAAGTTTAAGCCCTCCCCCAAAAAAAAGTTAATTTAGTCCATGATGTTACAAGGAAATTAGGAGTACGCTCATCATTAGACAACATTAAAGTTGTTTAACTGTTTAATCCCAAACCTCCAGGGGTTCAATCAAAATTTGACGATAAAAAGAATTTAACACTGGTGGCTGTGCTAGAGTATGACTTTTCTGTACACTGCTTATATACTGTCAGATAAGTACTTTAAGCATTAGAAATATGTGATTTTTTTTAAGGCAAAAGCTCTTACAGTTAGTGGTGTTGTTGTGTTTGTCACTGTAAAAAGAGGTGATAATGTTGCTCAGTACATAGAATATCATATTCACATGCCTGATAGATTAGTGTTATAACATTTCTATCAAATTGTATCAATTTCTTGGACAGACCATTCTGGTACTGGGAACCCATTCTCCATTTATTAGCTTTTTAAACTTGCTAACAACCAGATAGACCTGATACAGCCTGAGGGAATGCAAATTCTTCATCCTGGGACTCCCTGTGCTGTGATAAGCTGGTAATGCTGATCAGTGTTGTTAGGGAAGAGTTAGATCACCAGGGTTTCTCAGAGGTTGGAGCTCCAAAGGAAAGGTCCTGGCTGATGACCAGGCTGCCAGTGTTTTACCTGTCTGGCAATATTCAGCATGTTACTTGCTTCATGCTCTGCTGGAAATCTCACTTCTGAGAGTGAGCTTTTTAAGTATTTCTGGCCATTATACGCTTAGCTTAGAAGGAAAGCACAGTGGTAGACAGATTGATCTATGCTTGCTTTTCATGTGTTGCTTTTGAATCCTGGATCAGTGAATAAAGTTTGTAGTCCAAGAAAAACAGAAGACCAGTCCCCAGGCTGGAAACTGCTCATTTTCTGTTGCAGCATGGTAAAAGGATGACAGTACTAAAAGTTCTCACATACTGTCCTACAGTCAGCGTTGTCACATACAGTGTAAATCCTAAATAATTTTGTGGGACAGTTTATGCTGTAATTATTTATTGTCTGTGTTGCAGCAGCACCTAGTGGTTCAAGTTAAGATCAGAAATGAACTTTCATGGCACATGATCTCTGCTGGTAAAACCTTAATTGAAAGCAGATAGAATGGAAATAGGAGGATATGGGAAGCCATGGCAGAGAACAGGGAAATGTCTTTTAAGCCACTACAGGAGAGCTGAGGTACAGCCAGCAAGAGACATAAGTTTCCATAAAGGATCTTACTTCTCTTTTATGTAGAGACATGTTTTTTCCTATCTCTTGTTAGCTCATTGCCTTTGAAAAATGGGTTTTTTGGATATGGACATACTTGCTTGCTTCTAATCTTAGTTAGAAGTCTATAATTGTAATGCTTTGGTCAGATTTGAACAAATACTGCAGCCCAATTACCTGTTGTGAAATATCAGCCTTTGAAATTTGGAGCATGGCATTGGGATTGCTCACTGCATCCCAATGCATGCAGCTTCTCTCACTTGGCTGCTCTAAAGGCTTCACAACTATCTAGTGTACATCAGTGTTCCAACTGGATTGACCTTCTGAAAGGGAGTCTGTAAAGAGAGTTTAGTTGAAATTTCCAGGCATATGAAGAATAAGGTCATAAGGAGCAGTCAGCATGGATTCACCAGTGATAAATTTTGTGATTAAGGGGCTGGGTTGAAAACAGCCAGTAACTAGTTGGTAGAACAGCCAGTAACTAGTGGCACAAAGTCTAGTTGGAGGCCAGTGTATTCCAGGAGTCCAGTCCTGTTAAATATCTTCATCAAGGACCTGGAGAAGGGAGCAGGGTGTACCCTCGGCAAGTTTGCAGTAGGCACAAAACTGGGAGAGTGGCTGATATACCAGAGGATTGTACTGCACACAGGAATGTCATGAAATTCTACATGGGGAAGTGCAAAATCCTGTAGCTGGGGAGGAACAACCATAGGCAACTGGAAAACAGCTTTGCAGAAAGGGCATGAAGGTCCCAGTAGACACCAAGGTGAAATAAGCAGTGCAGCCCTATGACAGAGGATGAGTGGTGCCTGAGCTGTACTGGGCAAGGTATTGCCAGCGGGTCAAGGGAGATCATCCATCCCTTCTGCTCAGCACTGGGGAGGCCACACTTGGTGTGCAGTTTCCACTGCTGGGCTCCCCAGTAGAAGAGAGGTGGAGGGGGGAACCTGGAGTGGGTCCAGTGGAGAGAGCCCAACAAAGGATCACAAAGATGGTTACAGTTCTTGAGCATCTCTTTAACGAGGAGAGGCTGAGAGCTGGGACTTTATAGCCTAGAGAAGAGATGGCTCATTTTTTATCAGTATCTGAAGGAACTGTGGAAAGAAGTCCAAGCTTGACTTCTTGCACTGCTGCATAGTGATGGGACCAGAGGCAACTGGCACAAACTGTAACACAGGAGGTTCCCTCTGAACATCAGGAAACACTTTTGTACTGTAAGGGACACTGACCACCAGCACAGGTTGCCCATGGAGGTTTTGGCCTCTCTGTCCTTGGGGAGAATCAAAAGGGCTGTGGACGTGGTCCTGGATTGTAGGTGGTCCAGCTTGAGGCAAGGGGGACGGGCCAGGTGATGTCTAGAGGTCCCTCCAGCCCCAGACATTCTGTGATTCTATCATATGATATCTGTCATTCATTCAAACAGGAAGTCGATATGACAACATTTTTAATACTATGGAAATCTGAACAGCTTTTAGAGATTTTTGGATCAGAGCCTTGATCTTACTCCCAAATATTTATTTAAAAAAAATATCTTACAAAAAAAAATGTTACCAGAATTAAGTCATGATTCATTGGCAACTAAGAGGGAAAAATTAAGGACAGAAACAGGGAGTCCATACTTGTGGCACAAACCTGGCATTCATGCAGCTCCCTTCTGCTAGTTTTCTGAGGGTCTTGGAACATTGTTTTGCCTTGTGAAAACCTAATGTGTTGCATCATTCACTATGTAGAATTATATAACAATGTTTGTACAACACTCAACCTATTTAGTTTGAAAAAAATAGTTCTGAAAAATAAGATACAAATTTAATTTGGATTTCCAGTCTCACAGCAAGGACTGCATTTTTAGTCCAGCACATCCTCTGATGGATATCCTCAATGAAGGAAACAGAATGGCCTTTCTGTTAAGTAGCCATTTTTGTGTGGTTGAGGTACAAGGAGCTACTGTTTTGAGAATGTTGACAGAACCCAAATGATTTAGATTTATTGTACTACTAGGACTTTATTAAAGGAGTTACTTAGAAGCTAAGAAGCGACAAAAGGTAAACTAGAACATGAAAGACAGTATTTAACTATCCCTTTCGGCTTATGCTTCTCCTGTCTAGCTTCTTACTTGCTTGTTTGTCAGCTTTTTTCAGACTCAGTTTTGCTTTCTGCTCTGCAGCATCAGTGCATGGCACAATCTAGAAGAATTCTTCTGCTGGTTCTTTCCCTCCAGACATCATCCTTTCAGCTTGTCACCTTCACAGCTCACAGGTCAATTTCGTTGCAATACCAGTAGCAAATGTAGATGTTTAGCTTGACTTGTTAATTTTGTTTTTCCTGACTTCTGTCTATTTGCCTGCCTGTCTTCAGGGTCTAAGCTCCCTGGGGCATGGACCATCCCTTTCTTCTGGAAAATTCTAGCACATTGTGGCTACTACCATGTACACAAAAAAAAAATTATTCTGTGGCAAGCAAAGATTAAGAGGATGAATGAGATGAGTAACTGGAAGATGTGAACTTCATCAGTTCTGTTAAACTGTAGGAACATTTTGTATTTTTAAGGTCAGCAAGAAGCTCTCATTTTTACTTTCCTAGTATAGCTCTCATAACTCTAATCTGTCTTCTGGGATGACTTCTAGTTGTGTAATCCATATCTGAAATAATTTTCCCTTCCTGTTATTTCTTGGAAAGTCACTGCCTTGTATAATGAAGTAGTTTTTGTGTGAGAGAGACAGAGATGTATGCAGTAGTACATTTACATGTCTTGCTTTTGCAGAAGTCTTTTTCTAAATACTGCAAAGGCTCCTTATGTTTTTCAAGTTAGTTCTTTAGTGCAAATCAAAAAGGTAAATTATGTCAAAGATTGGAAAACTTGTGGTAATTTAATAAAAATCGAGTTTATTGCACTGTTTCACTGAGCACTCAGAAAACTGGATTGTTGAAATTCTCAGTGATGTATATGAGCTTGTGAGTAAAGGACTTGCAATGACAATTGTTTACTGCTACCATTGAAACAAAAAAAAGTTTCCAATGTCTGTTGCTCTTGAATTTCCTTTCTCCATAATGCGTATGTATTGCTCAAAGTTTAGGATGTACCTGTGGTTATGCAGTTGTGGAGTATCCTACAACAGGAACTGAAAAAGCTGTATTTGGAGGAGGGTTGTTTGCATAAGGGTTTTTTGTGGTGTATTTCTGCATTGAGCTTTCATTCTTATATGATCTTTGATCTTTGTCTACCTGTTAAAATTTTTAAAAGTCTTGTATGAAGGCGTCACTTTAATATGATTATTAATATGATTATTTATGTTCTTTAAATCTGAGTTTTAAATTAAATTTGAAATCATCAGATACATCATTATGGACAAGGCTATGAGAAGCAGGCATGATTTTTAAAAACACTAAACAGTTCACATAAAATTAGCAGATAGGATTTATTTCCAATCACAGCAATCTTATCTCCATTTTATATGTTAATTCTGTAAATTGAACACTGCTTCTTGCTTTTTCTCCCATTTCTTCAGAGAATTTGTGCCAGTCCTTACAAACACTCTGCTAGGAACAGCATCCATTTTTAATAATAAATATATATTGCAAATACTGAAATTCAAAACAAAATTGTGTCACAAACAGTGTTTCAAATTGGTGTATTATAAACATGTGCTTCCTAAACTGTATTTACAATAAATCTGGAATAAATAATTCATTTTCTTTGAGCAGTAACCATGTTTTTCTTAGTTTGATTTGTAGACTGCTTGTTTTTAACCTTTGCTATCTGTTGACTTTAATAACTGTTACTCTTAAAAAGCTTACCTCCTAATTGCTGATTTGCTGGTCTTATTTTTTAGGAGATGAGTATCTCTAGTCAAAAGATTGTAGTGAATTGAATCTTACTGTTCTCTTTTCAAAGACAAAATTGAGGTAGACTTTGCTATTAGCATATGAATATAAAGACTGAAGGCTATAAATGGAAACATTTTCATTATGAAATGCTGAGAACTACAGTGCAGCTAAAACAATTGAACATGTACTTTCTTTGCATTCTATGTGTTGTAGAGACACTGATTGCATTGGATTTTGGACATGATGCAATGTGGGCCAATATTTAGGTCTGATAAATTGCTTTCCTGATTGATTAGTTGTTGAGGCTTATATGGAAAGATTAAAAACAGTAAGACAGATACTGTGTAATTTGAAATTAAATTAGCATAATAAGTTTATAAAATATTGGATTAATTTAGGGGGTTTTTTTTCTGGCTGTGTTACTATCCCAAAAGCTAGATGTTGGGATAATAACTCAGTGCAATAAACTGTTGAAATACTGGAATGTTCTTCTCTAACTGCCTAAGTCTGGGGTTGTGTACAGGGGGAACTATGAAGTTAGAATATTTCTAGTTAATAGTATGAAGAACAAAATGAACTTGTAAAGCCCAAAGCCCTAAGATGTGTTTGTAATTATCAAACAAACCAAGGAGGACGAGGAGTGTCAGGTGTGAATAATTAGGCGCTGTGGGGCTGTATCCCTGGCTGCTGAGTGGCAGGATGCCTGCTGGGCTGTAGCTCGTGCAAACCAGCCTGGCTCACCTGGGGACACGAGCTGTGCCTGTAGGTGCTCTGCAGCAGGCAGCTTCACCGGCACAGGCAGGGGTGGGACTGGTTATTTGGGGAGGGCGTCCAAATGTACTCATTCCTTTGCCCTCTTTGTGATCTCTCTCAGGCAGGAAAGTACCAAAGAAGAAGCAATTGACAGTGGGTAGGTGGGAGACAAGGAAGGAATGGAATAGCTGAAAGAGGCTTTTTCTTCTTTTTCCAGAGGGGCGGGATTGAGTTTACCCGCAGTATTTTAGTTTTTGGCTAGCATTACTGCATACCAATAACTTACTCTCTGCTACATTCAAGTTTTACCAGATGATTATCAATGCAGTCAGCGTTCATTTTTCCTTATGATTTATCTATTATTCTGGTTTACATTTACACTTCACCTTAAATCAAGTTAACTTCTGCTTCTGAACCAATCATGTGTTACTTTAGTCATGCTTGAAGAAAAATGGTGTGTTGCTATTATTTCAGTCTCTGCCTGAACGCTCTGAAGTTGGTCTGTCATTCAGGATTTCTAGTTGAGGTCAATACCTGCTGCATGGGTGGGAGCGGGTCCTGAAGTGGTGTGTCCACTGATTGGAACCAAATGAGAGACTGGAAACACCTATCCCTTTTTTCCTGCCACGTTCTAAGAAATAAAGACTGTAAAATTAGAAGAGAATTATACTACAGAAGTGCAATATGTTAATTTCCAGAACACTGGTGAATGTGTGCCTGTGTGGATGCTTAGTCCCTTTCTGAGCAATCATAAATATAACGTATATTACTAGACTTTGTGAGTCGTCTTACAGAGAGAAGAGAGCCGTTACCATTGGCTTTGGTGAGATAATTCATGTAAATTAAGATTATAAATGTTGTCATTCATACAGAAGTGAGAAAGCCATTTCTGCTGTTATTTTTAGATGAGCTGTAGAAGGGAGAGTTGTCTCTGCAAAAACAGCCTCTGGTGTTTGATTTACCCACTTTGTACTACTTTTTCCTGCCTCTCCTCTATCTTCCTCTCTTCTTATTGGTGGGGCTTTTTTAGAAACTAGCTTGCTGCCTTCTTTTTACTTTTTTTACCCCTTTACCAGTTTATAAGATATGTAACTATTCATTATTGTACTGGAAATTGTGTTAGTGTTATTCATGACATAGGTTATAATCATAGTTGTGGTTGCAGATACGACTTTTGTCAGGTTTGAATTCACAGTGTTAGCATTAGCAGCTTAATTTTGAAGAGCCTGTGTCCTGAAACCTATCTTAATCTGTGTCATTTAAAGTTGTTGTTCTTGTGAAATTTATTAGTCTTTTGTGGTGTGTTCCACTTTTTTGGTAATAATTAAGCAAAGGTGCTTATGTCTCCCTTCCATGACTATTTTAGATTTTTGGCTGTACTGGTCGGTGTTCTGGATCTTTTGATGAGAATTATTAAGAAAACTAAAATTGCTTGTAATGGCCAGTTGTCTACAATTAGTTGCATAGGATTTAATAAACATTTTGATTTGTGAGTTTAGCATGTTTTTAAGATTACTCTCAATTTGTTTACATTTGATATTGAAAGTAGTTGCTTGCAACATGTTACTTTACAAGAAGAGACCAGAGTGTCTGTTGCGATTTTGGCTGAAATCTTACAGTACTGTCTTAGATTTACCCTTTCATGGTTTATAGCCTAGATGTCTTGGCAGAATGTATACTTTTAAAATTGTTGGGTGATGACTTTGGACTTAGATTTAATCCACAGTTGTGTATCATTGTAAGCCTCTCTTTTAGCAAAGCATAGTTTTATTGTATTTTGAAATGGTTTTAAAGAGCATATAACTTAATACTTTATTATTATAGAGTGATAATACTAAGTGCTATTTCCAACTTCATTATATCTATCGTTAGAATCGTAATTTTTTTCCATAATAGCAGGAGGATCCAAACAATGATCTATTGGACCGTATATACATATATTAAACTGTATTGCTTTTATAAAGTTTGTATTTATATAGCATATCTAAAGTTGCATTCATAGCTGTGCATTAATTTGATAGCCCAAAAATAGTAAAATGAGTGCAGAGTGGGAAAAAAAGTTAATGAAAATGAAACAGATGACATGAGGGCCAAATAGATCAGCTGTTTTTCTTTTTGTTCACTTTTTGTATTAATTCTGCACTATGGGATGGAGGGAGATGTTGTAGAATTCTATTTGGATCTCACGAAGAAAAACTGGCCAGTGAAAAGCATGATATAGTAGCCTTATTAATAGGGAAGAATAAAAAAGAGAAACACAGCAATTAAATCTTGTGTCCCTTCAGAGATTTGGGACCTCTTGATCACACAGCCTCAGATGGAGCCCAGGTGGGTTTTCCACAGCATGCTGTGCAGCTGCTGTCTGTGGTTGGATTTCTCTTCCCTGTACAGTGCCTTTTATTTTGTGTAACAAGCAGTCATTTTTCCTAAGGAGCTGGCAGGGCGTCCCTGTCGTGCCATGCCCCAGTGGCACCTGGGCCGTGCCAGCAGGGTTCCTGCAGCGCTGCTTGTGCCAGCGTCTGGGCTTTGGCTACAGGGCCCAGCAGAGTGGGCACTGCCAGCTCAGGATCCCTAAATCCTCGGGCACAGTGAGCTCCCAACACACCGATTCCCCTGACTTGGGCAGGAGGATGATCTCTTCTGAGGGGGAGTAGTGCAGAAAAAAGGCCTGGTGATAGCTTTCCAAGGGACAGTCTTGGAGCAGCTAGCCAATTCTAATGCAGTTTGAGGTTGTAATTTTGCTGTGGATTAGACATTGGTTGGTAAGAGGATGAAAAAGCCTCTGTTGGCCCTGCAGTGTAGCTTTCCCTTGCTGCTGCTCAGTTACAGCTATGAACAGATGCAGAAGGCTTCGAGCCTGTCTACCAGGTATATGCATTATTTCTAACATTATACAGATTTAAACAAAACTGTGCAGCTTTGGCAGCTCAGTCCAAAACAAAGAGTACCAGCTCACTGACTCTGTGATGCGGCTCAGTCTATTTCATTGTAGTGTCTGATCTTTAGATAAGATCCTGTCAGTAAACATGTATATTAAGGAGGGTCTTGCTGCTTTCATGACATGTACATGGATCCACACAAGCAGTAAGTGTGTCCCAACTTGCATTTTCTAAGCTGTTTATGAGAACTTGTACTTCTGAAAGCTCTGGTGGATTTAAAGTCCTACTGTGACTACTCCTGCTCTTCAAACAGTACAGAAGCAATATTTCAATCCCTGCAAAATAATATATTAAAGGCATTTCTGAAGCACAACTATCAAACCCAAGGCCCTACTCTGGCTTTTTTTTTTCTGTTATGCAACAATTTTGGTGCTGTAGCAGTTTCAGGGTTTCACGTTTTTTCCCTCTTCCTTTACCTCACATTTTTAGAAAACAGCTAATTCATTGTGGTAGAGAACAGATTAGAGAAAGCCAGCAGCAGGCTAAAACAGTGAATACAAGATGATGATATAAAAGCTGTCAGCAGCAAAAGCATTTGGGAGCCTGCATCTGGAGGTGCTATTGGCTGAATTCTACATACAGAACTTATCAAGTGTTCAAGGCTGGAGGTATTTAAATTTTTTACTGGTGATTTCTATTTTTTTATCTGATGTTAGTGTTTATCACAGCACACTGTTGGGCAAACTGCTGAATCATGGCAACCAGTGTGCTTTTTGTGGAATTCATTGCCTTTTACCTGAATAATAATATTGCATTAACAATGCCTGGAAAAGTTAGACATAAGCCTTTGAGAAAGTTTGCTTTAAAGCATTTTAATAATGTAGTGAAGGCTGTGAAGGTCAGTCATTCTTTTCAGTCTATTCTCTGTACAAATCTTAAAAAAAAAAAGGCTTTTAACAATTTGAAGATGCAGACAGAATGAGCTCAGCATACCTAGCTTCTCACCTGAAGTTTACAGATGATGTGTATGGTTGGTAACTGTTCCTTTGCCACAATGGAGTGTGTACAGCAAGGATAAAATCTATTTTATCAGACACAGGCTTTTCTCAGGTGCTTATCTAAGGCTATGAAGCAAAATCTCAAATGAGAGCTGCAGATATTAACATCTGCATTCTGTTTCTTTTTTTTTTTTGTAATGTAGCGTTACTACAAGGAACAAACAAGTCTTAATAAATCCTAAAAACTACATAATGTCTGGGGGAAAAAAAGAAAATGTGGATTAAAATGGGAAGAATCTAAATCATGTTACTGAATTGACTTTGGGAAAGTAACTAGGTATTACAGTAATCAAGATGTTATACAATGAGGGTTTTTTCTCAGCTTACAATTTGTACTCTCTCATCTTTTCTCCTTCAGTCTAAACGAGTGTTTTAATGATTTCATGCTTCCCAGGGTGTCTCACTTCACAGCATGCTGCAATCACCTTGCCTTTGGCCCTAGAGGCCGAGGAGCCCTCCAAAAATAAATGGGAAAAGCCAGGAGCTGTCTCCTCGACTTAGCATTTTCTTTTAGTTCTGCTTAATGGCAGGATTGTGTTGGGTTCGGTCTCAGAGTGGTGTCTCTGTGGCGAGAGGTTCCTGTGGCAGGCGCTGCCGGCTGCTCAGGGGCCTCAGCTGGGAGGCTGTGCCTGGCTGTGGGCCCCAGAACCTGCCATGCCTGCTGGGACAGCTCTGCTGCTCCCCACCAGTGTCAAGGACTGCCAGCACCATGGAAATTCTCCATCTCTGCTGAGGAACTAAATCTCTACTTAAAACAAAGAAAACGGGCTGGTAGTTGTGAAACCTTAAAACTTCTGATAACTTTAAAAAAAAAAGGAAAAAAATGTAAGATGAGATTATTGACATACAGGGGGTTTTGCACATTTAATTGATATTCATATCTTTTGCAAATTTTAGAGGATGGTAACTGCAGATTTGTCAGCGGGATAAAAATTTAGTATTGTAGGTTGTATACACTGTTTTGACTTTAGCAAATTATTTAGGAGGTTGTAATACATGTATTTGTATAGAAATGTTTTATAGCAAATAAGCCAACTTTGGACCTAGTTTTTGGTTTTCCTGGTATTTGTGACATCATAGAAAAAGTATATGAAGTTTTGCAAAGTAATGAGGTTTTTTTTTTAAATGGTTGCATATGAATGCTTGTATGGATAGAGAGGAGGAACAAAATAGTGCTCTGCAAGTCTTTAAAATGCCCAAAAAAGTAATTCATGTCTTCTGTGTTGTAGATTTGTAGTATCTTCAGCCTGTCAAAAAGTGTGCAATAAAATAAGAAAGGCAAGCTCTCCAGTTATACCTCATTCCAGCCCCCCTGCTCTGACTCCGTACATTGTTCTTGATTTTAGGTCTGCTCTTCTGTAGCCATCTGTTCACTTCCGAAAATAGCACTGCTTGTGTCTCAATTTAGAACTTTTCTCATTATCCATAATACATTTTAACTTCCCTTTGAATGATACTCATTTTGATACTGAGCTTTTTAATGCATTGCTGAATATGTGTATAGTAAGTAGTTGAACAGCAACTTGGTTTATAATTGCACCAACATTTTGAGTTGTCAAACATTAGAGGTAATTCTTGGTTTTCAGTGTTTTCTGGTTTTGTAATTGTTTTGCATTGTTATTGAGTAATATCTGAGTATTACTTCTTTTGGAATTAGTCAAATACTCAATTATAAATACACTAGCAAGCTGAAAATGGTAGCCCACAGTCACACGGTAATTGTGATCTGATTAAAGCGATTCAGGGTGATGTGCGTGTTGCACAATTGTCTGCTGCTGGACTGGTGATGACTAGAATTGATAAGAGCCCTATCTTGGTTTCTCTGATATTTATGACATAACAGAAAAAGTATATAAAGTTTTGCAAAGTAATGAGCCTTTTTTTTTAATGGTTATGTATGAATATTTGTATCTACAAAGAGGAGGAACAAAATAGCCATTTTGTTTCTTTCCTCTCTCCAAGCATTGATTTCCCATGCTTTCTATCATACTATCTTTCATGTCTCATTTTCTGTAATGATTTACAAGCTTTGACAGCTCTAATTTTGTAAAATTCACTTGAAGTTACTCATCAAGTTGGAAAAACTGTGTTAGGAAGGAAACACGAGAAGGGGAAAGGGGAATTTGGCAGAGAAATGGGTGGACAGCATTTAAGTAATTTTTATAGGCAAAACAAGGCATTCTTACTGAAGAACTTTAAGAAAATATTTAGTCTGTATGCTTGGCTGTCAGATTTTTTCTGTCATAGGAATGCTGAAAGCCTTATACATTGGGTCTCCCATTCACTCAACAGCCCATTTAGGGAGGAAATTAATAATGTTGCAGGTTTCAGAAAACACTTTAAAAAAAAAAGGAAAAAAATATTTGGTAGAGAAGTGTTTTCTTCTTTCCCAGTTAAATTACCCTGATGTCCATTCCTATTTTTATAATCTTCAAATGGCTGATTTAAAATGTAACAGCTCAAAGATTTCAGTAAGGACAAAAGTAATTATATAATGATAGAAAATGACAGCAAACTTTTCAATGGCGCATACGATTTGTATCTATTTTTGTTAGCCATTTGTGAGAAAACCATGAGGTTTACTGATGGTGCAGTAAAAAATGATGGTAATCCTATGATTCTAGTCATCCTTGCCCTCATTGTTGATCAAGCAAGAAGAACTCAGAGCAAATAAGGAAAACCAGTATACATTTATGAGCTGGAGTTTCAGAATACCCACAAGAACATTATTCTTGATAGGGCTGTACTGGTGGCAAGAAATGAGCCCAGGCAATGGATCATGACCTGTTTAGCCTTCCTGACTGCGCCAGCCGCGCAAATTCCCGGCCTGCGGCTGGATCCCAGCCTGCGGTGCCCAGTGCTGCGCTGTGCCAGCAGGCAGAGGCACCAGAGGCAGGGTGTCAGCAGGAGGGCTCTGGCAGTGCCTGGCAGCAGTGCCTGGGAATGCTGTTCCCGTGGGCTCTGCTGGCAGGAGCCTCTCAGGATTGCTGTGCCGCTCTCCTGTGCGGGGCTGCTGCCTTGGCTGGGGGCGCAGGGCAGAAACCAGCGAGGGAGAACCCTTGGCAGGGTGCTCCGCGTTGCCGTGTTACCAATGTGGCAGCTGCTGGCTTTCTTTTGAGCTGCAAGGAATTTACGTGGAGCGTTCATATGGGGTGTCATTCTCCTACAAATGCCAGCATGGCTTGGTATGGTCCTGACAGCTGATTGATTGATTTGATTCATTGCCCGGATAAGCAAACATATGAGACATGACAGGCTGTATAGGCTTTAAAGACTTCTCCCATTTTGTTGCTTGCTGTAGGCTTAGAATTAAATATAGTTAAAGATTTGGAATCAGCAAAGAGAGGAAATTAAAAGTTAAGAAAAAGGAGTAAAATATCAGTGTGACAAGATGATTTCCAGAATATATAAATTTTTCCCTGTTCAGGTGAAGAAAAGGCAATGTATTTATTCACATCTAATGAACACAGACAGCAGTAAAATGACAATATTGTGTGTTTAGGAATAAGATGTTGAGGAATAGAAGTGAGTCCCTGAAAGACAAACTAAAGTAAATCAGCAGCAAGATAATGTCAAAAGTTGTGTTTAGGTAGCAAAGACAAATAGGAGAATTAATGTAGGCTACCTAATGCATCAGTACTTCTAATTTCATTGTAACTAATAAGGAATGAAATTTTGACCATGGTTAAAATATGGTAGCTCAAAAAAGAGTCTACTACAAAAAGAATGACATGAACAACCATACTTAAACATTTGGAGGACCATTCACAGGGGGAAAAGCTGGGCTACAGTTCTCTGGGCTCGTGTCAGGTGGGGGTTGCATAGGGCTGGAAAGCACTTCTATTACTGCCTTCACAAGCTATTAAAGTAAGCAAATTGTAAACAAAAAAATAATAAAATGCAATCCATGATTAGCTGCATAGAGTTGTTGTTTAAAATATCTGATTGTAAAAGTATAGCAAGATTCCAGAAAGACAATGAACAGCAAACTTCCCCGTGTAATCAGGGCTGCCATCAAGACTTGATAGTCCTGAATGTTGCAACTCTGTGACTGAGCATCAACAAAGATACACAAATGTAAAGCTTACTCCTGGTATAATTTCTTAGCTTATTTTTAGTGTCTCTATTTTTAGTTTCTGTATTTCAGGTTTGGTGGAGTATATGTTTCAAGTGGTGTACGAAGCATGACTTGTAGTACTCTGGAATAATTTGAGATTGTAATTTTAATAATTAGTTGAATGAGTGAATGATGAAAACACTTAGCATTTAAACTGATTTCCAGGTTTTTCACAGCTCACTGAGATAATTGGCTTAGTTCCAACTATTTGCAGCTTTTTCAGGATCCTCCTAGCTGGAAGAAATGACAAGAAGCTTTGGTTCCCATTTTCAAAGTTATTAATAAGCATTAGGAACAGACATGTGGAAACAAATGAACCCTGAGATGAAGGATTGATGATGTAATTTCTCTGAGCCAGTTGCATGAAAAGTGGTCAGCTCCAGAGCTGTTGAAGTAGGCACAGTTTATAAGCATGATGTTAAAATAAACAAAACATCTGAAAGAAGTTTAACTAAAGAGAAGCGAAGATTTTAGAGTCTGGGGGTAAGGGATAAATCTCTGTTTCTTTTAGAGTTGTTCCATGAGCTACAGGCTTTCTGGTGAGATATCCTCTCCTCCCTTGACACCTGAGTGGAACTTGTCCCACTGAGATCTTCACCACTGCTACAGCTAGAGACAGCAGTGAACGAAACGTCAACAATACTGAAAATCTTGGTTTTTAGAATCTGCACTTTCCTGTGTGGGATTTATTATCAGCACTTTTTTGTGGATGGCAGCTCAATGTTCTGGAAAGACCTATGGTATGTTTCCAGATCATTTTGTAGAAACAGTTTCCCACTGCTTCTGATAATTGCAGAGCCCTGGGAAGCCAGCAAAAATCTGAAACAGCATGAGTGGTTAGGCTTTGTGTGAATGTGACTGTGTTTCTTCCAGGAACTAGAAGGCTCTTTAGATGCCTTGATGCCACTGTGAATCTAGGCTAATAGACCCTGTCATGGCTGAGGTGGCACTGTGTGAGGTTAGCTTGGGTGTGTGTGTCTGGGCATTTCCTGGCCGAAGCCCACACAGTGGTGTTGGAGTGTCTGGGGTCAGTCAGTGCTGATCAGGATTTCACCTGCGTGCCCCAGTGCTCGTCTGCTGTATCCAAGCTGGTGCTGCTAATGGGGTGTCTCTGCCTTAAGGTCTAGATTTAGCCAGGCTCCTCCATTCAAACAGAGCTCTTTTGCCAGTCAAATGCTGCATCTGGGCAAGTGAGACCTACCAGAAACAGTGCTGGGCTGAACCCAGGTAAGCGAGCGAGCTCTGTTGGCTGCTATGTTGTGCATGCTCAGTGGTAACTGTCTGCTGGGCTGTTTTCCTCCACTACTCCACTATCTGAGGTGTTATTTGGCTTCTGATAATGTTAAGTTGATTGTAAAAAGAAAACAATATGGAGGTAGATGCTTTTTGAACAAGCAGTAGGATTTATTGTAATGCCCTTTGTTTTTCTTGGCCACTTCTGCTATTGGGTGTTTGTTGCTTTTCTTTTCTATGTAGAGTTGAAAATCGCTCCTTAAAGTATTTCTATTTTGAAACTGTCTGTTTTGTACTGCCACTAGTTTTAAGGAGGCTTAAGAGTACTAGTACAAAAAAGATATCTTAAGAAGTGCTTATGTTTTGGACAAAGAGAAACTGTCCTATTTTTAAGGATTATTGCAACCACTTTTTATAATACTGTTTCTTTCCACTTTCATGAAGAATTTTCCCGTAAGCTGTCAAGAATTCACATTTAATGAATTGAAAATGCTAAACATATGGATATAATTTACTTCATAATGAGATTTAGGGAAAAATAGAGTAAAACAATTACATTGTCATCTAAACAATATTTAATTATACAAAGTATATTAGTAGTTTTATAAAATTATTTCTACTCATATTCTCATGTTACATTATTAAATTATGCTGATTTACTTAAATATTTAATCTTCTTGTTGTGAAAGTTAATAATTCAAAGGTCCCTTTGCATGAATGGACATCCTTATATCCAATAAGTAAATACCTACAACTGAATTTTAATGTCAACGTATTTTCATCATCTCTGCTAACAGTACAAAATTATGCCTTTTATACCTCAGTATGGTGTTTGTAGGGCCTCAATTCAGAGCTTTGCACATAGAGTTGTGCTAAATAAATGGTATTGTGTAATTGATTAAAGGAGGCTCTTCTGTCTCAGGTGATTCCTTCAGCAAGCAAACTGAAGGGGACAGGCACACCAGACTAGGCCCAGGTGCTAATTTTGTCTAAAAAATAAAAGAGGTAATGTATTTTTCTTCAAGTCCTTGCATGTAGTGGAGTTGTCTACAATACATGTTGTGGTTTATGTGCTAACTGGCATTATTTTGCTATGATTACATCTTCAGGCTTTGAAGTCTTAGACCTGTATATGATGTAACACCATTCAGTCTGGAGTTGCCCTCGATTGTCACTGGGATTTCTGCAGTTTTATTAGCTCACTAGTACATTTAGTGTTCTGCTTTCTCCGAATTTCTGTGACTCTTGGCTTGCGTCACTCCCCTGGTCCAGTACTGTTGATGACCTTTAGTTGCTTTTACTTGAACTCGCAAGATGAACCCAAAACCCTCAGTAAGACAGCAGCTTTGTGATCTGATCCTGGATTTCCTCCAGCTCCATACCTTGTCCATGTGTTTCCAATGTGCCTTCTTGTAATCCTCCTTGGAAATCCTGTAGTGCATAGTGGTACCTGTGGATTCAGGGAAGGCATCTGCTCAAGGTGTAGATACAATGATTAGGGGAATCATGGATTCACAGAGTGGTTTGATTTGTAAGGGACCTCAAAGATCATCTCATTCCAACTTCCCTGCCATGGATACCCTCCACCAGACCAGGCTGCCCCATCCAACCTGGCCTTGAACACTTCCAGGGAAGGAGCATCCACAACTTCCCTGGACAACTTGTTCTAGTATCTCACCGCTCTCACAGTAAAGATTGTCTTTCTATTATCCAATCTAAAACCCACTCTCAGTTTAAAGCCATCACTCCTTGGCCTATCACTAAATGCCCTCATGAAAATTCCCTGTCGCACTCTCTTGTAGCCCTCTTTAGGTACTAGAAGGTGCTGTAAGGTTTCTCTCTCAGAAACTTCTGTTGCCTGGGCTGAACACGCCGGCTGTCTTAGTCTGTCTGCACAGGACAGGTGCTCCAGCCCTTTAATCAACTTGGTGGTCTTCCCTGGATTCATTCCAACTGAATGTGCTGGGGACCTGTGCTGTGGACCCCAGAGCTGGATGCAGCACTCCACCCAGAGTGGAGCAGTGGGGCAAATTTCCCTCCCTTTCCCTGCTGGCCACAATTCCTTGGATGCAGCCCAAGATACAATTGGCTTCCTGGGCTGGGAGTGCTCACTGCCAGTGTGGCATGACATGGACATCACACAATGGGTGTCTTAAGAAGCACAAAGCAGCTTCTGTTTCTTCCTGCCCTTTTTTACTACGTGTTTCTGAGGTGGTTTTTTTGGACAGTGTTTGATAGGCTATGTTGAACAGTGCAGAGAATACCTCAGTTTCTTTAAGGAGGAAGAGTTACCTGATTTCTGGTGTCTGGGGCTGTATGAGATGTGAGCAGAAGATAGGATGCCGAGGCCCTGGGCTCTGTGGGTTGGTCCTGGAGGATTATCTATCTGTCTGTCTGTCTATCTACCTACCAGCAGGTCTGTATGCATTTAGCTGTGCAGCAATGCAGCAGTGCAAAGGGGTGTTGTTCCAAGCCACAATGTGAAGTTTCATAAATCCTTTAAATCCTGTCATTACTGAATGATCAGAGGTCACAGGTCCCTAATACTGGAGTGGTTCACTTAAATGCAGTGTTTATAGATAGAATATATCATTAGGAAAATGTAGTATAGTTTTTCATGTTATTCTGGTGGTTCTTAATCAAGCTGGCAGATAATTTGTGAAATGTTTTAACATCTTGCATCGGCATACTTGGTCATACTTAAAAGTGCATCTAGCTGAGGTTGACAGTGTACTTTATCAGTGTACTCTGCAACCACGGACCCATTTAAAATGGGCCTATATAAGGTGCTGTAAATTGTTTCCAGTGTTGTTAACTAAGAAACTAAACATATTCTTTTCCTGAACTAAATAACGTACAAGAAAACGAAGTTTAGAGATAAGAATTTTATATTTTTCAAGGTATTGAAAAAGCAGACATCCTCTAAAGAAGTCAGAAAAGCTGAAAAACATTATCTCCTTGTAAAGACTGCCCTTTAGAGGAATGATTCTCCACGTCTGCTCTGGGTACAGCTGTTCTAACCTGTGGTAGAACTAAAAATTTCACAGAAGTCTGAGATATTGCTATTCAAAGGTACTTAGCTTTTAGTTGTTATTGTTGGTTTAATTCTTCTCTTCCCGTCTCTTGGATGTGCTTGCGTTCTATACTTTTCCTTCCCATCCTGGTATTTTTTATGGTTTTATAGTAACTTCTTCTGGAAACTTCTTATTGGAAAAAGATGTTGGGGAAAAAAAATCCACATGAAACATTAACTAACTTATCTTCAACAAGATCCCAAAGAAAAGAATTCATCAAGTCCTTGGTATTCATAGCTTCAAGGAACCTAATTTTTTTATTGGGTACAAACAATTAGAAGTATTGCTAATGCTGCATCTCCAAAGAGTTGAATGTCTTCAATGATTTGATATTTTTCTTCTGAAGTTCACCTGATCACTGCAGTGATTACGCTGACAGTGTTATGGAGTTGAAACTCAAGCTTGTTAAATATTAGATTAAAACCCAGTGCAGAATTTGTAGCCTGAGGCTGCACAAATATTGTAAAATTTAAATGATAAATCATTTGAGAGGCATAACCGTCTAGACTAATGGATACACAGAAAAAAATGCCTCATTTAATTGCTGTTAGAAAATGGGAGAATCCCTGGGGAGGTTTAGAAGTTCATAGCCTTCAGAGAAACTCTAACATAGATTTCACAACATTAGCTTCTGTGGTGCAGAATGCTTCAGGTCTTCAAGAACAATTTCTGTGTCATTTAATTTATCCTTAAATCTGTTGAGAACAAGTCTCTGTGTTTTCCTTGCCCTCACTATTATTATGGAAGGATTTGTAGTGAGGGTTCACCTCTTTAATTCTTTGAAAATTATGCTCTGTTTCTTATGATTTCCTCACAGTTAAATTTCTTCTGCAATAGTATTCTTTTCTCCCTCTGATATTTGTTTTGCTGTTGTATTTACATAAACTCACCAGCAGCTACCATCTAATGAGTTTTTTTGCTAAGCTAATCAAGTTGTTTTCACTTCCCCTGCTATCTTACTTTTCTTTATCATTACAACAGCCTGACTTTACATCTGGTTTACAAGTGACATTATTGCTTCTGCTTTCTAGAAAAAGAAAAATCATAGGATCACATGTCTAACTTGTATTTCTGGTTTATGATCATCCTGTTTTTCAGTAGGTCACCTGAACCTTTCCCTTCTGTTGTTCCAGTACCTTAGCTCCTTTTTTATGATAGTACTTCTTTGTCAATCTGTGAGGATACCATTCTGGATTTATGTGGTGATAGCAAATGGCATTTAGATCACAAGTTCTTAGGAAATCAGCCTGCCTTATTTCTGCTACTCACAGACAACATATTTTCTTGGCAATTTTAAGCAGTTGCAGTTTGCATGGAGACTCGTAGTTCTTTTTATTCTGCGAATACGTCAGAGATTTGTGTGCAGATATACAAATGGTATAAATGCTGCTCTTAAAATTAATTTGCTGTCTTCTTTGATAGATCTGGAGAAGGTGCTACAAAATTTCTGTAATGTGCCATCTGTCTTATGTATGTTTTCTGGTTGACATGCACTAACTTGAAAAATGTGACAGTAGCTGAGAAAAAAGGCAGCATTATTTATCTGTGGTGTTACTGTCCATGGGACCCATAAAATAGTTCAAAATAATTTTAATATTAAGAGAATCAATATTCTGGTGCTTTCTCTTTCCTTTGCTTTCCATAAAGTATGTCTTATAGGGCATATATAGCACATGTATAGGACAAGAATTCTGTGTTTGCAGGAGAAAACAGGTTTCAAGGGGAGATGTTTTGAGGTCTGAGAAAAGATTGTTACCTTGCTATGTCCTAAACCCTAAGACCCTAAGCTTCCCTACAAGGGTTTGTTTTTTCTTGAAGTCAACAATGTTTATAATAGGTAAAGAAGGTGCTTGCTGCCTTGTGTATAATGTTGGGCCCATAAAAGCAAAATGCTTTAATCCTGAACCATTTGCATGGAGTACATGGAACAGCACCACCTGAATCTGGAACAAGACTTGTGAGTAACTCTTGAAGCAAGCTAATCCAGACTGAAGTACCACACTGTGCTAGACCAGTACTTTTAAGAACATCCCAAATGTACTAAATATATTTTTATATTTATTAACTGGTGAATGAATTTGTTATAAACCTAAATATGTAAATGAGCCTGTAAAAAGAGGAGTAAGGTAAAGTCTTGTCAAAAATACTGTTGGTAGATGAAGAGGTCTTAAGAAAAAGAAGTAAACTTCAGAGATATTATCGCTAAAGGACAAAAATGTAAAAAACTGATACCTTATATTTCAGTCCACACTGTTTGAGGTTGTCATAGTCCATGCATTTTCAAACTAATAGTGCATTGTTGACTGTCTTCAGGATAGTCAAGATTTTGTACTCAAGATGATTTTTATTTAGAGGCAGTCACAACTGATCTAAAAGTAGTTCTGAATTCTGGGAACCTAGAGGAAAATCTGGCAGGTAGTAGTAGTTTTCTGGAATCACATATTTAGGTATGGGGGAGGTTGTGGCAGCAGCTCTGGCCACAGAGAGCAATGCACAACTGCCCCAGCATTGTCCTGGGGAAGGCTATGAGAAGATCAGAAAAAAAAGAGATAAACAATTCTTATCTTCACTTGCTGCATCTCTTGTTGTGCACATATGGAATGTGTTATGGAGAATTGTTTACTAAAGGGTGGTTTCTTAATTGGCCAGTGGTGATGGTGTTTGGATTGAAGGACCAATTGGGTCCACCTGTGTTGTGACTGTCTGTAAGGGTGATGGGTTTCTTAGTAAGTATGGTACATTAAAGTGAGAGATCAGCCTTCTGAGAATCATGGAGTCAATGCTAGCTATTACCTGGCTGGGGCCCTGCAACAGGAGGTAATTGTTAATTTTCTTTACTAAACTATAGAAATTCATTTTTTGAGAGTGGTTATTGCATTTTTTCTAAATCATATAAATATGAAAATCACTGTTATCAGCTGTAGCTTTGGAAGTGATTTGATCTAAGAGGGCTCTTCTTTACTGGGAGTACTTTCTGTAGGGTAGGAGATTAAATGATGTTTTTAAGGAGCTAAATGCTTTTCAAATTGTAGGACATTAAAAAAATAAAATTAAACCAAGGATACATTTTGCAACAGATTTTGACCTGCCCTACTTGAAGAAAATATTAGTTTGGTCTTCAGTATGGTCTCGTTTAAAACCCTGCTAAAGAAAGCAAAGGAAAAAAAATCACATAGACAAATTTAGAAGTTCACAAATGCCAAGTGGGAAGGCTTCACAACTGTTGTAAATTGGATGTTTGCACATTAGAGTGTGAATGCTGATTTTAACCTTTCCATCGGGAATTTTGTATGCTGTGTAACTGACAGGTGAGAGCTGTATTCCCTTATTAGCTTCCCACCTCTGTTACTTCCTTGGCACAAGACTAGACAGGGGTGAGCAACAGAACATCAGTAATAGAAACTGAGAGCTGGAAGTAGGATGAATGTTGGGAAAATTGGAGCTATTGCTAAATCCTGTTTGCTTTGATACATGTAACAGCTCACTTGGAAGTCAAACTGTGCAATGCATATTCAGGGATTTTGCCTTGCTGTGAGGTTTTTGAGACTATGTGTTTTGTTCAGTTGATGCCTGTGATATTTGTGCCAATATTTGGTGTATTAGGAACATTTCTGGCACCTCACAGACTGTCATTGTGTGTGCAATACCCCACGGAGCAAATGTGCTTTAGGGTGCTCTTTTTGTAGTCGTTTGCCACATCTCTGAGGAAGTACCTGTGGGGGGTGCACTGCAGACCAGAGGCTCAGCCACTTGATGTGTGTGTAGAGAGGACCAGCTAACAGTTCTCTATCTCTCCAGAAACCATCCACTCAACAATGCTTAAAATACTAGCTTTTATAAAGTTTTGGAGGGTTAAAACATAAAAATTTAATTTTGGAGCAAGGCAATAAAACCCTGTATGGGGATTGCGTTCATATAGATGTCCTGTGCAAAAGTGTCCCTTGGTTGTGCTTCAAAGAGAAGTCAGGCATGGCCTTACTGTGTCTGTAGTACAATTTGTGGCTGTGATGCAAAGTTTTCATCTATGTTTCCCTCAAACCACCATTGATCACCCTGATATTTCTGCCATACCATCACAATTTCACTCTCCTGTTTGAAATAAATAGCTCTCATTTCAGTTAGGGTATATGTTATTTTTTTAATATGTGCGGTGTTGATTTAAAGTTTTCTAAGCTGTGAGAAATAGACTACCTGCTCTGCTTGATTGCTTCCACCCTGCATTTATTGCTGAACATTTGTTTTATTTATTTATGGTAAGAGCTTGCAAGGATGTGAAGGGGCAAGGCTGTGCTTGTATGCAGACCAAGTGCTTATTCTAGCCTATTCCAATGAATTATTTCCACTCACTGGAAACTCTCCTGTTGCTATCTATACTAGTCATTTTATTAGTAGTTATAGTCAAATGTTAGTATTAACTAAACTCTTGGAGTTCTTGATTGTTAAAACCAGATTTGGAATGTTTTACATTTATCTGTAGCCTTGGTGTTTTCTAAATCCAGCTAGAACAGTACCCTCAGAAGAGACTTGCTTACCAGTTTGCAGCTACACATTGCTCTAACTCTCCTACAATCAAAGAAGGAAAGAGAGACAAGATTTATACACTTTTCAAAGTTTGTAGATATTTGATTGTGAATTAGCCTTACTAGCAAATGGCTTCATTGCCAAGGTCTAAGTAAAGGGAAGGTTTGCATTTTTAAAATTCATTAATAAAAAGAGTGGTATAATATTGGCTTTATGTTGAGACAAGTAAAACAAAGGCTGTCTCTGACAAATCTAGGGATTCATTTTAAACATTTTTCTTTGAAACACATTTTGTGTTTTAAACATCATGACTTACAGATAAATAATGGCCAGTTTTACTGATAAGATAATTTTGTGTTGTCATTTTTCATTTCCCCTTTAAAAAATTTGAGATAAAGACACTAGTTTCCTCAATTATCACTGTGATTGCTTGCCATGAGGAGATTGGAGGAGACACCAGAGAAATGCAGCATGTTTAGATTAAATATTTAATGCTTTAAAAAAGTTTGATTTGTCAGTAGTGAAAAAACAGTGTTGAGCATAATTTTTATTCATGATGTATTGTGTTAGCCTGGGAGATATGTTGATACATTGGTAGTGTAGGATTTAGGACAAGACTGTAGGTAAAATGTTCTGTTTGCTGTTTTGTTGCCAAACTTGACAAGAAGCAAATATAAACTATCAAATATCAACATAGGTGGGAATTTTTTCTCTCATGAAATCCTAGATATAGTGGTTCGTGGATCTGCTGGTCTTGGAATTACTCCTGAAGAGTTGAGATTTCTCAAGGGTCCTGGGTTCAGTGTAGTAGGTGGGGATGGAAATGAGAAATTGCCGAGGGCTCAAGCTGCTCACTCAGAGCTTGCCTGGCAATGGAGGAAGTGCTTGTGAGCCCAGCACAGGTAACGTGCAGTGCGTTAGGCAGGCAATTGTGAACTCGTCATGGGAGGAACAAGCTGAGAGTCTGGGCTTAGTTAGCACACCTAGCTGTTGTTTAAAATGAAGATCTGAGACAAGTACCTCAAAGACAAGAGAGCCCTAGTTCACCCCTAGTGAAAGACTGAGGGCTTTCAGGGATTGTGTGCAGCAGGCAATTGCTAGGTGCAGTTTTCAGAGACAGTGGGGGCGAGAGGCTTAGGATAGCCTGTGGTTATTACCCTGTTGAGGTGAGTGTTTTCAACACCTGACAAATACCTCTCTCACAGTCATAAGCTGTCAGGCTTTGTCTGAGGGCCGGGACTACTACCTGTTCCATCAGCTACCCCAGCCTCATCTTCTGGGATGCTTTCTTCCAATACTTGGCCTTTCCAGCAGACTTACCAGGTTTCACGCTTGTGAGATGCATTGCCAACAAGAGATACTAATAGAAACATTTTGCAGTTTTGTAGTATGTTAGGTAGGTCTGTCACTGTGTGTGTTGTAATCTGTGAAAACAATGTATTTTGGGAATGATTTGCATTTTCTTGATGCTGGTGATGCGCATGAATACTTAGAGATGTAAATTAAAGAGAGTAATTTGCATTTAGAGAGAAAAAAGTAGGAACACTTGCTTTTGCAATGTTTTGCTGGAATTTAAGCACATCCCTGTTCACCAAATGTGAAGCTGTATCCTGTGCTGTAACATGTACAATAATGCATTTCTTCATAAACTTTACCTCACAGATTACCTTGCCCTTTAAGGGAAATTGATCCTTACACTGATATGGAAAAATCACAACCTCTGAGTCCTTCAGAAAGTTTGCTGTAGTCAGAAATAAGTAATTCTTTTCAACTGATACTGTGTTGTTCTAAAAGTATTTGTGCTGCTACTCTTTTTCCACCTTTTAAATTGACTGCGATGTTATTTAAGAGAAATGAGGTGGCTTTTAGGATTGGAGTACTTGTGCTGAGAGACTTAGCCAAGAGAACAAATTTGGAGTTTGAGGTTTAAGTCTCTTCTGGTTTTTTCTTTTAATTAGTGAAGGAAATGAAAGCACACTAGTACTGTTTAAAACTTCTGTGACATTTACTGTAATTTCAGTTATTACAGTAACTAGATGCTGTACATGAACTTTATAAGCTATTTAGAAGTTCCTTGGATAAATTTTCCTCTTAATTACTTGTTTTGGTTGTTGCTCATATTAAACATTTTTGCGAACCCATGAATAACTATGAACTTAAATACATAGCAGCTCTCACTGTTTCTGATTAAGTATAATGATCAGTGCATGATTAAAGACTCTCCTGTTAAATGTATGGAAAAGTGTGTACCTGTGCATCCATGTGTTTGAGATTTCCTTTGCCTTCAGGTGGACAAGTAGTGAGTTCACCACCTGGAATTTGTGCAGCTTATTTCTGCATAAGCTGTGATACAGCATTTTTCACTTTCCATTGAGTTTACTTATCTTTGAATTAGGTGGAACCTCAGTGAAAATCAGACTTTATATATGAATGTTCAAACTCCTGCCAATGCCAAAAAGCATTTTTAGTTAATCAAAAGAACTGTGCTCCATTCTTAAATTTCCACCTCTTTTTTTCCTATTTTATTTTGTTTGTTTTATTTTGTTTTGCTTAAATTTTATTTCTGTTTTTTTTTAGTGAGTGACAGTTGCTTCAGGAACCTTGCCGAGGATCGTAGTGGGATAAACCTTAAAGATCTGGTCCAAGACCCTTCTTTGTGAGTATCTGGCTCTTATTGCTAAGCAAAGAAAAGCTTCTTCCTGATATCCTTGTGAGTAGTTTTGTAATTATACAAAGAAGTAGTTTGACAAAGTACACATAATGTTTTAGTGGTTTATGCTTGCCAATTTGTGAGTCTTTAATACAAGCACCTTGTTTCTAATATAATTCTGAAGTAACATCCAGAGAGCACATAGAGTAAAGGGTTTAAGTGTCATCAGAGGTAACAGATTGTGCATGCTGGTATTTCTATAGAGGACTTGTATGCACATTGTTGCCTCTTCTTTTTTAGAGAGGAATTGGATATAAATTGGAATATTACTGGGTAATGATGTTATTGTTACTTACCTTAACATCTAGAATCTGTTTTCTTTGTATCTGATTTCATACAGCTGATGTGTATTTCTTCCTCTACTACCTGTTTCAATTTAAGTATATGTGCACATGATCTAAATTTTGCTTCATCACAGGACTGCTGGTCTTTATTTCAGTATTGTATCTTTCTCTAAAATAAAATTCAATCTCATGAGCTCTGGGCCAGACTTGAAATTGTATCAGACCTTCTTTGTCATTCAGTTTTTTTGTTTGTTTTTTAGGTTTGTGGGTTTTTTTTCTCACCCATTAACCTTAGTACTAGCTGAAAATGTTCTTGCTAGTGTGAGTGTACCACTTGTTATGAGGGAAGGGAAAAAGAGAAAAAATTCACATTTTTAACATGAATGACTGTGCAGTCCACAGTGAGATCTAATGTGATGGTCCTTGCTGCTGAAAGATCAGATTTTTCAGTATTGATTGAGAACTAGTGAAAAATAAGGTGCATTTGGCATCTTATTTCATTTACAGGGAGGTAGATGCAGAATTAATTTTATGTTCCTGTAGGTAAATGACATATATGCACATGAACATGCCTTCTTGGGCAATTTTGACATTGTGTATGTAACTGATGATTTATACATCTGAAATGATAGAGGAACGAGGAGCAAGTATAATTGTTGCTGGATATGTACAGAGTGAATGCAATAGATAAGTTTTTAATAGTTACTGTTTAAGTGTTGAAGTCAAGGCTATTTTAAAGGTCTTAATTTTTAGAATTTTTCTGTTGAGTGGTGGTTTTTTGAGTATTTTTGATTGGTTGGTTGTCTTTGTTGGTTCTTTTTTGTTTGCTTTAGAATTGTATGTGGATTTTGGAGCTGCAGGTAGGCTTACATGCTTTGGGCTTGCACTTCTTGAGTTTACTCTCAGAAGGTTGAATTGCCTTTGTTGTAGAATTATTACTTTCTGTATATTTTTAACAGAAGTGATGGAGTCTTTTCATTTTCTTCCTTGACCGTAACTGAGATGAAGAATATTGTAATAAATTATTGTAGTGTTCAAAAGAAATTAAATGGATTTCTGTTTCTTATAGCATAAAAAGCACAAGTGACTGCAACATAGCCATTTTTGTCACTTTGAAAGACTGAGTAAAGTCTCAATACATGTTAGGTTCCAAGGGCTGCTTATGATACTTTGCTCTATGACAGATTACAGTGCAAGAAAAATGTCCTCTTCCTGACCAGTGATAGAAATGTATAGACTTGGGTTTATCTTTCCAAATTGAAATTCTTGCTGTATTATGACTGAACACCTATGAAGAGTTCTTGCAAAACGTGTAATAGTGTGTGTGAATCTCCAAAATGAAGAAACCATCTAAGGCAATATTGTCCAACCCAGCTTCTGTAGGTGACTCTTAAGATCCCATGGGATCCTTTGTTATGCAAAGGACAGCATTGGGGTGAAGCGGGGGAGTGCCAGACAAAGAGAAGTTTTAATTTTTTTTGCAATAAAGAATAACGTTTAATTAAAATTTTATACCTATTTGGCTATGATTGATGCCTGTAACAATACCTGGAATTGTAAAATAGCATTTGATTAATCCTCTTACCTGTTTAATATTTACACTTTAGGACTTCTTTAGTGCTTGTTTGTGCTGACTGGAGATGCACTGCGTCTTTTTCTTTATAATCTCAGATGCAAACATTAGATTTACATAAATTCTCATGCTTTCTCTGCAAATGGCTCTGTCCCTCTTAGTTTGCCACTCTTGGCTCTGCAACAGACTACTTCTGTTTTGTTGTTGCAGAAGGCCTTTTTTTGGACAGCTGAAAGTGTGTCTCTACATTGAAATGAAACTATAAAATAGCATTGTTGGTTTTTTCATTAGTATTTGCTTTATATCAAGTATGTCTAATTGTCAGAGTAGCCTTTTTTCCCCAGGTGATTTCCCAGCTGGAGCAGGACTGTAAACTTCATCTGCTTTCAGTTCTCTCAGAAATGCTAATAAAAGCTCTGCTGCTCAAATCAGTAGTTTGATCACCTATACTTGTATGTGAATAACTCACAATTTAATGTGTGTCAATAAAAATGAAAATTCTGCTAAAGGGAAAAAACCCCAAAACACCAAGCATATCAAATTAACCTGAAGTGAGGAGTTACAGACTATGGGAGAAGGCTAGAGATATTTTTCCATTCATTGTCCTAAACAGCAGAGCTGCAGAGAGCAGGTGCAATTGGAGGGACTAGGCTGCATGTTCTTAGATGATGGTTCAGACTTTAATCAGCTGAAGTAAAATGCAGTGAAACAGCTTGATGCTAGCAGAGTCCTGCTTTTAAGGGGATATCTTTGAGGCTCTCTAGCAAGGCAAAAGGCTGGTGCTCAAGGAAAGCTGAACATATTGATGAGTTCATTTGACCCCTTGCTCATGAGCAGACAGAAGTGTGTGCACTCCTCTGTCTTCCTGTCCTTTTCCAGCCTCAATAGCCAATCTGTGCTCAGGAGAGAAATAGAATACATACAATGCAATATGTCTATCACCTGAAACTTCTCACTAGATGTTACTTGAATACACCTGAAGAGTGAACCATCAGATCATTAGAATGTTAGGAATATAGGTCCACCTACTTCAAGCAGAAGTTCTATGTATAGAGATTCCAAAGTTTTAGTTCTTAGCATCATTTTATAACATGTTCCTTTCAGCTCTAGCCTGTATGTCAACACAAAGTTCATAAAATACTTGTCTAAACAGAAAAGGATGCTTGTAATCTTTCTGTGCAATTCAGTAGCTGCAGCTGCAGATAATCACTGATGCATTTGTTTTGGAAACATCTTCAGAGCTTCTTTGAGATGAACAATATCCAAGAGATTCCGAATAACTTCTTTCTAGGCAAAATCGCATCACATCTAAACTGTGTTTCATGTCTCCTTCAGACTGATTATGAGAGTAGATAAATATAAAATGTAAGAACAGGTAACTTTTGACAGGAAATTAGAACTTGTTTTAATGAGTGTGTACTACGGAGAAGACAACATTGTGAGAAGAAAATGTTATTTACCCTCCATGTAATTGCATTAGAAAGACAACCAAAATGGTAATAGACCTATTAGTAAGTTTCCATCTTCACATGGAGGAACCCATCTAGCAATTTTTGAGGAAAACTGGAAGTATTGTGGCTTATACTTTGTGTTTTGCTCATCATTTTAAAACCAGTGACATATTCTGTCTTGCTGAAGATTACAAATTCAATGTTGTGAGGATACCAGTTCACACCCTCTCCCCTTTGTGCAGCCTTTCTAGTTTTTCAATGCGTGTTACTATATATGAATGTCATGCCTGTATCTTTTACTTAACTGCTGTTCCCAATAATGCTGTAGAGAGAGGAAACATTTATTTGGTAATTCCATCCACAGTTACCTTGCTGTGCGGCAGCCTTCTAGTAGGAGCTCATGCTCAGTTGTTTGTCCATTATTTGACTGTATTAGTATGTTTTCCCTGATAGACTTACTGAAATACTTCTCTGCTTCTCTTGCCTCCTGCAGTCATCTCTAAACATTGGGTGATTTTATCAGGTTATCTTTATTAGGATGGCCGGAGAGCATCTGTGGTAGCCCAGACTGTTATACAGAGGAGCAATGCTGAGCATTACAGAAGTGCTGCCTATTTTAAGCATTGAATCTAATGAAAAAAGTTGACATGCTTCCAAAGATCTGAGACCTGCATAAAAGAATTCATGAGGATTAGTCTAATCTAATAAGTAACTTCTTAAAAGTTGATATAGATAAAATTGGCTTCATGCTATCCTTATGGTTTCTCATTGATCTGGGAGATTGAGACAAACCTTTATCTGTTTCGACTGCAAGCAGAGTTTTTGTGTGCCTTAAAAAATTGTATTTGCTCTTCCATCAAGATAATTAAAATATGGTTAAGACCTTAAGTGGCTAGGGTTTCTTCTCCAGCCAGTTTCCCCACTTGGCTTCTCCGTAGTCCAGCCAGCCTCCACCAAATGTATCACAGCGGATGTTCTTGCTGTTCATTTGCCAAATCTTTTGTACCTCCAGTCATATGAACCAGTCCCTAAATATTTTCTCAGTTTCTTGCACTTCAAGAAAAAGAATTCTCAACCTACAAGATTCCTTGGCAGTTTCTAGCAAAAAAGGCTAATATTGCATGTGTCCTTTGGCTGTTTAAGCTTAATGACTCATAAACCCATAGCAACAACTTCATCTGTCTGAAGCAAACCCATAGGAGCAGACTGTGCAAAGCAGAACACAAGAAAATGTGTTTTTTAAGCACTTAGTAACTTTCAACTCTAATGATTTTTACATCTTGGCCCAAAGCAGTCTCCTGTAACCTCTCTAAAGCTCCATGTCAGCTTTATCTACCAATAGCAGTTACATTTAGAACAAACATGTCTTCTCTTATCACACAGCTACCAAATTCTTAGAAGGAAATTTCCTCTTTTTGCTCTTGGAACACCCTGTGGTAGCCTGCAATTAAGAAGTTTATGAGCTAATCAGGTAGCTGCATAAGTTGTTCTAGAACTAGAGGCTGTGCAGCCCCAGAACTGTGTCTGGGCTGATAAGTATTGTTGAGGGGAGAGGGTTGGTTGTTTGCATGGCAGCTGCATCTTGGGTATTCTCTCTCTTTTCAGTTCTAGTACTAGAATCAGAATTAAATATTATACCTCTCTGTGTTGCAGGGATGCACTGCTCCAAGCTTGCTAGCCAGGAACCGCTATCTTAAAAAGTTTAGGGATTTTCTCTGCTTGTAGGATGTGTAAGAACATATCATGTTTGTTGAAATAAGAAACTTCATCATTGGTTATGGAGATTTTCTAGATACTTCATGTTCTGATTTAAGGTTTGTTGTTGTTATTATAACATGTACTTAAACTTTCATTTAGGAAAATAAACAGAAATGTTACAATATTTTTTAAGGATTCAAAAGAAAAGCTATGCCCTTCCTGCTCTGTTCCATTATATTTGCTCTTTGATGTCTGAAAAGAAATACGTAGGACACAGGCTCAGAAATCTTGATCAAGTTTCAGTCTAGCCAGTATCACAGTTGATTAAAAGTTATTTCTATGTTTGTTTTAAACCTTCATTTTAAAATTGCCCACTCTGTTTCTAACTTCAAATTCATGTCAATTTTTTATTTTTCAAAATGCAATTTTTAAATCCTGTTTTCTTAATAACTTCTATTCTCCAGTAGTAAAAGAAAGAGATTTAATATTTCCCATCAGCAGTCAGATGCTTTGCCAATTTCTGGGAATTGGCCAAGCCTCAGCAAGCACAAGAATTGCCTGGGAAGACAAATACTGCAATGTCTAATGTTACTCCTCTTCCTCCTCCTTTCCCTGAGCACTTATTGCTGGGCACAATGTTATGGTATAGAGTATGGTATTTGGTCAGCATTGCTGACTGTGCTCACTCCCAGCTCTTTCCTATCCCCAGCCTTACTGGGGTGGCAGAGAAGGGAAAGAAAAGGTCTTGATGCTTTACAAGCACTGTTCATCCACAGGGAAAACACTGGTGTGTTATCAGTACTGCTTGGGCACAAATCCAGAACACAGCAATTCTGGTGCAGCCACCTGCTGTGAAGAAAGACAACTCCAATCAGATTTAGGTCACATGCGGGTAATATTATAATTGTAATACTTTTTGTAATTAAGAAAATTGTAAATAATTTTTGTAATTTCTTTTTCCTTTTGCGTTTAGAAGGAATATAGACAAACTTCCTGTGTGTTTGGGTATATTCAGGATCAGACCAGAATGGCTTTTACAGAAGAAGTAGGAAAATTGAGTATGTACCAAGTACTGTCACAGTCTCAGAATTAAGTACCAGAAGACTTCTTTCTGTAATCATTTGCACTAATAAATTAATATGAATAGATGGGAGTATAATGTTAAATGGTCATTTGATTGAATAAAACTTTACAGCCTGTCATTTGCTTTGGAATATAATGGCATAGCAGCTCAGCTTCCAGGTCAATATTCTATTTTTTTAAATCACGATCCAAATTATTTTTAAAATCTTAATGTGTAATAATAGGGATTTCCTTGAGGGGTTCTGCTGTACACCTCTCTGGCTTTGCATTTCGTCTTCTTGTCCAACCCAAATCCACCACAGCTTCTAGCTGTGTTCTCAAGTCTTCTCTTGGTGACCCAATCTTGCCTTACTTGATCTTTTAACTTTAGGCTTCTTTAGGCAGGGTCTTTTCATGGAATTTGCTGGTTTTGTCAGCTTTCCACTCTCTGAGGATCTATGACTTGCAAAACTCAGCTTCCTCTAGCCTATTTGCCACCTCAAGACTTCATTCAAATCACACTTGCCTGACTCTTCACCTGACTTCATTCTTTCACACTTTAGTTTTTTCTATTCATAATCTGTTCTTTTCTGGGTATTTAAAGGGGGTTGTCCTCTCATAGTGTCTACACTTTTTTTTGTGTGTGTATCTACAGATAAGAAGTGGTCCAGTGCTGATCTTAGCTTAAACTGCATTTCCTAAGATAATGCTCTGAAAGGATTCTCCTAATACTTTATAGTGCATTAAGTGTGTTTCTGTATACTCAGAAAAGAACATTTAAAATAACAGTACTTACTAAAAAAATCAAGTACCAAACAGAAGACCTATTTATATGACTATAAACCTCATCTGTGCTCAAATCTTGACTACTTTATTGACATCTAGTGGGGGTATGGTATGGATGATAAGATTAAGCAGAGATTTGGAACAGCTTCCACACAAAGAAATTAAATAGACTAGAATTTTTCACTTTAACGAAGAAACAACATATGGTGGAGGTATACAGAATGTATAGCATAAAAAAAGTCAGAGGCAATTATTCACTGTTTTTCACAGATCACAAATTGTGACAGGAAAAAAATCGAGCAGCAGGTTTAAAATTAATAAAATTACATACTTGTACAAGTGTAGCAGAACTGGATGTTTCATAATTGATGTAACATCATATGGAAGCCTGGAGTATAAATGATGGGTACAAATAAAGGAATTAGGCTGATAGGCCTACTGTGGTTGCTAAAGCCAATTAATTGCATGCAGCATCTAGGTCAGGAAAGCTCCTGAACTGAAGGCAGCCAGAGGTGAAAAGTGTGTACCAGGAAACAAATCATGTTCTGTGTCATGTGTTTATTCCCTAAGCATTTGTTTCTCAGCACCAGAAATATCATACTGACTTGTGTGCACATTGAGACTGAGCTGCTATGGCAATTTTTATATACTTCTTTCAGGAGTAGTACCTTCATAAAGTGTGGAGCACCCACAAACTTGAACAATTTTTCCATTGCATGAGCAAACGCTTGTCCTTCAAAGTAGAGCAGGCTTCCCTGACATGGCTAAACTGAAGTTTGGAACTCCCAGAATGGAGGTACAAAACCATCTCTACATGGGTTTTGGTAATTTACTACATGATAGAAAATTGCTCTCTTCTAATCTCTCTAGTAAAAATTACTAAATGATCTTCTGAACTGCTCTGAAAAGCAATTGTGAGCTGACCCGTGGCCTCTCTTTGTATGGGGGGCTACTTTTTGTCTAAGCTATAATGACTTGAAGGAATGCCTTATTTAGAGAAGGTCTCTGAAATTTTTGTGCCTCTTTGCAGTATAGATTAGGAGGATTGCATCATCTGCTACTGAAATATTGTAATAGAATAGAGATGTAGAGGAAGCCATTGCTGCACATCTTAGGAACGGTTCTGCCACTGATATACAGAAAATTGCTATGCACAGATCTGTTCATGCTCTTATGCACCATTATTCACTGCATTTCAATTCTAGATTGCTTTCTTAATTAAAATTGTCCTGCCATAACTTTTGTGGAGGACTCCTGTAAAATCACTTCTTAGCAGTTTACAATAGAAATCTCTACAGATGGTGGCTTAAGAAAGAAAAGTATAGGTATCCTACAGTAAATCTTTTGGGATTTTAATGTATGCTTTTCTCACTTTCTTTCACTACAGCTTGAATTTTACCATGGATTCTTCATTTACTTACTCTTTTTCCCTTTATCCATGCTACCATATAAACATCACAAGAGTATAACCAAGACTTAAGTAATTTTTATGGATGAAGACAGCATTGAGCTCAAAACTGACGTATTAAGGGTTGAAAAATTACCTCAAGTGATTTTTCACAGACTATGTCAAAGAAACACAGTTATACTACAGCAGTAAATGCTTCCCTTTAAAACATATATCCTTACTAATTCTATTCTAAGCTTTTTGGTCTTTCTTAACTATAGTATCTCTCTTCTTACCTCCATTTTTGTCCCCTTCCTCATATTCTAATGAGGAGAAAGTCTTACTCTAATAAAATCCTATTTTGTATTCATTATTTGGTTTCAGATACAAGAATGTATCTGTCTATATCTGTGGTTGGATATCCAGTGCATCCTTTTGGAATTTGTTATTGGTGTCATTTTCAGATAGGTGATTGATTTAGAAATACAGGTTGCTCTGGAGTGAGTGTCATTTGACTGACATTATTGTAACACCTATTTTGAAAATGCACATTCAGGTTCTTTTTTTCCTCAACCGCTCTTCATTCACTATTTTTCTCATTGTCACAAGCATTCTACACAGTTAATGTGCTCTATAGCTTAATATAATGTGTGGAAATGTTCAGTGGCAAGCATTCAAAACCAGAATAGTTCATGGAGGAACTATTAAATGTGGGAATGCATGACTGGAACCCCTTCTCCATTTTAACAGAAGATGTAATTATTATTTACGAGGTGGTGATTTTTAGTCTACTGTGTTCCATTTTTCCAAAAGGTGCACATAAAGATTCCTTTAATGTATTTCCCTTTTTTGCTAATATAAAAACTACTGTTCTTACAGAACCAGGAAAGCCATTCACTATATGGATTGCAAATAATCTCAGAAATACATTACTATGTAATTTTGTTTTGGTTTTCACATGCAGAAAAAGAGAATAGAGGGCAATGTGGCTGAGAGACTTTTAGCACTGTAGTTCTGGGATGGCTGCAGGATTCAGGACTGAGATGCAGTGTGTGGTACCATGAGCAGCTGTTCTGTCCATTTTGTGCCTGGAGCTCGAGCTGCACTGTTGGCATTTTGTTCAGGAAACTCTGCATTGTGCCTACTCTACTGCATTTTCAATGCTGTGAAAATTAGGGAACAAGATTTGAAAGAGTTTTAATTCAACCTATCTTAACAGTTTCTTACAGTTTAGAACCTCATCTTTATCTAAGCACGCATGAATTTCGGGGGAAAATCAGAGGCTTCACGAGTATTATCCAATTGTATTTCAGGTTTCTTTTGTAAAGTCCAAACCATAAAGAAAAATTCCAGAAGGTACTTGAGTTTTGAATAATCTTGAAACATTAAAACTCTTAAGATGAGTTTTCATAGAATAAGCAACAAAACCCAGGAAATGCTCATCCCAAATAGTGTGATGCTTATCCAGTCTTCCCCATACATGGATGGATCATCTTGGTTTTTTGCATATAAGAGCAAAATTTGCTTTCCACCAAGCTACAATAAATACCCTTACCCAAAATCCATCTAAAATGGCTCTCAGAATCTTTACTTTCAAATCTGACATAAGCAGAGTTACAATAAAGTATTTTAAGTTTATAAGAATGATACTGTATTCAGACTATATTCTTTTAATACAGTTTACTTTAAAATGCACTTTTCCAGAATCTTTCAGCATTGAATCCCTTCTAAAAAACAGGAATTTGCCAGAAAAATGCAAAGAAATCCAGTTATTTTAGGTTTTTTACTACTTCTCCCTGGCTTAAGAAGGAACGCTGCCTGCCACGAGCCTTAGGCAAATAGCTTTTCAAGGGCAATTCTGCGTATGAGGGGATGAAGCAGCACACTTCACAGACTGATTCATATTTTTAACGGTGTGCTCTGTATTGCTTTTTTTAAAAGCTAGCAACCTTAAAAATAAATCCTCAAGGAATGAATTTGTGCTCAAAAGCTGAGTAAGAGTTAAAGAAAACGTTTGTGTTCAAATAGGTGGTGTGCTTCTATGTACTTCATTATTTGCTAATGATTCTATAGGCATTAGTAATGGATGAGTTTGTAGAGATTTGGAGATTTCAGAGCAATTTTATATTTTTAATTCTAATATTCTGCATATACACAAAAAATTCAGATTTATGTTGTTAAAGTATTTTGGGAAGTGTCTTTTTAAAAAGTCAAAATTGAGCAAACATCTTCCCTTTTGCTTGTCTCAAACACCTTTGAGAAGTGTGTCTGCTTCAGCCTGCATGGTTGACCAGAACATTGTGAAGATATATGTGTGAAACAAAAATGCCCCCAGATCCAGTAGAAAAAGAGATTATCAGCTCAAGGTTTTATTCAGAAATCCCAGTGATAGCAGTGAGTTCTACAATTTAGGAAGGTGGTTTTTTTTCTTTCTTCCTTCAGGAGTTTCTCTTGTCCTGCCATCTGCACTTTTAAGCCTTTTAACCTTTTTAGCTAATTTATTGTATATGCTAATGTAATTTATATTCTATATACTAAACTAAACGGTTTGATTATGTTCTTTTAGAGTTTATGAATGTTTAAGATGCTCAAGACCTCTAATATAAGATAAAAGTTTCAATGGATTGAAATTTTTTTCCTCAGTCACAGGTTTTATCATATTTGATTTGCTACTATTATTTTCATTGTGTACATGAGGAAATAAACATTATGAACAGTGTGATGACTGCAGCATGTATATACACAAGCTATTTTTAATAGTCAGATAGTATTCTTATATTACTAACAATAACCTTTCAAGGAAGGCTTTGTCATAACTTTTGATTTCAGTCACACACTGTTACCAGTATCCAAGCTTTTAATTATCTTGCCTTCTTGGGTATTTCTGCATATCTTAATGCATTGACTTACTGTGAAGGGATGGCAATAATCTGTTCAAAGTTAGCAGTACTTAGAAATGCCTTCTTCCTATTATTTCTCTAATGCAGCAATAATTTATCTTAAAATTTGTTTCAGTGTCATCTTAGCAATCACTTTCATTACCCAACAAAGAACTAATTTAAGCCTCCATTTTTAACAAGGTCTTAATACCCTTTAACTTGAGACTAATTAGAACTGTTCTTGTCCAAAACCTTATGTTATGTGAAAAAGCATTTCTCAAATGACAGCTTATTAGTAAGAGTTTTTTTTTTTAATCAGAGGGGTCTTCATTCTTCACATCTTTTTTTTCCTGTCAATCTCTCCTATGATTTTCCTCTTTGTTTAAGGCAGTGGTCTATATTTACAGAGGCTTCTCAAGACCATGAAGTTTTGGTGCTACTTTGGCATATGAAAGGATAGTTTCTTCTTACTATTTCTATTCTTCTGCTCAGGACACTAGCTGAATATTTTGAACATAAATTAGATTCTCAGATTATTAGCTACCCTAATAGCAAGCTTTTGTGTTGCTCTGTACTCTTTAATTCTATTCAGTTTACAGAAGGATTATGTTGGAATCATCACCGGAGAAGAAAGAAGAGATAAATGAAACCTCAGTGATCATTAATAAGAAATTATTCAGGCTCATTAGGGCAAGTTTTGAAACTTAATGTATTTGCACAAGACCTGTGACTTTGTGTATCCACAAGGAGGTAGGCATCTGTAGTTTCTACCATTACAGTGGCACAAAGAAATGTGTATTTCTTAAGACACAGGAATACTGAGTAATGCAAAGGATCAGACCACTGACAGCCATATGAAAAGGAGGTTTGTACATATTTGACTACTTCCAGAAATTATGCCCCTTCCTTCACCAAAGTTGGACTCTATGCTGGTTTATGTCCTTTCTACCTCAGCAGAAGCTACTCTTGAGGGGAGACTTTATCAGAAAATGTTTTGACATTCTGTTATTCTGGAACAGGAGTGAGTGATGAAATAAGACATTCAAATACATCTGCACTGTCCAGATTTTACAGCTGTTTCTGTTGTTGCTTCATTTTAAAACCCATGGAAGAAAAAGCTAACTGAAGTTATTGGTCATTAGCCTGTGTTGATGCTGTGCTCAGTTCAGCAGCAGGTCAGCCTCTTTTCCTTCTGTTGAGGGTGCTCTTGTAACAATCTTACAGGATAAATAGCCATCTGCTGCAGTAGCTAGTTACAGGAGGAAAATCTAACAATACTGCAGGAAAGTGATGTACTGGATGGTACTCAGCCTTGAGAAAAGGAAAATTAAGGTTTGAAGGGTTTTCTGCTGAGCAGAGGCAAGAGACTGCTCTTGGTGAAATTGTGAAAAATGAGTTTTTCTAACCAGAGTGTAATAATCAAGACCCTTTCTAAATAGCCTGTTTCACAGATCATGGTTTCAGGCAGTAGGAAATAAAACTTTTTCTCATGGAACTGTTGGTTAATTTGTAAAAGGAAAGCTATGAAATAAGACAACTGTGTGTTTACTACTGCAATTAATAAAAAGTCTAATAGTGGGATAGGTTGGCGGGGGTGTGGATGTGAATTAGGGGAGAAATACCGAATGGATAACTTAAGCTAAATTTGAGGTGCCCTGTGATCAAGTGGAGCTAAAAATACTGAGAAAACACAAGTCCATGTGAAAGAGGATGAACGAAGCAATAAATATATTTTACTTGGCCAGTAAAAAGGAGTGGAATGTTTAACATGAAATGAAACTGGCAAATCAAAAAATTGAATATTTGATTTCATGTTGAAGTGTTTATAGAACCTTTCATTGAGGAACTTTGATACAATGTTATGATGCACAACTATTTTAGTTTCAATTGCATTACATTTTAAAGTTTAAAAAGTCACTGAAAATTTGTCAAGTAGCTCTTTCCCAACTTTAATTTGAAAAATCTCAAATGGATTTTAATGAGTTATATTTGCTACTAAGAACAATTCCTTTGCATCATTCTCATGGAATAACACACTGTTTCTAATTACACTGTTATAACATGCAACATATTTTATACATTTTATATTTAAATTATGTAATTAATGTAATTTACCTACTCCTGAGTTAGTAGCTTTTGACAAATAAGGACAAGTGAGTACTCTGAGCTGGCTGGTTGTAAGAGATGTCTGCAGCACAGTGCTGAGTACAAGCCAACATGCTCTTCCTCTCAGCATGGTTTATTAGCTGTGGCTCAGTGCCACTCTCACTGTGGTACAGAGTTGGCTGTAATCTTATGTGGGATGCTGGTATAGCTCCCTGAAAATAACAAATAGATCCAAGGTTTTGATTGATTTTTTTTCTTCCTTCATCTCCTATGTTTAAGAGTTCAGTTGTTAATAAAAGCTGAGAATTCTGCCAGAAGAGGTAGTAAACATTTTAAAAAACAAGTAGCAAGCCTGCATTATGATGCATCATTCAAGTATCTGTCACTAGCAGTTGTTCAGAGTTAGAGTTATTATTTTAATTTATTGTAAAATCAGAAGACTTCTAGGCCTTATACTTCCTTTAATGCAATTTAATGCAAAACTGTAATGGATTGAATTGCTCTGTGAATTTGCAATAATACGAAAGCTCTTCCTGAAGTATTTCTGTATTATAGCTACTTACTCAGCAGATTTTAGAAGGTGGAAAGACTGGGGGGAAGGAAATGCTGAGAAAACTTTTGTTCTGTGTTTTGCTCATGTATGGATCAGTGCAGTTCTGAGGATGAAGCTGAGCTGGGGCAAGAGCAGAAATGCCAGTAATGCTACAATACTGTATTAATTTATCAATGTAAACTCAAAGAGAAATTTTAAAATCTACATGTGGAATTTTTTTGTTGTAATGGCGTATGTGGAACAAGTGGAGTCACTGTGCTTGACTGTAAAGATCAGCTGAGCTGTGAGCTAATCAATAGATATCCATTCCAAGGTTACTTTTCTGTCATATGTTTAGGTATTAGGTACTCAATTTTAACTTTCTTTTATTTGTAAAAGGCTTCTCCTGCATTTTATTTATTCATTAAAATGGTTTTGAATTTGGTGTGCGTGGATTTTGGACAAATTATTACATAAGACTTGCAAAGGTGAATCAGTGAGGGAATGCTTCTACTGTGTATTTACTTTTCCTTAAGTAAGATGAAAGAGGACATTCTGGTTTTCATACTAAAACATCTTCAGAGCATGAAAAGTCGATTTTTTTTTGAAAAAGCCATTTATTACAATTATTGTCTGATTTATGAAGCCAGCTAAATGTGCACTGGGTAATCATGTTTCTCAGCTTTGAAGAACACTGCTGAATTTGGAGAAGCCTGCCTTCTTAGCAGCTTAAGGTACAGAGGCACTGCAGCAATGAAATGTATCTTGACACTTATCTAGGGTAACATTATGCATCAGTGAGCATTTAAAGTCAGGTGATGTGGCTGGAGGAAATGGGAGCTAAAGCATTGACTGCTGTTGTGGAGGGATAGCATCACTATTTGTCCTGACATGTTTTGGATGAAAATATAGCTGACAATATAGTTTATGTTAAAATAACCTAGTAAAATCTACCCATGATATTCTGCTGGAGGGAGGGGAGAGGGAATATTTATAAGATACGAAATCTGGACTTTTTTAAAGTTTGTAAATGGTCTTTGTTCCACCAGCTCTCTAGATCTACCTTTTATGTTTTAAATACAAGAGATTTTTCCATTGCTTGATTTGATGGCACCACCCACCTACCTCTAAGTTCTTTGATCACAAAGGCAATTCCAAAATAGAATAAAACTTTGTAATTATAGTATGGCATTGCCAGTATAATATGATCTTGCAGTTTAACCAGATGCTGAGGTCCTAAAATATATTGTACTGGTGTTATCTGTAAGGGTTTTTCTATCAGTTCTTTAAATGTTCTTTCTTAATGCAATGCTGCAGTTTAGCTTGGTTCCTAAGTTTGGTTATCACTTAAACTCATTTCAATATAGATTTGGGTTATTTCTGGGTTTGTGTAACTAGCTGTTTTTGTTATTGCTGTTACTTTCTAAAGGGTGAGGGTGTTTATTGCTAGTTCTGGAAGGAAAAGGCAGGTTTCATAATAATAATTGCTTGTTTGGAGTAAAATAGTAAATTGTAATTGGGCAAGAAACATTGTAGTTTCTTCCAGTGGTTTATTCATAAAGTCCAGCTATCCCTGTACACAAATCTCATGTATTTGGTTTTTATATCATTATCCACGAGAGTTGTGCATGCCCTGTGCTGTCCTCACTCCCGGTTTGCCATAACTATCTTTGATTTCCTTTCTGCTCCAGGGCTCAGTGAGTACTGTGGGAGGCGTTAACAACCTTAGTGTTGGTCACCTTTGTCATTTGCCCATTGCTAGTCAGGAATTCAGCATTAATTAATATAGCATGGTTCTTTGTGTGTAGTCTGAGAAAAATCCATGGTGCTTCACCTTTTCCAATGTGATTCTATGATCACAGTTTACATAGTGGCTGTTTCAGAAGCCTAGGAACACATCTAAGCTCTGTGTGGTACTTGCTGGTAGAACTGCAGTTGAGCTTTCTTCAAGACTATTCTCCAAATACATGAAATTGATTTGAGAGAAGACCAACACAGACATTCTGGCAAATGAAAGATCCCTAGTTTAATTTTTTGATTTTAAACATCTGTGGGATTATAATTTCCCAATACGCTGATAAGTGGCAGAGACTTCTAGACTAAATCTCTGCTTTGGATAAGATAGCCACCTCCTGTTGCTTTTGCTATATTTATCTAGACAAATTTACCAGGCCTCCCTGACATGGAATACACGTGCCAGTGGTCAAGGAAGTTACTTATTTTACAGGAATGTAAGCTCCAGGATTCACCTTATCTGTTTTCACTCCTGTTTGGGGCAGAAACTGAGGAAGAGCTAAATCTCTGCCTTATCTGTGTTCTTCAGCTCGGGAATTGCTGGAGGCATGTTGAAGTTATGGTGCATGTTATGGTCACTGTGACCCACAGGATGTGATAGTAAGGGCTGTGGGGTACTCAGTAACCTTGCAGCCTCCTCCTGAAGTCATAGGGGGAGCAAGGAAAAGAGAGAAGGGCTTTGGAAGATGGAACCAGAGAGGATTTTTCTGTCTTATTTTTGCTTTTAAGAGAACATTGTACAGAATAGATTGTGAAGGAGAACATAGCTGTTAGGGACTTACAAGGTAAATTAAAGCTGCAAGTAAGGAGGTGTAAATAGTTACGTTTTGCCAATGGATTATGCTTGTACAAGCTATTTAAACATCAAAAAATAGAAATTATTTCTGGGACCTGAATGGAACAAAATGCATAAATGCATTTAATCAAAGCCTTCTTAAGTTGTCCAAGATCCATGTGTCCCCAGCCTCCCATGTTTCTGAATAATGAAAGAGTCAGATTGTAGTATACTGTGGCATGAATAGCAGAGACAATACATCAAATGGTTTTTAAATTAATCTAGAAACTTTTTGTTGACATGTAAATGATCAGGTGCAATGAAAAAGGGAGTGACAACTACAAAAAACAAAAATTAATTCTAAAAGCCCACAGCTAATAATATAGGAACAACAAAGAAGTGCTTTTCAGTTTCTTGAGTTTGAACTATATAGATATTTTATAAGCAACTGTAAAATATGGATGATGACGATGTCAAAAGTAACTGTAAGTTATCTGGAATGGAGATAACTGTGTGAGACATGCAATAAAATCTCACTTGCAGCATTGTCAGTAATACTATTTGTCTGTAGAAAGTTCCTTCTAGGTTTGAAGACAGATAGATCAAATGTGGTGTTGTTTTATTCCTGTGACTCCATTCTGCAGCTAAACTGATTTTTCTTTTTCCCTTTCACATTCCCAGCACAGAGCATACACTAAGAAAACTCCCCTGGAGTCAGATTGCTATTTTAAACAGAATTTCATTCACTCATTTAGGCCACACAGGGCAATATATGTATGTTTATGTGAGCATGCTAATGTATGAAGGAAAAAGAAAACCAGCAAATTTTACTTTTGAATTTAACTGTCTGGAGAAATATAGATATAACAAGACTGCCACTAGTTTTGTGCTGGATCATACTTAACATCTCTCTGAAATGTGGTGGAGCCAAGTAAGGTGTTAGAGCTTCCAGAGGGGGAAGCATTGTGTGAACAAGTTTATTACCCTTTCTGGATGCTGCTTGTCTCTGAGACTCCTCTCTCATTCTTGTCATTTCAGTATTGTAGGATCAAGTTGTTTTTTTAAAACAAGTTATTTAAAAGTTCTGGTGGTTGTCCATAAGCCCTGTGATTTAAATTGTAAAGAAAAAATTTGATCTAGACTCTGGAATGATCAGACCATTCCCACATATTCTCCACATTTTATTCTTTTCAAGTTTTAATCATTCTGCTCTCACCTTCAATTCTTACTGATGTTTTTGGAATGAAGATATTTTCTGGATGTCTTTTTGCCTAATCATGGAAAATACTGTCATTGCACTCTTCAGCCTGTGGTCTACAATTCATTCCAGCTTGTTCATCAAGTGTTCCTTTCTTGCTGGTCCCATTTCCTGGGATCAGTATCTCAGTCAAACTTCCTCTTTTTAAAATAAATACTTAGTTTTTTTAACCTTGGCATAAACTGGCACATGGAGACAGACATGTGAAGCATGTCTAACCAGGCTTCACAAGCACGTTCAATGCTTGAGTGTCTAAAAATGGAACAGAAAAAATGCACTAAAGTTACTGGGGAAAAAAATTATAATATCGTAGTGGAATGTGAGCAGCATATAAGTAAAAAAAGCCTGAGGGGTTTGTGGGGAAATATTTTTAAAATTAATTTCTTGGATAAATCCGTAGGGGAGGTGGACAATGTTAATTTCTATAAAAATTAACTTTATGGTTTCTACTAGTTGTGGGTCAACTTATTATCAAGGAAGAATCTTCCTCATATTTGGTTTAGATGGTCTCTCTTTTACATTTGGGTGGGAGCAAATAGAGCTCAACTGCAATTACAGGAGGAGTGTCAGCAAAAATTGCTTTATCTTCCTGCATGGGTTTCTACAAACTGCTATGGTAATTTACCAGTGAAATCTTCCATTTCCAGGCAGATCATTGCAGTCCTTATCAGATCACCTAAATCCTTTAATTTGCAGTGCCTTCCAAGGTAGGCAAAGGGTCACTCTCCAGCACCCAAAATTTTTGCTTTCAGTTGAGGTAGGTGAGGATTTTCTGACAGGCAATTGCCAGCAATATGCAAATCCTCTGTATCTCTCTTAGGTATCTATGTGCTGGAAAAAAATGCAAATACATACTTTGCCCTACAATGGTATTTCCTACAGGACAAAGTAAGATCAACATATATTATTGTCTTGGCATTTACTATAAATATCTCTTTTTATACAGTGTTTTAGAGTCCTCAGTCTACTGACTAAATCCCAACGTGGATATTAAATATATTTTTCTTTGTATAAATGGTGAGAATTTTACTGGTTTTGTGATAATGATTTTTGTCTGCTTCTGCATATTTTTTCTCTCAGGAAATTTCAAATCTTGCTCATGTTGTTTAATGAGCTGGCTGGTCAAGCATCTGATGCCCCGGTGGGAACTTTCAAAGTCACTGAGCACATTTTTACTTAAATCTAGCTGACATTTCTGTCTGTTTGATTTAATGTATGATTTCCATATTTAGATCACCAATCAGATGGAGCAGAGTACAATCCATGCCTCTGCACTGGAAACACACATGCATCCTGCACAGAAGTGGGCTCTTTTGCTGCTGGTCCACATGGCAAGAATGGTTTTAGATTCTACTGGCATTTGGGAAGACTTTATAAGTCAGTTTTAATTATAAATAAAATTTTGAATCTCTAATGGAAATCCTAAGTGCAGAATTAGTCTTCAGTACATTATTCTCAGACCATTTCTGTTGCTATAATCTGGTGGAAAGAGCCTATTACAAATTATGAAGTATTTATTTACTAGTTAAATGCTAAAATCTTTTTTAAAAGTCTGATGTTATAAATATCTTATTGTTTATACTTAATTTCATTTTATTCAAAAGTATTAAAATATTTGCTCTTTGCATGCTTCAAATTCTTGCCATGAAGCATGTAAGTATTGATGATAGGACTTTTGAGCAATTATGAATTAATTTGTTTAGTAAAAATCAAAACTTAAATAGTTTTTGCTTCTCATGGAAGCTCAGCAGTCCTCCTGATTTTGCACAGAATGCACCTCCCCATGCTGAGATTTAAAAAAAAAAAAAATTGCACCACTGAAAAGTATGTACTCTGAGTGTATTTTAAGTGTTCTCTTCATCCAATTTGTTTTGGGTGATAGTGCTGCAAGCCCAAAACTTTTTGGTGCCAGTGCCTTCCCTCTCCCCTGGTGTGTTCTTAATAGGCGGTAATCAAGCTGATGAACATTTTCAAGAGGAGGAGTCCGTCTATGGATGTGTCTCAGGCTGGCAGCAGGGTTACCCCAAGCTGCTGTACAGGGCTGTGCCCCGTGTGCTGGGGTAAAGCAGAGTTACCCCTCGAAAACTGCACTGAGCTCTGCACTCACGTGGGCCTGGATGGCTGCACAGAGTGTGTAGCTACACAGGGTGTTGTTTTAGACTCATGCGCTTTGTAACAGCTCCGACTTTCCTACCCAAAATTAAATCAAGTCAGATTAATTCTGCTAGGAGGGAAAAGTGGCTCCTGGTCCTGTGATTGCCAAATGACCTACATATGACCTCATCCCTAATTTCTGGCATATGTCGAGGACAAAGATTCTTGTTCTATTCTTTTCCAGTACTAGAATGTTGAGGTGATAATATTTTCCTGCCAGAAGTGTCTGAAAAAGTAGCCTCTTCTGACTTAGTCTTGCTTTTCCTGTAGAAAAAAATTTAAAAAGAAAAAACAAAGTAACAAACCAGCTTGGAAGGGTGGAAGAGAAAAATAATATGGCTTTCCTCCTTAAAAGTGATATTTTCATGTTGTTTATTGCTTTTCTTGGGGGAAAAAAAAAGCCTGAAAGCGGCAGAAAATGTGGTATACTTGTTACCCTTAAATTATATGGTAAGGAATAAAAACTTTTGGGTTAATCCCTTCCCCCCTCTCTTTTTATTTTGTGTGGGTAAGGAATCTTTGGGATGTGGTGAGGCAGAGGGAGAATCCTGTAAAGTGATGTTTTAATCTCAGAGCTGTTGTTCATGAGAGACATGAACTGACAGAGGGCATGTCTGCAATAATTTGATTTCTGTGATGTTTTCCTGTACAGCATGTTGAAGTTAGCCAAAGACTGGGGGAGGAGGAAAGTAAGTTTTCAAGGATCTAATTATTGAATCTATTCAAATAGTAATAACAATAATAATAATACCCCAAAAAGAAACAATAAACCTGGGGTGGCTCTTCATGGCGTAGTTTAGTACCTTTGAGTAAGTGAAGCTGTCATGAGGATGCTCTCTGGGAGCTGTTTTGTGTTTTGCACGGTTCCTTGCTGGCGAGCAGCCAGTGCCAGGAGCTGCAGCCCAGCTTGCTGTAGCTGCCAGTGTTCTGTTGTGTAGGAAGGAGCCCAGAATAGCAGCCTTCTTACTACCTCCCTCAGGGTGCTTTAACAATTTCTCAAAGGTCAGTAGAAACTAGTTATCAATTAAAGGGGCTCTCTCTCTCTCTCTGCTTTTAATGTATCTTTCAGGTAGTGGAGAGAAAAGCTTTCAAATGCTTTTAAATCCTGCTACCTCTGTCCCTGGGGTACTTTGTGAGGATGTGAGGATCCAAGGCCAGTTGGTTTGTTGATATCGTAGGGGCCAACATCAAGGTAGTCCAGATGAGCAGGCTAAGGATGCTGACTTGGTCAGTTTGCTCTGGCAGGAGAATTATTGTAGGAAGTATTCATCCAGTAGCCTGTGATAAAATGAGCATGCCTGTAGAGTTAGAAATAGCCAGTCTGGCTCCCAGGCATTTGATCCACTCCCAAGAACAGTCTCTCTTGAATAATCTGCTTAGTTTATAAATCACTCAAAAGGCAGAATATCCTGATGGCAGGTAACAAACATGTTTGTGAGATGGTTCTGGAAAAAAATTGCCAAGTGGAGAATTTTGAGTTTTGCTTTCATTAATAGATGAAGGAGAGTTTCTTTGGGAGGCTTAGTGACAACTTGATATTGTTTAGACAGTGATCTATCTGAAGAAAGATTAATGTTAATTAAAATGGTGTTGGAGAAATTCAGCAGATGACAGCAGCCCAGCTGGCTACAAGCTATTTTTAGAAAATTTACTTCATTGCATTTGGTATGACTCATTTATTAAGTTAACAGATGAATCAATAGCTCAGCTTCCTATGGCAGTCCCTTAACGTGGAACTGTAGATAAAGATTGTGCTCATACCTTTGGTCAGAATTCAAATTATAAAAGCTGACCCATATGGATTCAGTCCAAGTGCACAGGTGCCTTGCACAAAAGGGAATAATACTCCAGTATTACTGTGCAATAACACTCCAGTGAGACCGTCCCAGCATGGATATATGGAGGGGCACAGGGGAAAATCAGCTAGAAGTCCAACTTGCGCTATCTGGGGAGAAACACAAATAGCAAACAGGTCAGCTTGTTAAAATATTGTAACGGAGTCAATTTATTAATGTAACAATGTAAATTTATTTCTCTTTTAGTTTTGTCATGAGTTTACTTTTTATTTGAGCTGTAGTTTATGCTTTCTTATCTCCATTGGAGCACAGCTCTTCCTGGTTTTCAACTTCCCTTAACTTGGATGTAGTTTTCTCTCTTCTGGCATGTTGAGCTTTAATTTGTGAAATAGTAAAGCATCCATCTGTTGCAATACAACTATGTTGGCCTTGGTTCAGTTTATTTCCTCTATTTTGCTAATTTCTTAGGTTGCTATAGAAACCTTGTTGTTCTCCTGAATCCTTTTTGTGAACTTTCACTAGCCCAGTCTGAAAAGATGATAAACCACTACATTTCTATTAGTTTTAAAACCTCTGATAAAATAATTATATTTATTATTTCCTGATTATTTTTATGGAATTTCTATCTTATCTTTTCTGATCCTTGGCTCAAACATCTTCACCAGTTTAGCCCAGATATGGTTTTTCATTATTATTGTGTCAGCTCTTATTTCTACATCTAGGAATAATTTCATTTCTCTTTTGCAAAGAGATGGGAGAATTGGGCTCTCTCTATTACATTCAAGGTATGATACAGAGTTGATAAGATTGTCAAAATTTGAATACAAATTCTGGTATGTTTGAAGTTGTCTCTCACATATACAAGTGAAACATTAAAGGTAATTAGTATTTAGAGTAATTTCACTGTAAAATAGAATGGCTTGTTATAGTGTGGAAATACTGCAGTTTGGGAGAGAAAGACTTTGCACATTAGGTTTCTCTGGGTGAAGTTTAGGACTATCTTTTCAGTGTACTGGAAGTAACTGGCTGGTATTTAGCTTTACTCTTGGTTGGGTGTGTATTATCAGAGAGAAAATGCCATTTCTGTTGGAGGATGCTGGATGTTGGGTCGTTCAAATGGAGAGCAGCGTAATAAAATCTGTGAAAGTAAAATATGTGAAAGATGAAGAGTGACTCTGCACAAAATTTGCATCCCTATCTGAATTCAGAGAGGGATCAGAATGTGATCTGAATTCTGGCCATTCTGACATGTTCTTTGCTGCATTATATTTTAGCATTCAAAGTCCATTGTAGTTAATGTATACTCAGGCTAGCTGATCCTTTGCTCTTCTGATCACGGTTGCTTCCTGAAAATGTGATTAAGAATTAATTCTTAATTGTGGTTAAGAATGGTACTGTAAAGTATTCTAAAATAGAAACCTGCAGAGGAAGGTTTTTCACAACTAAGTGAAAAAATATGGCATGTGCAAGCCCTCTATCATGGTCTCTGTATCATCTTATAGCTGAAATCTCCTGTTTATCATTGTCTCGTCTCCTTTCAGATGTCAGTAATCAAATCAAGGAATTGCAAAATGACAAACAAGCTTCCAGACAGGCCACAATCGATGGTTACACTTAAATGTAATTCAGAGAAACACTTGAAATAGAAATTTTTCCCCAAGCTGGACATATCCATTATTGCATTGATTTTTGATTTACCTGGATTTTGCTGGTTTTTCTTAGCAATCATCACAATGTTTTTGATTTTTCTGTTAGTTGTGTGTGCGATGTTGTGTCCAGTCCCTTACACTTCACACTTAACTGACTGCTGGAGATTTTTAATAATGATGTGGCTCATTTTTAATAATGATGTTAGCTGCATCCCCCCAGTGTGTGAGATGCCTTTAAACTTCTGTGAAACTCGCAGAAAAACTTTATATAAAAAGTGAAATGTCTTTTTTATGTCTTTCACCAGTTAAATCTGGTACTGTAATCTGCTGTGGTGAATCTCTTTCAGAAGTTATAAGATTGACTGAAATCTAATGTTCTGAAATGAAGAAAGTATAGACTTCCATAAAAACTTCATTTCACATCTGAGACATTGATAAAATTGTATACTAATGTTCTCTGATTCTCTTTCAGCTTCAAATTTGTTATTGTTTATGTTTGTAGACTGGATTTTTAAGATAAAGATGTCAGTGTAGGATTGTAAATGGACTAAGAGATATGTGAGCTGGAGCTATCAGTGAGAGATCGTTTATTTAAACAGTAACAGAATTTTTAATGTGTCTTTCTCTCTCAAAAATGTGGGATTGTGTTAGCTGACATTTTACTTTTTAAGAGAAGTACAATTTGAGCTGTAGCTTGGCAGATTCAGAGTTTGTTAAACTCTTAACACAAAACTTTGCAGAACTATTTGTGTGGTGATGCTAATTTATGGTGTGAGATAGATGAGTTTACTGAGTCATGTTTTTTTTTTCTCTGATATTCCAAGAAAGTTCTAAATAGTTGTGCCAAGGGTGGCAAATAAAGGAATGTGCCAGGGGGAATTCCATGTTTCTGGGGTGCTGGCAGTACAGGTTCTGTATTCGCCTTCTGCTAGAAGGTAGAAAGTCAGTGATGTTTGGGGCGCTCGAAAGCGCAGCCAGGAATGGATCTCAAAGAAGCACGTAAAAGTCTCTTTCTGATGGACCTCATTCCAGCAGCTGTGGGACTGGTCAGGTGCAATGTCACCGTGCCACCTGAGCCACTGCTTGTCACAGTTTGATGGAGCAGTCCTTCGCTGTGATGCTAAAGCCAATTTATTGTAGCTATCACTATGAACACTAGTCGAACCAAAGTCATGAAAAATAAAAGTTCATGTTTGTACTTGCACTGGCAAAAAATGTTTCAGTTTCCTCCAACTTTAACCTCACTTAATGGATGGCAGCAATGGAAGTTGCAGAGGAAATGGGAGAGAGCGATTGCTTACTCTTCGTCCATGATGAATTTGGACGTAGCCCTGCCTCTACCTTGGAAATCACAGCTGATGTTACCTGGAGCAGTGATGGACTTCAGACTTATCCTATACACAACTTCATCCTCTGTGTAAAACCTTCAAACAGTTCATTTACAGGAGAAGTGTGGAAAGGCAGGACTTCCATGGAAAATCTTAATGTATTTTCTGTGTTAGTCTCCTCTTTTTCACTTGCCTAGACAATATTTATAATATTTTCAAAATATAAGAAAATAGATCTGTGTGGAAATGCTGACAATTAGAAAAATTCCAATAAGAGGGAGGTAATTCAAATGCACATTTGATAGGTGTCTACTGGTTTACAAAAAATAGTTTGTTATGTGACTTCTATTTTTGTAGGATCCAGAAAATGAATAGTATTGCTGTGTAGAGCCAGCAGGAGGTCATTAGTGCACTTATATTTTTAGGTCTGAATTGTCACCATCGGTGAGACTGCTTCATGAAATAAAAGAAGCCATGTCTGCATGTCTCTGGGCAAAATGTAATATTAACCACCATTTATAGTACAAGCTATTCATACATCTTCAGTATATGAACTGTTCTTTACCAGGATTTTTGCAGGATTTCAAAAAGTAATTTCAGTGAGTTCCATGTAGGACAAAACACTGTTTTTTCTGTGTCAATGCCAGATATTATTCATCACCCACTTTTTTGTTACCAGTCATTAACTGCAGAGATTTTTTCAAACATGGAGGCTATAGAGTTTGTGTGATTTGTGATGTCCATACATGCACATTTAATTTAAAAAATTCAATTTCCAGAATTGTATTTTGATGCATTTCAGACTGTGTAGCAGCATAGTGAAATAGCACAAAGTGCATCAGTCTTCAAACACTTAAACTCATCCATGTGCCTTGGACAATCAACAAGAAATCATAGAATATGATGATTGCCATTAATTTATAAAATACCAGCCTGATGATGATAATTTTCCTTGGCTGACTTAATTGTTAAGGTGACAGATACCTTGTTTGTAGTATTTATGTTAATCATATGCAGATTTTTTTGTTGGATAAAGAAAGGGGGGTTTTTGCTTTTGATTTGGGACTTACTGGGTTTTACCTCTAAATTGGTAGAAGGAATATTACGTTTTGGAACAAGTCATAAGACTATTAACATACTATATTTTCTGTTACTGATTTTGAGAACTTTTTTTCCTGATTTCAGGTTGGGTGGGACTATATCTGCATACAAGATAGTGCCAGACGAAATAGAAGAAATCAAGGTACAGTATTACTGCTTTTCAACACTGATTTTCTTTCCTTGGAAAATTACAGAAATGTTACATTAAAAAGCCATGTTATTCCTTGATTTGAAGTGTGCCGTAGGGGAGAGAGGAAAGTGTCATAAGGAAAATTATCAGATCCATATTTGTGCATCTAAAATAGAATTTTAGTTATTTTTACAAATACAGTTTACCTTCAGTTTAAGCTGACTTCAGCAGGATTTGTTTGATGCCAGAAACCTGTGTAATTCAACCTATTTACCTATTTCTGTTTTGCTACCTGAAGACAGATGGAGGACTATGATGAACACTGAGTTATAGTTCAGTAAAAAAATATATGTAGTGTCCTTCTGCTTTTGAGATCTAAAGACCTCCATATTTTTCAACATTGTCTGTCTTATGAAGGGGAAAGTATGAAGTCAAAAAATAGTTATAAGCTGAAAAATTGTTATAAACTCTGTTTTTTGAGTACCGAGAGCAATAAATACTGAAGTTTACTTTCAAAGTAATGTGCATTGTAACAGAACTCACTTTAGCCAAGTCCACTCCTGAAACGTGCTTCAGCAATTTGTGTCAGTTTTGTTTTTCAGTGGAATGAAAGATGGGTACTGGGGGGAATTTGGCCTGGACCTGATAGCGCAGTTTGTGTAGCTGATTCCTCATTTGGTTGTTAGTAGGTCAGTCTCATATATTGCTTGCTCATTGTGATTGCTTAACCCACTGTGCTGTTTCACATACTCATTTTCAGCTGTGCAAAGAGAACTAAGAATAGTTGTAAAATCTTGTGAAGGGAAGTGACTGTGTAATATCTGATGTAGACATGACTTTGCAGTGTGCAAATGGTGAGAATTTATTCCTTTTCAATTAGTATCAAACTCACTGCACAGTGACTGTCTGTGTCTGCATCAAAGTTATCACACCATCATGATCAAAATTTATTTTTGTCACCTAAGATTCATGGACTTCTCTATCCTGAATTTTGTCAAGGGGAGCATGATTTATTACTGGATAGATCCACGATTCAAACTTTGGTCTTGGAATAAAAGAAAGAGGCTTTCAGAATTAAATAGGGGTGTTTTCATGATGCTCAGAGAACTGCTGCAAAACTGTTTTAAAAATTATAAAAACCGGAAACCACAATCTTTTTACTTTAATATAAGAAAAGCAATACCACTGATATTTTGTTAATGCTGAAGTTGAAGAAAGCTGATATTTCTGACTTCATCATACTAAACTGAGTTCAGTGAACAAAGAAAAATGGAATGTTGGGAGATAAGAAATAATTTTACTTTTAGGAACTTACTGCAAGATTAGTAGTCACAGGAATCTTCACCTGCTTAGGAGAACTGCTCTGAATTTTCAGCTGCTTCTTATTTAGCCGGTGTTTAAGTGCTTGAGATCCTAAGAAGCATCAAAGGATGGGTTACTCTTTAGTCTCAGTTGTGCCAGGATGTGTGGAAAAGGATTTCATTGTTCAAAGTCAGAGCTATTTAAAGTGCTGGGGGACAATCCTTCCCTTTAATTGTTTCTGGTAGCTGTCCTGCCTTGTTCAGGCAGTGGGGTTTTGAGGTTGTGTCAGAAGTCAGGCCACTTCCCACACCTTAAATGGTTGAATTTTCTTAACTGCAATATATATTATTTATATTAAACAATGCACTACTGGAAGATACCAAGACAGACAAATATATATTGGATATCAAGAAGTATTATTTCATCCATATGTGTTTTGAATAGCAGCTGGTAAACAGCGAGATGGAGTGTCCTTGCAGTAGATGTAGGGGGTAGTTTTAACATCTGAAAGGTTCTCCTAGCTGATTTGAGTAGAAAAAGGAGAGAGGAGAAAATAGAAGGCAAATCAGCTTACTGGAATTTTGCTTCTAGAGAGAACAGTATCTTCTTCCACGCACCTTAATTCAGTTATTTTGCCTTGCAACTATCTCTCCTCTATTTAAACGTGAAATATTAAGGAAGTTAATTTGATTAAATATGCAAAAATAATAGCTTCACTTTTAAAATCTCATTTAACTTGATGGATTGTTGAATTATATTTGAGTTGTATTTTCATGTTTTCTGATAGTCCATAAAAAGTAAACTGCTTTCCTAAATGGGAAAGGAGAAACTTCATCAGACAGAGAGCAATAGTATTTTGACAAATAAATAATTATCTTAGCGTTTGCATGTGTTCTAGGAAAGATGGTAGATTAACCTCTTGCAGCTCAGAATAACTTATGAGGAAAACCAGTGTATTGATTTTGTCAATTCATGTAATTCATCCTGGGTAGAACCCTATTGCAGGCATGTGAATGAGGAGTACTTATGGCAGAAGTGATAACATGTACCCTAACTAATCTCATGCACCACACCAAGGTTAGGAAGGATTGTGTGGAACCAATCACTGCTGCAGTTCCACAACATCTGTATCAGGCTGAAACAAAGTGTCTTGAAGCCTACCTTCCCTAGATTTTTGTCACAGGTACTTGGGTTTCCAAAATGAGAATGCTCAACAGGTAGCTTTACCTAGATACCATCTCAGGTTTCCCCCCTGGAAACTCTTCTAGAAGGTAGGTATGTCCTCTATCACATGGTCTTCTACTTCAATAAAAGAAGCTTTCAGAGAATGCATAAATGGATATGCAGCCATCTGCATTCCTGTCATTCCTCCACACCAGTTAAAGCAATGTCACTTCATTTTCAGTACCTGCTGGTTTTAAAATGCTTCCAGAACTGATGAAGATAGTAAATATAGAAACTGCAGCACATTCCTGAGAAAGTGTCATTGTTTCAACTTCCTCTAGACTTCTATTGTCATCAGGATGTTCATCCTGTAAGCAGGAAGCTTTTCAAACTACCAAAAAAGCATTGTCAGATTTCAGCCTTGTTCCTCACCCACTGTAATAGAATGTGCATAAAGGAGAGATCTTCCAAGCCAAACGATTTTGTGTACATGGGGCCTGGCAAGCCTATCAGGCAACACTGGTTTTGATGAACAACATGAAGACTGTCTCAAGAATAAAGAGAAATTTATGACTATTACAGATTAGGGAAAGTTTATGTGATGTGCCTATAGATTTATGTCAACAGTATAATCTTGTGGTTTATAGTGAGATGTGATCTTTTTGATTTCCACATTCTGCCATTACAAAGGAAATATATGATGAGGTGAAGGGTGGCTATTATAGGGGAAGACTCAGTCAATGAGAAAACCACTCCTTAATAGATTCCTAAAAAGAAAATACTTGGTTTGCTAGGATTTGCAAGTCAAGAGCAGAAAGGAATTTAATAGTTTTGTGTTGACTTTTTATGTGCTTTCATATATACTTTACATGTAGACATATTCATGCATCTCATCTCAAGACCAGAAATGGATTTTGTAGCAGGTCCTTAATTCATGAAAGTAATATGCACAAGGAAGACATTGCCATAACATTTCATTCCTATATTTGTGGCATCAGACAGATATTCCAGTGTAGAGAATAAAGTTAAGTGGTCCCCTCCTGTGGTAGTTAGTTTTAAGAAATCTTGTTGGAAGTATTTTGTTAGTTATAAATTGTAAATTTAGATGTAAAGCAGTTCTGGAGCAAGATGGAAGAGGGGTTTTAATTCCATTAACCGCCCTTTCACACAGAGACGCTTTATGCTCCCCAAGGAACACTCATAATCCTTCTATAGGTACTATTTTAATGAAAACATATATGCATAAAGTATTAAAGGTTGCATTTAGAACTACAGACATTTTCCCCTGAATAATGGTAGGATAGCTCTCTTTTTTTCTTTAGGAGTATGTGTTAACTCAGTAGTTTAATATATGAAAAATTTTATGCACGTTCTTCTCAGATTGTCTTCAGTCTTTGACAAAGTAGACTCCAGTGATAATGATCCAAGAGTAAAAAATGATAAAAACTATGAGGAAGGGCAAAGTAGCCAGAAAGGAAATGGTGAGTGCTGTGTCTTCTTCAGAGGTCAGTTGCTCTATGTGACGTAGGAATTCAAAAGATTTAACTTTTGCACACAGTCATTTTTAGGAACATCTTAGAAACAAAGTTGATTTCAGTGTCAACGAGATGTATTTCAGAGCAAAGCTGTACTCCCTGCCATCAAAAATCGGCAGCTTTGATAGGATTACAATTAAAATCACTCTACTCCAAGACTTTCTCAGAAATCATTTGGTTTGCCCACTTTGTGGTGTCATATACCTACATAATGCTGTATCCCAGAATCTGGGTGTTTTGCTGATAAGAGTAGCTGATGAAACTCATACAAACTGTGTCTGCAGCCAAGAAATTCTGGCCTTGATCATTATCAAAGCATTTTCACAATTATCAACATGTGGCAAAAATAAGTAGTAATTTGTCAGTAAGTGCCAGTTTGTAGTCCCATATTAAAAAAAAAAATCACTAAAGAAAGGTAGTTGTAACTAGTGTGGTGGATAGTTCACAAGAGCAGGGTTGTGCCTCAAAATATTTATGAAAATATGTCTCCATACTGGAGAGTGGGGCAGTATTTAGAGATCTTTTGCATCTTCTGCAGAATCAGCCTTGCTTTACATCAACAAGGAAGTGTGCTGTCATCGCAGTTTTATATAGGAGGTTAAGTCCTGGATCTGGTTTACTTCATCACTGTATGGATATTCACTTGCCAAGTGTATCAGCACTAGCCAAGTGCTTCACAAAAAGTTTCTCCAAAGTTTATGATGGGAGGAATCAGAATTTGATGATAATACTGAGATTATCGTTCCTTTATCTGTTTGGATCCAGCACAAACAAAAAGGTTTGCCCACTCCAAATAAATTTTTTGAAGCGGTTCAAGCTGTTTGAAGTGTGTACTCCCACTAATCCTAAAGCACCAAGAAAATTTGCTATTTACCTGGCAGGAATGATAATTGTGGTTCTCAGTTTTTCTGCTCATGTTTTCCTTCTGCATCTCAAATTATAATTACTAACTCACAGCACAAGAACTCTTACTAAGCACGACATAAAAGGGTATTATCCCTTGAATGTCTAGTGAGTATTAAGTAGCATCTCTATAGACTCTAAAGCTTACAGATACAAGTTTAAAAAGATTTAAAGGGTGTATGTGGTGGTCATATCCATTCCATTAGATTGCTAGTTATGTGTGTTGACAAAAACTGAGGACTTGTCTTCTACCTCTCTTAACATGCACTCAGAGTCTGACCATCCAGTAGACAGCTTAATTATACTCCTTCATCTAGGTAAAGTTTCTAAAACCTTTTGCAGATGTCCTAACCAATAACAAAAAGTTGATGCTGAGATGTCAACTTAGTGTATGAAATCCCTGATAAACTTGCAGATTAGGTTTTCCTACTTGCTTCTTGGATTTTCATGAAGTAGACTTTCCTATGGACATGAATCTAACTAGGACAATTGAGAAGTGGGATGCGTTAAATTAAAACAACTTTGTCTCATCATATTTCCCTGTAATCAAAGTTCACCTGATGAACATACAAATTTCTTCCTGAGTTAATTTCTAAATCCTGAATTAGTAGAGTCAATCACTGACTAGTGTTCTTTTTTAAGTACATGTCATTGTTTAGATGACCAAAACCTGAGTTTTTACTTTGCTGTATTAATCCTTAATAATTAATCTGTTGTTACAGATGTTGTTTCCCTGCTAGAGAGAACTAAGGTTTTGTGTGGGATTGTGTGAGGAAATTGTCCAAAACTTTTATATAAAACAAAAACTTACTTTCCTTTAATTTTTCATCCACATGTATGCATTTGTGCTACAACCTGGAGATTTGCAACCCCTGCAGCATTAATAATGGCCGCCACGCATTTGTGCTTCACTCTTGTAGTTCTAGTCCACAGTTGATTATTTCTATTATATTGAATCATATTATATTGCTCCTAGACTGTGATTTCCTTATCTGTTGTATTATGTCATTTTTTCTTGTCATGAGCCCTTTGTTGATTTATGTTGTATTTCTTCTAAAACTGATTTTCCTCCTTTTTCTGGAAAGTGCAGTCTGGCTTCTGACTCTGCTTGGTGCCAAGCGTGGCTGTGCAAGCCTGACTAGTCCAGGCAGAGTCTCACACCAGTGAAATATGAGTGTTTCATAAGAATGCCTTTTCTGTTGTGGGGGGTTTTTTTCCCACCTATGAAGCCATTAGTAGTTGTGACTATCAGTTTTGACTTTTGGATTTTTTCTGCTCTTATAGGTTTGAGACTGCTTTTGCTTGGAGGATGTGACTGTTCTCCATGCTATAACTTTTGCTATCTCAAGTTTCTGTATAGGAACTCCCTAGGGAGTACTCACTGAAAGGGCTTTTCATCTGTTTCTCTCATCTTCTGTGGATGATGGATACTCACTGCAATCACAGACTCTCAACCAAAAAAACACCTTTACAAAAAGAATGTAAGATGAGAGGTGGCTGAAGTGTCTATCAAACTGTGATCCAGGACTGCTGAATGTGTCAAAAACATTCCTCTGCTTTCCTGGCAAGGGCATCAAATGCCCAGACACTCTGAATGAAAGAGTATACTCACTAACTTTCCACATGAAAATAGGAATTGTCACTTTTTGTTTTCCCACTGTCTTCCATCTTACGTTGCATAGGCTTTGTGGCTTCAGAGGCTTCATGTCTCTAGAAATGACAGATGAGACCACCTCACCAAGTTACCTTGCTCTTCCAGGCTGTTTTGAATATAGAAAATGCTGAAGCATTGTTATAAATTCCTGTCCCCTGATGTGAGTAGAATTTAAGCAAATGCATTTTGTATAGTATTGTGTGATTTAGTCTTATGAACATACAAAAGTTTAGCCTGTGATTTGCAGATCATGGAATATTGCCACATGGGGAAGGGAAGGACAGGAAGACTGTGCATCCATGGAAGTTCAAGTGCAATGCTAACAAGACAAAAAAACTTTAGAAATATTATTTGCTTTCTAAAACAAACAAAATAGTTCTGTATTTGTCCTGCAAAGAGAGAACAAAAACATCTGTAAGTTAATTTACAAGACAAACCTACTGTTCATCCTTTAAGCATTTCTGGTTGCCCAGCATTTAAGCTGTTGCCCTTAAGAGGGGACATTAATGTGTATCAGATTTTTCATTTCCACAGACCTGTTTGTCTATTCAGCCTTTCTTAATTAAATATGTCAGAAACAGGAATTGAAATCTCTTGTTTTCCAGCATAAAAAAATATCTCTGCCTCTCTCTGTGGCTGTAGTAACCAATTTTGTCTAAATTCCTCCTGACTTTCTTTCATTTTCCATTTTTGCTAAATACATATCTTTGTACCAGCCATCACTTGAAACCTAGTTGTCTCCTAGGACATCTTCTGACCAGCTCCTGTACTTTTTATCTGACTCCTTATACTGGGCAATGTTTGCAGTGCCTTCTGTTCTCACTGGAAAAGTAATTCCTTAAATGGGATGTCACTTAGCATGAATGAGAGGAGAAAACATGCTCAGCTTCATTAAGCAGCAAATAGCTTTTGGCAAGTGTTTAAGTAAATCAAGTTTATATAAAAGCCCTAATAATTTTCCACGTGACCTGTTATATTAAGTTTTGGTTGGTTTTATTTACCCTGTAAGAATGCATTCTGATGATTCTTATTTGAGGTCTATGAAGGAAACTTAATGTTATCCTATCAAAACTGATAATGTCATAAGTAATTAAGGGCTTGACTGAGTTTGAGGGAGATCAATATTAGGTTCATTTCTTGTGGTAAATTTATTTCTGAAATTCATTCTTTTTATGATTGCCACAAGAGGTGAATGCTAGACCTATATAAGAGAGAAGACCATCAGGATTGTTTTGGTTTGCTTTTTTTAAAGAAAACCCCAAACCTTCAGGTTCTTTATGCTGGTTCTTTGTATATAGGGAAAAAGAGATCAGGAGTGTTGTTTTGGGTTTTTTGGTTTGGTGTTTGGTTGTTTTTTTTAAATAGCCCTCAGTTGTACAGTTACTTACAGGTTGTGTCTTAGTGAATTAAGAAAATTATTATTTGTAGAGAAATTAAATATTACTGCAAATAAGGACATTAAAATACTGAGTGGTTGGGTGACAAGCCATCTGATAAAATTCAGCAGAGATTAGTGTTAAATGATGTGTATAGGAGATGTGAAAAAATCCCCAATTCCAATTTGCATATAAAATAGGAGCCTCTAATTAGACTACTATGATCCAAGAGTGAGGGCTGAGCAGTGTGGTTGCCATTGCTCAGTGTTCAGGGGCAGCTGAAGGGGCAGAGGCATGGGAGTCATGGGCATGGACTGAGGAGAAGGGAACCAAGGCCAGAACGCTGAACAACTTCTCTTGTGCGTGAGCCTTTGGTGCCACACCGTGTACAATGGCATGTGACGGGCTGTTCCCTTAATCACACAAATGGCACACTAGCACTGAAAAATACTTAGAGTCAGATTATAAAAATAATCTAATTTATTGAAGCACTTTCATGTGAGGAACAGATAAAGAGACTGGGACAGAAATGTTCACAAGTGGCACATTTGGTTGCATTTCAGCAACATTCTTCCTTATTTATACTGTACATTTAAAATTAACTCTCATTCTAATTTATGCAAATTTTAAGACTGCCTGAAAGCAGGTGCCAAAGTTTTGATTATGTATTTTCTATTGGTTGATTGTAAGGGGGGAAAAAAAGAAACAACATGCACAGCCCAGCAGAAACCAGTTTAATACACTGTATTTTCCTGAAAAAGATTTGCAACTGGTAGACTGCAAATAATTCTGCCAGGATAGTGTAGTTTATTTTGCTTTCATCATATGTTTTCAGATGATTGTTAAGGTTGTGTTTTAAGAAGTGGTTGGAAAGCACAATAGGAAGACACCAAGAGCTGCACCAGCCTCCCTGTGATGTGCAGTTTGTAAACTGTATGAATAGACTGATGCTTAGTACTTCAGTGTGTGATTGCACCTCATTCAACTTCTCTGATAATTAATTAGGGTTTTTGTGGTGTCCTATTTCTATTAGTGACCGTGTCATGTATAAGGTCCACTGTCTAAAACAGAATATGAAACATGAAGTGTTTTTACCAGTAAGCCAAACAAAAACTTCCTTTAAGGAGATATCATAAGGGAATGGTATAAAAGTATTGACATGTTGAACTGTGGCTACAGGCATTTTATTTGCCCAAATACTTTCTTATATCAGTTGCACAAGATTGGTCTAGGTGAGATTTTGTGCTGATTAGCTGTGTCTGAGCACTGATGTAAAAAGACAAATTAGAAGTGGATTCTATGTTTTATTGAGTATGTTGGGTAAGTGGATCTTCTCATCTCTGATAGTGCACGGAGCTGGAATGTTGGCTTAGCTGATGTCCTAAAAGCTTCAAGAAATGGATGTCTTCCAGCAAAATAAAATCATAGCCAAATGTGTAGAGACAAATTTAAAAATGCCTGCCACCCTGTCCTTGGTGCCAAGAGCTGAACATCTCTCTTGAGTCGTGTCTGTGTTCCCAAGTCACGCAAACCAATAAAACACGTCTGTCTATCAAGTAAAGCATGTGATGCTGGAGATCCAGCATACATCATATGTTCTTTGATATATTTTATTTCAAACTATTTCTGGTATTATTCTGTGTGCCTGTTAACAGCTGAAGTGTATTATACATGCTGCTGAAGTCCGTCTTCCAAATAAGTTTCATCTGAAAGGATTCCAGTTCATGTGATCAAAGGCTACTTTGCAATCTGAGCCAAAGTCTGTTAATCAGAGGTATTAAAAGGGCTGGTTTGTACTAACAGGCTGTGGTAGATGTGTCCCAAGCCTTCAGCCAGTGCTTGTGTTCGCTTAACACTGCATGTCAGGTTGCAAATGTGAGATTCATCATACAGTACCCTTGTTACTAGTGAAACCCTATTGTCTGAGCTAAGTACTTAGAGAGTGCCAGCCCTTCTGGCAGACTATTCAAAGAAAAAACCAAATTATTTTCTAGAACAGTAGTCTCCAAATGGTTTGATCACCTACCTCATCAGTAAAGAATTTTTGAACATTTAGCCCGCAAAAATGTATATTCTAATATTTTCTCCCTGAACTACAGTGAATTGTAGAATCCTTTGTTTGGAAAAGACCTCAAAGATCCTCCAGTTCAAACATCAACCCCAGCACTGCCAAGTCCTCTACTAAACCCTGTCCCCAAGTGCCCCATGTAGATGTCTTTTAAACACCTCCTGAGATAGCGATTCCACTGCTTCTCTGGGTAGTCTGCTCCAATGCTTTATAGCCAATCGAAACCTTCCCTGGTGCAACCTGGTGCCTTTTTCTCTTGTCCTGTCACTTGTTACCTAAGAGAAGAGAGCTGTCCCCACCTTGCTACAATCCCCTTTCAGGCAGCTGTAGAGAGCAGTAAGATTGCACCTGAGACTCCTCTTGTCCAGGCTAAACAACCCCAGGTCCCTCAGACATTGGTCTGTATTGCAACAATTTTAAGGAGGGAAGTCCAACAGATATGTTATCAGACTGAAAGAAATTCTCCCACTGAAGATTGCTTCTGTATCATGATAAAAAAGCTTTCCCAAGAAATTCCTCTGTTTTTTGTGGGGGTTTTTTCCAAGATAAAAGGTTTATTGTGTCCATTAATATTCATAACCACTATATTTCATCTGCTGTTTAGTTTTTGTGGTCAATAGTTTGTGGGACTGTTTAATATCATGGTTTTTACCTAAGGGAAATAATAAGCAATGCCACCATATAAGAAAAGCACAGACTCAAGAGCAGAGTTCATCTTGGGTGGAGACATCAGATCGTTAAGGAAGTGGGATTGATATGGACAAATTATCTCACAGAGCTGTAGTTCTAACAAAAACCAATTAGTTTTGCCATGATGTGTGTAGAAAACACGAAGTATTTGACTGGACAACAGTAGTATTTTATATTTGGGTGCAAGATTATGTGCTTTACTAAAGAATGTTTTGATATTGCAGGACAAATTATGTAATTTGTTGTGTCTGAGGTCACAATTATCTTTGAGCACACTACTGAAGTATGTCTTAGCTTGCACCTATTTAGGCAAAGGAAACAATTCTTTTCAAATTAAAGACTCATGTAAGATTAAAACTTGATGTTTTCCTTTTCATTTCCCCTATGGTTTTGATATGCTTATTTTCTGGATTCTGCCATGATAAAATAGGAAACATTTGGATATTATTTGCTGTAATACTGATTATGTACTTTTCAAGATTCTGTACTTTTCAATTATAGTAGGATTTTGGAAATTCTGTGACTCAATTGTCCTAAAGAAAAGGTATAAGGGGGGGGAATGCCATCGATTCCTCAAAGTTCAGTTAAAGGTGGAGTGGCTGAAGAGTTTCACTTTTTAAAATATGTTCTTATTAAAAAGACACAAAAATTTCTAGAATTGTTCTGGCAAAAATGATTGCATTCAATTGCAGCTGCCTCATCATTAGGACAAGATTAGGTGGGATCCTAAGACTGCAAAGGTAACACATATACTTCTTTCATCATTTCTGCATAGAATGACCTTTTTTTTCTGTAATTATTTATGTCCTGCTTTGTTTTTGTTATGTTCTATCAAATACCCTTGATTTTAAAATACAAGTATGGTAACATTTTCTCTGAGTAGCTTCTGTAGCCATGATGACATAAACCTCTCTTTTAACAAATAGGCTGATCCCCTATGGAAATTTGTACTGCTCAGTTCTGTCATTTTAAAGGGTTCTTCTGTGTTCTTGGTAGTTGAATGTAATTTAACATGAGTGAGCATTACCCAAGATGGATCACTCTGGAAAATGAAGCTATGTATCTGAGGGTACCTTAGGAAGCTAAGAGCTTAACATCAAGATATTTTAAAATTCTTGTCCTTGTTTAAAATAGCAGAAAATAACCCTTCTTTATTTATTTGGATTGTCTTCTGTATTTTAAGAAGTATTTCTAAGAAATAATGCTACATAAAACAGGCAATGTGTAAAAATAAAGCTGGCTGTCATTTGGGACACTGAAGCTAATGCTTGAGTTTTATGGAGTATCTTGAGGCTCTAAATGACAGCACACAATTATGGTCAGGCTGTTTTGAAGGAAAGATGACCAAGTTTAAAATCAGAGATCTATGAAGAACTGCTTTACATACAAAAGCTCCAAACGCCTTTAAGTAGTGTTACAAAGTGTGAATGCATATGTTTGTGAGAAATCTAAAGGGATTGTTACGTTTTGAAAATGAAAATAAAAGAATATTTGTGAAATAGTATGCTCTCAGTGTAATTAAAGCTTTTGCAAACATTGTACCCACTACAGAGTTGACTTCTGAGACAACCAGCAAAAGAACTAAGAAATCAAATCTCACAAATAATGAAAATTTCTGAGTTTTCTGGGAATTAAATATTTTCTGCAGACGTGATTATTAAAAGTGCTTATTACCAACATTTTGACCATTTAGCCAATAGCTGATATGCAAGCATGAAGCTTTTTTCATAATGACACAGTTCCCTACATTTGCCATTTTGCTTTAATTAAAACAACTGAGCTAGACCTCATGTATTTGGATAGCCAGGCATTTTTACAATGTGTTATTATACTTAAATGTTTTATATGAAACATATAAAATTTTATATAGATTTTAATATGTGTGTGCACATTCAGAATATTTTGAATTTCAGTGTTTTGTTGTGCAGTTTCAGTATCATAGACTCTTTAAAATCAATCCTATATTTGGAGAAATAGTATTTTAACAGAGTCCTAGTTTTGCAACAGGAAAAACAGCTGATGACGTTGCAGTTCATCTAATACCATGGCAATTTCATAATGTACAAATTGAAAAAAAATAAAAATACTTTTCTTCACTGGTGGAATAAATAGCTAATTTCAGAGCAGCTTTTTGTTGAAAAGCTTTTTTAATTCATTCTGCTGGATCTCTAGCAATGAAAAGATTATTGGATATGTTTGAGCACTTATATTGCCTTCTGAGAACGGCTAAATAATAGGGAAAGAAAACCAAAGGCAATATTCTTACTGTCCTTATAATTATGTATTTTGAATGTGTATGAAACATGGAATTAACATGTGATCAGCTATTTTCAAATATTGTCCTTTCTTGTGGTTTTAATTAAGAATTTGTTCTGTCATAGAATCATTTAGGTTGTAAAGGACTTTTAAGATCATCAAGTCCAACTGTCAAACTTAACACTGCCAAGTTCACCATCAAGACATATTCCCCAGTGGCCCATCTGTATGTCTTTTAGAGACCTCCAGAGAGAGTAATTCCACCACTTCCCTGAGTAGCCTGTTCCAATGCTTGGTAACCCTTTTGGTGAAGCCATTTTTTCATAAGATGCCATCTAACCTCCCTGGCACAACTTCAAATGGCTGCCATTCTTCTTATGTAATATTTTTTTATATGACATAAATATGTAATTTACCTATTATTTATTCCTTGTTGCTTGTGAAAAGAGACAGAACCCCACCTCTCTACAGCCTCCTTTCAGGTTAGAATGGTTGTAGAGAATGGTAAGGTCTCTCTGAGCCTCCTTTTCTCCAGGCTAAACACCTCCAGCTCCCTCAGCAGCTCTTCATCAAAAGCTTGTGCTCCAGATCCTTCACCAACTTCATTGCCTGTCCTTGGATACATCATCAGTAGTCACAACACAGTTCTTCAAATTAATACACGGGGCACAAGTTTTTCTCTGACTGCATATTTAATGTCATACTTAAATCACTTCAACACTTTGGTTTCAAGATGAGGAATAAGATGCAAGGCATCAAGCCCACTGACAAATAACAAGTTTCTTTTACACATAGGGTGAATGATAGCTTAGTAATGCAAATAAAATTTTAAAAAAAATTTAAAATTGAAACTTTGATATAAACGGTTAATTTTAAATGGTTTTCTAGATCACTGGTATTTCTTACATGCAAAACTCTCCATGGAAGCCCAATTTTTTGCTCTTTGCCATTGTAAATTATCTGCAAGGAACTGAAGGAAACATCCCAAGTGTACAGAGTTTGCAAAAGAATTAAAGATTTTCTTATCAGACCTCAGTCAGACACTGAAATCTAGCCAAAGAACAGAGATTACTAATGAAATTTTTTGTACAAGTAGGTCAGTGAGAAATTTAATATCTCCCTACAAAGACATCATTATAATAAAAGGAGCCTAAAGGTATGAAGTCTGTTTATTCTTTTAGCCTGCAACTATTTCCTAAGCAAAATAGTATTCTCTTGTCAGTACTCTAAGTTAGAATGGCCAGATGTTAACTTGCTAGTTAAGACCTTCAAATGAGTATATTTAATTGAAGTGGTAGTCTATTTTCCTGTGCCTCAGTTTTATCATGGGTTTTATTATCATGTTTGGGGTTTTTTTCCTAAAGGTCAAAAGATACAGGAAATTCAAATTTACCAAACTCAAAAAATTTGGTGGATTAGTTGTTGTCTGGAAAAATAAAAGTCTTATCACTGTTAAGCTGTATGCTGTTCATTCAAATAAAATATATTTAGTGTAGCCAGTAGTCCTACGTTTTCTTGCTGATATTTTGAAATTTGGGTAACAGACAGAAATTGCTTAGAGTTTCCTGCTAAATGTATCTGCTTTTGGGATTAGACAGAAGTGAAAGCTGAAACAGGAGCTAAAGATTTAAGGGACTACTAAATGCTCTGTGACATTCAGGAAGGAATGGCTATGGTGGCTTGAAAATTGGCTAAATTTTTTCAAGTTGATCAATATAGATGGTTACAGCTGCAAAAACAACATACTGTGCTTAGGCTCATTGGTTCAAATGTAAAGGCTCTTGGAAGATTGCTGCTGTAGAATTACTGGATTCCTGATAGGCCTGATATTTAACCACAGATTTATAAGACTCAGCAGAAGAAAAAAAATCTTTTATTTCTATTTAATGTTTTCAAATATCATAGTGTTAGTGGGCCTGGAGAGAGAACTCTTAGAGGACAGAAAAGACTTGAATAGTAATTGCAAGAAAAAAGCAACGTCCTCTCCTTCTGTACTTAGAAATGATGGGTCTTGAAATGAAAAGGGAATTCTGTGTGTGTGTGTTTTTCTGTACTGGGGCAGAAAGCAAGAGAGAGGGAAGTGCCAGGTTCTGTCTGTATCTCAGTAGGAAAGGCCTGACAGCAGATAGCTGAATGGAATACTTGCTTTTATAAAGCAAAGGATGAGGAGGAATATAGGTAGCAAATAAATCTTACTCCCTTCAGATGCTAGGAACTGTATGTTCATGCAGCATCAGATGTGGATGGATTTCTCCACTTGTGAGAAAGTTCTGCTACTCTTTTAGATAAAGGAAAGCCATGCTCTGGTGTAATCACCAGAGCTGAATTGGAGCTGCCTACAGGCTCCTCCATTACAATGAGGTGGATGAGTCTGTCCTTTGGCCAAAGAGGTTTATGCAGCATGACACATTCCTGAAAACCATGCTGAACATAAAGCACAGGGCAGCTTTCTGTAGGAATTTCAAGGGAACTGTTATGCGGATTGCTAATTCCTTGATGTACAATGGCCTCCTGGTCAGGAGCGCTCTAATATAAGAAATGTTATCAACAGAACAGTGTGTGGTCCTTGATTTCCAGAGGGAGTTGCCCAGTTGTTGCTCACAGATGAAATTTATTGCCTGTCTCCCTCATCCACTAATGCCACCTACTCCCTCTTGCTGAAAATACTATCTGTATGACTGTGCTGCCTGTGTAGGCTCTTCATCACTCTCTAGCACTAAAGTGGCAATTGTCTCTACAAGGGAAAGCAGTAGTCCAGAGATAACATATACTGCATGCATCATAATCCCCAAAGTAGGATGTGTGGGAGATGATACAACTCTTTGAAGGGGCAATATGCTATTTTTAGTTATGGCAATGAAACCTTTATTCCAAGTTGCAGTGAGCAGTTGACTGTAATGTGATTTGACCTTGTCCAGAAAGGTAAGTTTTCCAATTAAATAACGAAAAATAACTTATATAAACATTTTCATGTAACAGACCATATGTTAGAATAATGGTATATAAAGCAGGTGATACACAGTTGAAAAGACACATTATTTCTTATGCAACTCTTCTTTGAACTATATAAATAACTCTGGATTCTGGTAAAGGTTACTGTGTATGTCTTCTTAAGTCTTTGAAATAACAAACAAGTACTTGTAGTCCAGAGGGCTTTCCATGAGTTCTGGAAATTACTTCTAGAAATTATTCATACTTTAACAAGGAAGGCTCTCATCAGTGGCACAGGATTTGGTTGGAGGGCTGTCACTAGTGGAGTCTTCTAGGTTCAGTGTTGGGCTCAGTGGTCAATAACTTACTCATCAAATACTTGGATGAAGGGCAGATCTCTCCTCAGCGAGGTCACTGAGCACACAGAGCTGGGAGCAGTGGCTGATACCCCAGAGGGCTGTGCAGCCCTTCAGAACAGGCTGGAGAGATGGACAGAGAAGAACTGCCTGAGATTCAACAAGGGCAAGTGCAGGGTTCTGCACCTGGGCAGGAATAACCCCATGGGCCAGCACACACTGAGGGCTGAGCTGCTGGGGAGCAGCTCTGTGGAGAAGGACTGGGGGTCCTGGTGGACAGCAAACTGTCCCCGAGCCAGCAGTGTGTCCTCGTGGCCAAGAAGGACCACGGGATCCTGGGCTGCATTAGGGAGAGCATGGCCAGCAGGTCGAGGGAGGGGATCCTGCCCCTCTGCTCAGCCCTGGAGAGCCTCACCTGGAGTGCTGTGTCCAGTGCTGGGCTCCTCAGGACAAGAGAGACAGGGAGTTACTGGAGCAGGTCCAGTGAAGGACTCTGAAGATGATGAGGGCACTGAAACATCCCTCTTATAAGAAAAGGTGAGGGAGCTGGGCCTGTTCAGCCTCGAGGAAAGATGAGTGAGAGGGGACGTCGTCAATGTCTAGCAGTATCTGAAGAGAGGGTGTCTGAGGATGGAGCCTTGTATGGGAATGGTGCCAAACATCTGGCACCCTTACCACCCAGAACAAGAGAATGTTAACCCTAAAGGCCCAGCTAATTTGTGTGTTTGCTGAAGATGCTGTGAATCTGGGTGGAAAACCACTGTGTGAGTATGTCACTTTTTGTGATTGAAAACAATCACATGCATGGAATGCTTGAGACATATTTTGTGTGTTACAAAATTAGCAAGAGGCCCTAAGGATCAATTAGAAGGCAGTGGTTTATCTGTAAGGAAATCAAATAAAAGGGAGCTCACATGGGAGAGAGTGTAGGAAGAGAAAAACAGCACCTATGGAACTGAAAACTACTGCACTGCACCAGTGTGTTTTTTCTTCACCAACATTTTGATACCGACATTTTGATTTTTTATATTTAGATTTTTTCTTACATTTAGAGTTTTCTTTGCATTTGATCCCATAACCAGCAGCCAGGCTCTTTTTGGTGGTGCCAAACAATAGGGCAAGAGGCAATGGGCAGAAAATGATGCACAGGAAGTTCCACCTGAACAAGAGGAAGAACTTCCTTACTGTGAGGGTGATTGAGCCCTGGAAGGGATTGCCCAAAGGGGTGTTGGAGACTCCTTCCTTTGCACAAGATTCTGTCCAGGTCATTCTTGAATACCTCTGCAGCAGTCTCAAGAGACTCAATATGATTGCTGCAAGCATTTGTGAGGAGAAAATATTCTATGCTTCTCTCATTCTGATACTAATGATTAGTATTTCTCTTATGATTTAATTAGTAAAGTTTGGTATTTGTCTTTGGAAAAACAAGAGATGACAAGTGATTCTGCTAAGAATCGTCCTTTCCAACTCTTTTAATGTATTTCTTTAAACTTTCTTCATGTCTTAGTCAACCTTTGGGGCTTTGCTAACATTATGAGACTAGGTTGAGCTAGATCTGTTCTGGGAAGCATTTGCTTTATTAAGATTCTGTTTGCTCCAGATGCAGCAACTTTATCAATTTAGGAAGACTTCTTACAAACTTGTCTCCAGTTCAGTTGGCTGAGAAGAATATACATTTTATTTTTACACACATATAGTCTTTATTATACAACAGTGACAGCATATCTTTCTTTAGCGCATAAATAATTTCCAAGAATTTAGGACCTTAGAAACAATGAGGATAAGAGTATGAAGAATTTTTCAAAAGTGCTGTAAGTTGTTTGAAATTCTATATTGTATATTATTTTGCCTGAGAGATTTCCAACACCATACAGGCATGGTTGAACAACCTTAGTACCCTGGCAGATTTTAGTTTCATTTATACCAGCTGCAGAAACAGTTCAAAGGTGATTTTGAAATCTCTTTAGTATTCTGAATGCTTTTATTCCCTCCTTATTCCAAGCAATTTTGTTGTTGAAAAGAACAAAATCAAGAAAAAGTGAGCATTTTTAAAAATGTTCCAAAAAAGAAATGACCCAAAAGTTTCAGCTTTTAGGGAAAGAAGTCTTTCTGATATTAATTGTTCTGCATTAGTTTTCTCCTGAGTATAAAAATTGAAATCTTTGATTGCAGCAGGATTGGCTGATGCTAAGACAGCTCTGCAAGCTGAAATGGAAACGGATGATGGCTCATCAAATTCTATGGTAACAGCTTTCACCCAGTATTATGTAATAGCTATAATCCTTTGGGCCTATAAAAGAGATTCTGCATGGACTCAATTCTGAAAATGTCTTTCCTTTCAAGAGAATGGCCTTTCCAGTTCAGTAATTCACTCACGCTTGTAAGTTTGGTTCAGTCTTATAAGTGTAAAAAGGTTCTTTATATTTTACTCTTTAGATGCTTGCACTCACTTAGGAATAAGCAATAACTTAATCAGCAAGGCAGCGTATTACTCGTTCATTCTATTATTCTTTTATTGTGCTCTATCTTTATAGAAAAAAACAACCAGCGCACATAGGGAAAAATCTTTTTTTTTTCTGTATTGATCATAGTTACTCATTTTTCATTGCCTTCAAGAGCTGTTAACATGTTTTTTGCATTAATAACTGTCAATGAATTTCAATTGATTTTTATACTTTCCTTATAGCTTTTGAGAATCATTTTCAGGGTCTTCAGGATTACTCCTACTGAACAGAAAATGCAGAAGTGCAGACAATCTAATCAGATCCAGAATACTCCAGTCTTCTTTCTTTAGTTGTGTATACCCTTTTCTTTCTTGTTTGTGTGTCCCTATCACAAGAATATATCAGAGCAGGATGTCCATATATTCCTTATATTTTGAGAACTAAAAGAAATTTATTTGTTTTGAATGAGGGGGCTTCTTTACTGATGGTTTATTATTTTCTGGAAGCTAAATCTAGCATTGATGATGTTAGAGAATTAATATAGTTGATAGATAGTAATCTTTAAATCTCTCAGCTGGTAGCAGGATCCACTACAAATATGTAGAGATGTCAGCTAGGCTGGCTTCTTTTTGCACAAGAGCAGCATTTTTAGGATATTCTATGATTCTAATAAAAATTACCAGGTAATATCAGAATGCTGTTCAGGATCCATAGGCTGATGCTCAGAACAATGATTTTTTTTTTTTTTTTTTTTTTTTAGTGAATGGCACCAGCAATAGTGCACTGTAGCAGCAGGCATGGAGGTGCAAGCATGCAATTACTCCATCTATGGATTTGTTGGGCTTGACATAAAATAATTGTTACAGATTTTCAGGATCTTCAAAATATGCTGGCACATCTTCTTAACAGCAATTTCTCTGCATATTCAAATAGGCAATTGTATTGACAACACTATTCACCAAGGACTAATTAATCTATCATAACATCCAGAAATTAAAATGTCTTCTCTAGAGGGCAAGAGCATCTGAGTTGGTAGGGAGATATCTTTTGATTTCCATGCTTTTCAGACTGGTGCTTATCTACCAATACCCTTAACTCTGCTGTGGTTAGGAAAAAGCAGTGTCTGTGTCACCACAGTCACTCCATTCTGGCTTGAACAGTATCAGTACTTGGAATTCAGAAGCTATTATAATAGTAACCATCTATTATAGTTGTACTGCCCTTTTTCCCCCCCACACTGATCATTTGGACTAATAGACTCAGGCATTATTGAAGCTTCATTTTTCATACAGTGAAGCATAACACTCTATTTGACTATTTAAACATTTTGGGTAGGAAGGAGACCATAACCTTTACATATGCTACAAGATAGCAATGATTTCAACTCAGGAGGAACCTATTATCTATTAAAGTATTAGGTTAGGGCCTTGTTTCTCAGTACACAAAAATGTTACAGTTTTTGCAATGCTGCCTGTGATTGTGCTAAAATGTACTTATTGTTTTGGCATGTCATACAGATGCCTGGTTTAATAGATCCATACAGCAATTTTATTTGGATTAGGCTTGTAAAATGATTCTCCTTTTATGGTGCATTGATTGTAAGTTACCACAACTGGCAAACATAAAGAGAAATACTCAGCAAAGACGAAAACTGTGGGGTTTTTGTTTTGTGATTTCACCTTGTTCTGATAGTGGGTATAGTCATGGGCAGCTATGAGTATACTTCTTTTGTAGTCTTCCTAGAAATTGTATTTTAGTTCTTCCCTTGCTCTTCAGTCTGTGGCAATCTTGGGACTCCCAAGCTAAAACATTAATCAATCTCTAGGGCGGTCAGTTTTTGCTTCTCTCCAGAGTAATGATAATTAGTAGCAGGAAAGTATAATCTAGGCATGCATACTCTATGAGAAAATGATAATGTCTGTATGACATGCTTGTTGCTGCTTTGATCTCAGCTCTCTGAATATTTGTGATGTGTAGTTCCTTTGATTTCTCTCTGTATTTTGGTGAGGTTACCAGGTTACTCTCTCTGGTTGAGCACACTGATGTTCACACATTTCACAATTCACATCTTCCTAAGAGATGATCAGGATGTATTGAATTGTTCATGGTTGATGACAGTTTCCCACTGTTTATGCAGTGGAAAACCACTGTATTATGGTGGTTGCTTCTCCCCTTTTGAACTCTTTAATTCTTACTTCTGCTTATTCCTTCTGCTGGTGTCTAGGAAAGTGGTGCATTTGGAAATAGTTTTCTCAGCCAGCTAGTGAAGCATATTGGTCCTAATAGCTGCTATTTTGCATACTACCTATATATGGGCAGAATATCTGTTCTTCAGTCATCCAGGAGTCCTTCTTGAAGATCCAGAGTAACAAGAAAATTAGTCCTTCAATACTTATTTCCAGATCTTATGCTTCTTTGTTTGAATTTTATACTTTATATTTTTGATTTCATAAGACCTTTATAATTTCTCTTCAGAGATCCAAATTTTCTAGTTTGCTTCTTGTTGCACAGTGGGAATATCAAAAAATTTGGCTGACTTCACATAATAATTGTTTAGGTGCCTTTCTGTCTCTGAGTAGACTCAAGGAATTTCATGTGGCCAAACCAAATTCGGTTAGATCTCTGGATAAACTTAGTATCTATATTGTATGGTATTTAGACATGTGCTGTAAGGTCACCTGGAGGTCTCTCTTTGCTTTCACCCAGCATTGTCTTAGTCTAATAGGATCCAGGGCTGTTTCAGCCTTCAGTGGAGTGATGCTGCAGTTGTTTGTGGGAGTCCTCAGGCCTTCTCCTGGATGGGAAAAGGCAAAGGTAACTGATCAGAGTGAGTCATTGTGGGAATGTACATGCAGACTCAAAGAAGAAAGGTTACTCATCAGTAACTGGTGTTCTTTGAGAGGTATAGTCTGCATGTACATTAGTCTCCTACCTGCTTTTCCCCTCTTTCTGAATCTCTTTCAGGTTTGATTGTGCATTTAAGAGGAACTGCAGTGGTGGCAGTGTGTCAATGCCTCAAGCAGGACGAGGGGAGGAGTGGGAGTGCCCCTCCCGGGACACTCCAGGGCAGGCCACAAGCCCACCCACTCTTAGAGTATATGTATGGACTAAGTGTCTCAAAGTACTGCAGCTGTTCATTGGTAGGTAAATTTTCTTTACTGTATTCTCACAGGTAAAGCAGTAGATTTCATTTTTAAAACCAATTTAATTCATTGACTCCATGGATGATATGCATGAACAACACATGGGGGGAAATTTATACCACAAACTGCATTACACTGAGTAGCTCCCTATCTCTCTAATGGTCTCATCTCTTGTCTTGCCCCCCATCCTAACCTTATTTAGATATTTAAATATCTTCATTCCATTCAATTTGTCATTTCTATTGAGAGCTACATGAAAACTTGAGATCATCTAAGTTGTAACATAATTTAAAAAATAAAATAATGTCGTTCACAATTGTAGCTAAGTGTGTGAAGTAACATGTAAGATTGTATTTACTATTAGAAAATGAGGCTAGAAATGGAACTGAAATCTCTAAGAATCAGTTTTATTTATACTAATGTATTGATCTTTAAAATTTCTTAGTTGCAGGAAAGCCAACATTTGAGTTTAAACATTTTTTCCACAGCTGACCTCATGTGTTTTTTTCTTTTTAATCATAGAAGCCTTGTAGTAATTTTCTAATTCACTGCATTTCCTGCCAATTAAACAAGCGGACATGGGGTATAACCTAGCTTAAACTGGAGATGTACTTGTCCCTGCATGCAAATATGCACATGCAAATTCTGCAAATTATTATTTTCAAGTGAGTTGAGGGCTTTTACAGAAATATGATTCTGAGGCATTTGGACTGGGACTTCTCTGAGACCTGTCACCTTTGCAAATATGGTGGATGTGTTTTTACCAGTTCCTTAAGGTTGTAGCAATTAATGTTAGTTTGGCAACTCAAAGAAATTTACAGTTGGTTTTCTATCACTTTGCCTTTTCCATAAGATTGAGGTGTAATTTATCTGGGCTTAGTTACAACCTGCAAACTTTGCTGAAGCTTCTGGTCTGTGGGACACGAGATACATGTGCTGTAGATATTGGTACACATACATAAAATACTATGAAGAGCTCTAGTTTTACAAAGTAACTGATTTGTCTGTAATATCAAGCTGCCTTTGCACATTCTGAGAAGAAAACCCAAAGAATAGTTTTCTAAACAACCTTAGATGAACACTATATGTATGCAAAGGGGAAGAAAATGTGGGAAAAGCCATCTTGTTGTGCCCAATAATCTGAATTTTATGGCTCCAAAACCATGCATGTATTCTTGTAATAACAGGTCTTTGAAGTGCTGTTTTAATTTAAGAAAATTTTAAAAATGGAGAAAGTTTTTGTCTATTTGTAGTTAGTAAATAGTATTAGATTCATTTATTTGGTTTTATACTTGTATAATCAAAAAAAAACAATTCTCAATATTCTCACTAGGAAAAGTGATAATGGCAAGGAGGCATTATGTCTTAAGTTTTTAATTGTTTTCAATTCTTAAGAAAACCAGAATTTTTATAACTCTGTAATATTTATTTTAGTGAGAAAATATTGTATTTTAGAGAGATGCCTTTTATACATGGCAGAAATGAGACACATTGAGCTTTGGTGCTTTTGCTAATACATTTTCATTAGATAAAAATGAGCACATGCGCACATAGGCCTACACTTATGTGTATATCTGCCAAATGCAGAGTCAACAGTAAAGGTCTTGGTAGACACAGACACGTTTGGAAAGTATCTAATTCTAAGTTCCATCTCTTCCTCCAAGCATCTGTAGAAAGCTGTTATGCCAAGTGCCCAGTCCTTTCCTGTGGGTTACCTTAGCCTGGCTCTAGGAGGATCCAGTGGCACCAACATTAGATGGGAGCAGATTTTTGTACAGAAGGAAAAGGGTCTTTGTGCCTTTGTGTGCATGCGGGTGCATGGTTTGTTCTGACCTAAATTTACTTGTGGTTTTTAATGCAATTTATTAAAACATACAACAACTCACTATTTTTCTTAATTATAGTATGGCTATACTTAGTATAGACATACTAAGACTAGTATGTCAAGGTAGGTAGCTTGAAATAAGAATCTTTCCTTTGTTTTTCTGAGAGGAGATCGACCTTGTACATGGCCTCAACTGTCTTTACCTCTCTCCATCAAATTAATGAGAAATTCTTTTGCCAGTCTCAGCTCTTAAAAGTGTTGGCTCTTCCAGTCATGATGGTTTGACCAGACACTTCAGTGTTTGCACATCTCTCTGCTAGACTTCCCTTACTTGTTTGCATAGATGAACTCTGTTGATAACTGCACTTCAGAACCTACTTGTTTTTCCCCTCTGTTTTAGGGCTAATTACTTTGAATAGTAGGCTTTAGAAGACATGAAGTACTTTTTTAAAAAGTCTATGTTACAGGCTGCATTGGTATGTTGAACCTTGAAATACTTGATAGCTGCAATTTACTTTAAATGGAAAATGCCTGTAATTAAATTTCCATTTTAAAAGTAAGCCATTTATAGAGTACATTTTTATTCCATTCCTCCTTTAGTTTTGCATTTCAATAAAATAGTTACATTTTTATGATGTCTTTTAATATGTTAGCTTAGTATTTAAAAAAACAACTGCAACATAACTGTGATGCTGAAAACTGGAAATTCACCTGTAGGAGCTTTGGAAGATGACTTGCTGTGTTCTGTAAAATCTCAAAATTTGAAAAGCTGTATTTAGACACAGTAAGATACATAATTGCATTTCATTCAAGTCTCTTGACTACAGTGATTACACTGAACATATTCCTAACATTTCTCTTACTTTTTGCCTTCTGCTGGTGAGGAAAGGATAAAAGGAATGGAGGTAATAGAAAACAACACACATGTTTTCATGTTGCTTTAAAGTTTAATTTTATGAAATTCTTAAATAATTTTGAAATTGATTTATTGGAAAGTTGTTGCTCCACACATGAGTATCTTCAGGCCTCTACAATTCATGGAACCTTTTGAAAAATAAGTAAAGGATTGTTAGCATAAGAAATAAAACCCTCACAAGAAGTAGGGCAAAAATATATGAAATTAATTCCAAGAATATGCTAACATTTTGAAGACCTTCCCTGCTTTTCAAACTTAATGTTGTACTCCACTCTTTACTTCGTTGCCTTTCTTTATGGGTATTCGTGTTCTTGCATAGTCCCCAGTCTATATTTTCAAATAATGTACAAGCCATGATCCACGGAATAGAGAAGATTCAAATTCCTGAATAATACAATGAGGTACAAATGGATTACTTCAACTTTTCATTCTTCTTTTCTCCTGCTTTGTGTGCTGTGACATGAATTTCTGACTCATGTATGCTCTTTCCTGTCATAGAATCAGGCTTAACTTTAGTGAGCTGGGCTCTGGGGTAGTCCAAGCTACATGACTAAGTAAAGATTGTAATGAGATCTTAATGAGCTAATTCTTATATTCCTGGAACTCAGTGCTTGAAACTACATCCAGTTTTCCTAGAAAATCTGTGTCTATGCTGAATTTCTCTTCTTTGATCTGTCTTGTCATATTGTCATTCATTATAGTTTCTTCATTGTGATGATGTTAAATCATCATACATGAAATTTATCTTGTACGCTCTTCAAGCTTGAGCCCAAAAAGTGTGGAAGAAAAATAGATTGATATTTATTATGGCTTTTCATATATGAATATTTTTTAATTTAACTTATTTTGCTAAGGAAAACTATCACTATTCATTTAAAAACATACTGTCCTATGTTTCTCCTTGCATTTAAAAATATATTTTCCAAAAGTAAACAGGATTTGCTTGCAAATGCAGAATTTACATAATTTTACAAAGCTTGTAATTTTGAGATCTACTCTGGAGAACACAGCTTCTCCATCTCTGAAGACTCTCAGTAGTTTGTCCTGGAAGCCACAATGATCTTTTAAGTCACATGAAGTTGTTTTGGGAATACTTCTGGATAGTATGCATGTCTGTAAACCAGTTTATACTGACTTACCTATGTTTCAAAGTCCAATGTAAATAAATGTATATTTTTTCCATAGTTAAGATCCATATTTAACAATTATATTTGTTCAGCAGTTAAAATTTTTATATATTTTACTTACTGTATGATTAGTGATGCATATAAGGTGAAATAACTTCACAATTGCACTGTGCTGGAAAAATCTAGCATGGGCCAAAATGCCAAACATCTTTGTTAACTACGGAATTAAGAATTGTTTAACTAGTTTCAATACTGAATATAGAATGAAAGAATTCTGTACGGATTCATTGGATTCATTATGAAATCCTGCCCTGTTTATACTGTTTTTAGTATTTCCCTGTTCTTTCTGGATGTTTTAAATTATAACAGTGTACATGTCATGTTCTAGTGGCTATGATATATGAAAATACGTATGCAGATTGAGAATTATTTTTACAAACCTTGTATTATGAAGTAAATTATGTATTGATCAAAAAACACATACATTCTTATCTAAATGGTAAGCACCAGAATAGTAACTTGAAGGAAGATATTCTAGTAATTTTGGAAGCATAAACATGTGGGAGTGTTACCACACTTTCAGGGCAGTGATGGCAAAAATAGGACAATAAAAAAAAGGCATGGCGTGCCATAGACTGTAGCATCAAAAAAAGGAAAAATCATCAGGACTTCATCTTTTCTATGTAGGCATTTAACCTGATGCACAATGACCATTTTCATGTGCTTTGTAGTGCTTCTGCTCCCGTAAAGGCTCGTAGTCCCAATGTCTGTGTGAAAAACCACCAGACAGCAGTGCTAGGAGGACTGGAGGAGACTTGCAGCCTGTCTCAAGTTTAAATTTCTGGCTAAGATAAGTAATCCACAAACCTTAGTTATCTTTAAAGATTAGGGCATTGTTCCTCTCGTTCCAGAAAGGAATCCCTATTTGTTTTTCCAGTTCACTTATGCAGAGATTAAAGGATGGAGGTATGAAATAGCCCACTTCCCCGTCTATTGTAATTGTGTATCTTGTGATCAGGTTTCTTGTGCATCATGATGAGACATTATCCCACAGAAATTATTAATGAAGAGGAGTTACTAGAAATACAACAATACCTAATGATAATCATGAAGCGTTGCTGGACAACCCTACCAAATTAAAGCATAATGTATTTTCTCTCCCTTGAACACTGTAGATCAAGGCAGGGTGTGGTATAGGGAAGAATCAGAGCCCTGCAACTAGTTTGAAATACAAAAGGAAATTACCAAAATTTTGTGGCTTGCTCATTGCAGCTTAGACTAATGGCAGGTTTGTGTCTTGGACTGGGAGATGCTTAAGTTAGCTCTGCAGAAGGAAATATGTCAGTGAGTGGTCAAGCAGTTCCCTGACTGAAATGTCAGGTAGCACTAGTTTAAGTGTGGTGCCACCAAAATGCATCTGTACAGCTTTTGGGCTTAGTGTATCCTGATGTGGTGGTGCCTTTATGAATTTGCAAGCATGTTCCTGCCAAATACAAAGGGTCTCTGCACTGAGCTGTACCTGTAGGCTTTTTTTCCCTGAGGTAATGATCTTTATTAGTCTTTAAATCAATAAATTCACATGTGAAAGACTAAGAGAAAACATGACGCAAGGTTTCTCTGCACTGGTAAAATTAACACTGGTCATGAGAAAATTCAAGCACCATAAACAAAGTTTTTGTTGAGTAGTGTTATAATTGAAGTAGTTTCAATACTGGGCAGTGCATAGAAAGTCCAATGAGTAGTTCCAGGTTGTGGGAGAGAGGGAGCTGATAGAAGCAAGAGCTCTTTGGAGCAAGAGATGGAAAGAGGTTGTTTGTTATACCTAAGGATTTCTTACTCATTTGAATGAGGGAAATTTAAATGTATTTGAGAGAGAAAATATGAGAAATTAGGTAAAGAGGACAGGGAACTAGATCTAATCTAAAGCTTAAGGAGACAGCTGGCCTGACATTTTACTTCTGTGCATCAGAAAGACATAATTAATATAATTATTTTAGGACTTCAGTGAAATCTGAAATGGCTGCGTCCTTTTGAAATAAAAATATTTGTGGAGGAACTGTCTGTAATGACTTCATTTCTGTTACATCTTGACCCTGGAAAATAACTGATAAAGCCTAATTTAGAATACTAATTTTTAAAAGTATTAAGCTATTTATTGATTGGGGTTTTTTCCCCCCTAGAGTTCTGTAGCTTTGTTCTGGCTTTTTAAAACTTGGTGGTAATTTTACTGGACTGTTTTCAGAGTCAGCTACTGTATTTTGTATCCATCAGCATCATTCCAATGGCTTGAATGAAATAATAGTGCTTTACATAATCTGTTGACCTAGCCATTTTCTCTCAAAAGCTTATCATAAGTGAAACAATAGAAGAGGAGAAATATGCATAAAAATATTAAATTAAATTTTCTTTGGTTGAAATGTTATATAATAATTTTGCATGCATGGCATCAGTAAAGCCAAATATCAGGTCACTTGCCTAGAGAAATCTTCATTTGAAGACAGAGAAAATTCATTTCCCTGCAAAGCCAGTACAGAATCTACCTGTTCTGAGTCCACAATTTGTTCATAATTGATGAGCGTGGGGCTTCCTTTTTTAGATACTTTTACAGAGATGAGAATATTTCATGGGGACACAGTTTTTTGGGTTAGTGAGAAAATAAATAAGCTGAATATAAGCCTTGGGTATTTTTCCATGGTTTTAAAATATCTAAGTGATGAATTTGCACTTCTAAAGCACAATGAAACCCAAACTCACTGCCTTGTAGTTAAAGGTCTTCTACTTGAAAGCTTGAAAGTATCTTTACTGTAACTAGAACTTGATTGAGAATTCTATCGAGGAGTCTGCCTAGGTACACTGATGCAGTAGCAGGAATAGGCACTTAATTATTGCTCAGTTTAATTGAAGAGTTAGGATGCTAATTTCTTTAGTTTTTTGTAGGATATCACATGAGTTTTTCTCCCTTCGTTAATGGAAGTATTACTGAACTGTAGCAAAATGAGAACAGAGGAAGGATCTATTTGCTTGTTAAAATAAATTTAGCAGGTTTTATTTTATCCAAAGCTAAATTATGCTTTTAAAAAAACCAAACCAAATGCTGAAAATCTATCCATCCTGTTTTCTATAGGAAGATGTTTCCCTGACCATATCAGTTTTTAAAATAAATACAATATTAAGGTCTAACTTTGCCAAAAACTGAGCTTCTCCAAACTGTTCTCTGAAATGTGTACCTATTTAAGTCAAGACAAATATGTTTCTAGATGATAGAGATGCCACCTATTTGAAAGAAATTTCCTAATGTGTAACTGTGTTATTGAAGCAAAGAATTTTAAGACCTAAAATTCTTTTACTGCCATAATTCACATTTTTTTTCAAAATGTAACACAAGAGCTATAGTTACTAGTTCATTTATTTATGTACAACTTTGAGGCATTATCCTTGTTCCTTTCCCAAGCTTATTTGAAATGTTCATATAACAAGCTTCTGATATGTTCACTTACAACCCAGTGAATTAGAGAGTTATTCTCCAAAGGTGTAGAGTGAAAAGATGAATGTGATTTTAATAAAGAGAGAATACAAAAGCGGAAGTGGAAGTAATGAGTAAAGGAAGGAGAAATAAAGACAGAACCTTTGGTTTTGCCACTTCTAGTAATCCTTGGATGTATTGATGTGGTGGGGCTTGCAGTCAGACATAGGTTTATTCTAGCTGTAATTTTTAAGTGTCTGTATATGATCCTTCTGTTACATGAGAATTACATAGCAGTACTAGGCCTGCAAAAATACAGGTGAGGATTACCAAAATTGGTTGTACTTTTTCAATTGTTCCAGACATTTTATTTTAAGCTTTTTAAACCACTATATTTCCCAGAGCTAATTTTGTGATAAATAATAAGCTTTAAGCCAACAATCTCCAAAACTATTCCTTCCTTCCCAATATAATGCTCCCAAAACTTAAATTTGTCCTTAGCATTTTCAAATAATGTTGTTTCTTGGCTAGAATATGGATAACTCTCTCAATAATTGATATGATCTCTGCAGATGATACTTTACTGTGTAATGAGTGTACTTAAGGTAACACAGTGAATTTTGCACTCCAGGCAGACATGCTCCTGCTGTGCTGGCCCACAGTCGAGTATGAGGGATAAGTGAGATAATCACATTAACATTAAATAAGTCTTCTGCTTATGTCAAATTTTTGTCACAGTTTGAAAACTAGTTTAAAAAGTCATTTTTTGGAATGAATATATTAAATCAAATTAAACACTTCTCTAGTGTCATGAGTTTTCCAGAACTGTAAGTCATTGCATTTGAATGACAGATTTCTCAGTCCAGCTTTGGAATGGGTATGCACACTCCTGTTGAGTTATTAGGGGAATGTAGGAAAGATGATTATAGACCATCACCTGCTGCATCAAGTGCATTATTGAATCTTTGGGTAGTTAGGCTTACAGATTCGTGGTTCTTGGTTTTTTCAGGCTATGAAAAAGTGCAGCATGCAAACCAAAGTTACTGTTACAAGAATCAATTATGTAATCTAAATTAAATTTACATACTCTATTAATGTGTATCAAAGAATATTATATTTATATATCAAAATAAACAGTGGTAGAAATTAATAACTGTAAATACTTGTTTTCCAATTCAGGTCAAGAGATAGAGAACTGAATTTCAGTTTCTATATGCAAAATAATATTTTGTAGATACTTGCATTATTCTGTCTTATCTTGATTATAAATATTGGTTTAAAATCTTTGTATAAAAAGCCATGAGTGGTTTATAATTCCCCATATTGTGTGTGTCTCTGTTTTAAGACATTTCAAGTCTTCAGGTATTATCTGATAAAACCATTTCTTGCTGCATCTGACAGGATTCATGTTCTCTTTCAGGAGACGCTGATAGATTGGTGTGATGAAAAGGAACTTAATTTGATTTTAACAACAGGAGGAACAGGGTTTGCACCGCGAGATGTCACTCCAGAGGTGAGATAGTCCTGGAATAGAAAAATCTGCCCTTTGGTGCAAAAATGCATGAGTCTGGAGGAGGGGAGGGTTTTTGGTTTTTTTTTTTAAATTTTCTCTGTAACTTTTCTTTGCAGTATCTGTGGATGGGTCAAGTGCTACACAACTTGGAATCAGAAAAAAGTAATAGAAAATATAGCACAAGAGAATTACTCTGACCTTGGGTTCTGGACCCAAAACAATTTTCAAACTAAAATGTGGTACAGTTTAATGGTTTTCCAGTCCCCTCACAAAACAAAATTCTAATGGCTTTGTGGTGTCATTTTCCTTAGCACTGCAGTACAACACTGCTAAGCAAAATTTTGTGTGGCTTTTGTTGTGTCTTGTGCAAGGAAGAGTGGCATAAGAGAGATGGATCTGCTTGTCAGAAAAATCTAAACAGACACAGAGGTGGAGGTAATGCACCAGTAAATGTTGCTCAGGAAAGTTGCCTACGTTACACTTACATTAAGCTAAAGTAAGGGGAGAAAAATGAGAAGCTTAACCTAACCTGACCTTATGGCCATGAGTTGTCATGTGAAATGACTGTGTGATTGTTCTTGTAGTATTTTGTTATTTATGGTTCCAAATTAGATTAACATGAACTTTGAAAATCACATCTTTCATTTGGTGTAATTTTGTTCGCTAAAGGGCAGAACTAAGATTGAGTGAGTTGTGTTTATTTGCACAATTAAACATACCTAGATTTCTTTTAAGTACTCATGTATGTTTTTGATTTCTTAGACTCTCCGGTTGATTTGAGTTCTTTATAGCATATCTACAATGCTTTTTACTTACAAGTGTGTTTTGTCACATGCCTGCAGTTCAATTTTTTTTCCATTAGGAATTCATAAACATTTTTTAATTTATTGTATAACATTTGTGTAACTAGAGAAACATGTAAACAAAATGCTCCTGTTCATTACTTCTAATGGAAATAGAAACCTTGAGTAACTAGAGTAACTAAACCCTGGGGGGGCAGTCTGTGTATCAGGAAATGGGAACAATGTTAAGATGAACACAGTGTGGCACATAGTGAAAATTGGTTTGCAGATTATTCCCTTTGCTAAAGGCACCACAAGTGAAAAGTGAGTTGGTTAAATTTGTCTCTTTCTTGCAAACTAACATAATGCTTTTGAAGGTTGTGTAACCAGGACTGGGTAGAAGGAGGGATGAATTTCTGCTTCAGTTTTCCTTTGTGCGGGGTCAAGCCTGGGCAGCAGTGCCAGATGAAGCATTGTAGCCAGTGCAGAAAATTAGCTACAGATTCTCAAGCAGCATATGGCACAAAAAATAAACAAATGAGAACTCTATGCACAAACACCCAGTATAATCTTTACTCTGCATTGCTGTTACTCATACTAATTAACACAGGTAGGGATGTTTTTTCATCAGTTTTGTTGAGTAAGCCATTCTGATAGTTATCTGAGTTGTTACTGTCTCTGTATAATAAAATCACATTGATATAAAAATCATTAATAACTTGTACTGAAGAAAATCTGTGTTGTTTTTCACTTAGTTAAATTGGATTAATTCTAATCTCAGTGGAGATATAGAATCCCAGGTTATTAAAAAATTGTGATGACAAACATTGTTCCTATGATAGGATTTATTACATCATTCAGTCAAAAAAAATATTTTAAGGGAAGAAAATTAGTTTGCCAGTATGTGTCATATCAAAAACATACTAAGAAGCCTAAGTTTTGTCCCCATTTTTTATGTCTTTTGGGTCAATGAAAAAACCAAAAATGGAAAATTCATTATGTCAACGTGAAATGTTTAATAACAAGCCTTTAGGAAGACTTGCATTTATGTAGAAATTGGTTTTCAAACTTTGTGTGTATGGTGTTTGTCCTGCAAGCTCTCATCACTGAGCTGACAATGAAAGGATGTGGTCATGGTATTATGCTATAGAGATGTCACCTTTAAGATGTTAATTTAAAACTTTTAAGAATTGAATTTTATACTGGAAAATGTTTTACTATTTTTCCTTATGACAGATAAAGTAGTCTGTTGAATCATACTTCCACTGGTATGTTTCAGTCCTACTTCTCCTTAATTCCCCTGTACTTTGGATTAGAAAGCAGGTTTCTCTGTTTCTTTTCTACAGATATATAATTGTAGATACACAATAAAGGTAGTTCCCAATAATAATGCAACCCAAAGACTTAATGTTAATTGACTTTTGTAATTATTGATAAAAATGAAACTAAGTGCCTAGCATAATGTAGCTAAAATGGCTTCTTGCTATCTCAGAAATATGTAATTAAGCATCCCAAAAAATTGGTAGTTTCCCCACTCACTTTGCCTTTTGAACACTGTATCAGAACCATTCCAGGTTGTTTCAGTCATGTGTAGTAACGATTTTTCTTGTAATGGACTAGAAAATTTAGGAATATTCAGCATATGTGATTTTCCTTGCCTGTCTCTGATCTATAAATTTATAGCCTCAGTCTAGTTGGTGTGTGGAGAGGAGCTTTTGAAGTGGTTCCTACGATTCACATTTTGGGGGGCAAAGGTCAGTTTGCTTAAGCAGTGTGAATATCCTTCACTTTCTTGGCTGCACAAGTAGAAGTGATGAAGTATTTGCGGACATTTAAAAAACCAAATTCACTCAATGGATGGCTGAATTTGAAAGTTAGTGTGTTATAGGCATTACTAGTGAATCCTGGAATTCTTAACTGTTATGGCAGTTGGTGGTAGTTTGCATTTGTACTAAAGCTGAAGTGTAAGCCTAATTTTGGAGATACACTTTTTTTTACAAGGTAATTTCGCATCTAATTTATGGGAATAGTCCTTAAATCTCTGCTGGAGTTTGCTCATACAGTCTGCTTGTTGATTTTAAAAGTGTTTGTACTGGACAGAGATCCAAGTATGGCCCAAGTTTATTTAGGGAACTTTCATTTTGTATTTCCTTATGCATACATTTATTTCTTGGAACTAAAATACTTCAGTGGTAGTTATTACAGAATGTTGATAACAGTATACATTAACTTTTGTGAAAAAAATTAAGTAATTTTGCAGCATTTTTATCAATCACTAAGGTACCCTTCTGCAATACTAATGTATTTTCTCTGTTGCTGTTGCTCAGTACAAAGGGAAAGAAAAAATCTTATGTGTATGGGGGCTCTGCTCAGTTTTCTGTCTTCTATATTTTTACATTTATTCTTTTGCAAAACTGTACATTCAAAAAATTCACTTGTCTGTCTGCCAACAGTCTTCTAGCTGTTTTCTTATCCTTTGTCTCTAGTATGATCCTGTGCAAGTCTTGTTTGCCCATCTATGAGATTTTATGTACCTAGATAATAGCAGTGGAAATAAATGTATTGTCCTCAGCTGATGATGGACGTTCTTGAACTGTGTCACAGTGTGTATTCACAAGCAGTTCATCCACACTGCAGGTAATTTTGAGCCCTAAGATTTTAAGATAATACTTTATAAAAAACACAGAAGAGCTGTTTCCCAGCATGTAACACTAGACAGATGTTTCCTTACAGTCATTTTGAGTGCTCTGGAAAATTTGTGAATCTTCTTTCAGTTCTTGTTGTTTATATTCTTCAATATTTATGGACTGGTTTAAAATGTATTTAGACACATACTTGTTTTCATTTAGTCTGAAAATATATGCATACTTATTCTGTAAGAACTCATGAAAAGAAATCATTGTTGTCTGGAACTCCCTTCTGTTTGTCAATGTTTCTGAAAAATCATGCTCAGGATGAACAAATACTCCAAACATACCACACAGAAGCCATGTTTGGATAGAAGAAAGTCTCAATCCTTCTGTAGTATGTCTTTTTATATTCAGTTCAAAATTGCACCAGCATTTTTATAACTATTGCCAAATGCAAATTCTCTATCATTTGATTCTTCCCCATTCTCTAAGGTATCTCCTATGGATTTTTTCTTCAAATTACATTTCACTTCTGCAGACTATTTTAATATCTATATTCTTCCATTCCTCTGTCTCAAGTAATGTTGGAAACCCTCTTGATCTCTATTATTTTCAGGTTTTATGTGGTTCTTTTCTGTTTGTTCACTTCCACTTTAACTTTGTTAATGAAATGAGATGCTTATGACACAATGGGATAGTCATGTTGTATCCATACTCTGACAGCAACACATTCCATCTAAGTAACCGAAATCCACTGAGACTTAAACTTTTCAAATAACATTTTCCATTCAATAGGCAGCAACTTAAACTAGAAATAATATATAGGAGCTTTTTGTTCTCCCTGGTTCAAATACTGCTTTTCCAGAGCAGCAGGATTTCTAGTGTTGTTTATTGTGGATATAGGACTACTTCTGTTCTTCCTCAGCAATATTTTATTACTGGCACTGGACCAAAAGAAAATAATTTCTATTTTACAAACTGTCACTTCAGGATGGCTCCATAGTGTGGAGGAATGAAGCCTTCATCTCACATGGGACATAAGTAATTTTGTGGTGGGAATAATATGAAATTGTACAGCCTCTAATAACCCAGGCTAATGTTTCAGGTTTTCACCCTTCAGTATTCCAGGTACCCTCCAATTTAAAAGCTATTTTAAGAAAATATTTCTGTAGTCTTTTTTAAAACTGCAGCTTTTCATATCTCTTAATAGAGGTCTTGCTCTGAGTTAAGTTTGATTTCTGTGGTGAGCTATTGTATAACAACATGTGCTGTGTGTGGATGACATCTGACCTTTTGAGGCCTTCATAGTTCTTTGGAAATTGTTTCCAGCCCAGCTTGCTTCTGGAGGGTTGGCATTACAAAACCTTGCTACGTGCATCTTATCAAACAAAGGTACTTAAATGGAGCAGATTTCTCTCTGACAGACCCTTCCAAATTCTCTTTGGAATTGGAATAAACCTCTTTTGGAGGTTTATCAGCAACTCTGTAAAGTGCCATCCGCTTTTACTCAGTCCTCCAGGCAGTTCCTAGCTTATATGGTTAGGTCTTTATCTCGTCTGCTTTTATTTTTCAATAAAATTTATTATTTGATATGCTGTATTTGGTGTTATAAAATTCAAATGTATTTATGTGCCATAATGCTTCAATTTAAAATTATATGTTTAGATTTTTAATCTTTCTTGGAAGGCATGTGATTATAGCAAAATTTATATGTTTAGTTGCAGAACAGTTTTCACTAAACATCTATTACCAGTTTCTTTGAGAAGCAGCAGTATACAAATTGTTTGCACCACACAGCACACTGTCAGTTTATAGAAGTACCTGTGTCTTGAGAAATTCCACTCTGATTTAGCTGACTTACAAAGGGCTGAAGAGTGCTTCTCTTCTCTTCTCTTCTCTTCTCTTCTCTTCTCTTCTCTTCTCTTCTCTTCTCTTCTCTTCTCTTCTCTTCTCTTCTCTTCTCTTCTCTTCTCTTCTCTTCTCTTCTCTTCTCTTCTCTTCTCTTCTCTTCTCTTCTCTTCTCTTCTCTTCTCTTCTCTTCTCTTCTCTTCTCTTCTCTTCTCTTCCTCATCACTGAAGGACTTGGTTGTGCTATCATCAACTGCAGTGTCTGCATGGAAACACCTGCTCAGACTCCTTTAGTGAGAAATGTGAGGTGCAAGAAAGGCAGATTCCATTTCAGCTCCATTACTCAGCTATCAGAGGTCATCAAAAAAATAAGACCATCAAAAAATAATACTTGTTTGTATATGGGATTGATGTGTTTAAAATGCAAAGCTGCATATTTTTATTGACATTCCTTTTACAAAGTTGCAACTGCCACCATGGATATAGAAAAAGGTAAAAAAAATATGATAGTAGAAATATGAAGGTAAAAAGAGAGATGCTTTCTGTGAAAGTTGCACTACTCAGTCTGTTTAGTTTATCATGAAGAACACTGATAAATAACTTTGATTTTGCCTGTACTTTCTTTGGGAAATAGTGTACAATACTAAAGGCTTTGTAAGGTACCAAAGGCTTTCTTTACCTACTAAAGAGAATTGTAAAAATAGCTGATAATAGAAATCTTGAGCCAGGAAAATCTAAAAAAATCCTCATAATGAAAGGCTTTGTGTTTGAGTTAGGGTTTGTTGGTTTAAGAGATTAATCACACAAGCAAATTCCTAAAGACCTGTATTCTTCATTTTAATTCTGTCAAATCAAAATAGTTGGCTAGTGGGAGAAATGTCTTATAAAACTCAAGTTATCTTGTACTTCTTGTAGAAATCATGGATGATGTTAAATGAATCATCCTGCACTTACAGCCTTATGTTCTGTATATGTTAGATGAGAAGATAGTTTGAATCAAATGGATCCTGAAATTAGTAATGAAACTATTTGATTTCCTGAATTCAAAAGGAATTCATGAACTGCTTTTGTCTCTTTTTTTAAAATGTGAAACCCTGATAATATTGGCTGAAAATGCTGGGGCAAATATCTTTATAATTACTTAACTAATGTGTTAACCTTCTGTGTAAAGTTGTCTGACTATCAAATGATAAAGGTAATGCTAATAGAATTCCATTAAGCCTTTGGTTATTTTTGCTCATTTGAGGATCAGCTTTTATTTGCCTTTTTTAAGGTGTCCTTAGTACTTTTGAATAGCAAACAGACGCTGTCTTTTTTGACTTTCAAACATGTAGGAAATATTTGCGAGCTCTGCTGAAAAGACTAGTAAAACAGTAATAAGGAACTTGAGTGTTTCATAAAATGAGAAACAAAGCCACAGTAATGAGCCTGGAAATATCAACTTTTTTTAAAATTTTGAAACTAAAGGATTTTTTTCCAAGGTAATTTAGGAATGGCAGTTGGAAGAAGGCTGGCATGTCCTGAGAGTGGGCACATGGTTCCTGCATGAGCGAGCCCAGTACTTCCAAAAGTACCCCCAGATGAACAATATTATTATGGTGTGCTTTTTGCACACCATAAAGAGAAGGGGTTTCCTCCTCTTGATTTTACTGATGCCTTTTAGCTGCATTTTCACTGTAGAGCCCACAGCTCATGTGGACATTTCTCTATTAGTTTAAATAAACTGGCTTGTCTACTATTAGCAGTGTAGCCACAACAGTGAATATATCTTGCAGTCCTTTCTGTAACTGGGGAAGAAAAATAGGCCTGCCATAGGACTTGTGCGTAATGAAATTTTCAAATTGGAACTTTTGGAATTTTTTTTCCTCTTAGGCATTTTTAAAAATAGTTTCCATTAAAGCATGGCTTTGGAGAAGATAATAGGAAACGGAACAATTAAAATTAAACATCAAGTTCAAGCAAAATAATCCTGAAAATAGTGTTAAGCCTGAAATTTTTGTCCTAATGTGTGATTTTTTTTTTCTGGTCATGGTCTATTACAAAGAGTTTAGTTAAAGCTAAATACAGGGAAAATTAACAAAAAAATGATGTGGACATGTTAGGAAGACTTCCCTGTGGAGGTAGCTTAAAGACATAATAACTAGATGGCAAATACCAGTTTGGATTTAAGATGTATGAAAAATTGAGTGAGTTAGTCCTTTTGACATTAGCACAACAGAATAGCAAAATGACTCATTATTAAAATAGTTGATCATTAAAACTAATACTTATTAAAGAATAGAGAATTTCTCATTTACTTCTTCCCTGCTGTGTAGGAGCTTTTCCAACCACTAAGTGGAAAGGAACTAGAAGAGTCTTGGAAAGCAGCTGCCTTCAGGAGTTATTCTTAGGATTATAACTAGTTCTTCTCCTGCTTTTGCTAATTGCTACCACATGGAGCAGTGAAGCTTTAGCAAAATGTTGACTCAGTATAAGTACCAAAATAGAAAACCAAAATGACTATTGTCACGCTTAGGCATGAAAGTCTTATCAGTTATGGACAAGAAAATAATTACTTTCTAACTTTTATTTACACTATATTTTAGTTTCTTATCCCTTCATGCATGTATTCTTTTCTTAGTTACTCTTTCATCAGAATACCTAAATAGTGAGGTGCATAACCTACTGTTATTTATTGTTGACATTTAAACTGTCACTGGATTTTTAAAGTCCATATTTTCCTCCACAAATAAGCATTTTCTTATGGTACACTGAGATCAGTTTGTCATAGTTCATTTTCATTAAGCTTGAAATATTTCCCCTCAGAGAGAAGGTGATGGCAATTTTGTTCTTGATGTGATGCAGCTAATTGTAGTTCCTGCTGGCCACAAAATCACAGGATTTTATAAAACTGCCAATGTGTGCCCTTGCCTTGTACTCTGGTATCTCTGGTTCAGGCAGTATTTGCAGTTCCTGGCTGGTTTATGCCATTACTAATCATATAATGGAAGTCTGTTGGTCTTCTCTGCCTAAATTATTTGCCATTTTGTTCTAAGTCCAAATAGTAGTTTTCAATATGGAAAAGTTTGGGTATGGAAAAAATTCCTATTCTATGATCCAAATTTCTAAATTTGAAGTTCTATTAACCTCTGTTATTCCTATGCCTTGCTCTGCTAGGAGAAGAATGAGTGGTTGATACCCAGAGATCAGTATAAATAAAGTTCCATCAGCTTAGCCCATCACTACTGTATTCTTTAAGAACTTTGTTGCATATGAGTGCATGGCAAGTTCATACAGATTGTCTCTGCAACCTTTCCAAATCCTGATTCAGCAATGGCACAAAAAAGCTCATGATTCCTTTCTATTATCTAAGGTCCTCTACAGTTTGAAGAGGGAAGAGCTGACTTCTGGTTTCATATTACTGCCTTGTCAAAGTGAAGTGCACGTTTTCAGTGCTGGCAATAAAAAGTTAATGTGCAACCAGATAAATGCACACAAGATGTGGACTTCTAAATAGACAGAAATAGTGAAGTTTGATTCTTGGTTGATTCTTTTAGTTTCTAGGTAGAATACTGAATAAAAAGTCTCCTTATTTAAATGACAGGTGAGTTAAATTACTGAACTTTATTAGTGCTGGGATTTTCTCAGCTCTTACATTTCAGAGTTCATTGCATGTATTTGAAATAAAGCAGCAGCTAAGATTTCTGAAACAGTTTCATTTGTTTAAAAGATCAACCATGTTAAATAACAAAATGCTTAAGTTGAAGACAAGAGGATATTCAAGGTAACAAATAGGTGCTGATAAGTTTGATACTTAGAAGAGGGCTGGCCCACAAGATTCATAAGACTAATTAGAGACACAGAGTGTGGGTGTGTCCAAGCCAAATTCAAGCGCCAACCTGCACTGATAATGAGCAACAGTTAATGATGCCTCCTGTTTATCTCACAAATGGCCAGCAGTGGCTCATGGGTACTCCTGTGCAACTTCACAAGCCATTTTGCAGTGGATGTGGGAATGAGCTCACAAGACCAACCCCTTTCCCCTCTTATACTAGAGGTGCTAGAGGTAAGTGTGGTTTTGGGGAACAGGGGTGGGAGGTCATGAGATGAAAGTGATGTGGGCTTCTTAAATTTTTCAAAAACCTCCATAAAGGCATGTATCTGGGGATGGGCAAAGATTCAGATGAATTCTTATTTTTTGCCCAAAGAGATTACCCAGTCCTAAACTGACATGCTTTCCTTGAACTGGGAGTCAGAAATCCCTTTTCTCTTCTGTTTTTCTGCTGCAGAAATTCCCAACATTCCCATTATGTGGGCTCCAGAGAGGGGTAAGCAACATCTTCAATCCCACCCAATCATTTCCAAACTAATTCTTTGCTAGTATTTTTTTGCTTTTTTAATCATCATCAGAAACCGTTTTTAGACACATTTTTCCCATTTGTTTGATTTTCTTGTGGATTCTCATTTTTTGTTTTATAGGAAGGTCCCATGGCCTCCCCAAGTGCTAGGGTCAGACTCATTTGCTGTTTCCATTTGTGTGCTATTCTCCTGTGGATTTTCATGGTTCACTCTGATCAATGATATTACCAAAGGGTGAGCACCTATACTCTTGGGACCGTTTTACTCATGGTATCCTGAGTTGCTGAAAAAGCACTGCCACCCTACTGCCCTGTCAGCCATTTGGCAGGCTTATGTTTTGCTCTTGCCAACAGTTGCATCTGATTGTTGGTGGGCTTTGGTCTTTTTCTGCCTTGTCTGGGGACTGCCTGGCATTCACTGCTGTCTTATATTCTCTCTACCTGCTGGCTGCGTGGCATTGTCCTGCAGAAATCCTGGCCCTTTGCCTGCCTGTCTGGCATTGCCTCTCGAGCAGCTAATTGCTTGACAGTGACTACCTACGGCCTGTCCATCTGTTGACTGGCACGTGTCGCCTCCTCACTGTCCTTTCAGTCGGACTGTACACGGGCATTGGCCTCCTGCTGCCCTCTCCTGCTCCAAGTGCCTGGCACTGCCTTCCTGCTGAGTGCATCTGCTGACTTTGTGCAATTGCTCTTCTGCTGCTTGGCACCTGCTGAATGTTTGGTACTGCTTTAGCAACTTGCTGAGTGTTTGGCATTTTCCTCATGCCTTTTCACCTGGTCCTTGGATATAGTGTCCCCTTGCTGCTCTTTGAGTCTGCTTTACTCACTGATACTTGCTCTTTTACTGTCCTGTCCACTTGCTTTATGCCTGGCATTTCTATCATATTGTCCTATCCATCTGCCTAGATTTTATTTCTAAATATGCACCAGTCTGAAAAGGTTAAGAAGAATTGTAAGGAATGGGGAAAAACTATTGTCTGGCTCCTTCATGGTCTGATAACACACCAGCCAAAAACTGATCTCAGTACCAGCATTCAGCTTTTTCCTAGAACTACTCAAAAACCCTTTCCCATCTTATGAAACAAGAAACCAAACCCAAACTAAACTGAATTGTATTTAGTCTTTGCTTCCATCACTTTATTTGAGAGGTATATGACTAAGTTGTACTGTATTAAGTATTAAATTCAATAGTAATTAAGTACTATAACCCTAATACTACCTAAGGTACCTCAGAATCCATGGAAGGTAGGTAATAACTGGAGGGAAACACAATCTGTTGCTCAGGCTCAGAAACATTAAGGTTTGAATGTAGAGCTGTGTTCATTAAACACAGTGGATCAAAGAAGCTAAATAAATTTTACAGGTCTCTTTATTTAAAACAGAGGGCTGCAGCTAATCTAAATAAACCACTGGATCGGTACAGTGTTACCAAACTGAAATGTGTCCTAATTGCTGCTTCCTACGTTCTCTGTACTGGGTGAATGGTCAATTGCTTGTTTACAGAAACCTTATGTCACTCAGATTAAGACCAAGGACTTGACTACATCTGTAAGGTCCATAGTAAAGGAATAAATCATTGTCACATCTTAGAATAAGAAGCAGGATTTCCTGCTCTTCTTTTAATTCAACTCATTTGACCTCTTTTCATAACTCTTCCACAGTTTTTAGATTATTACAAGTGTTGTTGCATTTGTGGTTTTGAAACCAGTAGCAACTTGGACTTGGAGAAAATATTTTGTCATTATGAACCCTGTCATAATTTCATAGTAAATTCTTACTATATTTAAATAAATTGTATGTAATGTTCTTTTAACCTTAGCTTTTAATCTCTTCAGATATATTATTACTGCTTTTGCTATCTTCAAAGGTACCTTAAATATGTGAAATTATATCTAAGTGATGCCTTGTGAGGGCTGACCTAGACCAGAGGCTAGATGGAGTTAAAGAATAAAGTAGGGATTTATTAAAAGGCCTCAGTGGATACACCTTGGGCAGCACAAGAGCCCAGCCAGGGCTACACCAAAGATGAACCAAAATGGTCACAAAATGGACAACCGGTCATGAGGTCTCTCACTTTTACAAGTTCTGGTCCATTTGCATATTAGAGTTAATTGTCCAATTGCAGCTTTAGCCTATGAAGTCCCATTCTTCTTGTTTTTCTCTCTTCAGTCCACTGTTGTTTATGCTCTTGGGCCTGAGATTTGGATCATGTGTCCTTGGTCCCCAGGTAGAGCAGGAATTGCTTTGTATACCTACACTGTGAAAAGAGATTACTATTCCTTAATCTGAAGCTCAGAACTACACACTAAAGCAGCAGAGAATCCAAAAACTATAAAGCTAAAACCTGAGGCATCATAAGCAGAGAGGCAGGGCAGCATCCCTTGAATCAGTAGCAGCTTTCCGCAGTGTGGCGCCAGCTGTGGAATCAGATAAAGACACTGTGAGAGAGCACCTTGTTCCCATGCCCCCAGCACCAGCTTGCTGCTGTGGAGGATGGCTCCCAGGACAGTTGGGAATGCTCAGAGCAAGAGCTAGTAGGACCCTTCTCCCAGTTTCCACATTAATGCCTAGAAACCAGTTAACTTGTGTTCTGCTCCAAGGAGCTGGAGGATGTGAATGTCCACCTATATTTTAGTCCTTTGCGGTCTGCTAGGCTCTCTTCTCTCTTGTCTCAGCCTTTCCAACCCTCCCTTGCTTTTCCAAGCGTATTTTTTGCACAACTTCATAAACTCCTTAAGATGGTAGGCTGTCAGTCTCTCACTTCCCACCAGCTTCATGTTGTTGAAGGGTGTGGTGACAAGAACAGGTCTCAATGGCAAATCTCTTTCTCCAAACTTTAACTCCCAGTATTACATTGATGCTTCCCTAGGCTGTTGTTTGAGAAGCATAGCAGGGGCTGCAAGGGAGGAGGAATATTCACTCTAGCACTGTGGGGCTGCAGGATACTGCTAGAATTCACCTCTTATCCCAAGAAACATAAGTAATTTGTTAGTGTGTAATTTCAGTTATTTTTAGTATAGGGTTTTTAAAAATTAATATTACCTCAAAAATGCAGGGATTTTTTAAAATAATATTTGAGTTACATGAGTTTTAAATGCAGAAAAGCAGCAGAAGCTGGAGGAAAATAAACACTAGGATTTTTCTTGAATGCATGGAATTTGCTTCGCTGAAAATTATACTATGACAGAACTGATGCAGTGCTGTCTTAGGCAGCTTCAGTGTAACATATCAAGTTAAATCAGTTTTCTGCCTGGTACAAATATTCAAATTAGTTCTAAAAGAATCTGTGGTAAGTTGAAAGAATAAATTTTCGGTTTTGTCTTATAAATGAGTCAACATTTGGTTAAAGAAAAGTTTGCACACAAAGCCCTGAGACTAACATATTCACTGTTAAATCCCTGTAATACTGATATACAACATTATTTTATCTTTTTTTTTTTTTTTAATAGGGGTTTTGGGGAGGTTTTTTTAGTCTTTTGTCCTTCTTATTTTCAGTGGGGTGGGGGGGCTGAAGGTATTCTTTAGCCTATCCTGTGCTGGTTTTCTACTAAAAATTAGCTTCTAAAACAGTTGTGAGCAGTAGGAGTCCTTCAAGCTCACAGTTTTCCTTTCCAGAATAACTAAATTTCCTGTTATCAGCCCAATTTTATCTCTGTTTTATTCATCTTTTTTCAGACTCTTTTCCTTCCTTATTATCTCTGATAAAAACCCTGTTACAGTTCTCATAGTCATTTCTTTAACTAAAATATCTAAATCTTGCAAATTATTTATCGGGAGACTGTTTGTTGTGTGTTCTCTTTACTTCAATGCATTTTTAATCGTCATTTATTATTTTACAGTTCACTTTATTCTTCTCTGTTTTCTAAAGGTATCTTTTCTGATGATAGCAACATTGCAGTCTCTAAGCAACTAATTTCTTCAGTTGTTTCTGAGAAGAAAACAAATTCCTAACTAACACAGGTCTTTTGCACTCAAAAAGAAAGAGAGATACATGATTATTTTTCTACCTTGGGATTTCCAGGTGTTTCACTCCCTTGATCCATTTAATCACTGCCTTCACTTTCAGTTGATGTTTTCCACTCTTAAAAATAATGTGTCTGACAGTGACTTGTATCAACTTGGAGTTCAGATTTTATAATGTTGCTTCTGGATTCAGATTGAAAAGTTTATTCGGTTAATTTTAGACAAGAATGCTTTGAATGATACATGTTGTGCTAAAGAAAATACATGCGTTTTCCTTCATACTTGTCATCACCGACAAAGGCTTTTGCAGTTGCAATTAATTGATACAAAGTTCCTGTGTCTTTCTGGTGTTACCTCTTAACTTAGTTGGCCAACAGCTTTTGCTGGAAAAATGAGGAGGTGATGTTGCATTTAGAGTATAAAAATTTGTCAGCAGATTAATCCCTTGTTTCCCTGCTAGAGATCAAGAGATGCAGTCAGCTTACTCTCTGACTGCAGCCAATGTGGCACTTTAAGTCTGGGCACATTCAGTAAGAGCTTCCACGAGCACAGAATCACAGATAGTGTAGCTCATTAAAGCAGCATGTTATACATTCTTGTTAGATTGTCTATAATAGATGCACTAGATCTACAAAATGTCAGCATATAGTGCTGTGTACAACTCTTCACATGTAATGTCCAAGGCAGGCAGAGGCACCCCAGCTCTGGCAAGGAAGAGAGGAGCAAGCCTGTTGACTTGTCTGCAAAATGGAATCATGTTCTCATCCTTTGCTTCTGAAAGAGCATTTCAAATGCAAAGTTGATTCTTTGGGGAGAAGTGAAGATATCCTGTTGCTGCTTTCATCAATGGTGAGGGGCAGCTGTTTGTATTTACAGGCAGGGTTTTGCACCCCTAGGAGCAGGCCATCATGCCCACATCTGTTCCTTCACCACACATCTCACAGCATCTCTCCTGGCTTTAGGCCTTATTCCTACAGATGCATGTGCAAAGTAATGAATCAGTGACTGCTGCAGATTGTTCCCCCCATACATTTTGTTGCTCTTCTGCTCAGACAGGTTTTAGATTCAGCCTGGAGAAGAGAAGGCTTCAGGGAGGCCCTATTGCATTCTTTCAGGACATGAAGGGGGACTATAAAAGATGGGACCAAACTTTTTAGCAGGGCCTGATGTGATAGGACAAGGAGAAATTATTTTAAACTGAAGGAGGGTGGATTTAGATATTAGGAAGAAATTCCTTACTGTGGAGGTGATGAGGCACTAGCACAGCTTGCACAGAGGAGTATGGGTCCCCCATCCCTGGAAACCTTTAGAGATCAGGTTCAATGGGGCTGTGAACAGCTTGATCTAGTTGAAGATACCCTTGCTTATTTCAGCGCAGATTGGACTTAAATGGCCTTTAAAAGACCCCTCCCAACTCTGACTATTCTATGACTTGGTGGAGCTTCTTTCACTTCATGAAGTCAGATCTATATAATTGTTTGGAAATTTTATCTGAGACTGCACCAAAGCTTTCGTTTGATTCAGCCTTTGCTGCTCTCATGGAACGTCATAGCAACAGTAATCAATCTTTTCAAATTTTTTTCTCCTTCATTGGTTGCTTTCAATAAATATTTGTACACCTTTATTAGGCTTTCTTCTTGCAACCTTTCTGCAGATAGACTGAGTGAGTAGTAAATAAGCTTTGTTTTGTGTAATGTTGCAATCACATACATCATTGCAGTGAACTAACCATCATCACATTCAAGTGGGAGATTTTGTAGATTTCAAAGCTGAATGAAACCTACATGTTGCACCTTTAATTTTGGCTGAATTTTTGGCCTACACCTCCCTTTTTAAGAGTGAAAAATTGTTGGTTTATTGTTACTTTCTACTACTCTTAGTTCTTCCTTTGAGACCAAATAATGCTTAGGCATCCAGTGGTATACAGAATTAATCCATGAACAGCAAGGCTTAACGCTATGGTGTCTTTCAAACTCTTTTACAATTCATCCATATTTTACTGATTTCTGCTGGTCAGCATTGCGCATTCCTGGAAAAAGAACAGAGAAGGGCATGAAATTATTTTAGATGTGTTTGTCTCCTAGGGATCTAATTTCCTGCAGAATCTTAATGAGAAACTGCTGTTAAATCGCCATCATTCTTTACAGGAAAGAGAGAGTAGAATTTTCTTTTGACTTTAAGGTTAGCAAAGACGGATTTTTCCAGTCTAGCTAGAACTGTGGGATTTTCTCAATAGCTTTTACACTGTTTAGACAGTCTAATATTTTCCCTAGAAATATTTTGTGTCTTTGTTTATTTTAATTTTTATCTTTTCTTTTAAGATGTAATTTGTTTTATCAGATACAAAGTGTTGGGCAGTTAACCTTGGCTGCATTCGATTTCTGTGTTATTCTGAATTATGATCTTATATCATCCATATCATTTATACAGAAATGCTGTCTGATTTTTCACTTGAGTTTGTCTGCCTAGAGGTGTGATGTTAGTAGTTGCTGTACACTTAGTATGAGCACATTTGCTGTGGTAGTGAGATGCTTAACATGCAGTGCAGGAGTCCTGGGTACATTTTGAGTAACAGCAAGAAATAACATGTTCACTGTGCCAATCGAAGAATCTCTTTTGCCTTGTTGTTTCTTAAAAGCTACTACCTTTTCTCAGTGATCCACTCACACTGCTAGTGTGAAAATCTGTGTGTTGAAAAACTTTGGACGTGGGGAATTTTATTAAAAAGCAAAAAGATTTTTCTGCACAACATGGTCTACTGCTTCAAGCACAGCAGAAAAGTATGTGAGGGGAGGTGCTTATATACCTGTGTTGCTATATCTATATTAATGAAAAATTGTGTATGGTATAGGAATCCTGAGGGTTTCAAAACTGAGTTCTGCAGCTGGGAAGTAAACTGGCAGAATTTGTCTATACAGTGCAAAGTTGTAATAATGTGAAAGCGTTGCTCTGTCTCAGCTGAGTAGTGTCAATAAATGATTCAACTGGTTTTACCTAATGCATGAAAGATGTTTTATCTAAAACTGAAAAAAACTGCTGTTTTGGAAATGTGCATGGTAAACATCTTAGGGACAGTGCAACAGAGAAAATGTATTCTACTATAAAATATATATATTTTATTACCTATTACTCTAAGCCATTAATTAAATAATGCAATTCCAGAGGAAAAGGTAAACTTGACATATTTAATATTCCTCACTCAATATAGATTAGGAATTCTACTGTCTTCCACTTTAGTGCTCTGTGCTACAGCAGTCTCAACAAAACAATTTGAGAAACTGCAATTGTTTCAATTGTTCAATGAGAATCTTGGAGGTAAAAGATGTGACTTGTGCCAGAAGTTAAAATAGTCCTATATAGGAAATCATTTGACAGAATGCACAGTAGGTCACTTTGGCTTTCAAAATCTGTTTGCTTGTTCAGTTCTAATGAAAGTGTCACTTGCTTGTGCCAAAACTGACAACTGCTCAGACTTTGAACACATGAATTGCATAAGTGGATGTCACAAAAGAATAATTTCTATGAATTTTTAAGTTATGGAAATAGTTCTTTAAAGTTGCTGTTATTAGAGATGCTTTGTCATTTACTTGGGGAGTAAAGATACTGTGTAAGAAAATCTTAAGAGAAGATATTCTTTTGTAGTTCTTCTGTTGCTATGGTGTAATCCTGAAAAGTTATTGCTCATTAGTCTGCCATTTGTAGTGCAGAAGATGGTTTTGGGAAGGGTTGTTTTTAATAAATCTTCAACATGAAGATTTGAGATCTCAAAGTGTTTGGAGGAGCTAGTTAATTGGTGGAAGAATTTGACTGAAGTTTCAGAAGTGCAAGTGTTTTGAATGCCATATTTGTTCTTGGCAAAAGGTAGCAAATGTTAGGAAACATCAGACGAGATCCTCGAAAGAGAAGAGTTTCACATTTCACTTTCAGTAACTAGTGTGCTTGAGCTAAAACATTGCAAAATTATTTATTTATAGAAGTGCAATTGCAAGTTAAAACTTCCGGTTATTACTTCTTTTCTGGTTAATTGCTGAGTATACTTCCCCAAACCACAAATACACCCACTCTTCCCATATAGAAGGATCTAGGTTTGGCACTAGTTTTGAAATGAAGCTGGCTGTAGCCTGACTCCACTTAGGTATAGATATATAGTGTAGAAGATAGTACACATAACCAGAAACACTGTCTAGGGTATATTTTTATGAGACAGTGCTCCCTAGCTGTTATTCCATTAGTTAAAGCTCATTATGTTGTCATTTCAGTCATGTAGAATTCTTATTGGCATAGTGTAGATACCCATGCTTATTTCTCTCATTTGTGCTGCATGAGTTTGTTTTCCAGAGAATAATAAATCTTTGACTTCTCATGTTTTGTTCCTTTTCAAATTTTAGAGAATTATTTAAAGGTTGGGCTGGATTTCCTATCTTATATTAATACAAAGCTGTTTGAAATAACTGAAGGAAAACTTAAAATAATAGTAATTATTAATAGGTAACATTTTAACAGAAATTTTGTAATAGCAGAATGGTTTTATTGTCGTTACCAGGATGCCTTCAACTATACTACTTTTGCTGGACAGAAAGGGATTTGTTCTTGCACAAAGTGGAGTTGCAGTGGGAAGCACAGCAATTTGCACATAGAAAGAGGGCTGAAAAAGGAAGCAGACACCTGGCCCCCCTTTGTACAAAGGGCAGGCTTTTTTCCAGCTGTTGTTCTACCAAGCTCCTCCTAACGTCCCCACCACTGTAAATACTCTGCCTTTTGACACTGGCCTAACACACCCCTTTGGACAGCTGTAATGTACTGCATGTGTCCAACTCTGTACAGCCAAAATGCATTCCTTACAGTGCAGAAAAGCATTTAGTGTCTTGTTTGTTTAGCAGCTACTACAAATGATTGTCCTAGGGCCTTTATGACAATATATGGGGATAGGCAGTATCATAAAATTAAGATCAGTTTTTATGGTGTAAATATTTTATACACATTTCAGATCTTAAAACTTTGTTTAGCGATCAGGAATAAAAAAGTATTGTTGCCACAATATATATTAGAAGTGATATTTAGAAAATGTGCATGGTTGGATACATCAATTTCATTAACACTTCAGTCACATGGGGCAAGCAAATCACTGATCTATGAAGTTTATATAAATCATATGCAATCAGGTTTAGCTAAAAATTTAGATCTAGATCTGCAGAAGTGCAAGAATAATCTACAAATTCCACAAGGTTGTTTTTTCTAGTATATTAATTTAAATTTTCAGCTTCTCTGTAGTTTATAAAAGGTGAAGCATCTTCCCCCAAATGTTTTGCAAGCTTTTTTCTTTGTAAAAAAGAAACTGAGTGTTATCAAGTAAATATTTTAATGAGTTTGATTTCAATTGAAGAAAACAAGGACTTTTAAGAAAAGCTACAATGAACGCTAATTTTTTATTAATTAATATACACTTTATTTGATGATAATGATACTAATAATAATTTGTTTATAAAAGTAATTATTATTGGGATCCAGCTATTGGGAATTAAATATATTTATGGCTTGGTCATGCACAAATCATTGAGGTACCTCTGTTTGCCACTTGCTTTTTGTGGCCATCTCCTCAGTGGAAGTGTTCTGACAGACTCGTTCTCTGATACCGGTCTATAAAGGAGGCAGACGCTGAATCAGCTTCTGGCACTTGGGTCTCCTGCCACTGGCATTAGGCTGCAGTAAATGATATGGTGGGTCCCAGTGGAAGGAGTGAGAGAATTCAGAGGAGGCAGTTTGCAGGCAGAGGGAGTCATGGATATGACTGGGAGAAATAGAGAAAACAGAGTCTGTATTTAATCTAACAGTAGTTACTGCTGTGACATTTTTGTTCCTCACGCCAATAAATTTTGTAGGGTCATTCTGTGATGTTCAGGTTCTGGGTGGCAGCCGAATCACTGCAGATGTGTTGAGAGGGCAAGCAGCATTCTTGTGCCGCAGAATTATTGTCAGTGGAAATGTGTTATTAGTGTGTGCAGATACACCAGTTTGTAGAGTTCAGTTTTAGCTGGCTACATTAATCAGAATCCATTCAACTTTGGATGTTTGTAGATTTGAGCTGGGAGAAGAAATGGTAAAAGAAAATGGAATCGGGTTAGTTAGCAGAGAAGTATGTATCAAGCTTATCACTGGTAGGAGGGAAAGGCACTAGGGTAAGCATGTCTAATAGGATTAGATATATTTTGTTTTCCTTTCTGTAAAAAAAAAAATCTACAAAATCTGAGAGTGCTCTTAGTATGTGTCTATAGACATGTGTGTGTAGACATAGCTGCATTTAACATCAAAAATTCCCAACAAGGACTTACCAGTCTCATATGAGTTTCTTAAACTCATAGTAAAGTAAAATTGGCAAAGCTGGCATGGCTCACTGCATGAGGAGGAACAAACACATGCATCAGGGTCAGCACTGGCCCCATGTCTGCCTAGTCACCACCAGTCATCCTGTGAGCCCAAACACAGCAACCACTTTAGCCTTACTTTAGCATTATATTTTTATAAACCTACTTGATTTTGGTTGTTTTTCAGCACTAGCATTTGTGATCATTTGTCAAGATAACTGAGCAATTGGCCAAAGAAATTTAATTTTGGAAAACATTGAAGTGTGCGAATCCTGTCATGCCTTATCCATAAAAAAAGACTAAATATCACCATACATGTTATTGGTGGCAAAGAACAGGAAGAATTCAAGGAAAGACAGCATAATGGTCAAACTGAGATGAGTTAAAATCCTTATCCAAAAAACTTTCCAATGTATTGAAAGAAACCAACTGCTAAAACCTGTATATCTTATTGTTCATGGAGAAGAAATAGATTAGTGGTTTTTTGGTGAGAAGCTCTGATCAGTCTAGTTCCATGTAAGCTCTGTTTTCTTCCTGCCAAATAAGAGTAGGAAAGTAGACAATAAGCTGAAATAGCTGCTTTGTGAATAAAAACTTCTGGTACCTGTGTTGTCTCCAGCAGAGGATTTCTGAATAACTTTGAAGAAGGCATCTTATCTCCAGGCTAAGAGATGCAATTTTTATTCCTAAAGTGCACACTTCTTAAACAACTGGTTGACAGACATGACCAACCCTTTTGTTGCATATTTGACTGATCTATCTCTCTAGTTTTTCTTTGCTCTTCTGGGGTCTGTGAGTCTGTTGCAGAAGTTATATAGGTATTTCTTTGGTAAAGCCCTTCCAAGATTTCAGCTTTCAGTGGAAAGCTCAAATAGGTAATTAAATCCTATTGATGCTAATTCTGTAGTCTGTTAAATATAAATTATCCACAAATTTGTCCATTAATTTTCATTTATAGCTCTATTATATACTATGCAGAGTCATAGATTTTAACTTATTCAACAAAAATAATATTTTCCACAGAAGCAGTCTCTGTCGATTTAATTGACTTTATTATGATTTCTGAGTCTCATATTTGCATTTTAGTTGAAGTAAAACTATATTACTGCCTAAAACCAGCTGCAGTGTATATGAAATGTCTCAGATCATTGCTTACTATTGAGGTCAACTTTTGCTATGCTTAATACCTGAAAGACAAAGATAAGGAGTTTCTGAACATTTCCAGAAGAGTAGTCCTAGGTCTTTCAATTAAATCAGTCTGCATTAGGTATATCCCCCAATAACTGCCTGGGAGGGTTTCCACAGGTTAGAAGCTGAACTAACAATTTATATGGAGGCAAAGAAAGGCAGTGAAGCAGCAGAGAACTCTGTGAAACCAATTGGCAGTGAGCCATCTGTTAAGCAACCGCAACTACGTCAAAGATATCTAAAAATATACCAGTTGGTTTGGGAACATAATGCCCTAACTCCAATAAAAAGGCACTTTGTAAACAATCAAAAATGTGCTTTAAAATCAATTCATTTATTCATATAGCAATGAAATATAAGAAATACTGCTTTCATAGATGTTCTTAGTAAATCCTAAATAATTAAATTGTTTGTCCCTACTTCTCCTTTTTCAAGTGGAAACTAGCATTTTATTTCAATCCCATTGTCTCTCTCCATGGCTACCCCACATCCTGACACTTCTGTCATGTCTTGTCTTCCCATTTTGCTTCTCCTGAGTTTTTCCCTCATCTATTTTCTGTCAAAGCTGCCTTGGGCAGCCTTTCTTTGTAAAACCATAGAATGGTTTGGGTTTGAAGGAAACTTAAAAATCCTCAGTTTCTAACCTCCTTGCTGTTCTCCATCCCATTCACTTCATTCACTTGCCTTCACACTGTTCTCATATCTCCCCTTCTGAGAATCCTACTGCTTGGATTTCCAGCAACTCTGCCTTTCTACTTTAGATTCCTTCTTCCCACATTCCGTTGTCCTGTCTAAACTACAAACCTTGCCTTTCTTTGCAACCTCCAAGCTGGACTTTGTGCATTTGTCTTTCTCCTGAGCTCTGGCTCTTACTTTCAAGTACTTTTGTTTCTGTGGAACCCCTCTCTTCCACCTCCCTCCTATGTGGACCTGTTTTCTTTGCACTATCAACTTGTCCATCAGAAACTGGGGACACTTTTTGGTATTATTTTAGTGTTTTATGCAGTTTTGCTCCAGTGTTTTCCACCTACCTGAGTCACCAGCCTCAGGTTCAAGAATCAATGTAAAGCTTCAGTCCTGATTAAGACATCAGTGTGACAGCTCTGAATGAAACATCATTTTTTCGTGCGTCTGCCCAACAGTGTCATCACTGCTGCTGTAAGAGAGCCGAGGGCAACAGCCTTGATTTGTGATTCATCCTGTGCCAACACTATGGCCCCCTGCAGCGTGCAACAGCTGGCTGATGGTGAGACCACCAGCAAAAAAATTGCCCATGAAACAAGATTAATTCAGCCTTGCTAGAGTACTGGTAAAATGTGATGGTGCTGAGTCACTAATTCCTTAATAGTTTCTATGGAGGCAGGTGTTGGTACCCAGCAGTTAACTCCTGAACTGGACACAGATGAAAATCTAGATTTGACATGTCTCTTCCACCCTTCCTTCAAGCAAAATATACTGAAAAAAATATGAGAAAACCTGACCACCAGGACTTTGGTACCTTGTTAGGTGAAACAAAAAGTTGTTACAGATTGCAGCATTGCTGATTTCATTCATATACATACAGCAAATTTAGAGTCTGCTTCTTGGTATGATGGTGATTTCAGCTCCTGTTCAGGGCACATGTTAAGTCATGTTATTTAAGGACATCCCAGAAGTGGACTATACAGTGGCTAATTTCAAGAGCAGATGTCACTGTAACAGTGGTTTGCTTAGCAGCAGCTTTTTTTGGTTACATCCATCCAGTCCAGTCAGCCTGTAAACATGAAAACAGGAAACATTTCCTTGTTTGTGGAGGTCCATCTGCAGTAATAAACATAAGCATATATATTTTGAAACAACTATTTTTAGAAACTTGTGTTGAGGATCGTACTGCTGCTTGGACTTCATGCCCTTTCAGATTTTGTTGCTTAGTCTATACATTTTTAATAATCACATTGCCTGCTAGCAGTGACATTTTGTGAAGGTCATTTTTCTTGTGAAGTTGGAGAATGGACTTGAATTTCATTGAAGGAATCCCTGAGCTGCAGGATCGTTGTTCATGGACTGTCTTGCATCTTGTACTACCTTTGAAGCCTGCTTAGAATTTTAACTAATGATATCTTCAAAGTGTCGCTGTGCTCAAGGGCAGAAAATAAATCTCAAAATGCACTTGATATTTAAAAACAGTTTTGAATAGCTTTGAAGCATGGTATTAACTGAAATGAAAAGGCATAGATACTGACTTGCTATGTATGCACACTCAGAATTCCATGTTTCACTTACCTTTTTCATGGTCAGCAAAGTATCTCTTCACCATTGCAATGCCTTTATCTTCTATATTATAAAAATCATCAGGTCTATGGATGTCTTAATAATTTTTAATGTAATTGATGATTTCATACCTCAGCAGGTATGAAATCTTAAGGTATCTTAAGGTAATCTCTCTCCATGGAGGAGTTTTATTTTTGTCTACATCATTCCAAGCTCACTTCTTATTTACCCTGTGTAAAGTCCCTGGGTTGTATTTATATGACTTTTCTGTTTCTGCGTAGAGGATGGCAGATTCAAAAACCAACATGCTATGCTTGAAATACAGGAGACTGTGGTGTCAGCTACAAAATTAAAATTGCTTGGTTTTTTATAAACCAAAGTTCCAGCTTCCCATAACTGAGCACATTACAAGTTTGTTTATTAATAAAGCATTCAAAGGTTTACATGACAGCACTGTGTGATGTCTTCTAATACTGATATTAATTTCTAATTAATTAATATTCTGATATTCCTTTAAAAATGTCAAAAGCTAGTGATCATGTCTGAGAATATGGCCATTTGAATGTCTGTACTCTTGATGGATTTTTTTTTCTGTTATATTTATTGCTTCATGTAAGAACCCTTACATGCAAGCGTCCTTCTTTAAGGGATGCTGTTGGGTTAATTCTGTCATTTTCCTTCTCTAGTGCTTTAGTTTTCTATTTGGAAACTAAGAGATTACAAAAGTACAAGTATGTGATTTATAATTGAATCTTTCCCACAAAATAATTTGCCTGGGTTTTTTCTATATCAATCTGCAAATAAAATTCAGCTTATTCAATGTGTCCTTATACTTAAGATGTTCTTTTCTGTTTCTGATTTGATAGTTGTACCATCAAAGCATTGTAGTTTGGCTGTATGTTCCACCATGGATTTCACAGTTTTATCACTATTGCTATCAATTTAGTTGTGCTGAATAAGTTAGAATCTTGTTTCAGTGTGAAGCAATGTGATCCACTCAACAGCAGCTACTGTGGGGGAAATGAAGAGAGGATGGGGCTGTAACCTGTCTTTAAATGTTGTGTCCTAAGTTAGATGTTGGGAGACTGAACAGATTGTGTATTTGAGAAAATTTCTGTTAGGAAGTAAGGACAGAAGATTGTGCATGATTTTCCATCTGATGCCCTGTTTGGGAAAAGGATAAAAAGACAAGAATTTTCAGACTGTTTCCAGACTTTTCAATGCTCACTGTGTATGGACTGCTTATGAATAAAAGCCACCAGCCTGTGTGGAACTGCTGTTTTGCTGACATGATCAAAAGGGAAGGCCTCAGCCTCTGGCCATTATCATTACCATTTGACTATTTTCCTGCCTGCCTGCTACATGGGCTTCCCTTTGCAATTTTTTTTTCTATCTTCTGTGCAGACTGATTCATCCTTCTCATGCCTGGGAAAATCTCAACAGGAAAATGCACAAGATTGATGAGGAAGATAAGGCAGTTCTATTCTTTGCTTATTCTCAAATACTTTTTCCTTTCTGTTGGAGGCTGACTTGTTATTTCTGTGGTGTTGATTAACACTTTTTATATTTATAGGGTCCTGACTTTTCATAACTCTCTGTAGGAATCTTCACAGTGCTGCTAACAGTCCTTCATCCCAACTCCTTGCTTTTACACAACCAAAAGAAAACTCTATAGCATGTTTCAGTTGAGAATTTAGTAACAACATTTCTTGGATGAGGAGATGTTCCTACTTAATTTTTAGCTGGTTTCATTTTTGCCTCATCCTTCCACTTGTTCACTCAGTTCGCTATTTAATCTTTGATTGCAGGCCACTAAAGAAGTAATAGAGCGAGAAGCCCCGGGAATGGCCCTGGCAATGCTGATGGGATCACTTAATGTTACACCTCTGGGCATGCTCTCTAGGTAAGGCTTCTTCCTTCAAATTAAGAGGAGGTGAACTCTTTCCGCAGAATTACTTATTGTTATCCAATGACTGAGCACAAATCCTTGAAGACTATCATTGTTATCAAGACCACAAGTCTTAACTTCAGAGAAGAGACCAAATTCAAATAATGGTAATTGCACTGTCTCATTAAATTCCCTTTGTTGTCTGTGTTAGAGACTGTATCCTCCTGTGTTTTCTGTGCCAGGTTATTTGTAATATTGATGCACACTCTTAAATAGCTGCCTTTTCATTTTAGAACTGTTGTATTTCTAGGTGAGTGAAGAAATTTTCTGTGTGTATCAAGTATTAAAATGGTTTTTTTGGCAAAAATAATCCCTTTGATATAAACTACCCTAGCTTGTACTACCCTAGCTCTGGAGGAATACTGTTAATTTATCTCTCAAAGTCCCTGCAATGCATGCACAATCTGTGTGGTTTTCTTGAAAGCAAACACAATACTTTTGCCAGCGATGCAGTTCCTAAGCACTTTTACTTTTGCACACTCTCTTGAGAATTTTTGACAGCTCCATTTCTCTCTTGAGCCACTAGGTCTGATTATTGGCAGCTGGAATTTGAGTTTCAGGCTGCTGGTTTATTCCTTTTTTGATTATTGGTTGGTTGTACTGGACATTTAGTTTATATCGCTCAAAAATATTTAAAGCAGAGTAGAAGAGACAATAAGATGACTACTAAAGGAGCTGTCTGCCAAACACAATTCCATTATTCCATTTTTATCCCTCTGTGGGCAGTTCTTATTTCCTTTGTTTTAAGTCTGCCATAAACTGTAACCCACATATGGGATTTGCTGGATTGAGTTTGTAAGCTTGACTACTGCAACAGGAGTAAATGAACACATTTCTTTAATTCAGGCTCATCTCTGCTGCAGTAGAGATTCCTCAGCTTGGAATTCTTTCTAAACTGGGGGTACATAGTGTGAAAGAAGGCAATGTGAGAAAAGAGAGGCTGGGAGTCAGGCAATACTCAAACTGCCATTTGAAAACAACACTTCAGGCTGGTTTGAGTGTGATATCAAAAGTTCATTTAGTGGCACAGAGTGATCTCTGTGCTATTTACTTGTGAGCATTGTGCCAGCTGTCATGGAAATACTTGTTACCCTGCTAAAAATGCCATGCAACCAATAAATGATAGTAATCACTGGGAGTATTTGTATAAGAAGAAATCTAGGGAACTTGACTACCCAACATGCCATGTCCTTTAGCTCAAAATTTTTGCTAATGCCATACCTGGAAATTATTTTAATTTCTGTTCTGTCTTCACTTATAGTTCAGGTTTTAATTCAATAAAGGGAATGTCCTACAGTTTCTCTAAACTTTAACTTCCATATCTTCATGATTTAGTTTTGTCCTTTTGCATTCTTCTTATCCTTATATCCCAGCCCTGGGATTTTCACCTTGGCTTTTGTAAGCCACTCTTTACAACCTCAACACAAAATTCTGTGATTTCGTTTCTGGTTTGTTTTTTTTTTTTTTAATATTTAGCTAAAATGTGGATTGTCTTTGACAGTTGGTTTTGCCTTTTCTTGAGGGAGAGGGGAAACTATTAGGAAGAATTATATATGAATTGCATAAATACAATTGTCACCTGAACTTCTTTCTCTGCTTTTCTTGTGTTTAATCTTAAAATAGAAAGAACCTATTTGAATTAATGCAACAGGCACAACTTAGTATTTTTACCTGGCTAGGGACATTGTGTTTGACATGGTCAATTATACTGCAAAGGAACCATGTGTATGACCAGATAGGGACTATATCAAATAATGTATTGGCACAAGTAAACAGTAGAATTAAGGGAGCTACACAGATCTCAAAAAAATGGAAGTCTAGCCAGTGTTTATACTATCAAATTAAGGTTAGACCCTGTCATTCTTGTTTTATGCTTTATCACCTCAGCTTCTCCCAAGTTCTTTCATGAGAACATAATCAGCAAATATATTGGAAATTAAGTTTATGAAATCTGATAAATCATAGAATCTATCTTAAATGCTTTCCTTTTGTTTTGATAGTGGAGATAGTTGCCTGCAAGAATTTCAGTCTGTGTTTCTTTCATTTCAGGCCTGTTTGTGGAATCAGAGGGAAAACTCTCATAATTAATCTTCCAGGTAGCAAGAAAGGGTCACAGGTAAGAAACGTTCTTACTGATCTGCTAAGAAGGAACTGTGATGAGCACTTCTCCTTGTTTCAAATGGCAGAAAGTGTCCACTATAAGAAATTTCACAAAAGTGAATGGAAATGCATGTTCATGTAAAGTTACCACACCGTCACTCTTAGCCAAGGACCATCCCACTCCACTCTGATTGAAGGTGGTGTGTGACCAGGACAACTTTACATGTAGTGCAAGAGAGCAACCTCTTGAGCGGGCAGTGAAGAGTCTGATGATCTCTTACACTTTCCCTTTTTTCTCTAATTAGCTGCACCTTGTCTCTGGGTTGTTTCCAGCTTCCAAGAAATCATTCACTTTTATACAGAACAGGAATGCATAGTATATGGTAGAACTTGCTGGAGCATTTGTGGTTTTGATCAGCAAGAGGGAAGAGAGGGAAATAATGTTTGAGAATGTTTTTTAATCTTTTCTATATGGGTATATCAGACTTTTCACCCTTTATAAAGTTTGTTTTCTTCCTGCATTTTTCCGTTTGGATGGAGAAGTTAGAATTTTTGTCTTTATCCATGCTTTCTGTCTGACTCTATACCTGAGAGGAAGAGAATTAAACTCCAGCAGGGATTTGTGTGTGTTAGTAAGACTAGATCTTTCACTAATTTCTTTGTAGTTGGCTGCTAGAAAAACAATCTTCTCCACAGAAATACTGCTAAGCTGAGTAGTGATCTGTACAACCTGATACAAGACTGCTGAGGAAGGTCCCCCATCAGTCACAAGAATCTATTTCTTCCAGACTCTGACTACATCTGGCCTTGTTAATAAATGTCTTTACCTCTGGCCTCTAAGAAATGTGTTCCTGGTACACATCTGATGAACCTGTGGTACCCAGGCTCGGAGCAGACAGTACTGATGTGTTTAGCAGCAGCTCTGAAGTCCCTGTTTCTTAGACTTCTGTCTGGAGATACAAAAACAACATTTGTATGGGCTGTCACCTGGAAGTTGCAGAGGAGATGTTTTGAATACTATGGTCTTAAGCAGCCACCATAGGTTTTCAGATGCACTGTGGATGTGTTTCAGTTCAAGGACTCGGTGTGAGCCCTCCTATGATTCTACCATTCCTTACAGCGTTTCTGGAAATCTAGTGAGACAGTGACTTAAAGAAAATTTAAAAGCCTTCAAAAGACACAAGATGCATTGGAGGATGATGGGGTGGGAGTATACTTTCCTGAAATTCAGCCAGTTACACATGAGAAATCATATCTATGTACCTGTATTTAACATAGCAATGGCCCCCCATTATAAAGAAGCCATGTAACAGTAAGAAGGTTATTTCACAAGTAAATACTTCTTTTGCTGAATTAGGAGAGAGATGAAAATAGCCTACAATCTTTAATAGTTTTTATTGTGTTCAGGAGCACTCCTAACCCACAGAAGCAATTGTCATTGTCCTGAGGCAATCAGACTTTAAAGATAGGTAAATTGCAGAAAGTGAATGAAAAAAAGAAATGAAAAAAAATTAATAAGTATTTTAAGAGTAGTTTGATATAGAGTTAAAAAAGGTAATTCTACTGGAAAAAAGTCCTATGATTTCATCATACAAGCAAGCTTCTAATAAACTGATTTTTATTTGCTCTTGTCATGAAGATGATCTGTCCTGTCCTTTTAGTATGAGATTTCTTTTAGTATGAGACCTCTGTAAAGTCTCAGATTTGAGCAAAGACTTTCAATATGAAGAGTGGAGAAAATGGGCCAATAAAAGACTGGATCCCAAGAACCAAAAAGGACAGATTGTCACCAGGAATTTCCCTCATTTTTCTCTTTTACCAGTTGCTAATTTCCTTTCCATTGTATAAATAGGATCATATGAGAAGCTTATATAAAGCTATGAATTTGCAGCAGTATACATATTTCTTTAATAAAATATTAATGGAAAATGACAGCAGTGTAAATGCTTCACCTCAAAAATGGACTACATGCCAAACATGCAGTTTTCACCAGAGAACATTTGTGTGGCATATACCATTGAATCCAGATCTGCAGAAATCTTCCATTTTTGTGGGGTTTTTTTGGCTTGTTTTTAGTCTTGCAAAATATAGTTAAAGTTATGGAAGAGGGAAAAGTGTGAAATGACCAGATGTTTATTAAGTCTTTGACATTTTATAATTGTAATAACAGTTGCCTAAAACAATGAGTTTCATGTGTAACATGAGCTTTTGGAGGACTTACTGGGAATCTGGGCATTAACACTGAAGCCAGCAAGGCTTTATTTCACTGCTGGAGTGGGGAACATGCTTCTCTGAGTAGTCAATTATTACAGTTATTGGTCAGGTCAGAAATGGTTCTTTTTTCTCACTTACTTGAGATCTGCTTCTTTGCTAAAGTAATGATGGTTGTATGCTTCATTATTTTAAAACATTTAAAAATTAATACTGTAAAGGCACAATAACTCTGCAGTTTGCAGTTACATTATAAGTCATCATCTTTATTATATTTACAAATATGTTTTAACGTACATTGATTATATACAGCATTTGTACTCATCTGGTTTACTCCAGCTGTTTGCACTACCAACTTGGATGTTTAAAGAATTTATAAATCTATGCGGTAGTCTGACTTGTCATTCATTACTCGTGAAGAAGCAACTGAAAGATGTGCTCTTGTTTAGCTTTGCAATGCTTGTGAGTTGTGTTCTACTAACAAAGTGGGATATATAAATTCCAGTAATTTCTGATGGATTCTTTGCTTGTTATTTTGTTTACATTATTTTTATTTATTGAAAATATTTATTTCGTTATCAATTTATGAACTTATTATTATTACTTATTTTCTGGATAATCTAAAATATCAGAATACATTTTTTTTTAATTTTCCTATGCTTGAAACATAACTGAAGGGCAACAAAAGGAGTATTGCCAGCTTTCTCTGTCAACCTGTGTGTTCCTGACTGCATTGCCATGGCAATTATTTCTTGTGACCCTGGTATCATTTTCCAATATTTAAATGTTTGTATGCAGTCTCCTCAAATGACATAAGAAAGCTTTCTTGTGGTGCCTGGCAGGGGAATGAGACAATAGTCACAAAATGAATGAGGTAGCTTCCAGATGAAAAAGAAAAGAAATGGAAAAGCAAAACAAAACTGAAAAAAACCCCAAACACTTTGAGGGTAATTAAGCACTAAAGCATGTTGTCAACAAGGGTTGTGGAGTCTCTGATGTTGGATTGTTTTTCAAGACTTTACTGAATAAGCCTTAAGAAGCCTGAGTTTCATCCTGACCCTGATCAGAGCAGGCAGCTGCAGCACATCCCGTCCTGAGTTGCTGCTTTGATCTGATGAAGCACCAGGGTATTTCAGCAGCACAGGTAGCTGTACATGGTACTTATGTGTATGCCCATTATGGAGCAAGAGCAATTGCACAGCACCTGCAGTTTCGCTTTCTCCACCCATATAAAATAAACGTTCTAATTGCTTGTAAGATTATAGAACAAGGAGAGGTTTATAAAATAGCTTGTTTATGAATTTTTTGTTTTTTTAGTTACATGGCATTACAATGACATCAGTGTAGTTTGTCATTCTTCCAGTATGTAAAATAGGTCCATGAATAAAAAAAAAGATATAATTATATAAAAGTATAATTATGAAAACCCTTATGAATTGTTCTCTAATTGCAAGGGAGCATAATAGGAAGGATTTGAAACTAATATCCCTGCAGGCATATAGTTAATGTTTTTCTTCTGTATTTTTGTAGCATTCTGCCAGTTGCTGTGAACTGTTTTCTGTATTACATATTCACAGAAATGTAACTCTTGTTTTCAGTATTAGCTCATTGCAATAGCCCTGTTGTTCAATTTACTGTATTTGCATGAAAAAAAGCAAAAATTTATAGAATAGTCACCAGATCTGAGTTCATTTTTCTTTTAAGAGCAGTTGCATAAGGACATGGTAGGTTTTATTTCTGATCACGTGAAAAGATGCGCTTAAATCCCAAATATATTGAAAGAGTAAACTCGTGTTTGCAGGTGCAGGTAGCTTTTCATGGTGGTTTCTCTTCTCGTTCTGCCCAGGAATGCTTTCAGTTTATACTGCCAGCCCTACCTCACGCCATTGATCTTTTGCGGGATGCCATTGTAAAAGTGAAGGAGGTACACGATGAGCTTGAAGATCTACCTTCACCACCACCTCCTCTTTCTCCTCCTCCAACCACCAGCCCTCACAAACAGACAGAAGACAAAGGAGTGCAGTGTGAGGAAGAGGAGGAAGAGAAGAAGGATAGCGGAGTTGCCTCAACAGAGGACAGTTCTTCTTCACATATAACAGCAGCAGCCATTGCAGCTAAGGTGAGTCTGGCTTCTTTCCTTAGGAGACCCTTCAGTTTCTGTCTCAGGCACTTCCCACCACCGTTCATTTGCATGTTATGACTCTACATTTATGTCTTGGTCTCAAACATATTTATTTCAGGTACATTTTGTAGAAGTAGAGCTTCATAAAAATATATGAATTCTGTTTTGGTAGGTGATTTCAAATTCCAGTGGGAGAAATATCATTTATTATCTTGGTGTTAACATATGTTTTATAATACCATTCTGATGTGACAGACTGGTTTTAGTGGCTTTTTATAATTCAAAGTATTCACACGCCTGAACATGCAAAGTCCAGTAGGCGGCATGTTAAGGAATCACAACAAAACTTTGCAAGCCATATCTAATTTGAAATTAAAATTTTAGTTTCTGGAAACTGGTAAAAGTATGACAGACAGGTAATAATTTAAGTAGGAAACTCTCCTGATTACTGTATTCCAATGTGCATGTCTGCATAAAAGATGTGAAATTCTGCCAACAAACTAAATATCATAAAGTCTTTATAGCCTTGCTTTAACCAATAATCATAGATCAGTATTACTCAAACTAAAATAACAAATTGGAGACTGCAAAAGAAGAAAAAAAAAATTTGAAATTTGTAAATAATTTGAATTCAAATTTTAAATATCTTCCCAAGAATTTTTGTACTATTTGAACAATATATGAATATTTACCTCAGTATTATGGATTCAGTTTTTGAATGGAAAGATAATGTATCCCTGTGTGTTTGGAAACAGTTTTTTCCAAACTGCGTTATTCCATATCTACTCCAAACGTTGTGGTTTTAATTCCTATTATGAGAATTGAAAGTCTAAGTAACTCAAAATTATATTAAACAATTTCTAAACCAAAGCAGCAACATTCTAACTCCAGAAATGTGAATTCAGGTCTGAGACATCTTGACATTTCTAAGACAGCTGCAGCTGGAGATCATCTCCCAATATACAGAAAATCCTGATTACATATGTCTTTGCAGGGATGAATTAAGGTAATTATCTTTTGCAAGTATCAGTTTTTATTATGCAAATTTTAAATTGTTTAATTTCTTTTTATGCAGGCAAAGATAAATAATATATGCCATTTTTAAAGGCAGGAAATAACCTGAGATTTCAACTGGCTGTGTTCTTATGAGCTTGGCATTTTGATATCACAGTTGTTTTCACCTCATTCATTTTTGGTCATTTGCTTGTACAGTTTCATGTTTTCCTGTCACTGTATTCATGGCTGTTATGTGTTGTGCATTAGAAGCATCCATCCTATCCCAGCCCAGCTGTTATCATGGCTAAAGGTCAACAGCCCATCCCTGGTCTCATCAGTTATTGCCATCACACAGCAGGCAGTGCAGGAGAACTGGTAAGAGACACTTCCAAGAGGCTTTTGCACTAACACTAACTAAAAACGCTCTGCCTGCCTCCTAGTCTAGGTATGCACAGACAATGCTATTTATTTCTTCTAACAAAGACACATCAGTGCTATCTTTGAGAGCCCATGTTACAGAAAATATCTGTTTAAGATAAAGGGCTAAACAAGGTAAAGGTCATGCGTGTTGTCAGTTTGAATAATTTATCTGCTGAGATATAATAATTGCTATAAAGCCTATGTTTCTCATTAGTCACTGGTTTTATCATCTAATATACTCAATGATTGAATATAATTAAAATAATTTCCTAAAATTACTGCTTTAGAGCTATGAAATGATACCTTTTTCCTCTTTGTCTTGTTTTGCTGCTTTTCTCTCAGTTTTTTTCTCAACATAATACAGCATTTGCACTGGGTGTTCATAGTTTGCTTTCACGACTTACAGTTTCTGTCTCATATTTGCTTCCTGTGTAGAAGTAGAATTTCTCAAAAACAGAAGACTCTGGGAGTCAGGAAGCAATGGACTTGTTATAAATTACTAGGTTTTGGTGAATAGTAGAAAACTATTCCAATGAATGGTAATAAAGGACCTGTTCCCTTCAGCAAATAGTAATTTAAACCATCAATCAAATAGCCTAATGCCTCTGTATTTAAAACATGCTTCTGTGTCCCTTGAAAAGTCACTTAGGAAATGTGAAAACTTTAAAGTTCACACACCTGATGATAAAGCTATATAGTACATATACATGGTTGGGTGGTTATTTTGTTGTTGTTTTTTGGTGAGGTTTTTTTTGAGTTGAGGTCACTAAACTAGAATTTGCACCAAATTACTCAGTACCAATAGAACACTTAATTTAGCCTCTAGGAAGAACACTGTTAAACTGTCATACATGTTTCTGTGTTCTTTAGCAGATGACTCTTGAGTTATTGTTTTATGCATTATAGAATCCAAATCAGATCTTCAAGTTCAAAGCAGAAAGTGGTTATTTTTTTGACAGGTTATTGGGGTTTTTAAGCTGTACTTTCTGTTTGTTTTTAAGGCATTTTTTCTCTTGTATAAAAGTCATAGTAATTGCCATCTAGAGAGCGTTTTCTCATCTCACCATCATTGTCAATCTTTGTTTCAGCTCTGAGCAAAAGAGAACAAAGAACTCATATATTTTCCATTTTCTTATCAATGATCTTGTCAAAGTTCTCTAATATGAAGACAGAAATAGTTAAACCAAAATAAAAGTACACCAGAGAAAGGCCAGGTCAGATGAAAATTGTACAAGCCATGACTGATGGATATGGTGAATATCTTTCTCCATCACTTTCATCCATTTCTCTTTACTTTCTGTCTTTGTCAGTATGTTGCAATAGGTTTTCCACTCCAGCTAGTACAAACAGAAACTATTTTCACTAAGAACTAAGAATTTCACTGTACTCCGTTTAAAGTTTTGAGATCTCTGCTCTGTATTCAGTTTATTTGAAAATGAAAAATTAATAAAAATATTAGGGAGACAAATCATAAATGCTCAGTGTGCCTTAGTGAAAGTTAAAAAAACAGTCTGTCCAAAATACAGTAACGTTCCTGCCCTTCTTTATTCCAGGTTTCTGTGACACACAGAAATTTCTCAGGGGTTTATTAACTCTTTAACAGAGTTAACAAGAAGCTGACTTGATTAGAGGATTATATTGCCTAAATTTAAATTTTTAATATTAAAATTCAAAAACTCTCTAAATGTAGGTGAGAAAAATGAGAAATTCCCCATGTCACATTATTTTTTTTGTATGTTTCTGTTAATGGAATAGACATACTAGTAGATACACAAAATTCAGCAGGTTGTAGTGGTTCAAAGAGAATGTTAGTGCTAGCAATACAGCACATTCATATTAGAAAAAGAGCAAAATTTGAACTCTGTGACCTAACTTTATACTCTCAGTGAGAAATTTTTCTCTACAATCTAGATAGGTTTATATATTAATTATTTTCTGGTAATTACATTTTATTGAAAGGTAGTGATTTGGAAATAATTCTTACTGAAATTAAGTGCCTGTGATCATCTTTTCCCTTAATCTTCAGCTTCTTTTCTGATTAATATCATGGCTGAAATTTTACTTAAATTTTCATTTTCTCACAGGCAAAAATTAGTACTGCACATGCAGTTCAGGGGAAACTGGGATTCTATCAGTCACTTTATTGCAGAAGAGGTTATTATTACAAAAAGGTGATATCAGATAAAATTGTAGAAACAATGATTGCTCAATATGGTGGGAAATAAAAATGTTTCTTGCCTGAAGGGTATGAGTATCTGGTATGAAGTATCTGGTACTCTAGAGCACCCAGAGTAAACCTAGGGAGAAGTGATTCATGATATCATTTCCAAAAGCAATATTGTTATTCATGTTGTGGGGTCTTGGAGTACATAAAAGGGGTAATGGACCCCTACACAATTATATCAAGATGCATGCAGTTTTTTTATCAAAGGAGAGCAGTTAAAAGGTATCTTATTTGAAGACTTGAAGCTATTCTTTCTTTCATTTTTTTTATTTTATGCCCTTTGAAAGTGTATTTTTGCTGTATTTTCCTTAGCCATAGACATTAAAAAGAAGCATTGAAAGTTGTAGGGAGTATCTATGCCAATATAAAACTTGGGGACTGTCAGCCACTTTTGGGCTTTAATGAATTTAAGATCGGATTTCAGGAGAAAAAGTAAACAGAAGGGAAATCATGCTTCTATTACAAACCATTTGAGCATTTGGAATATCATTGATTCCATTTACCTCTAAGATACATCTCTGAGATGTGATTTGCAAATCAGAATACTCCATGTAGAGGCCGGTTAGGTTCTGTTTCTGAAGAGGAAGATATCCCCAGCATAGCTGTCCACATTGAAAAGAAACTCTGCTGACTTCAGAATTTACAGTGGACATTGCAGCATCACGTGCTTAGCCTTGAAAGATCCTCTGAGGAGAGCTGACAGAAACTGACTGGCAAAAAACAGTCTAGGAACATGGTAGAGCAGAAAGGAGGCAGTTTGTGGCACTCTGAGAACAAAATCTGTTTTCACACAACTTATAAACAAGCTAGAAACAAAAGAAACTGTAAACAGGAGGAGGGTGGGATATGGTGAAATTGTAACCCAGTGTTTCTAAGTCAAGGCTGCCAAGTTAGACATAGTCATTATTTGTGGAGGAGAACCAAGGAAGTCAAGGAGGTGGGAAGTGACATGTATTTAATGACACAAGTATAAGGATTGGTCATTTTAACTATACTGAGACCAGCAACAAAGCTCTCTTAATGTCCCTAAAAATGTAACAGCTACATGTTACATGTAAATGTAACCTATTTAAGCTAGGATTCAGGCTTGTTCCTGGAAGCCATACTTACCAGTGGCTTCTACATGCCCTAAAGTCTTAGTAGGCAAGTATGCTTAAAATGCCTAGATGCAGACTGGGTAACAACATCTCCATTTATTAAAAAAATCCTGCCTGGAAATTCCCAACATTCATGATTTGGCTTGACACTGAACCTTCCTTTCTTGCTTCCTTTTATTGTCTGCTACTGACACTTTCCCCAGACACAAGGGTTCTTCTGATGCTCCTCTTAGAACATGAACATCAGGCTGAATGAAGAAATTCTTAATGAGGAGAAAGATCTTAAAATATGCATGTGTATATATATTCCTTCAAAGATCTGAATGTCTATATTTTCTGGTTAGCTGTGATAGAATTTTCCCAGGATTTTCCCTCAGTGAAGCCGTGCTGACTGCTTCAAATCACCTCCCTGTCCTCCACATGCCTTAACAAGGCTGTAGGAGGATCTGTTCTGTCATCTTCCTAGGCACAAAGCTGAGGATGACAGGTTGGTAGTACCCAGCTCCTCCTTTCTACCCTTTTCTAAGATGGATGCAATGTTCCCTACTTCCAGTCATCTGGGACTTCATCCTACTGCCATGACTTTTCTAATGCCATGGACAGTTGTTTCTCAACTACATCAGCCAATTCCTTCAGGACTCTGGGATTCATGTAATCAGGTCCCACAGACTCACGTACGGTCATGTTCCTCAGGTGGTCATGAACCTGATCATCCCTTAGTGTGGGGCCTGATCGTCCCTCTGGCTTCAGGTCCATCCATTCAAGAAGTATGGGAGAAGAGGCTGCCAGTGAAGACTGAGGCAAAAAGTTGTTGATTTTCCCAGCCTTTTCCTCGTCCATTGTTACCAGATTGCCAGTCATTCGTCAGGAGAGATATGCTTCCCTGACTGGTACTCGAATATATTATGTGGAAAGTAAAAAAAGACTGAATTTTTATTTTTCCCCACAGAGTGCATTTTAAACCAGGTGTTGGCTTTGGATGGTGGTTTCTAATGCTTTTGCCTTCGCTCATTCCAGAGAGGCCTGTAGCTTTTGCAGCACAAGCCTTACATTGAGAATTTTTGTAGCTGAAATAAAGTCTTCATGGAATAAAGAGTATTTACTCAATGCATGACATTTCTTGTGAGAAGTTTTCTCATTGCATGACGTATCTTTAGAGGGCTTCAGTAAATTTCTAGCAAATGGTTTTCTTTTTAGAGTATTTCCCCCTGGTTAGTGAATGGAAAGTCTGCCTCCCTTCATGCCATGGTAGAAATCATTGTTGGGTTTTAAACAAAGATTTAAGAGGAAACCATTGTTTTCTTATTCTATCTTGTTGTAGTATGTTTGATTCATAGTTTTTTTCAGAAGAACTAGTATGTTCTGTGCTACTTCAATTAGAATGTGACCTTATATATTTCTTAGGCATTTGTTACTGAAATTAGGAAAGTATGCCCTTAACCACTGCCAAGCACTGAGTATGAGGAGGTGTGCAAACTGAGGAGTGGGCTATTCCTGTGTTTTTGAGGTAAGGTCTTAAGTTTCACATACAGCATATTTTTTGCTATTAATTCCGCCTCTCTTCTTTTTAAGATTCCAGATTCCATCATCTCTCGTGGTGTTCAGGTTCTCCCACGTGATACAGCCTCCCTCAGTACTACTCCTTCAGAATCTCCTCGTGCCCAAGCCACCTCTCGCCTCTCCACTGCATCCTGCCCAACACCAAAAGTAAGTACATCTATGCCTTGCAAGCTCCATGCTCAGCCCTGTAATCTATCAGATTAATGTCTTGCCTCTGCTGAACAAGGTTGGTTCGCATGCAAGGGTTTTGTCATTCTGTATAACAGATAAATGCAGGACAGTGTAGCTCGTTCCACATGTACTGGTGCACAGTTTAACCTGTGGGTCCACCAACACCTTATGGTTATTGAAGTTTCATGTTATCTCTTGCAATACCCATCATGAATATGAAATGTTAGCACCTTGAATGTATTTAGCGTCCTTCAGTATCCCCAGGAACATAGATAATCCTGCCACTGAGAAACAACATTAAGGAAACAGTATTTTATTAAAAAAATATATGTGCAAATTTCTAGCCTGGGCTGGGGCAGATCTGTGCCCCACTTTATTATTGTTCAGTTTAAGACTTTCAAACCAACCGGCTTTGCTCAAACTTAGATATTTGCTGCCTGACATTTGGAAACAAAAAACCAGCCAAAATTTAATAGAAAGAAAGTTTTAATGCCAACCTTGTGGGATTATTATTCAGTTCTTAGTGATTAGACTATACTATTTAATCACTGAGGTGAACTCTATATGTTTACTTTTTATCAGGCTTTAAATAGCATACATCAAAAGCTAAGCAAATTGACCAGTGGCAAGACCTGTAATGTTTACTTTCAGCAGAAGAAAACTGTCTAAATTTGCTTTGTGTGTTCACATCACAGAGATCTTTCTGTGGCACCAGATGCTGACATAATAATAAACCAGTAGCAGATGGCAAATAATAACATTCTTCCTTATCTAACTCATGATCCTTGAAGCTTATTCTGCTTGCTGAAATGATTACCAGCATCTGCTAGTTCTTCTCTCCTGCTGTCTCATTCTTTTCTGTCAGCAAACAAGATTTATGGGCAACCACCCATAGAAATATTTTGGTTTAACCTATGGGATTGTTTTATGCAGTACTTACCTTCACTGTAATAGAATCAAAATTATTCTGATGGACAGCAAACTTGAGCTTCATTATATAGTCTGCTTTTCTTAGAGATTATTCAGCAAATTCTAACTGTAAGCACCTCCTTCACTTTTTTCCTAAAACATTGTACATTGTCTGATAGCTTCAAAATAAAAACATGGAGCTTTTTACATTACAATGCTCAGAGCAGAAGAGCAAGACAAAACAGAGAAGCTGCACTGAGCCTTATGCCCATTGATAAAACAAAATTGTCCAAAGAAAACCAAAGGTGGGCAAGTAACAGGCATAAGTAAGAGACAGCTCTGCTGAAAATAGCTCTCGATGATTCCTATATATTTTCAGGAAGTTTGTCACAATGGGAAGGAGCAAAGCCTATCTGCTCTGAAGCAGAATGCAGTCCTCTAAACTCTCTTGATAGATTCAGAGATTAGAGAAGGAATGTACTGGAAGTTTGAAAAAGATTGAAAATCTGAAACTGTGTTTGGGCAGTTAGTGGAGGTGAGCTCATTTCATAATTAGATCATGCTTTGGTATTTCATGTTGAGACCTGCTTTTCACATATGACTGCAAAATCAGGTTTTGCTCAAAATGTGTGAGACCACACCACTTTTATAACAGGAATTGCCATGCAACAGCTAGCTAGATGATATTTTCTGTGGTGTATTTGATGGTGGTTTGTTACAAGCCGATATAGGGGAAAATTTAAAAAAACATACTGGAAAATAAACTTGACAGAAGATGGCATCTGTTCCTATTACTTAGGGGTTGGATTTTGCACATAAGCTTCTTTACCACTTAGACAGTTCTTGGTTCATTTTATATATTACTTTCAAAAAAACAAAGAAACTACTCATTATATTTTTGTTCAGTCATTTACAGTATCCTCAAGTTTCCAAACATCATCTGAATTTATCAAGAAATGTGGTTCATTCAGATTCTTCAAGATTATCAATGTGTCTAAATGTCTTCAGTTGTTCTGTTTTTCCTTTTGGATCCTAGCTTTCTAATAATGCAATATGAATTAAATTTATACTGGCCTCTTCCCCACACACTAATGAGAATAAAAATAAATAGAATTCAGCATCCAGGTGATGTTCTGAGTTATTTATTTTGATTCTTTAATATGTAAGTGTGTATCTTTTCGATATGCTCATTTGCTGGTTTAGGAACTCATTTCAGGGCTCCAAAACATGCATATACAACATGAAACAAAGAAAAGGAAGTGTCAGGGGAAAAAAAATTATTTCTTTGATTATGCTTATTTTTGGTCTAGCCACAGAGCAAGTGGCACTATATTTCTTTGTCAACTGCATATTCCAGTTTATTTTGTTGTACTGTTTTCTTGTTGCATTTTTTTTGTCCTAAGTGTACATGAACCCTTACATCTCTCTTACTGAATTTGCTGAATAACACAAAGCTCTGTGTGTCTCAGGAAAAAAAAAAAAAATCAAGCTTCTGCAATGACGGGAGCACCTCTGTTAAATGAATGTAAGTAGCAGGTTACTAATGCATGAGGATATTGAAGAAAAGGTATGGGAGAACAGGTTACTAATGCTCCTGATTACTAATGCACATTTTCATTATCATATTTTGGAAAACCTAATGCTGTTTATGTATGCAAGCAGATCATGTAGACAAAATACAACATTTAATTGCAAATTTGCTTTACTGTTTACAACTTATCATCCATGTTTTCTGAAAATCTCTGTTTCAAACAAACTACTAAATGATAAATATTGAGTTGGAACCTGGATATTTCAATCAGTTTTCATAAATGTCATTTCCTGTTAAAAGAACTCATTATATTTCTTGGTAGGTAGGAACTTTTTAAGACAAATTGCCATTGGGACTACTCTATGTCAGTGATTAGGTACATCCCCAAGACTAAGCAAACCAGCTTCTGTTAGCTTTTAATAAATTTCTGTAGAACACCTTTCTTGTTCTCTGTAATTGTGTTTGAGTTTCAAAGAACATCAACCACTGCACAAAGAGCATTTAAACCATATTTGTAGTAGATGGATTTCGCATATAGAGGCAATCAAGTTTTACTCAGAGGAAAACTGCACTAACAGTCCTCCCTTTTCAATCATTCAACCATAAAGTTTATAGTGATTGTGACATTTTTATCTTGTTCAATATAGTTTTGATTGTTTAAAAGTTTCACGGCTTTCTTAACATGATTAGATGAATTTGCTGAATACTCACAGAAGCTTAGGATGACACAGTGTGGTTTACAAGTTTTTCTTGTCATTCCAGAAGCTGCTCAGATTATAAGACATCACTATGTTTTTGTCTGTGTTTGGGTTTGGCATTTTCATTAGGTAAAATGCAATGTTCTTTTCAGACACAAAAGCAGTAGGGATACCTAGGGTAAAATACTTTTAGAAATACGGAGAATTTTTAAAATATTTGCATTACTGTTGATTCTTGGGGGTTTTTTAAGCTTACAGTATAAAACCTTTGATCCATAAATTCAGATAACTCAAAAGAATATATCCAGAATAAATGACTGAGTCATTATTTCAAACTTTGAATTTTGTTCTACTCCTAGGGGGTTCATATGAGCATAAAAGAAAATTGCAGTTTTCAAGTTGAAGTCTTCACTTCTCCCATACATATATGATATAATCACTACTTAATTTTTGGCAATGTTGCATGTCAAAGTCAAAGGAAGTAGATTTAGAAGGCCAAGGACAGGTTTTTAATTATCACCAGGAATTCATTTCAGTGACAAGAGATGTTCAAAGTATTTCACTTTGCAAGATCATCAGTCTCACTGATGTTCAGTTCTTTCACTTCAAGGTGCAAAGTTTCTTCCAGTGTTATCTTTGATCGTAAAGGATCCTAAGGAACTTGTTATAGTACTTCTAAGATGACAGTGTGGGGTTTTTTTCCATCTTGCTGCTTCATTCCCTTCACTCCTTACATTTTACTTAAGAGAAAGTCTCTCTCTACTTTACTTGCTTGTTTTCTGTCCCTTCCCTAGCTATCCATTGTTTAGTTACACTGAACCAGACAAAACCCTCAGTAGTAAGTTAGATCCTTACATATTTGTAGTTGAAATAGATAACTTTTAATTCCTGTGTAATAAAAGTCTATAGGCTCTATTTTACAGCTAAAATGAGAAAGCAAGGCTGCTCTTCAGAATTTTTTCAAGTCTTACAAAACAGTCATCTCACCTATCCACTGCTCCATCCATTAACACCTTCTTTGTAACAGTACATTTAATTCTGCTAGTTGGTCACTTTCTGTTACTCTGTTTCCTATGAAAAACTATTGTCTTTGTCATTCATAAGTAGATATTCACCTAAAGACCTTATATTCCCAATGTAGAAAGAATGACCCATGTAATTTATGTAAATGTTCCAGTTGCAGAGAATATCTGAAATGAAACAGCCTAGGAAAATAAAGATTTTTGGGAAAAAAAATGCTGATGAAAGTTGTTTCTGTGACCAAAAAAACCCAAACTGATTTCAGTAATTTCTTATGCTTACTGCTAACAAAAAATTATCTGTCATGATCCACCACTTTAATGTGAAATGTGTCCGTTGACATCCACACAATCAAATGAGTTACAAATTAATGATAAATCTAATTAATATTTATGTTTTCAGTCTATTATTTTTTCAATATAGAATTGCTATGTGAAGTAAGCAGATTAGCAGAATGGAGCATGTGGAGTCAGCAAGAAGTTTTTGTCAATTTTTGTTGTTAAAAATTTTTCAGTAGATATGTTCAATATTTAACAGTAAAAGAAAAATCAGGTTCCTTACCAGAAATTCTTAGCTAATAATAAGATGCTGGTGAAGGTGTGTTTTAGTAAGCTGTATTGATATCCACAGTGTAGATATTTTGTGTTCATTTGAGTGCATAATATTTTTTCTTCTTGAAACTTACTGTTTCTCCTTAAGGTGGTCATCAAAGTGAAATATGGCAAGTAGGTGAATGTATTTTAAAGTTTGAATGCGTACGTTAAATTTCCAAGTGAATTTTGTTTTGTTTTTGTTTTTGAAGTTTGCACAGCTGATGTTTTTTCTACGTAGGAACTTGTTTGAGTAAGTAGCAAGTGCATTGGCATGGCTGTTTAGCTGTGATTAGGTTGAAGAGCACAGAAAAGTGCCAAGAATGTTTCACATTGTTAGGATCATCTACATAGGTGAGATCACACTCCAAGCACTGTTAGGGTTTCTTGCTTTTTCTTTTAAAAATACACACAGGTGTAGTTAGATACTTGTTCCTGCTAAAACTTCCAATGTTTTCATTGTTATTTCTAGGTTTAATTTCCTCTTAGTTTTTTTCAATGTACAATCCAGGATTACAGAAAATTATGTTTAATAAAAAGAGATGCTATTATAATGTGTATTTGAGTAGAAAGTGGCCTAGTTGCCTTAGAATGAATCGTGGTTCCTAAGGCACATCAATCTACTGTATCCTCCTGTGTTCTTCTCAGCACAATGCAGCAGTGGTTTTCAGATCAATTACTAATTAAGATACCAGAATATTTTCATATATTCATTACCTTTTACCCCCATTGTTTAAAGTGTATACTCTTGGCAAAACATGTGGATAATGCAGACCTAGCATGTCTTATTTTTTGGTTACAAACCCTGGTAGTTAACAGCATGCTGCAGCTTCAAGAGTAAGACGTTTTAACTAAGGAAGAAGCAATCTGGTTGCTTAGGATATTAAAAATCCCCCAAATACATCATAGTTACTAAAATCCTTTCAAAAATGGAAGATACACTTTGTAGGAAGGTCAAAACCTTCAGGGATAGTCTTCTGGGCATTTTTATTAGTACCAAAATAGACTCATCAACAAGTCAACTCTGGAGAAGACAGACTGGGGTAAACTGCAGGCTGAACATTGGCTTTCAGTAGAATTACCTATTTGTCTTAGCTTTCTTTATTGAATATGTGTGCTTCAAGTAGTACTTTATTTATTCATACCTGGAGTTGGTATTAAATAGTATAGCAGCACCAAAATATAGTTCTCTTCCCTTAGTCATGCTGAGGAACTGTTTATTTTAGAGTAGCTGGGAATTAGCTTCATATCCAGAACATCCAGAACAATTCTTGCAGTCGCAGAATCAGCTACTCTTCAGACTTGTTACAGATTGAATCATACAAAGAAGCTCTAATGTGCAAAATTTCTCTACATTTGTATGTCTTAATTACTAGTTGATATTTATTAAGCTACAGAATTTCATTCTTTTCCTGCGTCCAGTGAAAAATTTCAAACAGGTCAGAAAAGGTTACTCAGTCTTTCCCTAGAAATACTTTTTCTTCTCAAATTGTAACAATTCTCTACATGTATTCCTTCAGAAGAGAACAACCTTTCAATACATCCTGGCTCACATATGCATTGCATGAGTTCTAGTCTCTGTATACTAGCACTGCATCAGATTGTCAGTTCCTCCTTAAAATGTTCTTTTCAATTAACTTTGGGAGCAAGAGTTTTCATTTCTTAGTATGCTCTCTTCCAAGGCCAAATGTTATTTTCAAGTTCTGGTAACTTCAATTTGTCATTTCTTTGAGATCGAGAGAAGATGTGCATTCTTCTCACTTTAGAAGCCTTACTGAGATCTTTTCAGTTCCTATCCAAAACAAATCTCCAGTTTGAATTCTGATGGAACACAAGATGAGGGTTTTAGGGTTTGTTTAATGGTTTGGGTTTCTTTGACCAACAGCTATGTAGTTATTTTTGATTTTATCCAGCATCTTCAGTTAGAAATTACTGTGAATGCACTGCTACAGAATTGTTTTCAGGCTACATTGTCAGTATATCTAGTTCTGGTTTTTTCACTGATGCTTATTAAGATTGTTGGCACCTGATAATCATTTTTATGTCTTGCTGAAGATGGCATCAGAAAAATATTGGCTTCCCTTTTCCATTCAGTCTTTTTTCTTTGGGGCTCTTAGTTCCTATTACATATGTCAACTCACTAAATCTTGTTCCTTCCTGAAAAATGGTTTCAACAGGAAAGCTGTGCATCCTATAGGCTGAATTTTCATATAGTCTTATGCCTGTAGGAATTTGGTTTTCTTTTGTTCCTCTTCTTTAGTGTCTTAGTCCATTCATACATTAATCTCATTTAAGTAACAGCACAGCTTCTGTTCCTTCACTAACTCTTGACATAATAAATAATCCACATCATTTATTGCTGTGTTCTTTTCTGTTGAAAAAATCAGCAGTTTTAAAAATGTACCTGTAAGGATAAACAGCAGTCTTCTTGTTGGTCCTTTTTTATTAAACAATTTAATGATGGTGTAGCAAAGTTCAGTGCCAGGAGAGATAGGTGATGCTATTTTAGAACAAAAAGGGTTTAATTCACCCTTTAATATCTATGTATTCAAAGGCACAAAGATACATGCATTCAGTAGTCTGTCCAGAATCCATGTGAGTGTACCCAGCTGGTCTGGTCAGGATAGCTTGAAATGACAGAGAGGATGTGGAGCACCAGCTATGACCTTCTCTACAACTTCTCTAGCATCCTTCTTATGCCAGTATCCTATAAGTCAGGGTTGGATACATCTTTTATACTCTTTAGAACCTAACAGTAAAGGGGATATTTGTTTCTCCATCTGGTTCCACTTCTTGAATATGTTAGATTTTCTTGCCATACTGTGTTCTCCTTATGTAAATGTGCTCTTTATCATTCTGATTTCATCTCAACAGCTCGACTCTGTTTTGGTCTGTAAATTATTTTAGGTTGTCTGATTTTACTGCTTGGGTATCCCCAGAAGCTACATGAAGTGCTGTGAACTAAATGAACTACCAATCTGCATGCCATCAACATTTTTATGTTGCCTCCACTATGCTTTCTGGTGCTTCCCCATCCATACATCTCCTTCCTTTTGTCTGCCACCCTTAATATATCTGTTAGACATTTAAGGAGGGTTCTTATGCTGGTCTATATTACCTTGCTATTGAAGCCAGCGTGTCACAGTTTGATATTGTATCATCCTTCTACAGTTTTGCATCATCATCATCATCATCATCATCTGCATTTCATGCACATGTGCTGGTTTTGGCTGGGGCAGAGATGGTTTGAGGCTACACAGCACTACAGCAAGCAGCAAAAGCAGCCACTAAGGAGCACTAGACTAATACACAGGCAAGTGAGCCCCATGACAATCACAGGAGCCTGCTGATTATTAGTTGAACAGAAATAGCAGCTATAAATGCAATCTAGCACATGTCAGTCAAATCTGTCATTATCTCGAATGTTTTGAGCTCCATGTATGGTGCCAAAAAGACTCTTGCAGTTTAACCCCAGCTGGCAACCAAGCCCCCTGCAGCTGTTCACTCTCTCCCCAAGCAGTGGGATGGGGGAGAGAATCAAAAGAGTAAAAGTGAGAAAACTTGTCAGTTGAGACAAAGTTTAATAGGGAAAGCAAAAGGACACACATGCAAAGCAACACAAGGAACTAATTCACTGCTTGCTATGGGCAGGCAGGTGTTCAGCCATACTGATGGGAGCAGGGCCCCATCACTTGTAACAGTTGTTTGGGAAGAAAATACCATCATTCCAAATGTCCCCACCTTCCTTCTTCCCTCAGGCTTACATGCTGAGCATGACCCCATATGGGGTGGGATATCCCTCTGGTTGGGGTCAGGTGTTCCAGCTGTGTCCCATCCCCAATTTTTGTGCACCCCCAGCCCACTTGCTGGTGGGGAGGAACAGAAAAGGCTTTGATGATCTTGCAAGAACTGCACAGCAGAAGAAAAAGCATCCCTGTATTGTTGACTGTGTTTCCAGCACAAATCCAAAGCATAGACCTGTGCCAGCTATTGTGAAAAAAATTATCTGCACCCCAGCCAAAGCCAGCACAACAGGCAACTGAAGGTGGTCTAGCAGCAGGCAGTTGTGTTCCCAGGAGCCAAAATTGATATTTAGGCTAATAAAGCTCTTTCAAGGAATGTATACTCCAGTGATTAATGTATCATCTGCAGTAAAAGTTTGCTGGTTTCATCACAGGAGTAACATCAATCTGATGCAAGATTTGAGAGGGAAACAAGAAACTGAAGCACAGATATTGCTTTTCTCATTATGTAAATATGCAATTCCCTTCAAGTGGTAGGCTCTTTAGCAAGTGCATTAATAGTTTCTGAAGCCCATTTTCACCATTGAAAAGGGTTTTAGGAAATAGAGGATTTAAGAGTAAATGGCACCTACTGGTTCTATGATCTTAACTCTTATTTTCAGCAATATCTAATATTATTTAACATTATAATATGTGATACCATCAAAGATCAGCAAACTAAAAATAGTTTTTACCTTCTGCACAGCTGTGTCAAGCCTTGTTTTATAATCTGACTATCTCATTGGTCAGTCTGCACTCAGTTGTCTTTTTGCCTTTTAACTCAAATAGGACAATCCTTGCTTGTATTCTTTCCTCAGCCAGACAAAAGGGATGTGTAAAAAATTTCAGATTTTATTTTCATTAATTAAATCAAGTTCTCTCATTTTTGTCTTTTAAAACAAGCTCATTCCAAAGTCTTACATGCTGAAATTAATTGCCCTTAATTTGCTCACCAATTTAGTTTTATTTTTAAAGGCAAAACATATATTATCTCTTTATAAGGGGCATTTATGATTAGGGTAGAATTTGATTTCTTCAATTAATTTTCAACAGTATGTTTATTTCTTTGAAAGGAAGGGAAGTGATTTTTTCTATTTCTGATCGCTTTCATGCCATCATTGCACATTATTGGATATGAATTTCTGTAGGCATTTATCGATATTTACATTTACTGAAACCTTCATACAATTTAGTATGTTGCTTTTTATTTAAATTAGCAATAGTAAAGTCTATATGGAAAAAGTCCATGAGAAAACAGAAATCCTTAAGGTGAGACATTCAAAGCACTTACAGCTGGAACATATTTCTCTCTACTGCCTGTGTTGGAAACAGGGCATCCCATTTGATTAACTCACAGTAGATTTATGGAAATAATTCTGTGAGAAACAGTAACAGGTTTGGCAAGACTTCAAACCAGCTGCTGGTATTTTTTCAAATCTGCACCACCCATTGCAGTTTATTTCTTACAGCTCCTTTTTTTCTTTTATATATAGTTTTTCAAAATGTGAGGAGCATCTTTATCAAGGAGTTCTTAGGTGTTTGCATGGCAGTCCTTTGCAACACGGTGTTTGCTTTATGAAGTTTGCAGACAGCCTCACTGGACAATGGTTTCACCCAACAGCACTGATAGTGTGGACAAAGATTGACCTTGGCCATTTACCAGGTTGTTGTTAGTACTTGGCCACTTATAGGTCATATTGTTTTAAGCTTCTGCTAAGTGAATTGCACACCAGATCTTTCCACCTTAACTTAATCTTCTGATACTGTTCTCTCACTGCTTTAATTGTTTCCTGTGCCTTTAGTGGGTACACCCTTTTCCAATATCCTTACCAACTCTTCTGCTCCTCCGATTATTGAACTCCTCAGGATGTATAAATGTGGGGAAATACATGTGACAAGATGTGTTTACACACAGCCCTGTCTAGTCAAAGGGATAAAATGCAGGCTGTTACAGATATTTGAAAAGAAACTTTAAAGCTGCTTGTCCTCTTCCCTTTAAAGTCCCCATCTGTTTTCAGAAAGGCTCCTTGTTACACTGAGCCCCAGTGCAAACATCTCTCTCTTAATTTTGGTGCTAGAAGTGGTTAAAGAGAGCAGATATTTGCTTTATAACCCTACCAGAGAGCTGGTTTGCTTTACCTGTCCCATCATCAGGTCACTTCTAAGTGATTTCATTGGTGCAAAAGTTTTCTCCTTGACCATGAAGATAGCTTTGATGGGAGCTAGCTTAGTGTCTAAAAGTGTTTAAAGGACAGCATCCACCACTGTACATGCTATAACCCTGTATCTGCTGCAGCTTTTAGAACTTAAGTTCAGTTCAGGATAGTAAGGCAAAATAGCACATTCAGAAGTGAATTGTCAGTTTGGAAAAGGTATATAAAAAGAATACAGAACTTCACCACCCAGGACTAGAATGTTTTTATTTTTGCCTTAAATATGACCTCTTCTTCTTGCCAAGACAGATTTCTCATATAAGGAATAGGCTTGAAAAAGTCTACCGGAGCATGAGGTGTGAATTCTGCTTTCTTTTGTAGGGAAACTAGAGAATCACTGAGGCTGCAGGCATAGGTGAGGAGCAAAATGTGCCAGCAGACAGTAAAAAAATGATAAAATGGGTCTGAAATGAGAGGATTGAAAATATTGAGGGGAAATTGGATGTAAAGGTCTAATATAGACCAAAGCAGTATTTGTGGCTCTTGAGTGATGGGAATGCAGGACTTAGAGTGTTTGAGGAAGAGTGGGAAGTAGCTTGGATGCAGCAATAGCATTATGAGAACAGGAAGGGCTGTGGTCAGGCAGAAGTGTCTGAAAGGCAGCCTTGAGCTGGTAGAAGGATTTGCAAACTTAGCCATGTGACAGGAGAGTTGTCCAACTGTTCACTTTATAGTGACAGTAAGGACCAAGCTCTCAGATGCCCAGATTTCTAGCTTGAATGAGATTTAGGACTTTAAGTCACTACAAATAGAGACACTCTATGTAATATTTATATTTATTGTAGTCTGTCTTGCCCTGGCTGTGCATTTACATATCAAATTTTTAATTCTGAGCATTAAATTTCACTGAGGTCAATAGATATTTTTAAAGAATTGACAAATGTTGGTGTAAAATTATCAGTGCACAAAGTCTCTTGTGTAAGGACATGGTTACATTATGTTTGCCATTATGTGTGTTAACAGAGCATTCGATCTAGTGATGATACAAGTTTGAAAACAGTAAGAAAATTGCTGTACTTTTTACCACTGCTTGTTCCACCTGCACTGTGTTTACTCCTACATCTGTACATGGAACAGTGTGAGTAGTAATGGCCATATGAAAAAAAAAATTGTGGGTAGTGTGAACAAAATTTTGAGATGGTATGATCAATGATGTTTTATTGGCATCCATTAGCATTCACATACATTACACTTTTGTTTAATATTAGGGTTTAATGTTATCAAGTTAATAAAACTTTTATGCCAAACTGTGGTATAATGCACAGACATGACTATGTTTATTGGTTGAGAAAGTATGTCATTGTTAGAGGAGCCTGTATTCCCTTTGTTTGAAATATTCCCCATTTAAGAAGCCCCCTCTAATTGGTGTTTGTCTGCCATAAAACTGCAGAAGTAAAAATACTTTCAAGTGCAAATCTATTTTTTATGCATGGATGTAAAAGTTATACATAATGCATTTTTAAACTTAAATTGATTTGCTGCTATATTAAAAATGTATTACGCTCTTTGTTAGCAGTAGAAACTGCTCACTTGATGTAGAACATTGTTCTTATCAGTGAAGAGAATTCAACTTGAAGTTTGGATTTCTGTCAGAATTTTCCACTCTTGATTGGGCAAGTAAGGGTTGTAAATCATGCCACCTAGACCAGTACTGTATTATATAATATTTGGAAGTTGACAGTCACTGTCCCCACCATCAAAGTTGTTCAGAAGTAGTATGTAATTGCTTCGCTAATTGAAATTACTTCTTGCTAGGCATGGAATATTTACAGTTTCTTTCTTTTTCTTCTTACTTGGATGTCACTGCCCTTCACTTCTTCTCAGTTTGTTGCATACCTTGAACTCAATTAGCATTCTTTAGGGTCAGAAAATGCATTTTCCATCTTCCCAAGTTTTAATCTCCTTTGTATTCAGCTCCCTTATGTGATCTGGCCAATACATAAGATTTTTTTGTTCCTGGCCAACTGATGTGAAATCATTGCCAGTTAAGTTACTTTTGAGATATGTTTCTCTGTTAATATGAATTGTGTGAGGACTTGGGAGAGATTTCAAGAGCATTTATTTGGAACATAATGGTATAATAATATGCATAGCATTGCTTTTGTAGTTTCTCTTCATCAACTGGGCCTCCTTCTCTTGTTGAATGCACTTTATCAGCTGGAGAAATCTCCAAGCTTTTGATAACAAATTCCTGAGGGCCTCTAAAAATCCCTGTTCTTTATATGTTGTATTCTTTCAGAACTCCTTTATGTGGGGGCTGTTTGAATATATGCTGACTCATATTTAATTTCTCTTCTGGTATGGTTTTTATCCTCTTAATGCATTTATCTTTAGGATCATTTTCATATTTTTTTTATACATCCACCTACCTTTTCACTGAATCACAAATCACCTCTTCAAGCTGGACTGGAGCTTATCCTATTGTTTTTCTTCTATATTTTCCTTGCTTAGTTGAATGGCCCTTGGAGGTAAAAAAAAAAAAAAAATAAAAGCAATTTCAGGGCATATTGTGAAATTCTGCTGAAGGAAATGAACCAAAGTAGGAGCATCACATGTGCAATTTTGTTCTGGATTTCCAAAACTGATCATCCTTTTCTCAGCATGATGCCCTGCCCTTTGAGATAAAACAGTAACTGGAAGCAAATAGTGGCAGGTAAAACTGAAAAAAAACCCAAGGAAGGTCTTATTTTCTCATGGAATGCACAACTTCATAAAATATTTCGTAACAGCATGTGGACTCACATTGACAAACATGAGCAAGTTTCAAGATTTGGTATTCAGTAGAGGATATTCACTCCATTGCACTGCACATTCCCCAAGACAGCAAAAAGAGGCAATGGCTACAAACTGAGAGGGACTGTGTTTGTGGAAGGAAACAGAAAATGCTTGTCATCACAAGTTGTCAGGGATATGTGGTATAACATACCTGCCAAAACATCTCTTTGCAGATTCCATGACGTTTCACACATAATCATAATGCTTTTCTTTATTCACCATTCATTTTTGATCTCTGCAGCAGTAATCAAGTGGGAGAGCAGTTAGGTTTTTCTTATGTGTACAGCAAATAATCTGAACTTGATTTGGATGTTGTGTAGTATAATCTCTTACTTTTGATTATCGTAATTCCACCATTGCATGCCTAGATCATTGAATAAGGTACTTGGCATCTTTTTAAACTATTCCTGTGAAAAATTTCTATTGTGAGTTTTGCATTTGTTCAATTTCAGAATTAAGTAATTTAATCATATCAAAAAGATGATGTCATTATGAACAATTCATGTGCTGATTTTGGAAAAAAGTCTGACAGAGGTTTGGATTTTTGGTGAATGTGGATGGGAAAACACTTTTGTGAAAGACTTGGGTCCTGCAAAATTCCAGTTTCTTTGTTGGAATGTAAGCAGGGAAACTTTAGGGCCGCACAAATGGAATATATTATCAGAAAGGAGAAAGCATCTAAGATGGATAGTGTTAAATGTTTGAGGCTATTTCTCCTCTTGTGGAACTCTTCCTTTCAATAAATCCAGCAAAGGCAGAGCCTCAGATTAGATAATTGTTCAGAGCTGTTCTTCCTTTATGACAAGTACAAGCAATAGATTAGATACATTAGATAAGTATTTAAGGTTAGGTCTTCTAAATTCTGCTTTCTGGAGGAAATCAAGGATGAAGATAACAGGTTAATTTCTCATGTGCTCTATTAAGTAGAAGGTAGTGGAATAACACTGAAACAGTATGAGACTTCTGCTTAGAAAACATTTTCTCTCCTCTCATCTTCTAACAAATCCACTAACCATATTTGAGCATTCCTCTTTGCTCACTCTTTGGTTCTGGTTTCCTTGTTTCTGAAGTTTTCTTCAACTGGCTTCCTATCTCATTCTGCTCCAACTGTAACTTCACCTTGTTCTTCAGATATAATGATAGAGATGGCTGTAGTTAATTTTTAGCTATTAACTCCTGCTGCTAATCCATTGTGAATAAGAAAGGGATGTAAATATAATGCATTTATGAGCTGTCAGTGCATTATACTCTCCTAGTTTCCTAAAATGTTCCCCACACAGCACCCTTCTTCCTTCTTTACATTAAGTATCTTTATTTGTCACCTTCAGACCCTTCAAAACCTTTGTCACCTTCAAACCCTTAGGATTTTCAGGTAGTATTTTTGCCATGACTACTTGGTGTTGCTCATGCCTCATCTTTTAATCCACTTATCTATTTTTTGTTGTGGTATAGATACTTTTGATTTAAATCACTTACACACATTTTTCATCATAATCTTTTCTATTTACCAGTGTTCATCCGTCATGGGGTTCTTGTGTTAGCTGAGTTTCTGAAAAACAAGGATGTATAATCCATGCCATTTTCTGAATTATAGCTTCTAGATCTTCCTACGGTTGACCAGAGAAAGATAAGGATGCACCTGAATTCCTTTTTGTGGTATTCGCCATGAAAAAGATATGGGTGTTCATTCCTGCTGTCCCTTGCCTTCTTGGTAATACCCTATTTAACTCCCAGAACAGATGTGGTATTGTTTGTGCAATACCCATGTAATTCTCATTCATCCCTTGAGAAGCATTCAAGTTGCACTCTGCAATGTTCCTGTAGAAAACATGCTGTCATGTATATTAACTGTGCCAGGGATGTAAAGCAAGACTTAGACTTAGACTGTCTCCTTGTAATTTATATATGCAAGCATTTAGAACTTCATTGCCCACAGTGTGCACATTGTGTATGCATTTCTCCATATATTTTGAAGAAAGACCAAATAATATTAGATATATGCACCTGTAATATCTCCAGTCTCATTTCTAACTGAATCTTAAACCTCCAGAACAACTTGAGCAGCCACAATTGGTGAGTAATGCAAGAAAAACTTTTTCCCTTAAGGGCAGTGCCTATTGCTGTCACAACTTTTCCTCAAGTTTCTGTGTTGTGTATTACTTTTCTTAATGCCCTAGTTCCATGTCATTATGTGAGATTATAAGCGTTTATTTTTCCTATCTCTCATTTTCCAAACAAACCTAAATTTATTATTCATTTAAAAGTTTCCAATTGATAAAATGAATTGCAGTTCTTCTAGATTGTCTTATTATTGGGATGGTAGTACCTAACCAGGATGTTGGGGAAGGCATCTTTGCTCTAACTCACAATGGTTTTTGTTCAGATGAGGATCCTTTTCCAAATTGAGGTGCTCTTTTTTTCCTCAATTAGGAAGCTAATATGTAGTAATTCAGTTACAACTGCATATATTTTAATTGAATGTGTCTTCTAAAGGAGACATAATTTATTTAAGAATGGCCGTTTCTTCTTGGTCTGTATACTAGTATTGATTGCAGATTTTCTTGAAGTCCCATGATAGCAGTAGTGACAGTGTTTCACTTGAGAGTTCAAACTGGATGTGATTTTAATGCCATAAGACCAGGGAAGGAAAGCAAAAATTAACATAAATGTTTCCAATGTATTTTGCTAATGGACATACTATTGGAATTAAATACTTAAATTGTTAAGATATTGATTTCTTGAGAATCAAATACAAGTAGAAAAAACAAAACACTCAGTTGACTGTTTTTTGAAGAGGAATTTCTCTGTTTTGTGTGGGTCAGGAAAAACCAAACAGGACAATTTAACTTGTGCCTTGCTGGTGTGCTCTAGAGAGCATAAAGCCCAGTTGAATTTCCATGGTTCATTCAATCTTTGGTTTCCTTGCTGAGATTTCTACAAGCCAGTTACTGCAATTTGAAAAGGTTCACCTCAGTTGTGTGGGATTTTGTTTTAGTTAAGATAATAAGAACTTTCAGTTCAGTCTTGGCTGAGACTAGTAGGTTGTCACGAAAGTAACTTTTATTGTCTTCTTCCTCTCTGCTTCAAATGACACATGTTCACTTTAGCGGTAAAAGAGGTATATTTACCAGATTAAGAAATTCTGAAAATAACTTTTGCTGTAAATGAATGTTTTATTTTGCATGCTTCTAAAAATATGAAGCTTTTTGAGCAGCTACCTCATTTGTTTCTTCCATCCTCTGCATCATCTAGGAAAAACCATATATAATAAAGGAAAAGTAATCAGATAGGAGATGTTAGGGGTCATATACACAGGTATTTAAATATTTTAAATAAAAATCTAATGTTGGTCTGGCATTAAAATTTTCTGGTTGGGCAGCATAATTTTTAACTGGGAAATATGATAGCAGTGGCTAAAATCTCTAGGCCTGGGTCAATAGGAATCTGTATTGCATTCTGTCAGGTATCAGTCATGATACTTGCAGGCTCCCAGCTATAGCATACTCTGCTCATATAATTTATAGAAGGTAGAGGGGGATTTTCTTCAGTTAGAGTTGTAGAATTTCATTATTCTTAATATCCAAATCAGATAAGTAACATGTATTTTTTCAAAAATGTTAGTGAATTCAGCATATAACAAATGTGCCAGATTGGTAATATACTGAGAAAGAAGTGATCAACAAAGCAAGTTTAAAATGCCATGATAAAGCGTCATTTATTCCAGAAATTAGTCTGTGTCTTTGTCCTCTAGAGGTGTCTCAGAGAGTCAAATTAATGTCTTGCATGTACTGCTAACTGATTGTGTGGAAATTTTTTTAAGTTCACTTTTTCTTTATTCTTCTGTCTTTTTTACCCATCTTCCTCCATTGTAGCAAATTAGACGGCCGGATGAAAGCAAAGGAGTTGCTAGTAGAGTTGGATCCCTCAAAGTAAATATGTTTCTAACATTTATTTTGCAAGTTTTCTTCTATAGCCTACACTTTTCCTTTTGAAGGGGGAGGTGTGGGGAGGGAGGGAAGGGGCTTTTCCATTTCTCACCATCACATCATTTTTATTTCAGTATTCTTATTGCTGTTGGGTCACATTTTGTTTGTTTCTGTGCTACACATAGAACAACCAATTGAAGGCAGGCTGCCAGTTAGGTAGCTTTGGGTGTCTCTAGAAGTGAAAAATAGTAACACCTTTTTTAAGTGCCTGTAATTTGGTGATCATGATTAAACCACTTCTCTGATCTGCCTGTTACATAGAGAAGTGATTTACTCATCTTCAAACTACTGCTTCCCATCTTGAAACATAATTAAACTTTTATAGTGTTCACACTTTTTGCATTTAATACTGCAAAAGACCATTTCAAGAGAATTGAATATTTCAAATAGATATATAGCCTTTAAATTAGAAAAAAAAAATCAAAGTAGATAAAGATCAAATGAAAGATAGTCACAGGAGACTAATAAGAATGGAGCCACTGTTTTGCTGATAGTATCTTCTGCCTTTTAATGTTTGTATAAACATACAGAAATATTTAGATTGCTTAACAGAACAGGCAGATATCTAAACTACTACCCACCATACACAGTGTTACACCCTGATGCATGATTTTGAACCAAGAGGCTGACCATATGCAGTTTAACCCATTTTGATCTCAAGTTGCCTCTATTTCAGTTATCCTGTTTTTCAATTTTTTCCTACTTTGTTTCCTTTTAGCACTTTCTCAACCACTAATTATTTATTTTTTTCTTCTGTATTCTCCTTGCCTTTCCTGTCTTCTTGGTTTATGATCTTTTGTTTTGGTTTTGTATGTAAGTGTATTGCATTTGTTCCAGGACAAGCCATCCTCTCTGTTCTCTAACACTGTTCTACAGCTGCTCTTTGTGAAAATGTTATTTCACTGAGCACAAAGAAGGGGAGGGAAAGGATTAATTATGCACCTCTTTCCAGTAATGCCTCCATTTAAATTGATCTTAGCAGAGAAAAAGAAGCCAGTTGCTACTTGTTTATACAAGTTCTAGCTAGAGGCATCTGTAGCATTCCTCACTGTCTGTGAGGCTTTATCTTTTCATCTTGTGTTTTGGGAAGATGTTTTAATTACAGTTAGATGAGAAGAGCAGTGTAATGAATGAGGCTCTGTTTCAGGGGAAGACATTCAGGACCACTGAATTTACATGGATAAAAATACAAGACAGCCACAGTTTCTGTGCTGTTTTTGAAAATTCTGTTCATGATTGCAGTTACCATGCATTTTGAGGCATCAGTCATCACATACAGATCTAGATTCATAATGCATGCACTTATGCAGAAGATGTAGTTTACTTAGATGGTGGGTTTCACCTGCTATTATGAAGACCTGCTGATAGCTCATTTTGGATTAATATTTCTTTATGTGATTTAATGCCATGACTTAAAATATATATGTAGACAGAAAATCTCTCCTATAGAAAATGGGAAATCCTAACTGAGGATCCCAAACATGAAAATATTCATTTTACAGAAAGAAATTAAAATATTATATTTTAATAAAATAAAATGTATTTTATTAAATAAAATATTTTTCCATTAAAATTCTTTTTATGTAAATAAATTCTAGAACACAGCCTTACTAATAAATAAGCAAAAATAAAACCCTAATAATGTAGCAGAGAGTCAGTAGCTTTATAGTTCCCTTGATTTTTCTTTTTTTTTCCTGTAGTGAAAAATAGCCATGTTAAGCAAAGATACCTTGCTTTCAGATACCAAGTTGACTGAGCCTTGTATGTCTGTGTTGTTCAAAGCACTTTGATATCTTGGAATGTTTTGGCAGAGGCAGTGAGAAATGCATTATGCTATGGTTTATTAAAAACAAAATAAAACAAAACACAAAAACAAAGAGCAAAAGAAAAATGAAGTAAGAACAACTGTGACAAGAGAGCAGGTTGCTTTTTCAATTCGTTTTCTGATGTTTACATGTAGCTCCATGGAAAGCTGGAGGAGCTCAGAGATCACCCAGAAGGCAATGTCAAAGGATGCTCTCTCCGAGTAAATGTATGATTTCACTCGGTGATCTCATTTTTTAAAAAACCTCTACTGGCTGGTAACACCAGATCTGATTGGTTTGTCCTCTCATCCTCATCTTTTTCCTTTCTCTCTCTATTTCTTCCTTTGTGTTTTCTTTCTTTTCTAGCTGGGGTTTCATTTTAATGTATATGAGAAACCTGACCTGATTGACAGAGTTTGTTGTAAAGAATATGCTACTGCATTTTAATGAGTGCTAATCAAACTGCTTGACTTTACAGAAACTAAAAAAAAAAATCCCTTTCCAAAATTGAAGTCGCATATCTAAAAGTTTCCTGAATATTAAACTTAGCAAGGAATAAAACAGATAGTATTTTTATTCTTTAAAAGGCTTTCTGTCAGTGTTAGTCTTACCTGAACCAAAAACTGTGGCTGATACAAGGTAACCCAAAAGCATATAGGTTCACATGTACCTCTGTCTTTGCCATTAATCTTTTTGGGTCCCTGTTTTACCTTACAAAATAGGTCAATATTTGGTTGAATGACAGCTATGCAAATTTTGTTGCTTGTTTTTTTTAGCAGAATAATGCAAAAAATACAGCAGCATGTTTCTTCTGTGTCACATTTGTTCTTTAATGAAAAAAGTTGTAAAAAAAGAAATAGGATCTAGTATATCAGTCATGACACCCTATAAAAGTCACCAGGTTGTCCCAGAAATATTTAATAAAGTCAAATCCAATATAACAACACAGCAGTACCTCTTTTTTAGTATTTCACCTCATAAATTAAGAATAGCTTTTCAGCAATTCTACATAGAAGTGTCTTTAAGCCATGTATTTTGCATAAAATGACAATTAGGAAAAAGTTTGTAGCAGAGTAAATGTGAAAGATAGTAGCACTTTATCCCTTTGCACATCCGTCCACTGAAGGGTCTCTCAGTAATTTCTTTGGATTCATGTCCTCTATGTCTTCCATACACTATGATTGTTGTCATCCTCAGAACTATCACTCTAATGCATAATCCTGTAAGGTTATACAATGCAAGATAATTTTTGTAATGAATTTTTTTTTATAATTTTTGCCCCTTTTGGATGCTTTTGCATATACAGCTTTGTATCTGGCATACAGTTGATTACTGCTTATTGTCAAGTAGAAATTCTTGAGTTTATAATCTTTTGCAGGTCAAATACAAGGAAATTGAGCTGCTAATGTTTTGCAGTTTCCTGTAAAATAAAATTAAATAAAGGATAACTTTATCCTTTATCTGATATCTTTATCCTGTCAAATCTTTTAGGAATCAAGTTTTGGGGGGAAACTGTCATATTTTAGACTTGGTGATAACTCACAATCAAGACAAAGCAAGTTATTTTAAACTACTTTTTGTTAAATTCCTGATTTAGTACTTAAAAATAAATGTAAAGCCAGAAAAAAAATGCCATGAAACATGGTACTACAAAAAATATGCTCTAATTATACATTATTTCACAGAATGTCACATGGGGAAAGATTTCAAACTAAAAGCTGTGACTGCATTAGCCATGGCAGCATGACAAAATGAGTTGTCATGAAATTGTCCTGTTCCTCTGTGCCACTTCATCTGTTATTTCATTACCATATCCTCCATGATGGAAGTCAGTCAATTAGTAAAGAATGTAAGTAAGTAAATAAAGAAATATTCCATGTATTCTGCATGTGCCTCTAAGTTTCCTAAAACAAGCAGAGCACATTGCTAAAATTTGCTGCTTTGTCACTGCTCCTCTGATTCATGCAGGAATAATGGATGTTTTAGATAAGAGCATTTTAAAAGACAATATACAAATGATTGATCAAAGAGAAGAAATAGTGAACAATTGGAGAAAATAAAAAAGAGGGATCAGTTAATAGTTAATTTTTAAAATAATTTTCATTTTTTGCATACTGCTTTTGGAAAGGGTTTTAGATGTAGGTTTTTGATATTTCTACAATGTGGCAAAAGTATTGAATTGTATGGGAGGGGGAGCATGAAGTATCTGATGGCCAGCCCCAGAAGTGAAAACAAAATGCTATTGCAAAATACCATTAAGGTGGAACCTTTATTTCAGAATGAATTGCAAAGACATTCTTTCCAGATTGAGTTCAAAGGCCATTGGAAATTTGGGGAGTATAGTTCCAAAGCTTCTGATCATTGTTGCTTCTGTGTATCTAGTTGCTGATATGTAAAAACTCCATGCTGTGATGATTCTTGCTAATCATGCATTCTTTGGATCCTCACCTGCAAAACTGAGGCTAGTGTTTTTTTCCATGCTGTTGAAAGACAAACCATGGGAACAATGGCTGGACATTATTTGTGAAAATCTTGATTAGAGCCTCATCCAAAAGTCTTAGGTGAATAGCTGCACCCCTGTTCTGAGCAAAAGCACACCTTACCTTTCTTAGAAAGATTTTAAAGCTGTATTTCTAGAAACATTTTTTGCTGTGTCAGAAGATCTTTCTTTTTTCTTGTTTTTCTCTAATTATGAAAGAGACTGTTAAGAATAACAGTTGATTTCTTAAAACTGTGTTTTTCAGTCTTGCTGTTTGTTGAAGGAATTTTCTATTTTTGTCTTAATCCTTCTGCAACTCATCTCAGTTTAAGAAAACATTTTATCAGTTGAGGAAAATTCTGAGTGTGTGGGATTCAAATTTCCTTAGCAATGTTATCTAGAAGAGCAAATTAAATACAGAATGCCAGAAAGGAGCAAAAATATTTTTGGAGTATTAAAATTTTTTGAGGAAGAAAAAAAGTTGTATATTTAATGGAGACACAAATTAGCATAGACCAATGTGACTGTCGAAATTTCCTGGAAATGATATTTTCTATTTCAATGAAAAAATATGAAATACACATTTGAAACTGAAAAATATTCTTGAGAAACTTCTATGAATACTATGTCCTCTGCTCAGTCCATCATATACCTAAGTCAGGAAGTGGTCACTAATAACCTGTGTGAAAATCCTTGCTGGATTCATCTTTACCACAAATGTAACCAAACTGCTGTACAGTTTAAGTCGAAGGAAGTTTTGCTAACGCTTCTGATAATTCATTTCTTTTACCCCTAGAAAAAAATCAAGACATGATTTTTTGTACATTTATAAGAACTAATTTTTTTTTTTTTTACATTTTGTTTATTAGGCTGCTTTTACTCCTACTTCAGACAGTGAAACAGGAAATATTTCACCTAAAGAAAGGATTTTTCTATAAATTACTGGCGAGTCTTTTTTTAATACTCGAGTTATGTCTGAGTGATTAATAGTTTGGAATAATGGGTATCATGCATAGACAAAATGTGTCTTAAGCAATAAATAAAACTATAGGTTACCAATTAACTTGTGTTAACTTTCACTGAAAGCTCTTGACAGTGGACAGAGTCCCTCAAGAACCACACACATGACATTGCTTAGGGGCCTAATCTGCAGGTTTCTACTGACCTATATGTGGCCATTAGTCATTGAGCTTTGTGAGTTATTCTGGTTTTTAGAGCAGTGAGATTGAAGAAAAACCTCCTTGTCAAAATGCTGGTTCTTGGTATGTCAACACATAAAGATATTCACAGCCTCTTATGCGTTTTCACCCATAAGATTGTGTCCTTTGTAGAGTTAGAAAAAGACTAATACTTTTAAATGAAACAGATCAGTAAAGTTTTGTCCTAGAATACCTTATTGTCCTAAATATAGTGTTGTCAGGTATCTAGAGGACCAAGAATTTATATTTGTCTTCAGATTCATCTTTAGTTTTAATTATTTTCAAATAGAGTACTTTTTTCCCCCCTTTTAAAGAAGCTTCCACCTTAAAAGGCATAAATTTGAAGTTTCTGAAATAGCTGGTCATGGAAACTTTATGAACCCCCTGCCACTATCTCAGTGCTGGAACCACCTATACAGAAAACCTTCTGAGACCCTTACTGTGCCACCATTTCTTTTTTAACAATGTTTTCTTTTCCCCACTGCACAACCAGGCTCGACTCCCTTCGTGCTCATCCACCTATAGTGTTTCTGAGGTATACTTTGCACGTGTTCTCTCACACAGTCGACCTGCTCACCCATCACACTTTTTTGATTTTATTTACTTTTTTCTTTTTTTTTTTGCATTGCACTGTGCACAAGTGGGGAAAAATCAGCTGGGGGGGCAGATTTTGCATGATCAATCTGCAACCATGTTTAGCGTGGTTTTAAAATCACTGTACCCAGTCTGAGACCACCATGATGTATAGTCCAGTAGCTAGGCAACTACCACATAGCATATAAGCATAAATGATTTTATAAAAACATACTTAGTTATCGCTTGCATTAAGTAAAAACAACAAATTTACAGATGCCAAGGCTGTAAAATGCTTCACTTTTTAGTCTGACCCATTTTCGGACAGTGAGACTGGAAGTACTCTAAAGATGGCCATCAGGTTATGATTGCTAATTACCTGAATAGATATAGGTGGGTTTATGATACCAGAAATTCATTATTAATATCCAATGCTCTGGCTCGAGTCACTACCTGACAAAATGCATGTACCATTTTAAATACTTTTGTATCAGCTTCATGATGGTCTTCTAAAATGAAGTATAGTACCATCTTAACAAGAATCAAAAATGAAAATGCTTTCAGTTGTAATTAGAATGGGGAAAGAAAGAAGAAATACCTTAAGATAAACTAGAATTCACAACATCATGGGATAAAACAAAGTTTATAAAATACTGTAAAATTTTGGCCTGCTGTTTAAAGATTAGGTTTCAGCATATTATTATAGTTGATAAATGGATGAGTATCAAAAGATGGACTTAAGGTTTCCTGCTATGCTGAATCAGTCTTGAACACATATAGTTATTTATTCTGTATTTTAAAAGAATCCTTTAAAGGTGAGAAGATCCCATAAGAAATTAACAGTTTGCTCTACCTCGCACTGTGGGCCAGGTTCTAGACCTGATCTGGATGTTATATTCATGAGCAGTATAAAAAATGCAAACATAAAGAGCTCACCTACTCAATCACTTTGTCCCTGAGCAGGAAGATCTCTACCTTGCTGATTGTGTGTGTAATTTGTTCTCAAAAGTTTCAGCTTCTCAAGTAATCATTCCTTGCACTTCCTTATCCTTAGTACTAAAAGGTTTTTATAGTTTCAGTCTATGAATAGGCAAAAGATGTAATAGAACAGTTCTTAAAAAAGAAAGATGGTTACCAGTTTTTCTGTCAGATCTGTCTGGCTCTACTGGGAGACAAGTAGTTTTAAAAATAATCAGGTACATGTTCTTAAAAGCACCTAATATGTATTCTGCAGTTCATTGTTCCTCACCACTGCATTATATGAAAGCCTTACTGTTTTTATCATGATTATCATCAGAACACCAATATGGAATAAATAAGTTATATTAGACTCATGTGCATACAAAGCCACTTTTTTCTAAGCTAACACCAGAACAAGCAATTAAGTTTAGTGCTTATGGGTGCAAGACAGAAGCCATCCTCACTCCATTCTTCTGATTTTCTAAATGAAATTAAGAAAAAGGAGTGGATCAGCAGGCATTTCATAGTTCATGTCAGCAAAAGTGATGAACATGCTCTTACACATGATGAAGTCAATAAGTCACTTTGTCCTGAGGTGACTTTATGATGCTGAATTGTATCCCCGTTCCTACAGTGAAGTGAGGGGGAGAAGAAGAGTGCAGTTTTTTCTCCCAAAAGGATGAGGGGAAGGGCCGCTGAATTTTGCCCTTTAGGAGACATCCCTTTGGAAGTTCCTTTCCAAATTTGTCCCAAACCAGGACACACTTCTAGGGAAGTTAGAGTCTTCTTGCTTTGCCTGGAACTTCAGCCATTTGTCCATCACTTTATGGAGGGATCACTGTCTTCAGAAGCACAAACCGGCATATTGCAGCTGCTGACTGGTCAGCATATATGGATCTCCTGCTTGATCAGATGCCAAAAACATTTTGCCTTCTCCAAAACTATCACTGCCTTGCAATTTGTGCTCAAGAATCTGCTATCTGGACTATCAAAGTGGCACTGCAAGACTGTGCAAGCAGTTCATCCTTTAGACTATCCAAAGGCAAGATCTTCATATTTAAACTACAAATGGCCTGGCTGTCTGCTGAACCAGATTTTGTGATGCAGTAGCTGATCGGAATTTCATGCTCACAAAACACACAGTACAAGATATGAAAAGCACAAGGTATAAAAAATATGGATACATTATTCTCTGGTGGCAGACTACCACCCTGTGTGTTTTTCAGCAGAACATGCAAACCCCTAACCAGAGCCAAAGCTATAAAGCAATGAAACTAAAGATGTCTGTGGAAGTTGTAATTATTTGAAGAGGCAGGAAGGGTTTGGAAGTTCTCTGGGGTCCATAAAGGATTTGTAGTCTAGTTTCTATCTTTAAGAGGCTCTTCATTCAAAAATACAGCTTCATATCAGGATGCATGTCAAACAATGTTCAACATCATCCTCTATTATTTTAGAAAATGGGAAAGGATACTATGAGTAAACATCTTGACTTCTAAATTATGAGATAGAAAATCTCCTGAATTGAAGTATTGTTAAATCAACTCCTGAAGCCTGTCAGTAATTTTGATCATGGGAAGAAAATTATTAATGGTGTATTACATAATGTCTCATAACCTGGGGGAAAAAAGAACCACACTTCTGATAGGATCTCTGTGGGTTTTTTGTGTCCACATTTATTTCTGTGGTTCTTATTCCAAAGAAATATTTTTCTTAATTTAATTCTTAAAGCACCAAGTTAAGAGCTTCCTAATTTTCTGCATCTGAGTCATCATCAGATAGCTTTGGACCTTCAGAGGATACCTGGAACAAAATGGCAAGAGAAATGGAATCAGTGCTGAGATTTCAGGTGAACCTGCCTTCTGACAAAGGTACAATGAAAGATGAAAGAGATAACCTCATATAAATGATTTCTGAAATCTCATTTCAGGAAATAGATGTATTAGATTAATTATAAAATTTCGTCATGATTTTAATTGTTGAGAAAAGGTCTGGAATTGGATTAACTGGCACTTGTAGAGCTCAGATTGTAAAAAAGGAAAGTCAATCTACTATCAATGATTTCCTGTCACATAGAAGGTCTTTGAATGAAGAAATAAAAGATCTTCCAGCAGAAGCCAAACAGGACCTGTGTATTCTGCATTGTGAAGTATTTGAGGTAGAATTTGCTGCCTGTTTTGTTCATAGAAAACATCCTTGTTGAGGCTATTTTGCATCTCAGAGTCCAATAATTAGAAAAAGCTTCTTTTCATCTGTTCTTTTTTATAGTCACCAGTAGCATAAGTGGAACTCCAAATGTGGTCAGGTGATGCCTATTTGAGAGTAATGGGCAGGAAGATTTTAGAAACTTCTACTTACTTTTATGTACAGAGAGGTTTGTAGAGTTGCAGACATTATGGCATAGGAGTATGATACACACTCTTAGCCCCAGTGAGCCCCTTTACAATTCCACGTGTCTGTAATGACATCTTGGTTTTGGTACAATTCAGTGAAATTGAAGTGAGTTTTTTAAAAAGAGATTTCCTTCTGTCAAGAGAAGTAAGGCTTTAATTCTGTAAAATGGTATGATGATAAAATATAAGTTTATATTCTCTTTAAATTTCACAGTGTGTGATGAAATTTTTCATCCTTGATGTAAACCAGTTAGCTTCATGCCTGTAATTTTTGTGGATATTAGCAGGACTACTGAAATGGTTTATCTAAGAGTTAAATTATTAATTAGGACTTATGATGACTTAACAGATGCACAGTATGGTATGTGTAGTATAGATATGTAATTTACTTATTATTCAGTTGTCACAAAACATAGTTTATTTTTAAATAGTAGTAGTTCACTTACGATATTAAATCAAATCAGCTTCACTTAAATTTTTAGAACTACTCTGACATCAGCATGAATCTCAAAAATATTCACAATGTAAATTAGACAGATTATTCAATAAAGACCCATAGTCTCCTTATTTATAAAATTACATTTAGTTAGTGTTATGCAGTGGCACCATTTTTTATTCTCATTTGTATCTCAAACTTTCTATTAGCATCAGTTTCTCGCTCCCTCTCTCTCCCTGTCCTCTGGCTTTTGCATGTGCTGTGTGTTTGGCTAAAAGCGTAATGAAGGAAACCTCTTGATCTGCTTGTTGGAAGGATAGTGGCAACAAAATGTTTATTGCAGTGCTACTCCCTTCTTTCCAAATAATAAAGTCTTTCAAAGAGGAAGACACTCAGGCCCATAGCTTCTCATGTGTTTTGTTTAGCCTCATTGAGTGCTTAGAACATGCTGTCTTTTATTGTGAAAGATCTGCAAAATACTGTGTTAGTTCTCTCTCCCTCAAAGAATATTATTTCTATAAAGATAGGTTTGAAAAATGTATTGGCTGCATTCTGATTGAGGGGATTTAATTGTATAATTATCATTGTTAATTACACAGCAGGGACCTGTATTATCTCATTGAGGGTCACCAGTACAGGCAATTAAGGAGCAGTATTCAGAGAACAAGAGGAAAGACTATTTTCTGCAATAGGTAGTTGACTCCAGAAGACCATTCTGAGACCGCATGAAGATTTTTAAGTGCTGTAAATTAAAGTATTTTATATAGTGTACATTGCAAAATGTTGTAAATAACTGAATCTTGTTTTTCAGAATTAAAGCCAGATAAGGAATTGGTTCTCCTTCTGCTTAGACTACTTTGACTAGAAGGCAGTGCTGATTGACCAGGAGGTCATTTAGGAGGAGATGTTTACCACCAGCAAAGAACCTGAATTCAGTTTTAGGTATAGGATGCTAAGTTCCCTGTTGGTATCTGTTGTAAATTTTTTCTACATAGCCCAAATTGAGTAAATGTAAGCAGGTCCCCTGTTCTTTTCTCTGATTTTATGTAGAAGTTCAGTAGATAGAGAACTTGGTTCATTACTTCTGACATACAAAAATATACTGAGCCATTGAATAGAAATTACTGCATTAAATTCAGATTCCCTATCTTGTTGCCTTAGGAATCCCATATACTTTATAGAGATGCTCTTTCCAATTTGAAATAATGTTTTTCCAAGAAATAAATGAACACAATAGAGCCAATAACAATCCCATAATCATTTGGGGGTTTTCCAAATGTGTTGTCACTATCTCCTCCTGGTTTTCTGTGGTTTTGAGTTATTTTTTTTTCAGCTGCAAATAGAACAATGAGTCTTTAAGTAAAATTAGAATTTATAGGTGTTTCTCTTTTGAACATGAGCAAGAACTCAGAGCTTTCTATTTGGCAATTGCCATTTAAAGGATTGCATTTTGATTTGCTAGCAGTACCACCTTTCTCTATGCTTAAGAAAAAATAACTAATTCAAATTCTTACTTTTAGAGAAGCACAGTTTCCTCAATGCACATTAAAGTACAAAAATATATGGAAAAGGTGATCTTCCTTATTCATAGAAAATAGTTTTGCTAGTGCTGTCTTCATTCATGATTTTAGGATTAGTTTAGGATTAAGATTATGAACATCTTTAGTGTTCTCTTTATCATATAAGAATAGAGTATAACAAAATTTCAAAGTTACATCAGGAAGGACAGTGTGTTATTGCAATAATCTGATCAAAGTATGCATTAATAACCTTGATTAATGACATCAGATTTTTTTTTAATTCTTTAAACAATGTTGCTATATTTGTGTTTTAAATGCTATTTATCTTTACTCAGCCATTGCTGAATCTCAAATTAGATCCATTATTAGTTCATACATTCAAAATAAAAGTAAAATATTACTTAAGCCTACGCCTTCCCTGTGCATGGTACTTAGCTTTTGACTTCTGCCAAATAAAGTTATCCCTTCATATTAACATTTTGCACTTTCATTCAGCACTAATAAGTTCAGTTCAAGCACTAAGTTAATTTACAAAAAAAAAACTAACATTTGGGAGAGTGGTAAAAGATAGGGTTTTGAACAGCATCTCATTTAATGTTGCAGATTTTGACTTAAACCTTATCTATTCAACCTAACAAAATTGTAATACTTTTTGTTGATTTTTGTTATGGTGAAATGCTTTCCAGAGCTGCATTTATCAGCTCTGATTGGAAAAGGGCAAATAAATAATTTCTGTCCTTCCCCATGTGGAATTTAAAATTCTCTACTTTTTGTTTCAAGACAAATCTTCACATTTCGATTTTTAATTCTTATTCTCCCTTGTTTCTTGTACCACAAAACAGGAAGACGTTTCACCTTGCCTTACGGTAGAGATGTGCAATCCTTTATGAAACAAATTAGATCAAGCCAAAGAGCTATCAATGTAATTTTTATTTTGTTTGATTATAGCACAGGCTCCTTCACATTTTCCAAAGGTAGTCTTGCCATTATTTCACTGCAAATATGTCTATTTAAGCAAAGGGATTTTTATCCATTTTCTTATGCTATACCATACCTTTGACTGTATGGCAATAAAATTGGCTTGATTATATATAACTGTGAGGGGTTTTTTCTAGAGAACCACTGTTTTCTTTTTAATTCCGATATTGTGCTGCTTACCAGCATACAGTGTTTAGAATTTATTTGCTTACTACTTAAATCAACTTGTATGAGAAGCCAGACATTATTTTGCATTGTTTCACTAGTAATAACACTTAGTGTAACTGTTCTCTAGCTCCAGCTCACGAAGCAATCTAACTGAAGAGTCAGCTTCAGTAATAGAATCTTTAAAAAAATTAGTCTAAAGTCTGAAATAGCAATGAATTAAAGTAGAGGAAAGCTTCTACTGCTGTTAAAGCTTTTGGAGAAATCACTGATGTAAAATGCCACAATTGTGATTTAATTTACATCTTTCTCTAGTGGGCAGTCTGTTTAAATACATGGAAATCAAGTTAGATATTCACAGCAGTGTCAGTATCAGTAATGCACAGCTCAAATGTCAGTGGGTTCCTATGAGCGCTCCCTAAATTATCTTCCTGTTTTTCCCATTTTTCAAATGCTGCTTTTAATGTGGAAACAACTTTTTTTGCTAAGCACCTTGCCATAAAGTTGGTGTTTCTTTAAGAACTGGAGGGCAGAATGAATGTCCTTATTCACTGTACTTTCTATTTCCTTTTGTTATCTTTGAGTTTCCAAAATTCAGTGCTGCTACAAGCCCAGCCCAATTATTATTGTGTTCTCAGGTGCATATCTGCTGTGGAGAGCCTGATTGCTGTTGTGCTGGACCTTGCAATCCAGACTGCCAAATTCAAGACAACACTAAAAGAATCTTATCCAGTTGAGCCTTTGAGGCTCAAAGCAAAATCAGAAATGCAAATCCCCTTTCTTCTTTTGCATTTCTGTTTACTTTGAAAAATAATTTCTGACTTGGGTTTCATAATAGTTTTTAGTGCAAGATTTGTTCAGTTCTAGCCTCTCTTTACTGTAGTTTATGAATACTCTGAATTCTTCATGTTATTCATCCATGATTATTCTGATTTCACTTTAAGGATTCTCCTCAGAGGACTGTAGTCTGTATTTGTCTCAGCTCAAAGGCAGAAATCTACCTCTCCATATAGCAAGTTCCCTGTCTGATATTTACTATTCAGATGGATTCATGAAATGAAGATTTATTTTTCTTACAGCTGTTGTTCCCTAGTTTGAATCTTAAACTTTAAAGAGCTTTATTTATTTTTATACTTTAAAGTGTACAAGTCTGAGCTTTTGACTGACTATTGTATACATGAGAGACTATAACATACACCAGATATAAGATTATTGTTACCCTGGGTTTACTAGTTTTGGCTCTTGTCCTTGAAGGCCTTCAAATTTAATCTTCCTAGCTCAAATAAAAATATTACCTAAAATCAACTTCTTTGAAGTTATGCTAGTACAGAAGATATGATTACACTACATGGGGAAACATGTTTTGTTCCTGCTCATGTAGTTAAAAAAGTAGTCCAACCATTCACTTTAGAGTGATAATAACTATAAAAATCTCCAACCAAAATTTCTGGTAAACACCAACAAGAAAAAGGTGAAAATTAAAGATGCTTTAAAAAATATAAGAAATTGGGGGGTGGCTTTTTCTGACTCTTTGGGCATTGCTCATTTGATTGGTGGCTTTTGAAGCCACAGACTCACAGAACAGAGTTTATGATTTTGATTGCTTTGTTCCTGTTTACATGTGCTCATGTTCCTTTAACATAGGAATACAAGGAATGTTACCAGTGTGGTCAGCCTTCAGGAAGACCAGATTGTAAGCATGAGATGGGTATTGTAAGCCTTGTTAGCCTACAAGTTTGAGTCACACTTTAGTGGGGAGATGCTTTTTCGCTCCACAGACCTTGGATCAAAAGGATGGAGGCTGTAGGCCTAGAAGCAGATAGAAGAAGAAGCAGTAATGCTAAAAATTCCAAACATGCTTCTGCCAATTCCTCACTGACATTTATTCAGATATTGACAATAACTAGATATTAAGAAAATGAAATTGTATTTCCCAGCAGTAGCAGGTGTGGTGAATGGCGACTCCATCACTCCTCCTTCTGGAGCAGAAAGGCCTGAAAGGGTGCCAAGGAAGCCTCTGTCACACTTTCTGTCTCCACATTAGTGCTGACTTAATTGTTCTTGCTGGAAAAACATCTTGCAGCACTTTCAGGAGTATTCATTTTTTGTGTGTCCTTCTTGAGACACATATTATTTGATTTTCATGTCATGCCACACTGGCAGTCTGCACTCCCAGCGCAGAAAGCCAATTGTATCCTGGGCTGCATCCAAGGAAGTGTGTGCAGCCAGGTGAGGAACGGGATTCTGCACCTCTGCTCTGCTCTGGTGGGATCCCGTGTGCTCTGGGATCCCAGCACAGGAAGGACATGGATCTGTTGGAGTGGGTCCAGAGGAAGGCCATGAGGTGATCCCATCTGTCCTGTGAAGACAGGCTAAAAGAGTTGGGGCTGTTCAGCCTGGAGAGCAGAAGGCTCCAGAAAGACCTTTGTAGCCTTTCAGTTCCTAAGGGGACCACAAGAGAGCTGAAAAGAGATTTTTTAACAGTGGCATGTTTCCCCTCATACAATGAGGGAAAATGGCTTAAAGCTGAAAGAGGGCAGGTTCACATGAGGTGTTAAGGGTAGTGAGGCACTGGAACAGGTTGTCCAGAGAAGTTGTGGTTGCCCCATCCCTGGAAGTGTGCAAAGTTGGACAGGGTTCTGGGCAACCTAGTCTACTGGAAGGTGTCCCTGCCCATGGCAGGGGGCTGGAACTGGACTATCTTTGAGGTCCCTTGCAATGCAAATTATTCTGTGATTCTATACTGGACATTCCAAATGCAGTTGAAATAAATGGCTACTCAGGATCTAATCTCTGCAATTCTACTGTAGGCACGTTAGGTTAAATTTACTCTAGATGTCTCTAGGTCTCAGTTTCCCATTTCTAAAATCAACTCATCCCCCTGCTTCACAAAGATTTTGCAAAAAATAAATTCCTTTGTGCATATTATAAGGTTTTGTTTAGTAGAACCAAGCCAAACAGAGAAATCTATACAGAATTAAATAATTACCCATTTAGCAGACAGTTTGAATAATGTTTAGTAAGTAAAACATGAAACTAATCTTTGAGCAGGGAGATTAAAATGAAGTAGCCTTGTCTTATGCAGAAACCCTGCTGAAAATAATTATGATGAAATTACGATGCCTTTGTGTCAAAGGAAAAATGAGTTGCCCACATAACATTGATTTGCCCTAAATGTTGTTTCACTTAAACTTGCCAATTTTACTTTACTACATTTGAATAAAGAATTTATTTTAAAATTTTATTTTAAGGTTCATACAATTCAATAAAAGTAGTTCCCTTTTTTTTCAGTAATGTTCATATTTCACTATTTAAATGCTGCATTGAAATTGGCTGTTGCTGGGTAAATAAATAAAAATGTGAAAAAAAATTGAAATTTCATTGAAAAGCAAAATGCTTGTAATAGAAAAGAAGCTTTTTTAAATGTCAACCATACTACTCAAGGGTGAAAGAGTAATTTATGGTGTGCTTGAGGAAAAGAATTTTCTATATATCACTAATGTATCTGATTGAAAACAGCTTAAAAAGTTGGTTAATCTGGGACAAGGAGTTCAAGCTGGTCAGATAGGATATAACTCAGACATCCAGTGCATACTCATAAGGCGAAGTTGTTTGTCAGTCAAATTGCCAGGGTGTGAAATTATATGAGAATAGGCAAGTAAATACCATTTCTATGGCAAACAACAAGGATAACAGGATTTTTTTTTGCCCTTGAACCTCTTAGGAAATACATCTTATTCTCTCTGCCTTTGCTTACACTATCTGCTTCTGAAACTGGAGACTATTTCCAGGGCATTTGGAGAATATTCAAGATTTTAATTCAAAAAAGTAAAATCTTTTGTTCACAATTAGTAACACAAGTAGTAGAATGTTTCATTTTTTAAAGTGCAGCATTTCTGGAGATTTTTTGTGTCTTACAAATCCCCCCTGAATTTTGATGGCACTGTTTAGAAATAGATGGTGGAGTTTGTGAACAAATTTGGCAATGTGTATGACTTGAATTAGTATGGGCTTTAGCTTATACAAGATACCTGATCTCTTCATATTTAGGTGTTATAATTAATGCAGCTTCTCTGAACAAAAAGCAGTGTGATCTTGAACAAGCTCTGAACCACCCCTAAAATATCACTGAAATGTGCCATCTTTCCAGTGTTACTCATACAGCATTATCTGTATGCTGTCCCCCCTCCTAAGGGCACAAAATTCAGCTCATATATTTTTTTTCATACTAAGGTTAACATTTCATTAAAACTGCTCTGAAGAAATCCCTCTTTGCTTCTTTTAATTCTCAACTATGAAGCCTATATCGCCAGTTTGTAGCAGCCAGTTGGCTTTCCTGTTAGGTTACTGTGGTTTGCTATTTTATCTCCCTTTTTTTGCTGTATATATCACAATTCTTCCTGTCTTCTCATTGTGAGGTGTTCAGCTTGCAATTTTAGTTGGCATGTAAGAGTTCTCTGAATCTTCTTCTAGAATAAATAAATGTTTTGATTTTGCCTCTCCAGGACAATGTCAATTTCTCTTGCGAGATGACTAATGTAAGAAAACTGCTATTTGCCTTTTCAATCCATATTATTTGAAATATTGGATAATACCTTTTTTGCATACTGCTCCTATAAAAGGAACCACTTCAGCCCTTCTGTTTCTACAGTGTATTCATCAATCCCCTTCCACTGTCCTGTTTGAATAGTAGTTAGGATGAGCCCTAATCTCACCATAGGATTCCATATGTGTGGTCATAGTCTACTGGGAAACAATTATCAAAATTCAATAAACCTGTATGTAAAGTGTAGGTGATTAGAAAAAAGCTCAGAAAAGAGAACTCAGTAATGTATAGATGAAGACAGTGACATATTCAAGATTTAAAATTGACTTTTTTTCAGTGTCCATCCACCAAACATAACACTTAATAAGTTGTAGAAATCTGCTCCTAAAATTATTTTGGCTTGAAATAATTTTCTGTTTATTTCTTCACACTCCAATGAATGATTTCTTGTGTGGAATACCAAATTATTTAATATTCATATTTAAGTTCTGGTGAACTGAATCCCACCATCAGTAGTGCTTGTTTTAAAAATTGTGTTAATGAGTAATGTCTGCTACTATCAAGTTCCTTGTGCTCATTTTTCTTTCCATTTCAGAAGTAGTCTCAGTATAATAGGAAAAAATCATTCTGTTGTTTTGAACTGAGTTTAGTTCTGATTCAGATGGCCATAAAGCATTCTCTTAAAACCTTGTGTGTTCAGTTCAGTGTAAAAGCATAGTTTGAATAAGAATTGATTCCTGAAATTGGAAGATTGCATGTTGTAATAGGATTTTTTTAAACCTCACATACCTTATTGAATGTTTTGTCAAGTAAACAATTCCAGATGCACTTTTTTTTTGGAACTAGATGATCTTTAGGGTCCCTTCCAACCCAAGGCATTCTTGTGAATGTTTTTTTTTAACAACTTCATTTTTATACTCCATATTAATTCAATCAAAGCTATTCTCTCTGTTCTTCAGAGAACAGAGATAATCATTAATAATAATTAATAGATTAATCCTGTTAAATCAGGGTAGATTTAGCACAGTGTTTTTAGTGAAATCAAAAATGTATTTCATTGGGTTTTTTATTTTCTCCTAGTTTAACCTTATGGATATTGCTTAGAATAACATGCCAAAATCAGTTTGTCTAAGTATTATAAGAGCAGCTTCAGACATTGTTATTCATGGTTTAGTTTGCTCTTTTCTCTTTATTTTGAGACAGTGAATAATGTATGTTGCACTCTTAGAGGATAGAAGGTATTTTAGGCAGAAGACACTGTGCAAACCCCTACAGTTATAAATCAGATCACATGTAATTTGAAATGTGTTTAAAGCAGGCAAATATTTCAGAGACCATTCAAATGGCACGTGCACAGTGTATATGGTACAGAACTTGGGTCATGAAAAAAATCACATGCAGAACAAAAGCAGCAGCAGCAAACTTTCCCACATCCCAGCAGATACATTGTGTTCATGAAGCTGCTGAAGTTTTAAGGAAAGGCTGCATGAGTTATGCCCTTTCACCAGCAGAAAGTGCAGTAGGTGCAATACCTCATGTTCAGGCCTGCCTGGTGTTGGCAGAGTGAGAATGCAGTTCTGAAATTGTAAACAGCTGCTGTGCTTTGCTTCCCCTGCTTCCTTCATTACAGCTTGGCGAACTCATTCCCGCTGCTGTACCTTAGTCCTCTGTGTCTGCCTATGTCTGGGTTTCTGCTGGTGGTTCCACATTCTGCATGCTTTCCTCAGAGTGCAGCAATGTGCTTCCCCATAAGTGCTAAAGGTTATGGGCCAGCCTCCTGCAGGCTCTGTACTCCTGAGAAATGGGCTCTTGCTGTTGGTGGTAACTCACGTTTTGATGTTGTTGTTCTGAATTGTTCTTCATGTTGTAGTATTGAGTTCAAATGTACTCCTGTAAGAGTTAGCTTTTCATATTGGGCTGGAAACTCTTCACCTTTGTCTAGCAATTTGTTTTATTATAACCAATGGCTTTTAATTGTACCTCCCATAATGAAGAGCTGACTTAATACTCTGTGCTAATCTTGTTATGACTTTAAAAAGGTAAGTAATTTCTCTAACAATTCCTAACAGTCATGGTGTAGAGTGTTAAAGGGTTTCTCAGTTTTCTTTTTTCATTATTTTTCACCTGAATTTTTCACTTGTAGCATGACCTTTCCTTTGTGTCTTTTTCTATTTTTCTTGAAAAAAATTTTAGACTTGTTTTTTTTTTGCAGCAAAACATATTATGTAAATTTAAATTAATCCAATTTAGTACAGCCACTGTTTTGGTTTTTTTTTTTTCAGATCAGTCATGACCAATAGATAAAAGTTGTCAGCAGGACTCTTTATTTTTACCATTCCCTTTATTTATTTTTGAGGATTGTATTTCACATTCTATTTACTACTTCAGCTTATGGGAGAAAGCTTACTCTGCATTCCAACATTATGAAGTTACATTTTCAAGAAAATAAAATCCAATTTGTTTAAAATACAGAGTAATGTGAACTGAATGCTTTGGGTTTGGTTACATTCTGTCTGAACTATGCAAGGGAATGGTATTGGCTGGTAGCCCAATGTATCTTCTGCTAAGACAGATTGTGAGCCAAGAGACTGTAGAATGGACAAACAATAAGTCTATACTTTCCCTGTGAAAGAAAAGACAGCCATAGGTTGTTATTTCTGTAACTACCTGTGAATGAGAAGAATTACAGTAAATTCTCCTAATAATAATTCTCCCTAGTCAGTCATGGTACTATATGCAATGTAGCATGGATTCCTCAGTTAACAATAGCTGTGAAAAGAATACAGATTTTTTGTAAATGTCACAAATAACAAAGTAGTAAAACATACAAATAATTAATATTTTAAAAGGCACTTAAGGTACATGACCCCGTTTATAAAAAGCTCCATTGCTGCCAAAACTGTATGTGTTAGGGAACTGGTGGGTTTTATTAAAAATCATTTTACTGGAGTTTTGATTAAAAATAACATTTAGGATAAGAATGTGCAATTCATATTAAACAGAAGTGTTATGTAATAAGTAATTTTGATGTCAGTTATGTTAAAACATGGTTTGTATTCTGCAGCTGTGAGCATAGGTTGGGAAACGATCAAGTCTAGCTGATCAAGCCTTTTATTTTATTATCATGGATTCCTCTTCCACAGCTGCTTTTAAAATTTGTGGGAAGCAAATTATTTCTCATACTGCATATGTTGCCCATCAGGTGAGTGATAACATGGAAACTTTAGGCTGGGTGTAAGAAATCAAAAAGTAAATATGAAGTCCTCTGTGTGCACAGAATTAAAAAAATGACCTGTGAGAGGCTGTATGTGAAGCCAGCTGTCTTTTGTTACCATTGTCATTTGGACATTTTAAGAGCAAAACTTTGTCAGCACGTTTTTTATATTAGAAGATTTGATCTGCAAATCTCAGCTGCTCTGTTCATTATAAATCTCTTGTTTTTGTCCATACACTAGCTCCACTATAGGTTGGAAGGGCTTAAAGATGAACTGAGGAGGAATAGAGGCTACAACTCGAGAGTAACTATTACTGCTCAAAGGAGCTGTTTTCCATTCGCAAACATTGCTTTGCGCTATGGGTTTGGGCTCCTTCTGTTCCTCCACTTTGTTGAAAGACTCTCTCTTGACTTCCATTTTACTTCTTTAGCACTGTCTTTGTCTGCTAACATTTTTCCTCCTTCTCTAGTAGCTTTTATCTGTGTCCTTTGGATCACATATTTTACTTAGTTTGTTTTAGTAGATTGTTTCAAATGTTTGTGTTTTGTATTTTTGGTTTTTTGCCTTTTTCTTTAGGATTGTGTTATCTCACTGAATTTCATTCCACAGTTGCTGAATTGCTTGGTTATTTTGCAGCAGGTCCATTCCTCATTTTCTCTTTTCATGTTTTTCAGTGAGAAATAAAAGAGCCTCTTCCATTTTGAACAGTACTCTTACACACATAGGCCCATGTCTCCTTTTGCATACACCATCTTCTGCCTTGCCACATCCATCCTGCTTCTCTCTCCCTCTCAAGCTGTGCTTCTCTTTCTTTTGTGTTTTCTTTCCTGCCATTATCCCACCTTTTTGGTCCAGAATTGTCCTTTGGTAAATTATACATAAATATTTACTTCTTCCAAAGAGAGTTCATTTTATGCCTTTGAAATCTGGTAAAACAACTCTGGGCCAAATTTGGGCATCATTACTATTTTGTTTGCAGTTTTCTTGTATAGTATTTTTGGTGGGAAGTGGGGAGGGTGTGGGGGTTTTCTGTTTGTTTTTGTTAAACAAGAGTTTTTTTTCAGGGAAGGACTCCATAAACCACTCTAAGTTGCAACATTACTTTCCATAAGTTATTCCATTACAATAAGTAGATTGTGTTGCACTGTAGAATCCAACTTTTTTATGTGACTATCTATCTGGGGCAAGCTGCTGTGGAACAGAAGAAAGAGGTTTAGAAGCTGGGGCACCATTTGTTTCAGACTTAAATGGTTGTTCCTTTCTGAAGACAGCTTTTGAGGGGTTGGGGGTTTATTATTCTTCATCAATTGTTAGATAATATATATTCACTTTCTAGGCAATTTTTCTGTGACTGCAAGTCCAGAGTGAGGTCTGAAAGCTAATCTGGATTCACTCCTTTGCTTTTGCAGCAGAGACAGATGTTCTGCTGGGAAATTACACCCTCAGCATCACCTGTGCTATTCCACTTCTTTCACTACATGTACACACTTTTACTTTATTAGTATTCTCATTGAAATTTAAAAGACCTTTGTCAATAAAATAAAAAAGAGAAGGATTCAGTTCTTACTATCTCAGAGGTTTGTCTTCCTGTGAAGTTTACTTTACCTGGGGTTTTGTCCATACAAAATGCTTTCTGTTCACGTGCTGCCAGTTCAGTCATCTGGCCTGGCAGTAGTCCATCTGAAAACTTGCAACTTCAAGGTTATTATACATGGTGCTGTCTTTCCAAACCTGAGAAGAATTAAAAGTTTCAACTGTGTGATGTTTACAGGGCTGATACTCTTTAAAAAAATCTTTTTTAAATCTGCATAGTAAACAGAATTGTAAATATCCAGTGTTACTAGAATATTAGACCCATGTGAATTGCTCAATTTCCCTGTAGTCAGACTAATCTGTCTGGAATAGCACAGTGGTAGCTAACCATCAAAGAAGAGGGGTTGTTGAGAAACCATGTCATTTTCACACAGTTACTTTTTAAAGTAGAATTCCGCTACAAAATTCAAAATGAAGATAGCATTTCTTTTAACCAAATAGGAGCAGCAGAGTAAATTTATCAGCTCCATCCAGGAGCCATTTAGACAGTTGTGTGTTGCTTATACAATTGTGAAGATTTCTTACTAAACATTTTAAGAATCAACATAATTGAAACTAAATATTTTAAACTCTCAATACCTAAAAATATTAGCAATAGAATTTTAAATCAGATCATATACTTTTGTTAGTATTCTATCTAATCATCAAACAGGACCTTGATTCAGAGCTACTGTAATTACAGCTGTATAAGAAAATGTGGATTTTCTGTTGAAAACTGATGCCTAACACATAATCTTAAGCACTGTTCTTTGATTTTTCTCACTTACTGTCCTTAGACCATCTTGTTTCTTATGGGAGGGGTGTGGAATCAAATTGCTTGTATCAGATTCTGACATAATATACCCTTCTGCTTAAATATACTTATCTCATGCAAAATATTTTAAAATGTTGCTGAAAATATGTATAGCCTCTGTCTTAGATCCCAGGAGCTTGCCCATTTATCTCTGTATTTTGCATTCTTGTTAACTTCTGTAGCTCATAGACTCTGTGCTCTCTCTGCAGGTCCAGTCTAGGTGCAGCAGCAAGGAGAACATCCTCAGAGCAAGTAAGTGCAGAAACTTCTTAGCTCTATTGAGAAACTAGGACTGCTGAGAAGACAGTAAATTATAGTCAGATCAGAGGTGGGACTAAGTGGGTTTGCAGCAGAAATTTAGTAGCTTAAGACAGAGAAATCCATTCCAAAGGTAAAACTGTAAATAGCTCATAGTGTTCATGTATTAATGGAGAGTCACCTTTTAATTTATTCTTCCAAGTTGTGTTTCTAATGACATGGAGGTCTGTGTTGTTTGTGATGTTTTGTTGTAAATGATCATGTGTGTGCAGGTTTTATGGGCAAGAATTAACATTCAAAGACAATGAAAATGGAGATTCTCAACTTGAATGTACATATTTTTATTTCATACTTAAACATGAATTTGAGTGTGGGATTACATAGAACCAAACCAAAAAGTGCAAAGGTTAAGAGCTCACATTTCATCCAGATGATGTCTAGTTTAATTTGCACAAATCTTTTTCTTTGTGTTGTGAGAATCTTTTCTAGTCTAAAATTTGATCCACCATATGTCCATGTATATGTATAATGACAGGACTAGGAAGTTGTTTTGGTGGTAAAAGAGCAGGCTGTCAAGAATTTTCTACCTTATGCAACCAATTGAATTAGCTGCTTCAAAGCTAGAGGATTATTTTGTTGTACAAAGTGCAGCTAATATAAGTAGTTATTTTTAGAGCTATCTATCTGACATTTCACATTAGTGAAAGATAACTTAGTGAAGTCTGAGGAGTTGTTTAATGTCATTTACTTGTAATTAAAGTGCCATTTAGTAGTTTTACAATTTAAAAAAATCATTTGTTTGTCTCTGGGTCTATTTAAATCTGTGATACCTCTAATATAAGTGTTAGCATTTGTTTGTAGGAAGAAATGGGAGAGAGAAAAGTTAGTAGTTACACCAGCATCTATCTTCCCTCCTTCATAAAGGCTATCCATGCTAATGTTAAACCTAAAGGGGCTCTATTTTCTTGACTTTTCTTGCAGAAATAATGGGTGTTACTTTTAGTGCTGGAAAAAAAGATGTCCAAAAAGTCTATGTTGGAGAATGCATTTCTCAGAAGATTTTAACAGAACCTTTGACTTAAGCAAATGACATGCAATAGCGACAGACTTGTAAATCTGAAGGTTGTTCTCTGGGGACCAGTCAAAGCATTGAAAACCTGTGAATTCTTTCACTTTTTAAGGTTTAAAGAGGTGAAATGTCACTTTCTGAAGTAGCTAACAGTGAGTTTTAAGTAGCAGTGAAATTACTGCTAGAAGCAATAAAAGCATCTAGTGGCAATAGAATAAAGGTTGTTCACTGCCACACAATTCCCTCAGCTTTCATTGCTGTGACATGTTTTTTCGTAGCATTTTCCTTCATATTTTCCAACTTAAAACATCAGGAAAAGGTTTTCAGCATGTGTTGTGTGGAATCTGCTGGAATTACAGTGCTGTTAAAGCAGGGTTTCTTTCTCTATGCAAAGGCAGGTGTGGGAAGTTTAACTGTATTTCACAAATGCTTTTCTTTTCCTCTTTAATGATGTTGTCAACAAAAAACAGGTATGGTAACTCAGAAATGTAAGCTTGCTAGGGAGATCCCCGTTAAAACCAGGAATGCAGTATTTCCATGCTACACTTTTACCTTACAATAGTTTAATTTGGATAATTTGTCCCTAGTTTTCTTATGTGAAGGTTAGGTTTGAGTTTGCAAAGTCTTAATATAGTTAGAAATTGTCTCATTGGTTGTTTCTCTCTTCTTCAAAATGCCAACTGCTATCTTAAGGAAAAGAATTAAATAAATTAAAAATTATTTGTGCTTGAGAAATTCACAGTGCCTGCTTTTTTCATCATGTTATCTTCTAAATACGTACAAAGAGATTGTTCAAAGAATTTCTTCCAGAATCATTCCTGGAAGAATTAGGTGGGCAGTTTTACTTGTCTCTACTTCTTCCTCTGAAAGGTAGTTACTCTGTTAATAGCAAAAAATAATTAGTGAACAATGTCTCACATGAAAAGGTAAGCATGTGTTAGTGCTGAACAAGTATTGTATATATAGATTAATTAAGAAACCTCCTCTTCTGAAGGAAGGGCTTAGACTGCATGATTGTTGTGCTATTTTTTTACTTGCTTTTTATTAGAAGACTACCCTTGAAGCAATGATCTTATTTTTTTCAGAATCTGAAGGCATGTACAGCAACAAATGAGATATTTTTGTAGTGACTGCAAAGCAAAATCATGTAATTAAAAATTAGTTTCTATTATCTAATGCTTTCTGTACTGTAGTTTATATTACTTAGGAATATCATTATATATCACGTACAGAGCATCATCCACTTTGGCTCTCATAAATACCTTTTTGTTCTAGGTAAATCCTTTCAAGATACTCTGCAATTGTAATTGTCTGAATCTTTCAGTTTATATCTGTTGCTCTTGTTTATATATTCCTGCAATAGTTCTCTCTTCAGTTGCTCATCTTCACTTCCAAAATCCTTCAAAGCTTGCTGTCCCCTTGTTTAATCTCTCAGTATCATTAAATCAAACACACTGTTGGTTTCATTTTCAAACTATTTCTGTCATATTTTCTCCCCACCTGTCCCTCACACCCAGGAAAAGCAAGCTTTCTTAGGTTGTCCTACTGCCTTCACTCCAATCATACATTTAAACACTTTGCTATGGTGACAACAAAATATCGACAATGGGTATGATGCCCACTACCTGGGGACACTGTCTGCTGCCTTGACTGCCCAGTAATTTCATTTTACTCTCTCCATCTTCCTTTCAAACCTTTGGAGTCCCATCTCACTCTTGGATTGTAGGCTCACTGGCACAGTGTCCATTGTTGTGATTTATCAGAGAATGTTGAAATGTGTTTGTGCAGAACAGAACGGAGTGAATTGTCCTGAGTTCATAGAACTCAGTGAACAGAACATAGAACAGTGAATTAGTCTCAGATTATCATCATCAGTGTAAAATACTGCATCACCTGGAAGGGCTTCTGTTGTACATTTACCTATCTTTTTATGCTCATTGAGACTTCTGGTATGTTCTTCACTACAGTTAAGGGCATACACTCTCTTGATTCTAGTTGAATACAGTGTCTTCCCAGGGTCAGACATGAAAGCTCAATACTGATAACTAACTCATTTAATTTGCTCCAAAGTGCTGATTAGTTTCAGTAAAATGGTTTAAATGAACATCACTATATGAATCTGCTCACTGTAGCCTGCATGAATTTGTTCTTTCTCATTGCAGGTCACAGTGCTGTTGACATTACCAAGGTAGCAAGAAGACATCGCATGTCTCCATTCCCATTGACATCTATGGACAAGGCCTTCATCACAGTCCTGGAGATGACCCCAGTGCTCGGAACAGAAATCATCAATTACAGAGGTATGTTAAATTGGATTCTTTGTGAGCTTGAGGATGATTTCTTTTCTATTTGGCAACCTTCCTTCTCTTTTATTAATGTTGTGAGGTGTCTGAAACAGTGCTTTTTCCAGGAGAAACTGCTTTAGGAAATACCTGTAATAGGGGAAACCTTTCAAAGTTAGGAGAATGTTAGTTGAACTCAGTGGTGCTCCCTGAAGGAATCTGTAATGCAACACTAATAAAATACATGAATTTATTTTCTTCCTGTTTGTATTACATGCAGGAAACATATTGTACTCAGCCTGAACATGCCTCAGTGGACTTTTGTAGGTGCCAAGTAGCTGAAAGCTTTACTGTGATTGGTTCCCTCTGTTGTCTCACTGTGGAAGATTCTCACTAAGTCCCTTTCCAATCCAAGATTAATGATCAAAGCAAAGTGATTATTGATTCCAGATCACTTTTTTCCATGTCTTTATCTTCAACAGTTCATCTCAGTCTCTTTTTCCAGTTTCTAGTTAGCCTGCTAGTCATTCCAGAATTTTCCTCTTCTTCTCACAAATACAATTCCTTTTCTAATCTAACATTACATGATCATTTTCTGAAATAAGTTCCTTTTAAATTTCATCTATCGAAACTTTGTAATTAAAGAGTAACTGGTTTTGATTTATACAGTGAGATTGTCTTCAAAAGCACCAAACAGCAAGCAAAATATAAGACTTTATGATTTTGTGACTGTATCTATACTCATGAATAAGTAGGAATAGATGAAGTGATTTTTCTGGTCCTAAAAGGAATTAGCAAGGCATCTCTCATGTTTATTCAGCTAAACTATCCTCCTTCCTGAAATACTGTATTCATAATATCTATTAGGTGCCTCCCTAAGCTTCTGCTATTCCTTACATCAAGCCTAGACATTATCTGGGAGATGTTCTTGGCACATTACAAAACCATGACAGGAAATATGCTGACAAGTAAGCCTAAACTAGGTAGGGAAGCAGAAACCTCTTCCAGGGATCCTTCCAGGTTGTTCAAAAGTAAGGTGGTGAGTGAAGAGATTGTGGAACTATAAACCTCAAAAGGCAAAAACATTTGGGACACTGGTGTGCTACAGACAGCGGAGAGGCACAAATGGTTTCTGAATGGAATATTCTGTCTTCTGGCTTGGGAGTTCAAAGTTTTCATGTTCTTTACCAAAACTTTGTGCTACCAGAAGCCTTCAAGATGTCTTCATATTGACATAGTGATTTAGCAGACTGTATACAATATCACACCTGTGCATTTAGTGACTCCAAGCAGAGTTCAGTGCTCCTCTATGCCTTGGCAGCAGGATTTCTGAGAAAATGCTCCATACCCTGCATTCAGAACAGCACCAATACTGGATCAACAAGGAATATGCATAATACATCCTGCACTTTCATAATGGCATGCAGATTAGAAGGCACTAAGGCATAAATGCCTGAGCATAGCTATTGGGCCTTTTGGGTAGCTGTCAGTTAAATGTCTTTTCTAAGACAGCCCTTTGTGAACAATATGATGAGCTGCAGTGTTGGGTACATTTAGTCCAAATAAATGCGTATGCAACCCTGAAACCTTGAAATAAAGGATGAAAGACTGGCATCTGCCTCCCTGATAAGCACATCATATATTTATTTTGGTATGTCAGATACAGTTAAGGTACTGTAGGATTATTATTCTTCTTTGAATAAAAGAAGAATAATAAAATAAAAGATTCTGAGTCCAGAATGTATATATTGTTATTCCTAGTACTCTTATTCTTTCAAAAGTAATGAACTGAGTCTGCTGAGTCACTTTAGTTTTGACCCTCTTCCCTCTCACCCAAAACCCAAGCATTAGATTGAGGGTACCATGAGCAGGTTCAGAGACAGATTCTTGATTTAATGTTCACATGATTATACCAACAATTCCTTCATATTTTTGCACTGTAGAGCAAGATTTTATCTTGCAATTTATTTTTTAAGTAGTATATGCTTATTTTAGTACTGGGTGTTGTCCAAGTATATCGTATGAAATTTCAGGATTGAGCCTATAGGAGACAGCCTAAAGGACATGTCTGTGTCTGTGATACTGCAAATTCAATTCTCTTAATCTACATTGTAGATTTGTAATTTGTATCTACGAATCCCAAGATGGAAATGCATTTTCAGAAGTTCTTAAAAGATCACCATAATGTTATACAGATAAATTAGTAACGGGTTCTTTTTTTTTTCTTTTTTTTTTAATATACATCAAATTTCAGAAAATGGTATAAACTTAGTTCTGGAGGTCTGAAACCGTATTTAGAAAAGCCCTATTGTGCTGTGTTTGTTTTCTTTGTGATTTTGTGTCTTGAATTACAACTGAGCTTCTAAGCTATCTTTCAGGAGCACAGTTTCTCTCCAAGGAAAGTGAAATATGCAAAATTCTAGAAGTCCTAATTACCTAATTAATTTAACTTTTTTAGTTAAAACTAAACATATTTCATAGCATTCATCTTCATAAATAAAGCAGCTGAATGTTATTCTGTACAAATATCCGGTACAGACCTGATTTTATTCTTGATTAAGTCAAGGTAGGCTGTAGTCTCACAGATCTATCTATTCTCTCCTAACACAAGGGAGAGAATTATTAAAGTTGTCTTTTGAAACATGACTTTCACACTGGTGTGTTGCTCAGTGACCATATAGATAATTTAACCTCTTTCATATTTTAAAAAAATGGACTGTCCTAAAGCATTTTAAGGAAGTGTCATAAACCCAAGGCATCTGAAGCATATTTGCCACCTGCCATCATTGATATCTGGTATGAAGCCCCCAATTAGGCTTTTATTCAAAATAAATGCAGTTATCTGAGTATAGGTCTGTGGGCACATCAGGTTAAATTTTTAAACATGATTATTATTATTATTATTCTGAAACTAAGACACAGAAGTTTAATTGATAATAAAATTATAATACAGAAGCAATCTACATTTTATGAGCTTAAGCCAGAGAACAGCACATTTACTCTTGTCTAGTCCAAGAGCCTAACTCATTGGTTTGGTAGCATTGACTTTTCATATCACACTGCAGTGCTACCAGGGCAGGATTTACAAAATCCATCCCTTCCTAGTACAAGATGTCTTATTGCTGTGCCCCAGAGAAATCAAATCAAATCTTCATGGAACTGCACCAGGTTCACCAACTAAGCTTAGCAAATACCCACTTTTGAAAAGTGAGTTAAATGTAATTCTCCATTTTGTGTCAGAAAGCCATGAGCATCATAAGGGGCAGTTTGATGGCATTAAAATAATTCAGAACATCTTTCTGAATTACAATTAATCAAAATAGGCTCAAACTGTATTTTTAGAATATTTTCTTAAAAGAGACTGCAGAGGTATTTAAGATTGTCCTCTAGTTACTGACTTGCTTTATTTTAAATGCCTAAGGCTGCTTCAGCAAATAATTCTTACATTTTTCTTCTTGTAATGAAATTCATTCCTATTACTGGCTAGCCATTTATTCCTTTCAAATATTGCATGGCAGTATGCCATGAACATACTGTTCAACTTTACTCTAATTGGTGTGATTTTTCATGTAGACAAGAAGCAAAATGAAGGCACAACATGCCTGCTAAAATTGGAAGTATCACTTTTGTATGAGATTTTGTGCATCTATGAAGAAAGGGTGTTTTTACTAGGCCTTTGATAGCTGCCTTTTCTGTGCTATAATTTAAATGTCTGTGTCTGCATTCTTTTACTCAGGATAAGTGTACAAGCTTCTGTGAGCTTTCTAGTAACTTCTGTATTGTGTATCGCAGGCACTGATATGCAGGTTTGCACAGGTGAATTAATGGCCATTACAAAAGTGCTTTTCTAGTTGTTTTAACAGGTTTCAGCAGATTTTCATGGCAATAGTTATTTCAGCAATGCAGCATGAACAGTAACTTCAGGCTGAAAATTGATACATAAGGATGTGAGCACAATATTGTTATAGTTACAATAATTAATTGCTAACTAAATCACTTTGTGTTAATAAGTAAAACACAATCTTCATTGTAATACCACTTCACTGGAGCTGAACGTTTTCAAATCAAGTAGGTGAACTTTTTTACAAAATCTGCCAATTTAGTGTGCAGCACTAACTCTTCTGTAAAATAAGAATCACGCTTTATGCACTTCTCTTTTTTGGTATGTCTCAAAGACCATAATCTCTAAAGCACGTATCCATGCAAATTCTCCTGGTAGAAATAATCATGCATTCTCCCACTCCATCATACTTTCAGCAGGATAATGCCTTCCAGTGCCACAATGCACACTAGGAGCAGGCCTCTGCTATGAGCAGGGCTTCCCTTCTTTTACTTAGACATACTGGAATCAAGCCAGTCTCAGTAGTTCTGACCCATGTGTCCCTTCCCTGTACATCTAATCACACATGTAGTAAATCTGCTTTCTCTCTCACACTATATCAAGGGCCAGGTTACATATTTTCCACTCTGTTGCATGTCACACTAAAAAATAAAGCTCTTGCTGATGCCATAAAAGTACCAGCCACTTGACTGAGGGTGAAATAATTCATATCAGTCTCTACAGGAAGGCTGAGCCAAATTACAGCTCAGCAGCCATAGTTGCTAAGTGAAGAGAAAGAGTATGTTTGAAACAGCTATTAAAATATTTAGAACTATAACACTGTAAATTTATATAAATAATTCTGACACTTATGTGCACTCACCCTCCATTAAGCAGAAATGCTCTCAGCAATTAGGTGAAGCTAATCTATTGCCAAATTTCTTTGTCAATTTATGAAAACTGGTTCATTGTTAATGTTCTCAATTCATCACCTCTCACCTTCTGTGCACAGGATTCACTTTTGAAATGTCATTTTACAAGTTTGTTTTTTTTAATTTAATAAAAATTCAAATAAAGGAAAATAAAGAAAGTGCATATATTCAAGAGATCTTAGGGGGAAAACTAGTCCTGAAGAAACAAATACTTTTTTTTTCTGTCTGGTCCTTAATCGGAACTATCACCTTTGGGTTTGGCATTCAAATCTACTGTTAGCAATTTCACCATAACCAGGAGCACAGACTTAAACAAATCCTTTGTCATTACTTTCAGACTCTAGTCTTTTTTCCTGTATGTTGGGTCAAAAATCTAAAGCCTGAGAGATCTCTCTGTCCCATACACATACGTTTCATCTATTGGAGGGCACAGCTGTTAACTTCATTTCCCCCTTTCCCCCATTGTAATCACACAGAGTCTTTTCTCTTTTTTCTAGATGGAATGGGGCGAGTCCTTGCTCAAGATGTATATGCAAAAGATAATCTGCCACCATTTCCAGCATCAGTAAAAGATGGTTACGCTGTCAGAGGTAAACACTTTCTGGACATGTAGTATGTTAATGTTAATTCACCTGGTTTGGATCCAGCAAAGGTTATTTTGGTTTACATTTAATACAGATCATTGCTGGGGTCACAGTTATATAAAATGCACTGTCTTGAGGGAAGGCCACAAAGCTGAGTTCAGATCTTTTAAGTGGATACAGGTGTACAAGAGAAAATGTACACCCATGTGTGCTCCTAGATGTGCACCTCCGTTGCTCGTGCATTTCTTGGAAACATTTAAAATTCTGGACAATAACAGAACATCTGGTTCTGAATTATGGATTCATCTTCTATTCCTCTGTTATAGATTTAATGAGGATTTTTTTATATGTATTTGACTTTGTTGAACTGTTACAGATATTGATTACATCAGAGAATTTTTGAAGAACTTACCATAATGTTCTCTTATGGAGACACCTTAAAAGCAAAGGTTCTTACTTTAAAAATACTGCAGCTGCCATATATAAATAAAATTAGCTTTATGACTGTATTCATTTCAAGCAGCAAATATAATTTCCCAGAAGATCTGAATTCACACTCTGCTTTGCCACTAAGTGCCACATCACTTTGAGCCAGTTGCTTCTCTGTGTGTCAGTTTTTCCCTTCATAAAGTAAGAATAACAATGCTCACCTCATATGTCCATGAAGGAAATTTAAAATATACAGAATCAAACATTTTACTAGTAGTGACTTTATTGTGGTAGTGGTTAAATCATAACACCATGTTGAAATTTGTACACAATAGCCAACTTTCTTCTAGTGACATTAAAATATCTTTTTTGTTACTGGCAGTTGAAACCATGGACAGCAACTGCCCATGAAATAGACTGCCGGCAGACCCAGGCAACGGGTGAAATCCAGTAGCTTCCCCATACATAAAAATAAAATTTCAGGTCCACAAGATGAGTGTGTGAGAGAAACAGGCAGACCAAAATGACTAGTAATGTGGTCTAGGGAGTGCATATGAAGCCAGAGAAATACAGGTAATGTAACACTGAGAAAAGCTAAGAGAGTGAGCTCTGAGTAGAATGCTGAGTGACAAGGGCCTTGGGATCAAGGCAAAGCTGTCTTGCAACCTGATTGCTGCAGGGTAAGGCAAAGCACGAGTACAATCTCAGTAAACACACAGAATCAGCAGAGTGATCATGAAAGTCATTTCCAGCAACTTCTGACAGAACCAACACACAAAACCCAGTTTTGGTGGTGAATTCAAGCAGAGTAACACTGAGATATTTGAATGCATCCAGATAATGTCACTAAAGCTGGTGAAAGTGCTGGAAGGAATGTCCTATGAGGAGCAGCTGAGGACTTTGGGTTTGTCTTGTTTGAGGAAGAGTATGTTGAGAGGTGACCTCATGACTCCCTGCAGCTCCCTGTGGAGGGAAGGGGCACAGGGTGTCCAGTGACATTATTGTGCGAATGGTTGAAAGCTGTGCTAGGGAAGGTTTAGCTCTGACACCAGGAAATATTGCTTTACCAGGAGGGTGGGCAGACACTGGAACATACTTCCTAGGGAGTGGGTTGGTGCCCCAAGCCTATCTCTATGTCAAAGGCATTTGGACAGTGCCCTTAATAATTTGCTTTACATTTTGGTTAGCCCTGAATTGATTGGGCAGTTCTATTCTATTCTATACTGTTTTGTTCTATTCTTATTATTCTTGTGAACCTGTTATCTTTGGATATGGGGGGGGAAAAAAAAGCTTTTAGGCAGAGATAACACTGACTACATTAATGGATGCTTCTTACAAAAATAAGGATTAGCTCTCAGTGACATAACGTCTGCCCAAATCCCTGTCCTTTTCTCACTTTATATCAGTTGTGTATCATCTATAAACTTTATCTCTGTATTATTATTAGTGGGGGAATAAAATCTAGTTCAGTAGCATTTTATCAGGTTTAAAATAATTTAGCTATTAGGGATTTCTTTCTCTTCTTTTGCTGGATCATACAAGCACATTTTTTTTCAGTGCAGGCCTAACAACTGTTTTCAGTAGTATTACATGCATTATTCAAGACTATCTACTTGAAGGGTCCTTTTTGAGTTCACTCTAAAGCTCTTAGATTAGTCTGTTTGATAAGCTTTTAAGCTAAGTTAATTATTAGTCTTCAAACATGGGTAAGTACCATAGATAATGATCTGCAAAGCTGCAGCCAGTGCTGGAGTACAAATGTGATAAATCATAGACTGAATGGACATCCTTCCTTAAAGTAGTTCTTCTTGATACAAGGTTACCTAGGTGTACATTCAGAGCTCCTGAAGTTAAACCAAAGTTTTTAAGATAAAGGTTGTCACTGGTTACACTTCATCTCTAGGAAATCAATTTTTTACAGCTACAGATTTAAAATTAGTAATAATGCAGATTTAAATGCTATCTTTCCAGCTTAGTTTGCTTGAGCACTCTGCTGTGCTTGGAAAGGCAGAGCTGCTTGTGCTTCACACATGCTTTACACCATGGTAAAGCCTATCATACCACTAATGCAACTTGCTGAAAGACCTTTGAGGCAGGCAGGAGTTTAAATGTCATTAGTAATTGTGCCTTCCTTGTCCCCGTAAAAATGCAGATTTGATAAATTCGAAGTCCTGAATACTTGTTAAATCAGTGATCTCAGACTCTAATTGTCAGTATTGCAATAGTGTCATGAACATCCTTAAATCTTTGTTTTTAATGTAATTCTTCCTAGTCTTCCTTTACATGACCTCATATTGCCCAGAAATTTTCAGTTAAAAATACTCTGTTTTCTTGAACCAGTGTTTTTCAAAAGAATAAACACGCCTCAAATGGACCTAAAATGTAAAATCCTTACAGAACTTCTATAACCTTAGTCATGAAGAACTGAAGTCACTGAAGAACTGAACATTATATCATCTTTGCTCTTCTCCTGTTCTTTATTTATAATGCCACCTTCTGTTTTGGTTCAGTGTTTACCATTTATGTTGTCCCTCTTAACAGCTGCTGATGGCCCAGGAGATCGATTCATCATAGGAGAATCCCAGGCTGGTGAGCAGGTGAGCACAATTTCTTTTCTCTTTTTTTAATGTATTTTTCTTCTGTAAGATTTTGTTTTGTATTTTTACAAGCCTTGCTAGTGCTCCAAAATTCAACAGTCTTGGATGTGGTGTGAAGTAGGACACAGCTGTACTGACCCTCCTGCTATGTGCCTTGGGACATGATTTCAGAAAGTGAGGTAGTACAGTTACATAAGGAGCTAACAAGGATATCCCAAAATACTTCAGAGCATTGTGCTGACATGTCTGATAGGAATGCATACAGTAACGTTCTGCCCTGGTCCAATGTTTGAGGACATGAGATTTCTAGTGGCACAACAATTCATAAGCAGAGAAAAGAGTGATTTAACCCCCTCTTGCTGACAGATTTTTTTAAGGATGTCAGCCCAATAACAGTTTTCATAAGATGCTTCCATTTTTCACACTGATAGCTGCAAAATGAAGAGTATAAATTTTTTATTAAGCTTTTGCAGATAGGTAACGATCAGAACAATCTTGAGGGAGCCTGGCAGCAGCCTGGTTTGAGGCTGGTTTGTGAGAAGAGTGTTTGTGCAACTTAGCTGATACATGGATTGATTTTAAAAGCAAGTTGAGGCATGACATGTTTGTGACCTGCTGTGCTCTATAAATATTCATTAATAGACACATTTCGTGATTTGTTCTCAAATTCAAGAGCATATTTCATTAAATTTCTTTACTCATACTGGGGAAATGGGAAAAAAAGTTATGTTCAACTACTCTTACTCTGTCCATTTAATCATGCCTGGTAACTGTGTTCAGGAAAACATGAGTTAGTCCAAAATGTTTCTCCAGCTGTTTCAAGTCCTGATTTATAATTCTGTGTATTTTTTGTATGTGAAATGATGGAAAAAGGGATAAGGAACAGGCAAAACAAGGAATTAATCAATTTTAATTAGGATTTTATAGTATGTCCATTTTGACTGCTAAACAAAAAAATCCAAGTAAAATCAACATATTTCAAAAGTTGTATCAGGTTTTAGAAGTATTACCAGTTGCAGGATGATTTAATTTTTTTTTAATGTACTTGAACTGTCTCTAAATGTGTAATAGACATTTAATTTGGCTAATCATGTCAGGAAGAGCTGTAAAAATTATTTTTGCTTTAGGTCCCATCCATCATCATGAACTATACTTTGGTATAATAGACATCTTCTCAGTAGTGATATTCATGTGAACTTAGATTAATGGATCAATTGCAAATATATGTTAAATTACTTTCAATTCTAAAAAAACAAAGGCAAGTTAATTCAGCAGTTTTTTTAACCTGCCTTATATTTTTAGCCCTCCTGACTGCATTTTCAAGCATTGGTCCAGAATCCAAAAGATTCAGAGGCAACTATTTTTACAACCCTTTTTATAATCACTATAAAATAGCAAGAACCAGCAGAGCAGCTTGCTGAATTTTCACTCCTATCACTATTCCCCTCTCATCAATATTATCATTTTGCTAGTTAAATATCACAGCACAGTGTTGCTTAAAAGCAGTACTGCTGAAGTTGTCTCTAATGGCGACTACTTCCCATTAGAGGTCTGAAGTGTTTCAGTGTCCTAATCACTTCAGCAGGTTTGTACAAAAGATAAAAGGGCAAATGGAAGCTGCTTCCCTCCAACAAAGTTCAAGAGCTCACTAATGTCTCTACAGGGACAGTCTGTCCTCCCAGATTACGGGGAATAGGAAGACTCTCTGGCAAGGAGCAAAAATTGGGTGGGAAGCAGGCATGCAGAGAGAGGCTATTTCTGAAAATACCAGTGGCAAGTAAGAAAAACAAGGCTGTTGACCTCAGAATAATTGGTCAAAGTTTTTTTTTCTGGAGCAAACACATCTTCAGGTTCATCTCTTTCCCAAGAAATTATTTATAGCCTTGGAAGGCTCCTCAGTCTCATTTCACCCTTCAGTCACTCTCAGCAGCAACATTCTGCTTTTCATGTTACAGACCAATTAACAGAATGATTCACAGCAGGGAGTTCAAAATAGATTTAGATTTGGCTCCTCCTGTAGGGAAAAAGGTTACATAAATGCTAGTAGCAAGGAAGAAGATGGGACTGAGAATTGCAGGAAGGCCATATATTGCAGGAATGCCAAGTTGGACATTTCTGTATCAATTTTTAATTTGTACTTTTTCTGAAATCCATTTACAGATGGTCATGTTTATGTTAACCCTTTTTTTGTATATCAGGGAAAGCTTTCAGGCTTCACCCTCTTTGGGAAGGTTAGGGCACACTTGAGATTACTGGGCACGAGCCATCCACAATGGCCTGTGTGTAGAACACTCAGCATAGGAAAAATAGTTTTCCTTCTGCAGACTCATATAGACCATAGCATTTCCTGCAAGACTTCCTAAAGGTGTTTGTGAGAGGCACTAGAACTAACCAGCTACAATGTTAGAATGAAAAGCAGGCATTTTCCACTATTCCATTAACTTGTGCCTTTTTACAGAAAGGAGCATGGATCATTCTAAATGGCACAGGAGAGGTGTAATCATGTTCAGGAGAAATTGGCTGAGATAGGGGTTGTGCTTAGTAAATTATTTCTGGGTTTTATTCAGTGACTAAAATTGAGTAGGTTATCAGTAATGAAGGCAAAGAACAGAAACCAGCATTGCCCCATTGCAGGTAAAAGTGAGATCCCAAAGGCCTTTAGAAGAGCTTCTGTGAAATTTTTGCACATTAATATGTTTTCTGAGAAGCAATCATTTCTTTATCTCCAAAAACTCTATCATAGAGGAACACAGCCCTGGAGATTCACAAATAAATCTAATGGTTGACTTTTGTTCATAAAGTTAATCTGATCAAATTCTCAGCAGACAAAAATGAAATTAAATTTATGAGCAACATGACCAGTTCTAAAAGCAATTGTATCATGAATTTGTTTAAATGTATCGCATCATTGCATCTCAAAAATTAACTCATCTAACAATAAACTCCAAAAATTTGGTTAGTTACAGCACATTTTATCACCATAGGCTGTGATTTGTGGCAGTAGTAGACATTTTGTATTCTTTGTGATGCATTTTAATAGGCAGAATTTTTTTATGCAATATATTCCTCTGAAATTTAAGCCGGCAATACTTAGTAAGTTCAAAACCATATTACCTATTTGTAATGTATGTTTAGATTAAAAGATACATTAAAAATAGGTAATATTGTTTTGAACAATAATTGTCTTTGAAAAAGATACAATGGTATGCAAAATACATAATCCAAGGGGTAAGCTTTGCCTTTCGTAACATTTCTTTTCATAAAAATCAAAATTACACACTAGATAGCATTATTTTCCCTTTTAAGCAGCTTTAGTACAAATGGCAGTGTTTCAGCTATCCATCCACAATTCCTTGCATAGTCTGGGGTGAGGAATAAATGCCATTTTCTTAAAAGTTTTTTTTTAATGTCATGTGGTTTAGATACTTACATGATAGCATGAGTCTTCCCCTAAAAATACATTAACTGTGACATATGGCAAGTGGGGGTTTATTTTTTTTCTTCTCCAAGGATATTAGATTTCCATTACCTGCAAAGAAGGGTTAAGATTCAGTCAGTTCTAGGCTCACTTATTTCTTGGAATACAAAGGTCGCTGTGATGCTGTGGTAAGGCCGATAAAAACCACCCTTTTCCTATGGCTTCTGTCCCAAATGTGTGAAATGCACACATTTAAAAGTAAAACTCACCTTTCAGAGGTTATGACAGTGCTGAAGTGGAGTAGAAGAATGGGCAAGGCAAAGAGCTTTATGCAGCTGAAGTGCTGACCACTGGTCTAGAGTTTGGTTGTGTCTGTCAGCCCCTGGCAGAAGTCATGGAGTAAATTCCTGCTGGGCAGGAGCAGGTAGCACTCCTGGCAGGTACTGCCTGCAGCCTGGGGGCTGCTGCCAAATGCGTGCTAATTACAGTTTGAGAAGTCCTGGATGAATTCCGGCGCTGCATATGGAGTTTAGAGTCAATGTGCACATGAGTTGTACGTGTGACACGTACAGAATATTTACTCTGCTCACAGCTGCATAGATCTCTGTGTAGCACATGTTCACTTATAACACTGAAACCTAGATAGGCCAGGCTTCCTGCTGTGCTGGGAGGAGCCAGCAATGAAATCTCAGTCATCATATCAGCTTCTTTTAGTTTCATTTTTTAGAAAATTTTTTTCGTTATTTATTTCTTAAGTAGTTATGGCCAAATTACAGTTTTACCTTGGTTTTGACAAATGTTTATTAAAATAGTCTGCCTGGTGAGAAGTGTTATTAAAACCATATAATTTATTTTATCATGTTGTTCTGATATTCTTCTATTCTTTGTACTGCTTCCGCTGAAACTTTTTAATGCTCTGTAACTTTATAGAATTGTAAAATATTATCACTTTTAGGCAATTCTAAATTGACCCTCCATAGATATTGTCTGTGAACTAGTATTGAGCTGTCTCAGTGTTAAGAAATGTGCCTAAAAATTAAGCAGTTGGTTACATTACTATTATACATTGGCTTTTCATAAATAGTGTGCTGGTAAAACAGAACAAAAATCCAACCAAAGCAATTTCAGCCCTGGCAGCCAGAGTGCTCTGCAAAAATATTTATGTACTGAGACCTGCTAGATTTTTGTTCATGGAAGTTTCCATCTAACAGTTAAATTTTTAAGCCAGTTATTTTTCTGTGCCAAATATTTTTCTGAGTATTAGTATATTCCTTCTTCTGAAAGTTGTTCATGTGATAGAATTATAAGGAGAAAAACCTGAAGCACCTAATATGTGGCCATATAAATAAAGCCAGGTATGAATTGGAGTTTATTGTACCTGTTGATATTGCCCACAATATATCAAGAGTCATGCAGCAAATAAGAATTCAGGTCTTTCAGATAGTTTACTTGCATAAAGTTCCAGTGGCTTGAATTTTTTTTTTATCCAAAAAGAGATTAATTTCTGGTTTTTTGTTTTTCAGCCAACACAGACGGTGATGCCTGGTCAGGTAATGCGAGTTACAACTGGTGCTCCAATTCCATGTGGTGCTGATGCAGTGGTGCAGGTGGAAGATACAGAGCTCATCAGGGAATCAGATGATGTGAGTCACAAGTTAAAAAACTCATTTTTCTTTTGTGTGCGGCAGCAAATGGCACATGATACAATCCTGTAAATATGAAAGTCAATCATACAGTAAAGCGCTTCAGTAATCTGGGAAGTTTGAGGGATTTTGTATCAGTTCCTAGTGGCAATTCTCACTTTTTCAGGCTGTGATAACAGTACCACAGACCTTCCTGTTCTGACTGATTTTTCATCAAAATTGTTGAGTGCTCACTCTAAAATGTTTGGGAGCATGATTTGAGTGAAAGGCAAATGCCTCTTGGAAATTCATGCCCACAGTCCAATTCAATTGCCTACTGTAATTACATTTTAAAACACAGGCTAGTGGAAATCTCACCAGATAAGAAGGGGAATTTTTTTTAAAATTACATTATGATCTCAGAATAATACAGTGAATTACTGCTGATGTAATTAAAGCTGAATATGATTTTCTGCACTTCGGTTTTAAGTGCTGCAAAATCCATAGGAGGACTTGGATTGCTTTAAACTGTGCTATGAGGACAGTTCTGTATTATCAGAGTTGGTCTTGTTTCAGCAAAGGAGAATTTGGTGGATTTTGGAGAATACTTCTTATACAAATGCCTTCCAGTGAATCTGTTTAGGAAAAGAGGTTTTGTTATGAAACAGGGGAAGTAAATGTTTTTTTAAACTACAACTAAGATTTTTTTAAGACATTTGTGCTCCTTTAAAATGAGAACATTACTGAATTTAAGACCTCTGAAAACCAATAAATGGATAAGGTGCATATTCCTCCAGAATGTAGGCACAAACCTGTTTTTGAACAGATTTTCCAGCCTACCTTTACATCATATTAGTGGACTACATTACAGATGCTGCAAATAAGAACACAGAAAGAAAACACAGAAAAAAACACAGAAAGAATATGAATACTGTAGTACTAATTCTGTATGCACCATTGTCTCAACATATGAAATGTGCTTTTTATGAAGCAGAGGAGCTCTCTGTAGACAACCTTATTCCAAAGAGTCCATCTTAGACTTCCTTTGTGTTGCTGTGTTTGCTTCTGAATCCCAGCTGTGATTTCAAGGCACTATCCTCATGTTTGCTGTCATCTGAGAGACTTCAAGGCGAGAAGATGTGTCTCTTATTGTCACAACTTCCAAGTTCAGCTTTGGAATGAACTATGTGTGTGGTTCTGTGCTCAGATCAGCCTTTGCTCTACTGCTGCTGTTCTGACAAGCTATTCCTTCACCACAGCTCAGTGTCAGCATTGTAATTGCAGCTGGGGTGTAAGCAGATGAATTCTAGTATTCAAAACTGATAAAGTCTGCAAAAACTGAAACTCACTCTCAGGATCCTTTCTCATGCCTTATTAATCTTATTAAATGCATAGATTTTTACATCTAATGAACTCATCAAGCTGTGGAGGATGTCCTTATTCCTAGCAGGGAAATTATTGAAATTATCAATCCTGCTTTGAGGTTACAGATGTATATGTATAGATTATATCTTCCTGCAAAATACACCATTGCCTTCACTGCTTTTTAATCAATTCCATTAGCCTTACTGAGCAAGTTTTTTGTGTCCATTGCCCGCCTCATCTTGAGAGGACTACCACATTGCAAATATAAGCACTACATCATAATGGAAAACCAGAATTTTTTCTAGTCTAAGTTTAGATTTAGTGTTACTGACAGGCTGGCACTATCTCAAAACTGAGTGTATATGTCATCAACCCATTTGCAGGGCTTAAATTTAAATATTAATGATAGAGGTCATGTACCATTTATTGGCATTGAATGAATCACCAAACTATTGACATTCTGAGTAAGGAAATGCATCAGACTCTTCAGACCACTGTCTCTTGTTCACAGTAAACAAACAAGATGATTGAGCCCTTTCTGATTCATACAAGGCTCTCAAGTAGGAGTATCCACTACAGGAATGTTTGTGAGAATCCTGAAACAGCTGCAGCACACAGCTTCTTTCCACCTTTCTGCTAATGTAATGTCTGCCAGACTAATGGTCTGTTTCAAGTGCCATCTTTGAAATGGTTTGACCAGATCAAGTTGGCTGGGAGGAGTAGAAAGAATCCACTCAGTATACCAGATCAAGAGGTAAACAGGAAAGCTATATAAACACAGGTATCATTAAAAAAAAAAAAGGGAAGCTAAAACTACATATTCAGTGCTGGTCCTCCCCTAGTGAGCTCATCATAAAGAGCATTTCTTAAAATGTTTTTCAGTTTTAGCACACATTGTCTTACAACCTTTACAAACAAATCAGGAGAATGATGTGATTCTTAAGCCACAATGTTTCAGTGTAATGAGTGCTGTGTAGACTTCTGAGAAATTTAACATTAATCTTCTTTGAATAGGTCAGCTGACCATATGTGATGTCCTTGTGTTTGTAGGGCACTGAAGAACTAGAAGTTCGAATCCTGGTGCAAGCTCGGCCAGGCCAAGATATCAGGTCTGTATTTATTAAAATATTTCTGTTAGGAATTGAAGGGCTGATGAATTTCAAAGTAATTTTTTAATCATGAGTGGTACTGACATTTTGACAGTCAGACTAAGGAGAGTCCGTGGATGCTCCAGACCTGCAGCAGGACCAATGAAGGAAAGGTACTTTGGTTCTCATCCTATTTTTCTTTCATGTTGTTTTTCTGTCCTGATTTTCAGACCCATAGGACATGACATTAAAAGAGGTGAATGTGTGCTGGCTAAAGGAACCCACATGGGTCCATCTGAGATTGGTCTCTTAGCAACTGTTGGAGTAACTGAAGTAGAAGTTAACAAGTTTCCAGTGGTTGCAGTCATGTCAACAGGGAATGAGGTAAGAAAAATTTGTTTAGAATTATAGTCTGAAATACTGTCTTTTTTTTGAGGCAATGTTTTGGATTAGTGGCTTCCACCCTACTCCCAAGCAGACTCACTTTTGACAGCAACTCATGCTGACATGAGCTATTTCTGTGAGGCATCAACCCATAATAATCTGCTTGTGTTTTCTCCCTTAGGGGCTTTCTCACAGGTCTCACACTCTCTTTGCCAAAATTTTGGTAATGTATCCAACCATGTGCCAGCTGTTTTCCTGCTGCCAGCAAGGGAGAACCTGTGGGGTAGTTGGGGTTGTAATTCATGTGGCCAGTCATTACTGAAGAGTAATTTATTTTAAGCAACGTCCTCTATGTCTGTAACACAAATGGCAGACAAGCTGACTTGAAAAACTCAATAGTTCTACCAAATGCCTTGTTGCAGTATTGTGCCTCAATATTCTTTCTTATAGTAGCACATGTTGAAATCCAGACACTTTCCTGTTGGTAGAATTGCAGACCAGCTTTATAATTGTTTTAACTACATCAGAAAAATCAGGTTTAAGATTAACTTAATTTACTAACTTTACATATGTTGTGTGTTGACCCAGGCCAGCAACTGTGCCCTCTCACTTCTTCCAGCAACAGGACAGAGAAAGAATAGGAAGAGCAAAATCTAAAGAACATGTGGGTTGAAATATGTGTGTTAAAACAGCATGAAGTTTTCACTGTCCTTTAAGACAAACTTTTTGAAATCCAGCCTCAAATATTAACTCAGTAGCTGTATTCTCATGCAGCTTGGATACATTCAATTTTGAAAGACTTTGAAAACTTTTCATAGGTTGAATTTTGTCGTCTGGGGTACAGATTATTGCCAGATTTCATAACATAAACAGGGTGTGGCATGCAGGAACCAAACCACTAACTGAGGAATAAATCCATAGAGCTACAAGGATTACAGGTGGTGATTTTCTGACTGGTAACTTCCATATGATTGAAGATTCTTGCATGTCATTAAAGGGTCCTTTACTGATGTAGACATTCTCTTTTGTAAAATGCTAAAACGTTCTTTAACATCCTATGACAATCTTCACAGAAACAGAGCTGCAAGCCAAAGCATAAAATTTACCCATGCTCCACTTCTCATTATTCTTACCTTATTACCTAATGCTGTGACTTTGACAGATACATTCTTATTAGTAGTAGCATTATTTACCTCTTGTCAATATTGTATTGTGCTTTTGTGTCCTACATTAGAATTTCTAATATATATAAAACATACATTTATATATGTATGTTTTGTAGTTTAGCTTCCAAAATACATAACACATGTGAGGTAATTGCCGCGATAGATTATCTTAAGAGAAAGTTCTTCATCCAAAACAGTAATTGATATAAGAACTAAGCATAAGGCTTCTGTTCATTAATCCAATGCAGAATGTTGTATTTAAGATATCTTTTTTGGTGAGCAGACAAGGAAATTCAAAATGTTCATTAATGCCTTTAAATCTGGTTAACAACATCAATGAGGTTCCCTTAGAATCAATTAAAGAGGAAGAATAACGTGAAAACTTGAAAGTTTTTTGTTTGATTGCTAATGTCTGAGATTAGAAGCCATGTGCTCATAAGGAGTAAGAATGTTTTGCAGACACGAACCAGTAGAAACAAACTAAACAATAGAGGATTGGACTAAACAAGCGCATTACATATCTTATTAATTAAAATTCACTAAATCACTTTGTACATATGTTTCATGATATGTGTCTAAAAATATCCTGTCCAACCTGAAGAAATAATTCTCACTTGACTTGTGTAAAGCAGAGTGTTCCAAGGAGACTGACTGAGTGTTTCTGGTTTTATAGCTGCTGAATCCTGAGGATGACCTCTTGCCAGGCAAGATTCGGGACAGTAACCGTTCAACTCTGCTAGCTACAATCCAAGAGCACGGCTATCCAACAATCAACCTGGGAATTGTGGGTGATAAGTAAGTACCACATGTTAGTAAAGATGTCACTTCATATTCATGTGATGCACTTTATGGCATCCATGGGAAAAAGAAATACCAGAGAAAATGTCACTCATTACAAATGTCACAGTGTTGTGACAAGGCACATCTTGGAGAAAGTATTTCATCCTTTTCATTATAGCAAGAAATAAGTCTATTTTAATATTAGGTCAAATCTTTTGAAAAATAGTATTTAATGGTGTTTAATTTGTTTTGCATTCTGTTTGTTGAAACAGATGATCTATTTCCTGTTGCAAATTGAATTTTTTGTTGCAGTATCCTTCCAAGCAGTATACTTAAAACACATAAGGGGAGACAGTTCTACAGCAGCTACACTTTTTTCTGGTCAAATAAAGGGAGAAGGAAAGTTTCTCTCAGAGTTTATTTTCCATGACAAAATTGATTTAGACTATACAATTTTGTCATATTCTGAGTAATTCTCTTTTGAGGAAGGACCCACTGCTGCATATTGGCCATCATTTCCAGAAATTTGTGAAAGAATTTATTTTTTTTTTTTAACTTTAGTGATCTTTACTTTGATTGCCCCAGAGTAGCACCCTACTGATCAGTCTTTCTGTTCATCTGATAGTAATTGCTCCTTGTTTCCCAGTGGTAGTGAAGTGACATCTCTTGAGAGCTCTGGGATAAGTGATTGAAGTGTTCAGCTTTCTGTCCTTCCCAAGACTGGGCAGTGACTGCTATCCATGGCTTGAGTTTCTCAGCATAATGTATTTCCTCAATGTATTGAGACCTGGAGGCTTTGAAAGGTCTTTCTTGCTTTTCAGTTGGGGTATCAAACCAAGTGACAGACTTGGTTTGACAGGGAGTTGTTCAGGTCATCCCAGTGGGTAATTAAAAGTAAAAATAAAAAAAAATAAAAAAATAAAAAAAAGAAAAGCAGATAAGCAGATGACAAGGTCCCAGTCAGGGACTAAAAGGAATCCAACCAGGTTACTATTACAGAGCAGGTAATTTCAAACCAGTCTTCCCTAAAGCAGTATTCAATACAAAACATGATTAGGTTGACGGAAAGTGTATGAATGGGCCAGCCACTGCATGGTTTTGCAATAATTAAACCAATTTGCATGGTGGCTGCAGGAAATGCAGTTGAGTTTGAAGTACTCATACAGGGAATGTGACATCACAGTTGTGATCTTAGGGAAGGCAAACCCTTCTGGATACTCTCACTGCATCCAGGTATCCCTTTTTGCTTCTCTAACCTAACAAAACACCACAAATACCACTGCATTTCCAACCAGCAAGAGATACCCAGCCCTCCTGCCCATGAATGCTTCCAGTTTCAGGTGGTGGTGTCATACAAACTCATGAGGCTCTTCTTTCCAGGAGTGGTATCTAAATGAGATAGCTAAATTGCTCCTGGATCACTGGAGCTTTCTATATTATAAGGACATTTTTAAACTGTAAACATAAGTAGAAAAGTTTTCAAATGAAACTATGATATCCAGAGATCAGGTTCTAGATTTGTGTAGCTAGGAAAAAAGAAAACAGCCACAAAAAGTCTCTTACCTCCTGGGAGTCATCTCTGTGTAAAGGGATTGTCAGGGGTTTTCTTCAGCAAAATACTGTAGGTGGAACTTTTTACCAGCTGCAGGAGCAAAAGTAACAGCTAATGTTACCAACATTATTGTCAATGCATCTTACATCCTGTGTTACCAATGGCTTTATCCAGTGGAAAAGATGCTTTCCCTGGTAGTCTCCCCTGGAAAATAAGCGTGTAAAGCTTGTTTGTTCTTTATGGCTTTGTCCTAATCAAATAGCTATTGTCTCAACTTTGCTGTAAAGTTAACACTATCAAAAGTTTAAAAAGGTTAAAAATGTTTAACTTAAGGTCATTGTGTGAAACTGTAGCTATGCACTCCATTGCCTTCAGGAATTGTTTCTGTGACCTCCTAGGCATGGAGAGTCTGTGAAGATAAATAATTTTGAAAGCTCTCAGTAATAAACAGCAAACAGCTTTAGAACATAGAATCATTTAAGTTGGAAAAGACTTTAGGATCATGAAGTCTAACCAGCATTGCCAAGTCCACAAATAAACCATGTCCCCAGGCGCCACACCTACGTGTCTTTTAAACACCTCCAGGGGTAGAAACTCCATCACTTCCCTGGACAGCCTGTTACAATGCTTGAAGGACCTTTCAGAGAAGAAATTTTTCCTGATATCCAATCTAAATCTCCCATGCTGCAACTTGAGGCCATTTCTTTTTATCCTATCACAAGTTTCTTGAGAGAAGAGACTGATGCCCGCCAGGCTATACCCTCCTTTCAGGTGGCTGTAGAGAGTGATAAGGTCTCCCCTGCACCTCTTTTTCTCCAGGCCGAACAATTCCAGGTCCCTCAGACACTCCTCATCAGATGTGTGCCCCAGATCCTTCAACAGCTTCATTGCTCTTCTTTGGAATTTCTTTCTTGCAGTGAGTGGGATTTAAGGGCCAAGAGAACTTTTTGCTTTTCTATATTTTTTACAAATGTATTTTATGACCTGTTTTTACTAGTCAGATGCTAGCTGAACACCAGGCAGCAAACCAATATATCAGTCTAAGGAAGTGCCTGCAGCTTTGCTTTCAGTTATGTGAGCGGTGGATTCTTTTGAATCTTAGCTACTAAAATGATCTCTGAGTCTTGAGATAGCATTACCTTGGCAAAGGTAGTAACAGTTCTTTTTAAATGTTTGGTTTTCTTCTTTTTTCTGTTTCATGCTAACAAAGCAGCTTCTGCAGAGGTAGTTACTTTAGCTCATAGAATAGAAAAAATGAGCTGAGTGTACTTTGCAGTAACTATTGAAAGAATAATTCAGCACTGTTGACTTAGCTAAGAATCTTCTCCACCAGATATCAGGACTCAGTCCTAGCAAGTTTTCTGCCATTCTTCCACACTCACATGCCCAATCCTTTTCTTTACAGCAAAATGCACCAGCAGTTCTGTTTCACTCAAAAGGAAAATCTGATTGTATACATCAGTTTGATAAGAAGTATGGTGTTATTTCATTACGTAATAAAGCTAACAGAGTGTTGCCCATACAAATATTTCAGTGGACTAACATATTTTTGCACTAACATGACTGATTTGATGGAGTACTGTGGCACTTGAACAAATGCAGGAGAAAGATGTTACAAAGGGTCCAATTTTGACACTTGAGTTAGTATGTTTGTAGAAGAGAGGAACAAGCCTTCACTGTCTGTTTTATGGTTTACTGAAGTTAAACCATAGATTATGTGTGTTTGTGTGTGCTCATATATATGTGTATTTTGTGTGTATAATATGTATCCAGACTTTGAAAAACAAAAAGATTTTATATGCCTGCAATATCTACTGGTGTAGTAAAAATACTGGCAAACATACTTTTCAGAAGGAAAAGTTGAAAACTTGTACTTTTTTTTTTTTTTACTGTATCATGGTATATATTTCTTCCTTCCCATACTTTAGATTTAGATGCTTGTTTTCCTTTTTCCTTTTTTCAAAACAAATTTCATGGGGTAAATTTTGCTTCATTTTACTGGGAGTATCACTTTCTGTGCACCATAAGCACTAATGGAGTGGGAGACAGAAGATAATAGGGAGCACAGTTGAGTATTACAGTTGCTGTAATGGCTCAGGTTTCTAACAACCATGGAAATCCTCTTCAATCATATTTGCAGTTCTAATATTCAAGCATAAAAAAATTTTTAGAGTAATATTTGCAAAGACAAATTTAGAGGTTATTTCTATCTATAATTTAAGCATGCAAATCACTCAGAGATTTTTAGGTAAAAAATTCGCTTGTCCAGCTGCTTTAAAGCCCAGGATTGTGATACATGTAAACACAGAGAATGTGAAAAGATGGGAAAGCACACTGAATGTCTGGGTTTCTGAAGAGTAGTTAGAAGCATTTTTAAAATGCCTTTGCATATTAATCATACATGAAGTTACATTTTGAACTGACCACTCAAGTCTGACTTAGGCTAAAGTTGCACTTTCATTTTAAACTAATATTATATTTCTTTTGCGAGCGTTTTAATAATTTCTGAGATTGTCACCATCATTTCTGTTCTCATAAATTGTATATATCAAACAATATTCAAAATAAAAAACAGCCATTCCAAAACCTATAGATAAATTTTACAGTTGAAATCCTAGAAGAAAGCAATAGGAGAAAGCAACAGACCTGGGAATGTGATACAGCTGAAGTTAGGTCTGGCCAGAAGCCAAAATTTTCTCTATTTGTGTTCTTAGCACGTAAAAGCCCAGCTGTTTCAAAAGCACACATCTCTGAGTAGAAATGGAAGATAAATCCATTTCCAGAGCTACTGCAAACACAAGAAACAAATGCAAAGCTAAGGAAAGGAAGAACCCTTCTGATACTGTTGTTACTGTTGTGTCTTACATTTCTGAATCTCAGACACACTTGCTAAAAGTTAGAAAAACGACTGGCCAGTTAAAATTGATATTCTAATGTCCTTTTCAATGTTGCCTCCTAATAACAAGACCAAGTTAAAAAGGCTTTCATTTGCGTTGCTTATCTTATAGTTTATGAATTTATTTGGTTTTTTGGAAACCAATGATAAGAATAAGTTGCATATCTGATCTGATCTGTAGAAGTCTAATTGTCAGGATATTTTTGTGTCTGATTATTTCATTTGTGTTGTTTTTTGTATTCCATTGTTTAAAGTGTAAAGTTTATCCCTAGCAAAATCTGCTGCAGTATGGGCCTCTGTTTTACAAAGTGGTCTTCAGCTTTGACAGCTTTTCTCCTATGAAAGACTTATTAGGCTTGCTAAGGAATTTTGATCATGTATGTAATGAATTCAATTTCCTCTGTTTTTACCTTTGTTTACATGAGTGCATTTTCCCCTTCTCTGCATTCTTTTCCCTATTTTCTAATTCCCTTATAATTTTTCTCAGAGGCATGTATAATATTTAGTTGCTTCCAACAGCATTTTCATTTATGAATCTGTGATTTCACAGTGGAGAAAGAGTCTCTCTCTTTAGCAGAAAAATTCAGGAAATTCATATTATTTCATCACTTGCTTGAAAGATTTATCTGAACAGTTATTAAATCAGCAGTTTATGAGAGCTTTTCTACATGGGAAGTGTTTAGTCTCTTATTTGTTTACCTTTCCTTTTTGACATACTATTAGACATAGAGCTCCTAAATGACAGGTAAACCTATTAAAAATCACCCTTGCTGTTGTAACAGCATTACTCTGTGATATCCCTAAAATAAAAGCTTTGATAGGTAGATACTGAAATCTTACTGAAGGATTTAGTCAGCTTCAATTTTAAGTTTGTCATCCCAAAAAAAGGTTTAAATCTTTTGTATTTGTGAGGCTTGCATGTAATTACTACTGTTATAATATAGGTGGAACATCTGGAGTGGAGGGAGGAGAGGGAAGAAACTGTTCCAACTCCAAAATTTCTCATGCAATATCAGCCTGATATATATCATCATACGAGTTGGAATATGAGTTATGGGCAAAATCCAGGCACAGAATCCTGGTCTTTCCCTGCTCCAGCTTAATGCCAGCTTGGGTAAAAGCAAATATACTGTGAACCAAATTAGTAGTAGTAGTAGGATCATTTAACAAATGGCTGCAAGAAAATGCACGTTAGAGAAAAGACAGTACATTAAATGTCACAATATTAGGTTTTACTAAAGTGACTTCACTTCCAGTTCTACTCACAAAATGATATTGTTATAAATTTTGATCATAGCCTAATGAATGCAGGAACACAGAGTCATGGTTTGAAGGTGATTCAGATGTAGATGTCCTCTCCTTCCTTGTGCCCTGTCAAGAATATTCTCCTTTTCAAGCAGAAATGTTTAATATCGGTCACAACTACTCTTGATAATCATTAGGGAAATCTTCAGATAAGTTGTCTTATTGACAAGTCATCTCATCTAATGCACATCTTCCAAAACCACAAAGGAATGTCTCAGCCTAAACAAAGGTGAAAAAAGAACTTGTGAAATGGGACAGTGGAAGTCCTAGGGAGTCTTCTGTACCAATAGGAAACTACATAGTGTGACAGGTAATAAAATTTCATGCTGTAGAGTTGACTGGTGCAAAGCTAATGCACAGCAGTGTGTCATTCTCCTAACTGTGTTCAACACAAGCATGGGCTCCTTCCTGAATTAGCATGTTTAGAATCACAGCTCAGTAGTAGCACATGACAGTAAAGAGCAGATAATAAAGAGGACAGAACACTTTGAAAATCCTATCTTTGAAAACAGAGAGAATCTATTTGTTTGAGGAAAATAAAAATTACTATTTTTATGGTCTATTTTTGAGGCTTAAGTTAACAATTTTAAAAGTCCTTAAAGAGATAAGTTCTATTTTCAAGAGAATTTCAGCTTCTAGAGGCCAAAGTATCCTTCACTTAAATGACTTTCAACCTTCTTAATGCCTAGAGCATATACGGGAATTTGAGTTTCAAAGTCACTGAGAAATTTTTGAGGCTTGAGATTTTACTAATATCCTAGAAGAAAGCAATGAAAACTAATAAAGGCAGTAGATACAGAGCAGCCAAAGAGGTGGTGAACACTGAAGATGGCTCACTGTGTCAGTGATAGGAATCACTTACAGAACTGGGTTAAGTAATATTTGGCTGTTAATACAGCCAAATATGAATTCATCTATAGAGGAGTAAAGAATATAAGTAAAATTTACAGGCTGGAGGTTTATATCCTAAGAAGTAAAGATTTAAGGAAACATTTGTGAATAATCTAAATACAAGTTCTAGCACATATATATATATATATATATAAAAGAGCTAATCTCCTCTAGAATTAGAAGATGAAATTTGCCCTCACCTTTGTATTCCCAGGACAAGGACCATTAAATTTCTTCAGTGGTTAAAAGATGGACTGAGTACTAAAGTAATACCAGAACTCAGGCTGTTTAGTCCAACAGATATTCTTACAAGATCACTTGATTACCTTCCAGTAATACTGAGCCACATGGAGAACAAACTTACTAAGCTTTCTATTTCAGCAGCAATGCCTATGTATTCAAGTTAGACTGATTCAGAGTGTAAGTAAAGCATAATTTTAACAGTGATAGTAATTAGTTATTAGGAAACTAAATCAAATGCTTTGATATTTATATCAAAGTGAGATTGCATATTTATTTACAATTCCAACAGAAGCGAGTTCAGGGAGGTTCTCACACTATTTTAAATACTAAATCATAAAAAAAAAGTGAGTTATTTCTCCTGGTTGCAAATAATCTCTTAAGTATTATTTCAGAAAATTAAATTAATTTTTATGTTATTCTAATGGACAATACATAGTAGAAGCACAAAATCAGAAGACTAGTACCAGCAGAAATTACACAACAGAGCTTAGCATCGTGCTGGAAAAGATTTTGGATTGTTGAGACTGCTGTCTGTAACATTGGTGGTTAAACCAGAATCTGAGATCATTCATGAAATCTCGAAGTCTTTTGTGTGTCACTTCATGACACAGGTACCCTGTTTTGAGAAACAGAGATTGACTTTGTTACTCTGGCAATGAATGGAAGAGAAAATGAGAGACTGAAGCCATTTTAGGAAATGGCTTTCTTGGGAAGCCTGTCAGAAAGAAATGGACATCTAAACTTTTAACCTGAATACTTTGAATATTTTTCCATCTCTTCCTATCAACATTAGTATGCATTCAATCTTCCAGACTCTCTTTATGAACTATGAGGAGAAACATGGTGGGGATTTACAAGGTGACAAAAGAGGATTTTAGATTTCAGTGTTAGAAGTGACTTTGGGCATGTGTAACAGTAGTGTAGGGACATTGGCCCAGTCTTCTTCTCACATTCCCCAGTCAGACAGGACATGAGTGTCTGCAGCACAGAAATGATCTTTGAAAAGCCAGACTGAAGCCACCTTGTGCAGGCTCAGCTGGCCATGGACTGGGGAGGGAGGTTGACTTTGTTGTTGTTAACTGTCTAGCCAGCTGATATGGAGAAATGGCTCAAGAGTCACACAGTGATGACTGATGTCATGGTCCATTTCAATCATGAATATCTGATTTCAGGGTTTTTTAAAAGGTATATTTATAAATCTTTGTGTCTAATGAAGATTTTTTAGCATTTAATTGGCCTACATTTAAGAGTATAAAAACATCATTTCTATTGATTTCATATTCCTTTTACAAAGGACACTATCTAAAAATAGTTTTTTCACAGCAAAACTGACTTGGAAGAAATATATGTGAAAGGTAATGCTGCTTTCATAATTGGGAATTCATAACAAATCATTAATTGTTTTAAATAAGGTCTTGATAGGAGTAACTTTCTCAGTTTTGGACATTTTTTCTAATCCTGCTTCTTGTAGCAGGGTATGAAGCTTCTCATGAATGAAGTGGCATCTTTATTGACTATGGAGTTATAAAATTAGGATAATTACAGCTCTTTCCCCCCGGTGACAGTTATTATGCCTTGAGACCTATTTCCTGAATAAGAAGCTAAAAGTGTGAGTAAAAATGTTTCAATGGGGCCCATCTCCAAATATTTTCCCATTATCTGTGATCCTCCTTCCAAAACATCAAGTTAACACTTCATTTTGCTTTGTTTTGAAGTCAAGAGTAAAGAAGTTTCTCCATAGACACTGCAAGGAAAGATCAACCATGCTTTGCTGGCATGTCCAGTTGAGCCTAAATCCTTCCATAACTTTACTCTTCATTTCTTGGGAGAAGCCCATCCGAACAGTAAGGAAAAGATGTTCCCATGCGCTCCCTTTCTCTCCCATTGGCTGGCCATGCAAAGAGGAAGCATTTCCCGTGGTGATATTGAATATCTAGAGCCACCAAGGGGGACACAGCTGGGCACAGAGTTTCCCTTTGACCCCAGGAGACTCTCTCCTTCCCTGGCTCGTTATTATACCCCTTCTGCTTCCTTTACCCTCAGGAAGCCAGATGTTTTTAAAGAAGAAGGGACACAGAGCTTCCAGAACACTGCGGAGACAGGCCTACCAGATTGGTGAGCACTGTTTTTGAACCACTTGGGACGGTGAGGCACGTGCATGCTCACAGGCCAGGTGTCTGTCAGGGCAGAGCTTGGAGCACAATTCCTACCAACCTTGGCCTACAGGAGCAGATGGTCTGTTACTCTCTCCATTAAGTAGCACTGCCTTTTCAGTTAAGTTCTTACGCACCAGCGCACTGTAGACTTACATGGCTCCACAACATTGCTAAAATGAAAATGTTTACATTACTCATCAGTAGCAGCAAACATCTTTATCCATCAAGGTTTTTCCCTTTTAAAAACTGAGCCAATTAGGAAAAGTCCTGCTTGAAGGTAGTAGTGGCATCCAGGGAAGTCACTGCTGTGATTCTTCAGTTGTAACAGGAGTTGGACCTCAGTGATCCTTGTGGGGCCCTTCCAACTCAGGATGTTCTGTGAGTCTGGGATACTGCATACTTGGTTTTCCACTTTTCTAAAGCAAGCTAACTGAAACATTCAGAAAATCTCTAAACTATGCACTATGCATTTTTTCCAAAATACATATGCAATTATATACTATGTCTTACTTAGGGAGATGATTTAATAATAGAGATTAATTTTGAGAACTTGCCCTTTAACACAGACAGGCTTAAGGAGCAGGAGTGATGACAGAGGGAGAACAAGCCACCTGTCATTTTCTCTATTAACAAACAGAAATAATGAGTTTCTATAGTTTTGTTCACGTAGGAAATAAAAATAGGTAGAAAAGGAATGAAAATCCTATTGAAGACTGTACCTGAAAACTTCACATATGAGGATCCTCACTAGGGTAAATGGGCCCGTTTTTGTAAGAAAAAGTTGGAGGATTGGGTTATAGCTTAATGTTTGCATACTGGAAAACAAAACAAATTGCTGTTCTCGTGACTAAGTCAATCTATCCCTGGCTTTCAAAAAACTGGCTCTTGTTTAGCAATTAGTTATTCATGCTGAAGCCAGGTTGTTATAAATGTAGGTTTTTATCATGTAATGGACTAAATCTTTAGCTATACTATACATCCAAAAAATTTATGAGAGTCTGTTCTATTTAAAACATTTTAAATTAATGTGAAGAATGTGATACAGACTGTCTGCTTTATCTGAAATTACTTACAAGATGAAATCTACCAGCAGGTGATGGACTTGGAATTCCTCATACAAGTCAGTTCACAACCCATTGCTACTGCATAAAGCATTAAACAAGCTTTAGTCTCTTCTAGGCAGTGTGAGAGAAAGCACCAACAAAAACCAACCCCTAGAATAAGTCTTCCTACCCAAAGCATGAGCAATAAAAAAATGCTTCTGCTTCCAGAGCAGGAGAAAAGGTAATGGGCATTTTGTTATGTTTAAATCATCTTTGTGCTTGAAGGAATATGGTCCAGTATTGTAGAGACAAATGAAGTTCTAGTTCCTTCCACTAACTAGCAGCTGTCAAAAAAATTAAGTTGCTGGTCTCAAACAGGATAAGTTTCTCAGTTCCTTCTCTTCATTTATTTCTAACACTGTAGTTTACTCTTCATGGAGAATTTTAATTTTTTTTAGGAAACAAAAATCAATGCTATATTTCATTTGGTATTTTCTAAAAAATAACGGCTTGTTTTAGGACACAGCTGATGTCAGAGAATCTTTTTATATTGTCTCTAACCTGTGGCTTCCCAATCATTTTTGTTCTGAAGACAGACATTTTTCCGAGTGATTAAGTTATGATTCTGTAAGGGCTGAAGCTTCCTAGAGAAAGCCTTCATTGTAACTGCTTCATTGTGAGGCATTGCTTTTAGGGACTGCCTTTCTACCTGTCCTAGAGACATCCAGACTGTAGATCAATAGCAGTTACACCAGTTTACAGGGGTAAACAGAATTAAATAATTTTAAATTCCTTTTAAATTTATTGAAAATTTACTCTTACAGTGGAAGCTAAAGTAAAATGAAAAGGTAAGAAATTCTGTGATTACAATGCCATTTCACTATGTGTCAGATTTGGTGATATTATTTGCTAAATGTAAACAACTGGCACTAATTACATCCATCATATCTTTTATTTTCAGTTGTGTCAGTATAAGCCAATTCTCATTTCATGAGTGCTCTAAATGAAACAATTGCAAAACCACAGTTGCCCTTCAGACTCACCAGTGCGCTGAAAAAGTGAAAACTTTTCAGTGACTCCATATTGACTCACTTCCTTTGTAAGAAGGAAGATAAAATAAAAATCTTTACCTGTGTAATCCCATCCAATTTCTTAGAAAAACTAATGGATTTCTGGTAAGTGTACTGATAAGGTTCATTATCTTCAGCCAGCAAAAATAGCCAGGAATAGTTTTTTAATTAGTGGAAACTGGCAGTTCTCAGGCTGCTTCTTACACTCAAAGGACACACACTATACTGGATTTAGAGAGAATTTAGTGCTCAAGAGTCAGTATAATGGCACAGCAACTGAAGACAGCTGTTATCAAAGCTTTGGTCTTGTTCTTTTAGCATTTATGGAAAAAATTACAATTCACCCTGAAATGCTTGCAGCAGACAAGGATGTGCTCGAGCCCCCTTCATGCAGGAAAGTGCCCACAGTGCATAAGCACCTGGCTTCTATGCATGAGACTTTTTCCTGTAGCACTCCCATGGCTATCTGTTTTTCTGACCTCTCTGATGTTTTTGTCATTCTGGCATAAATATGAGTGGGAATCTTCTGAAGCAGATCAAGGAAACAGTGGAAGAAAATCTATTATCATCCTGATATAGAAAAAAAATATTGAAGGCATTAGACAGCTCTTATGTTACTTCAGCAAAAAGTTGAAGACCTCTAATTGAAGGCCTCTAACCAAAATCCCTAAAAGTTCATACATGTAACATTTATATTTGCAGCAGCAATCAAAGGAACAGCAAAAAGTACCAAAGACAGATTCTTTAATATTTCTGTTAAATAGAAAAAACTTACATAGTTATGTCAAACAAGCCAAAAGCTGCTGTAATTATTCCAGCTTTCTTCACAAGCTGGCCTATTTTCCTAGGGAGAACATACTGCATCTGTTCAGAGTGATCCAGGGAAATACCACAGAAGGTAAAAGGAAGATACATTATGAGAACATGATGAAATACACTTAAGAATTTTGAAACAAATACAGTTTCAGAAGTGTGTCCATATGTTACTGCATACACCATCAAAATTAGATTTTCTTCTGCTTGCAAGAACCATACAAGTCAAAACACAGAATTCCTATTACTGTCAAATATTCGTTCATTGAATTGCATTCAGTGAAATGTATTCATCGATTTACACTCAATATTATATTCTACAGAAGGTGGATTTTAGTTGGCTAAAAATAATGGCATCTATGCACCATTCTGCGTCCTGCAAATTACTGATATGCAAAGTATTCCTCTTGGCCATGAGGTGAGAAGTGGGTGACAGACTCTGTCTTTATGCCTCGCTGCATTCATCTATTCATTTTGAAATCTGTCACCTCAGCTGAATGAGCAGTGAAAAAATGAGAGTTAATCTTAAAGGATCAAATCCATATCCCATCTTTCCTCAAGAAGAAATGTCATTGAGCTTGATGAGATCTCTGAATACAGCAAGTAGACCATTTGATGAAAATTTTAATTTGGCAAATTCTTTGTTATTTTGGAGGTAGAACTAGAAGTTTAACTGGGATCTTTGCATGCAGTGGGAATTTCTAGCAGGTCTTTGTACCTCAGTTAAACCTGTTCTTCTGGAACATCTCTTTAGCAGGTAAGAGACTTCCTAAGATGCAAAAGTAGTACAAACCACTGTTGCCAGTTTGTAGGAACATATGCAGAATGTGCTAAGCTCAGGGCACCTCTAGTTGAAGTTTGCAGTCAACTACTGTATTTTAGAGAGCAGCTGGACTACTTTGGTCTCTAGTGTGATTGTGTAGGATCACTGCTAAGCACTTCCATTTTCACTGCGTGTCCAGGAATCTGTAGCTCCTCAGAATTTGTGAAGAATCATGTCTTTCAGAATATAACTGAAACACTTGAGATACTTTCAAATAAAGTAAAACAGCAGGCAAGAAAGGTTGGCCAGCTCTGCTTTTGAACTCACAATAGACACTTGTGCATGCATCTAGTGCATTATGGTGCATGTGTATCTTTCTGTATCTGTGTCCAGGATCTCTGTAAAGCACACAGGCTCAAGGTGCTGACTGTGATGGTGCATGCACACATTTTGCAAGTAAAGGTTACCAGAAGACCTGGGTTTATAAAAGCCCAGGCTGCTGCACAGAGAAATGCAACAACCACGAGTGTTTCTGTTAGTCACCCAATAGCAGCAGCTGTATGTGGCAGTGGGCAGCAAGGACAGGCAGTGACTGTCAGGTAATGAGGTTGCATTGAATGAATGGGACTCCTGTGGCACAGAATGTGGTGGAAATGGTCCTGGAAATTAGTAATGAACTATGGGTTTTGTACTGTGACAATGGCTTGATAAGTCAGTCCTAACTAAAGGTTCTAGTCCCATTTTAACAGGGATCTCTCATTTTATTGCAGAGTGGTAGGTGATTTTTTGAACATTTGCTGTTATTTGTTTTCTATATTAAATTATAAAACTGAGCGGTTTAATTGCATGTATCAAAGTGCTGCTGTTAAGGGTTGTATCACAGAAAAAGCTGACAGATTGATAATTAATGACAGTGAAGCACAACAATAGGATCAACAAGAGTGAATTAACATGTGTTGATTTCTATGTGAAAGAGAAAATTACACTGTAATTTAGGGTACTTCAGACTGGCACTTAAAACACAGAGAATTCTTTGGTCTTGACTATAATGTAACTATTTCTTTTGAGAGTGGAAAGGAGAAAATTTACATGCCTGATGTCTATTTTAATGAGGCTTGCATCGTTTTCTTGTTCAAGCTCTTAAGCTTTCTTGTATATCTTTTCTGTTCAAAGACAGCTCAATTGACAGCTCAAGTGTTGAATAAGTTTTCCACAAACTAACTTTGATAACCAGAATTTTTCATGAATCCAGAAGGTGTTCCTGCTGTACTGCCATCCTGCAAGTCCTCTCTTCAAATCAATGAAAGCAAGAGTCAGCTGCAATGTCACACATTTACTTACTGGATTTTTGCTGCTGCCATTGTACAATAGTTACCCTCCAACCAATTTCCAGATTATACTGCTCATTCTGTTCCACAAACTGAACAAGAAGGATCAGGAAACTGAGATAGTAGAGTAGACACTCTGTTTATCAGAGTGACAAAATTAGCAGAGAATATAAAGATGTAGCTAAAAATACTTCCACTCTTTATGCAAATTACTATGCAGCTTCAAAAATGTGTGTACAATACACATAATATTTATGCAGACACAATCTGCTCCAGGTGTTGAGAGAAAGTTTGGATTTGTTCCTTATTTATGTATATGAATAGTTTCATAAACTGTTCATAAATTTGTCCTTAAATAACAAATTTTCTTCAGGGTATTAAAAAAAGATGATCAGATGGGATCTGAAACATACCTGAATATAACATTTTTAATAAGTTGCAGCATGTTAGAAAAGCACATTCCCTTTTTGTGCACAATGTCACTCTGACTTTGAAAATCACCAAATGAAATTGAGTAATTTTGCCATCTGGAAATTAGACTTCCCATCAAAATCTGCTTTACATTGATTAAGGTATTCACCATTATATTTTAGCACCTGTTACAGTTCTGTCCATGAAGGAAAAAAATCCAAGAATAGCACTTTGACAAGATATTTTAAAGGATTTATTGTAGTAAATTAGACCATTAATCTAGCTAATCCAGTATCCTGCCCTGCTTCAGAATATAGCTTCTGATTTGTCCCTGCTCAGACAGTGTGTTATTTCTCAGCTTCATGGCAATTTGTCACCTGCCTTTTAAAACAATCTTGTCATGCTATACTCAGATGCCAAAGTCATCTATTCTTTCAGAATCTAATTGTTTTCATTATTTATTCCCTTTCCTTTTATATACTTTTTCAATCTAAAGGAGCAGCTGCTCACTGTTACACAACAAATGAAACAAGAAGTAGTATCTTGTTATCTCATTGTATCCACTAAGTGTTAATATGCAATTTGAATAATAACTCTCTGCATCAAATCCACTAAAGGCGAGGGAAATGTTCACAGTGTTGATTGGAGACTGCAACAGGGGACTCCTGAAAGGAGTGTTTGGTGCTAATTGCAGAGTCATGGAACTACTAACTTTAAGTACAACATAAAGTTAACCAGACCTGAATGGCAAAAAAAGGTCTGCCAAAAATGTCCAAAAAAGAGATCAAAAAGGGAGGGAATTCTGTCTCCTTTTTTCAAAATAAAAACCAAGCTAACATAATTATTCAGTTTATTGCAACAAAATTTCTATCCCATCTTTCCTTTTGAAATAATTAAATTCATTCTGTAACTATGTTAAAGATGATATGCAGTACTATTGCCTGGATAAGTTTTAATGATAGAATTTTTTAATGCCTTGCACTATTCAGATGGTAAAGAAAAGAATTTAAAAATGCTGAAGAAAAGTATAGTGTACAGATCATTCTACTGGAAATTCTAAAAATGCACCAAGTCCAGTAACATACAGCTTTTTACATGACAAAATAAAAATACCTGATTGATTAACTGTACCATACAGTGGTATGCTGTCCTCATGAGGAAAGACGTGAATTGTGAATTGTGTCCTCACCTGGTTTGAGTTTAGGCTTATTTGGAGGGGGAAGGGGATTTTTTTCCTTTGTTAAGCGATTTAATGTATATACAAATACATATATACATATATATTCCATATGTAAGTAGTTGCCTTTCCATTCTATTTAACTTTAACAACAATTAAATATATATTTGTTTGCTTTTTATTGTTCCTTCCGTTATTGTCAAACCACAACTGAAAACAAACCCACTTCATTATCCAGAATTAGCATGTCTCCAGACAGGTAGACTTGCTACCTATGAATAACTTTTAAATAATTAAACAAGATAAAATGAAACAGCCTGGAGCAAGTTCAAGATAAGGTCCTCAGCTCCATCACAACCTAATGAGAAAAATGTACTGAAAGCAGTCTTAGGCTGGTGATAGTGGCATATGTCTGACTGCTGTGCCTCAGGAATGCCAATATCAACCTAGGTAATGAATATGTATTCCTTGTTGCATTCCAAGCAGCCTCACTGGCAAGGATTAAAGAATACTTAGATCTTGAGAGACTTTTCCTGTTACAAACTCTATAATAATCTTAAATAATATCTTGTTACATACAAATACTACTTAGAGGATCAATACGAGACAATTGGTTTTGAAGAAGTAGCCAACAGCAGACTTGCTCCTTTCTGCTTTCCTTCAATGACTAGTGAAGACTTGTGCTGGGTTTTGGAGAAAATGATCCCGAGATTTCAGAAGGGGCAGCTGATAAAATGTCTCAGTTTCCTAAAGAACAAAGAAGATGGTTTTGCTTGGGCCTGTTTATTTTTCTCCCAAAGAAAACAGTTTAGGGATTCTTTGTAGGCCATTAAGAGTATCCAAGGTACCCAGTACCCTAAACAATAGTCATGATGGCATGCCACAGAACTGCAGCCACTATTTCCTTTTAAAAAGGGGCTGTGTATAATTCTATCCTATTGATTGCAGTCTACAGCAATCTGCCCTTCCTTCTGCTGTATCTAGGTGCCTACCTCTCACAAAGCAATCTGACCCTAGAGAGGGGTGTAATCTAGCATAAATAATAAAGTTGTGCAGGATGACTACACTGTGATGCCAAAGAACATGGTGCTTCAGTCACTGGACATTGTGGAGAAAGAGTCTTGAGTCTTTCTTGCCTGTAAGTCATAACCAGGGTAGAGGATGCTGGAGGGCTCTCTGGTGAGATGAGGTATGTGCAAGGTTGCATGCACTGAGCTATTTACTCAGTAAGGGAGTGCACTCATTCTTGCATCCTAGCATCACATCATGCTAACTGCTGCTTATATTTCACTGAACCATGGGCAAAGGAAGGATGCTCAGAGGAAAGGATTTTTCTTTTTGAGACATTTGGAAACACAGAGTTTCTGCTAGTCTCTGAAAGGTCAACTAGAATTTGCATAATATTCCTAATTTTTGTGTTTTCAGCTCAAACTCCAAAATCACTGCTGTAGGTCTACTTTTGGATAAAATACAGCTCAAGCTCTCAAAGGATAGCCCTCGTGCCATTTTCAGCCTGCATTCATCACCCACAATGGCGTTTTGTAGTTGTAGTGTGATATTTACCTGAGGTGCTGTATTACAGCTGAAGGCCTTCATACAGTCACTAGCCTTATTGCCCATTCTTTCAATGGCATTCTAAGTAGGAACAGCCTCCCATGAAAAACTTTCAGGATCACTGAACTGAAAACATACTGTTGAAGAAGCAATACACTCATAGCAACCGGTCAACTTCTGGTCAGTTCACAAATGTTAAATGCAAAGTATGAATTTAATATATTGGAAATTGGTTTTGATTCCTTTGGACCTGTGTGAGTTGTATTACAGAGTTTCTGCACTGCGTGCCTTGAAGCTCTGAATTAGCATCAATACTGCTCTTAAATATCTAATGCTTGCTTCAAAGTTTCCAGTTTAGACCTAAAATGGAAAGAAAAGAGTTAGGACACTAATTTCCTTCACAGTTATACTCTTTGTAAGGAGAATATCATAGCTCCCATTGCACTGTTTCTCATGAAGGTGAATAGACCTTTTAACAGCATGGATTGTATTTTTGCAAGCTGAAGCGGATATGTACAGGTGGCTTTGCTGCAGAGCCCTCTAACAGAGAAAAGAAACAAAGGATTTACTCCCACTCTTCAAAAGTTTGAAGTGGAGCCTCATCCCCATTTTTGCACACATCAGATAAGCTAGACAGGTAGTACTGCAGCCTGCTTGGTGGTCAGCAATTTTCATGTGTCAGGTGCCTTTATATTTCCCTGTCAGTTCATCTGTGTCACAATTTGTATTACTACCTATTGTGCCAATTGCATACTCTTAGACACTTATAATAGCATTCTTCAGCCCCAGTCTAAAGTATCCCACTGTTCCTGTTGCAAACTTTAGACAGAAAGGTGCCAAACAGTGTGGTGTTCACTTAATGAGATTGCAGCTCTTGACTAGAATTGAACAGTGTGGAATCTTAAGAAGGAAAAGAGCTTGTATTATTCTCTTAAAACAAGTGTGTATAAGCATCTGTATGGGTGCACACAGACTTATATTACAACTCATAATAATTCCCTGCCACTAACCTGCTTGCCTGTTCTTTCCTGCAGCCCAGATGATTTACTGAATGCACTGAACGAGGGTATCAGCCGTGCTGATGTGATCATTACATCAGGGGGTGTATCCATGGGGGAAAAGGTAGGCAACATTTAAGTTTGACTTCCTACAATATATGTAAGAATTTCAAACCAGAGTGTATCATCCAAGCTACTACTTTTGTATTAATATTTATTAGAAATGGACCTTACTTTTGTTGGAACACTTACGTGTGAATTACTTAAGAAAATAATCTTCAAAGCTCATTCTGTTCATTCTTGTTTCTGTAGTGTAGTTGACATAGTACAACAGAGAACCTTTTAATTCTTGATGTGAGGGAATTATAAATGTGTTTTTATTTAAGGAATGATTTATGTAGATGAGGAAGGTGCTGGGTTAATAGCACATGAAGACAATAGACTTTATTTTTAGAGCAGGTAAAATGTAGATAGATTTAAGGTACTTTGAAAGTATTTCGAAAAGCAACCTGAGTATATAAATAGTATTTTTTTTACTCAGCACATCTGTTTCCTGAATGTGCCAAAGCTCTATCTGTTACAAAAATAGTTTTATCACATTTTGCACCTGATAGTCCTACAGAGAATACATATGAGACCCAGTGAGCTGATATATTTGCCTTTTGAATCATTAACAGAATTGTTGATTGAGTTCCTGTTGATTATCCCTGTGCCAAAACCATCAAAGAAAATAGGGATACACAGAATACACAGATGCTGGTGGGGCATAGATGAACCTGCAGGACATTTATTAATCATGACTTATGCGAAGGAAAACTCAAATTACTTTTTGATCCCAAGCTGAATCTGTGAGTTTGGCAGGTAAAATAAACATCTTTTATAACTAACAGATACTAAAGATGGTCATTAGGAGGTGGGAAACATGAGTTGTGGTTTTGTTTACTTTTCTGAGTAGAAAGCACATCATTGGATACATACTGAAAATGGAGAATTAATTAAACCAGTGCAAATAACTTTCAGTTATTCCCATTGTCTCCAGTATGCCTAGAAAAATAATCAAGGACAAGTACTGGTCTTTAAATTGGGATTGTGGCAACATAGTGCAGACACAATACCCCTAAGAAGGAGCTGAACTGCTGGTTGGTCTTACAGACATTCAGACTATCAGCTCATTTCTCCCCAGTCAATTTGAAGCAACAGCCTAAAGTCAATAGGCTCTACATTCCACTGATGATCTGCCCACTGATACTGAGCTTTCTGCAGCTTTCTTAATTTTTAATGAAATAGCTATGAACATCCACACAGTAAACAGAAAGTAAAGGAGGGGTTACTGCAATTAATAATCAAGAGTTAACACCTGGCTGAAATGAGTTGCTGCTTTCCAAGTACTTGAACACACACATGCACAAAAAAATGGGCTAACTGCCAGGGAGTTTCAGATTTACTGCTTTCAAAGAGTATCTTCACAGATGACTGCTATGGCCCAAGTCTTTAGCCTAAACACAACAGATAAGGTACTATATCTTTAGGTACAGGAATTGTCAATAAAGATTAAACAAGTAATTCCATCTGTTTTAATAACTGGATCAATCATGTTTATGCAAAATAATTTAGCTTGGACTCATTCACAAACCAGTTTTTTTATTTCTAAGTAATGTAAAACCAACTACTGTGAATTAGACCATTAGAGCCAAGAAATTACAATAATTACAGTATCCTGGAAAACTATGATTTCTACAGTGCAGTATTGATTTCAAAAGTAGTAGGAGATCTCTTAATCTACAACTGATAGCTTTCATGGCAAAATTTAAATAACTTGATCATTTAAAGTCTTAGCTTTGAATCGTAAAGGGTTTTTTCCATCTTTGACCTGGAGAATGTTTTAGTAGTAGGTATTTGTGGGGTGCTCTAAGATTCTCATGCTGCACATGTATTTAAAGGAAATATATGTTCTCCTGGAGTCAGGTTTGGCACCTAAATGAGTCTGTTCTTTACTTCTTTTGCAAAACACTTTCTTTCAAATGCTGAAAATTCCCCACTGGGCTGTAGCACTTTCAGGATATGCAAATTTTCATCTTCACTTGATACTAATTAATTGCTTTGAATGCTTAGATGATGTAAAGCCACTTTGATGTTACTTAATTTTATTTTTTTTTTAATTAAACAGGACTATCTTAAACAGGTGCTGGATATTGATCTTCACGCACAGATTCACTTTGGCAGAGTTTTTATGAAACCTGGGTAAGAAATCTTTCTGCTTAGGCAGCCTAGATAGAGGCTACATCGGGCCAAATATCCTAGTGAAGTGCTTCAGTAGATTTCACTTTTCCAAATATACTATAAACCACAGAAGAGGGAAAAGCAGCAAAATCAGTGCTCTTCAGATTAGTCATCATCTTTATGGGTGAAATTAACTGGAACAGAGATTTTTTTTTATCAGTAAGAGGTATTTCTCTGATAACTGTTGCAACTCAGGTTTGGGGACTGGTGGGAAGCCAGCGTGGTATAAACATTGCCACAGCCTTCAGTGCGATCACAGAGCTCACATTGACATTACCATGAAATAACCAGGAAATATAAGGATATTAAATGGGCAGTTTGCTTAAAGAGTATCTCATTTCCCTTCAAAATTTGCATAATTTATATTCCTACAAGCAGTTCCTTGAGAGAGGTGGAATGACAGGTAATTTACAAAGCTTTGTCTAATTGGCATATTGAGCATAGTAATTTTAAAGTAAGCAGAGTCCTTTATGTGTTTAGCTTGCTCCAGAAAACTGTTTCAGCATTGCTTTTCTGTGCTGTGGCACTGCTCATCAGTAAGTCTGAAAGTGTGCTCTGCAGAGGGAATGAAAATCACACATGTTGAAAACAGAGTTCCCATTTCTCCACAGTGCAAGAGCAGAAAGATGTCTGCACCTCTGCCTGCCTCCCTATGGAGGGCAGTTTGTTTGCAAGCCGGGTCAGAATGGTCCAGCTACACAAGATCAAGCACAGCTTTGCAGAATGATTCCCTCTAGCCCAGAACTGTTGTCACAGAGCAGAGCTGCAAGTGGGTGTTTGCTGTGAAAACAGACAAATACTTTCACTGTCTCTGCGTACAGTCTGGTAAAGAACTGCGTGTGGGCTTACTGCTTGTGCTGCTCCTACCACCACCTCCTTTCCACAAAAGGAATGAGTGAGGAAAAGCTTGTTTCTTCCCATGGTGGATGTAGCCCAAGCATGGAAATTGCTCACTGCTTCTGTCATACTGTTACAACCGATGTAGGGAAGTCCCAGAAGCAGAATCTGCACTCCAGTCTCTGCTGCTGACAAAAATGGATAACTCAATTTAGAGAATTCAGAATATTAAATTCTGGTTCTGGCTTAGATGTAAGAGAACATATTTTTTTCTCCTGGTGACTCCTCTGTAGACCTGCAGCAATGAACTTTAAATAGCTAGCTGGAAAAACTTCAAGAAATGGGGTTTTTCCCTTAAACGTCCCTTTTCAATTTATGCCACAAGAAAGGTATTTCTTATTGCTACCAAAACATTTGCTCATCAGTTCTTACTGAGAATGTAAGCACTCTCTTTTTCATTAGCTGTAGTGCAATAGAAAATATTGTATCTTGGGTTTTATTAACTGCATCTTAAAAGGTTGTAGATTGTGGTTATTATATTGGGAAAAATCCCTTGAGTAAGGTCCAAGAGTGAAGTCAGAATTTTTTGTATGCCTGTATTTGATGTGCTTCATTAGTGCAGGGTCGTACTTGGAATTTACCATCCCTCCACTTGGTCTGAAAGTTGCTGAGCTCATGTAAGGTTATCTTGTCTAACTGCATTGACAGAAGGAAGTACTGAAAGTTTCTACCAATGATGGTGCTGAAGTGTCACACAAGAATTCAGAGTTTCTAGTAAATATGAATTAGCAATTCAATTTTTTGTCCATTGGTTTGTGCACTGGTTATAATAGTTGGAGGTCTGGCACATAGTTCCCATCATGTTAGAGGCATTTTAAAACAGGAACATCAAACACTAACTTCCCCTGTAAACTAGGATATTGATGAGTCTTAACAGATACAAAACTAGGTGATAATGATCAAAGTGCAGCAAATCTTCAAAGTTGTAAACTGTCAACTGCTGACAGTGCAAGTGGTCAGCTCGAGATAAAGCCAAGAAAACCAGCCTTATTATTGCTGCTAGTATAGTTTCTAATGTTTGAAAGGATTTTACTAATATAAAATCCTTTTTTCATGGATGAGTCCCTTCTCTTTGCCAGCCATATTCTTGAACTGTCACATTACTGTCCTATTTGTGTAACAGTAATTGCCCTCACAGCAAGTCACCAAAATCACTGAGCAGCTCTGAAAGGCAGAGAGAGCTCTTCATTGATAGACCTGGGAGTCATCTGGCTGCAGCTCTGCCCGTGGTATCTGAATTTGTTCATCTGCAGACTAGCTGCTCAGAAATACTGCTTCCTTGTAGTACTGTTGTAGAGACTGGAGTAAGAGAATTAGAGTCACCAATGTTATAAAAAATTGGGAACCCTTATATAAAAAACAAACATGGCTCTGTAATTGCATAATTCCAGTATTACTTCATTGTTAATTGGCTTCTGGCATGAAGACAAGATTTAGATTTTTTGATTACTACTTCATTTCCTTTTAGATATTTCCTCTCCAAATTTGTGTACTTAAAACTTCAGAGTTGCATAGCAAGAAAAATTATTCTGTCACCATAAAGAGAGGATTATACCTCCAGTATGGAATAACCAGCAGGTTCTAATGAACTGCTGAGAGAGAGATGTCCTGGTTTTTTTATTTTCTTTTGTAAATGTTTTAAATAATACAATAATGTTCAGTCAAATTCTAATGCAGATATTAAATAACTTCCTTTCTCTATAGCCTACCAACCACTTTTGCAACTCTGGATATTGACGGCGTAAGAAAAATAATCTTTGCGCTTCCAGGTAAGATCTTTTGTGGATTACTTTTGTTGCTGTGCATAGATGTCAGACATGAAACAGAATAGTGACACTTCACAGCACCTGTGCCTGGTTTTGGCCCCTAAGGAAGGTACCTGTAAGATTTTCTCAGAAATTTCCAGAAGATATGGACTTACAGGGATGTGCTAGAGTTCTTTTTTGTGTGTGTCCTCAGAATTTTCTGGTACAGGTCTTAGGATTTCTTCCACCCAACAATTTCCTTCTATTTTTCGCAGGGGTGTTTTTTCCTACAGCTCCCTGCACCTTCACCATAAATATCCTGTGGGTGTAAGTCAGCACATCCACTCTGACATACTGAAAATGAAGACAAAAATGAGGGAATGCCAAGGAACATGTCACGGAATATTTTTGTTTAACATGCTCATGCTGTGGAACCAAAAGAGGGCAGCACGGCTGCACCACTGCTGGCTGTGTGCCCTGGGAAAGCACTTGTTTAGAATAGAGATTTCCTTATGGATTTCTGTCCTTCTAAATGAGGAGGAATTTATTTTGTTCTTATTGCTTTGGCTTTCCATGAATTTTGACTACACAAGGAATCCTTGTTTTCTTGATAAGCTGGTGGTTTTCAGATGTATCTCTAGTGCTTCTACCGTCTCTTGCTCTAGTTGCTGCAGCACATTTTCTTACAGGAGAGAGATCAGTGGAGCATCCATCTGATTATAGTATTTTTTTCAAAACTGTTGTCTAGGGAAGTCCAGATTTGTAAGACAGTGGTGTTTCACAGGTGGTCATAGACCTCTTTTGTGAGTCAACAGAAAACATATAAATCAGTAGAATTCCCCTCAGAATTTGTCCTAAAGCATTTTGCTACTCTCTTAGGGAATTGAAAGTTATTCTTCCCTTGGTGTCTGGGAACCATTAGTCGTTAATAAAGAGCCCTGTGAGGGTAGAGCCAATAACTATGACCAATTAACTCTGCTCCAGCCCCAGACAAATGTAGGCACAGGACAAAGGTAACAGAAGAACAGAGGCAAATGTTGGGGCCTGAGGAACATGGAGCAGTTCTGGTCAGAGCAGGACCTCAGCACACATCATCCAGAGTGTAGCTTTCAACAGATGGACTTGCCACGTGCTCCTTGCCACACACCTCTGCAGTCTGTACTATATGCAGCACATTGTGTGGAAAGCTCTGTAGAGTCCTTTAAAATGAAATTGCTATGAAACATAAGTTCACTTTCAGCATTTCAGAGAAAACCAAGAGGGCATCACCACCAACTGTTCTTTGTCCTACAGGCAATCCTGTGTCAGCTGTCGTCACCTGCAATCTCTTTGTTGTTCCTGCACTGAGGAAAATGCAGGGTATCCTGGATCCTCGGCCCACCATCATCAAAGCCAGGGTGAGAAGCTTGTCCTCTATTTAAAAACTAGAGGTTGAAGCCCAGCTCTTTGGGCTCTGAAAGACTGTTGTGTTTGTGGAATCTTAGCCCTAGACTAGGTCTGGCAGTGGAAGGATGTTCACACAAACAGAGGCACATTCTCAGTCCCTGTTAATGGTAATATTCAGTCCTGTAATGTTTTAGAGTTAGATTGCCATCTAATGGAGTGAGATATAGAGATGTGGAGGCAGCCATTTGCCAATCAGGCAGCAAGGACAATCTCCTGTTTAAAAAAGACATTTGTTTTAGGCTATGGTAAAAAATGCAGAGTAATCTGTGAATATCTAGAGCTGGATAGTTCTGTATTAGCAATAGAAAATACAAACTTTAAAGCCTTTTTGTTGAGTTTTTATATAAGAAACCCACATGATCCCCACCCTAAGAAATATAAAACTCTTCTCACTTTTCTAATAAATCATGGATAGTGTAACTCTATTTAATATAGATTTAAGGCATGTTATTATAATGTCTTCTTCTTCTGTTTTTGATTCAAATAAAGTACCAAGGCATACATCAACTTTTGTAGTTTTCTAAGTGTTCTTGGCTATGCACTCTTCTCTTACAGCTTATCCCGTGTCTCTTTTTTGCCCTTCCTCAAGCATCCAGATTTCATCTCACAGCTAAAATATTCTAAAAGAGAGAGCAATTTGCAGTGACTTTCACTTTTGCATGTATTTTCCATTATGAGCCATCACCCGTATGTCTTTTCATTTCAAAGATTGGCCATTTTCCTTTTGTCAGAGCTAGGAGGATTTTGAATGCAAATACCATTTTTATCCTTCTGCAATGTAATCCAAAGAGACCAGGCTTTTTTTTCTAGAGAAATACTATCTGTAAACTCTCAGTAAAGGAAGAGTTTTGGAATATTCCACTTAATGCACAGAGATTCCTTCAGATACTTTGATACTGTAATATCACAGTTGTATTTCCTTAAATACCGCAGTCTCTGCCTTCTATAGCTTTTGATCTTGCACTAGACACCATCTTACCTCAAAATGCAAGTTTTTGAAAAGACTGTTTTTAAGGAAAAACAACTGAACAGATTATTCCATTGTCTTAGACAGTGCAATGTGAATGCATGACATGTTCATCCTTTGTTTTTTAATCCTACAGTTATCATGTGATGTAAAATTGGACCCCCGCCCAGAATATCATCGGTGCATTCTGACTTGGCATCACCAAGAACCACTACCTTGGGCACAGAGTACAGGTCAGTGCCAGTCACACAGACTGACAGACACTCTCACACAGCCCTGCCTTCCTAAAGAGGTGTCTGGGAACAACCGAGAGTGTGCACAGGTTGTTTTCATAGAACCCACTTTATGCAGGCTGATTTACTCACACATTTGTGCCTGTGCATACACATACATTAGTACAAAATTTAGTGCTGATATGGCTTGTCAATTTAACCATTAAAACATCCTTTATTTGAATAACCTGCCTTATACACATACACACTATTTGTGTATGCTTGAATATGTGCATAAATTCCTTTTTTTTAAACATCCACTAAGCTTACTTGCAGTCAGGCACACTTGCTTCTTTTTGCTGTTGTGCATGTTGTACACAAGTTGGGGCAGTGGTAGGAGCAATACAAATAAAAGAAGTGTGATTTTAGCTGAACTGGAAAAGTAGGAAAGATAGCAGAGGCTATAGATGTTCTCTTAAAACAGAGTAAGGATTTATTAGTCATGTTTGCCACCTAGGAATACTTCTGAATACTCAGCTGCAGTTAAGGTAAATACTAGATTTGAATACTGGTTCAGCTATGTACTGCTAGAAAGCAGACTGTGACACATTTGCAAGAGATTTAGGTCCTTAGACAATTGTCTTTTTGCTATATCCAAATTGTTCAACAAAAAGCACCATATGTGAGGCTCCACAGGGAAAATATTAGTTCAGTTCCGGACCCTCATTGCAAGAAAGTCATTGAGATGCTGGAGAATTTCCAGAGACAGGCAGTGAACCTGGGGAGGGGTTTGGAGAGCAAGTTCTGTGAGGAGTGGCTGAGGGAGCTGGGGGTGTTTAGCCTGGAGAAAGGAGAATCACAGGAGATCATATCACTCTCTACAGCTACCTGAAAGGAAGTTGTAGCCAAGTGGGGGTGGCAACAAGTGACAGGACAAGAGGAAATGGCCTCAAGCTGCACTAGTGGGGGCTCAGGTTGGACATCTGGAAGAACTTCCTCTTGAAAGTGCTGTTGAACATTGGAACAGGCTGCCAAGGGAAGTGGTGGAGTCACCATCCCTGGAAGAGTTCAAGGAACAACTAACTGGACATGGCACTTAGTGCTATGGTTTAGTTGAAATGGTGTGTTCTGTCAAAGGTTGGACTTAATGATCTTGGAGACTTTTTTTGGCCTAAATTATTCTATTCAGAGAGAATAGAGTTAATCAAATTTATTCTAGAACAGGATATTAAAAATATTCTAGATTGTGATGATTTTAATGTTTGTACAAGTGGAATAGGTGTACAAATTGAAAAATCATTTTGATAGGATTAGCAATTTAATAGGACAAGATACATGGTACAGATAATGTGGAAGGCTGGAGAGGAAAACAATCAGAAAAGAGAATGATGGTTTTGAGAGCCAGTGCAGTGACTAAATCTCCACAGAGTTCTCTGTTTCCATCCACCTTGGAACAGAAAGACCCAAGCTCCATGAATAAGTTAGCCACATAAACATTTTCATCATAACAGCTTTTGTTTGTTGTACCGTGTTGCAGTATTTGGAACTAACTGAAGAGTGCACTGAAATTGTTCTGCCTCTCTCCTGTAGGGAATCAGATGAGCAGTCGTCTGATGAGTATGCGCAGTGCCAATGGACTGTTGATGCTACCTCCAAAGACAGAGCAGTATGTGGAGCTTCACAAGGGGGAGGTGGTGGATGTCATGGTCATTGGAAGGCTATGATGTCACCAGCAAGAGCGAAGCTTTGATGCATGTCCACATATCATTGACTGTATCCTGTAATATGCAACGGCACAGCTAGTTTTTCCGATTTGGATAAAAGTTGATCAGTATAGTCAACATCTTGAAATATATTTCAAATGGAATTTAAATAAATACCTTTTAAAAAAAACCTTTAAAACAAATCTTAACAAAGAAATTTATTCTGATTATATCAAAGCAACTTTTTCCTTTTCTTGCAATTGCTTTGTGTGTTCAATGCTAGTTCCAATAGCAGTAGCTTTTAGTAGACAGCAGTAGGTGCCTGCAGAACTTGTGTTTTTTCTCATCTTTAAGATACAACTACTTACGCTCTTAAAACAAGGCTGTCTGCTTATTTATACTAGCGTAGACAACACTTGGATTTCCCTTATTAGTATGCTTCATAACCGCTTCACAGAGAGCTTCTGCTTGTTCTTTATCTTGTATCTCGTGTTGATGTGCACAGTGCCAAAAGCAGAGTGGCTGCGCTGGGAACCCAATGAAGCCCCGAGGTTCTCCCACCTCGCCGCGCATTCAGGGATGTCTCTTGTCCCAGCAGCCACCCAGCTCAGTACTCTTGGGCAGTAACTGGATACCTTTTATTTCAACAAACAAAAAAATTGCTTCCTTAAGTGCTGACAGCCTTTTTAACCAATACATTTAAAAATGTACAGAACTAAAAACTAAAAAAAATCAAAGACTGATCTTGTACAGATATTAGTGTTACCAGCATTCGTGTGGAAATTAAATGAGCAAAGAAATAAAACTAATGTTAAACAACTCTGTACCATAACATTTTCTGTAATGATATTGAAACTTAAATGAATAAAAAAAATCCTCAATCATTATTTAAAATTTCACCTGTTCAGCCTTGTTGTTTGAAACAAAAAAGCAGTGATTTAAGAGGGTATTTGGGGTGGGGGAAGAGTGTAGGGAGGAAGAGAAATAGTATGTCCAATCTAGGGCCTTCCCTCCTGTACGGTGTCATGAGTGAACTGAAACTACAGAGTGAGTTTTGTCTCACACCTCCCAAGGGACAAAACAGAAGCAGCACTTGGAGGTTGGGTGGGGTTACAATCAGACTAATCAAAGCTGGAGAATACTTCTTTTCCCCATATAAATTGCATAGCATTCGCAAACACCTCTTGTGCTGCACTGTCTGGAATTTGATAAAGTGTTCTTTTTCTTTTTTTTTTCCCCATGACATACGGACTTTTCAGCTCCCACCAGATTGTGTATTTTGGTAGCTTCATGTTTCATCTGGGATTAAGACCATAGCAGTGCCCTACAACACCTTGTTTCTTGGACTTCATGGGTAAAATGCTGTTCCACCAACTCCATTTGTGAAGCCACAGCATTTATCTATAGTATTTTTGGAAGACTTAGTCAGGGAGAACACAGAAAATTTAAATCCTGACTGCCACAGTGGACCAGAGCCATAGTTCTATGATAGTTCTAGAGCATCCCCCTAGGCTGGTTTTAAAACCAAACTCAATGGCCTCCCTATGTGAGCCATTGCAAAGGCTGAAGGCAGGTAGGCGTACACTGTGTTTGGTGGCAATCCAGGGATTGATTGTTCAGAGAAACAATAACACAACTTGCTGATCATAGTTTTTTTTGTTCTGGACTACATGTCCACATTTGTGATCTCTCTATGTAGCAGCAGGGTGGTAGCAAATTAAATTCATGGATGCCTGTTTTTACTGTACTAATAAACCACAGAAGGAAGAGAGAAGTGGTTTAACTCATCTCTGAGAAATATTGCAGAACATTGCCCATTATAAGCCAAAGCATTATTACAATGTAGTTAAGGGTTATTATAGGCAGCATGTGTAATGAAAATCAGAAGGTTATAAAGGGCACCAAAACATAAAGTCTCACTAGCAATCAAGTTCAATAGTTTTAAAGGCAGAGTCTACTCCTTGAGCACATGCATTTGATACATTTGGATATAGAACTTTGACATTTTCACACTCTCCCACCTCTATTTCCTCAGAGGAAGTACAAATGAGGAGTCAGAGCTCAAATGAGGCTACATTATCAAGCAAAAGTTGGAGCTGACAATTAATGATTCTTATACTCTTACCTGGCAGGAAACTAAGACTAACAGGAGAGTAGATGTTGAAATACTCAAGCACAAAATTTGCCAAAACCTTCATTTTGCCTTAGCTGGCAAATTGAAGTTAGTTTTTAGTATGGGGGAAAAAAAATAATGAAAATTGTCTGTCATTTTTGCTGGTGCTTTCCAAACATTTCTGATACACTTTTATCTCAAATAAATTCAGGAATATATTCCCAACCTAACATTTCTTTTGTGAGGGTATTTTATACATTTCCCAAAATTACAGGTAAAAAACTCTTTGCTTGAATGCTTTGTATCTACAGTTGCTTCTTTCTTGATTCTAAAGCCAGCTGGTGTTGCTCCCATGTAAAAGGTGAAACCTAAGAACTACAGGTTAGACATGGAAGAGCATTCCTGCATGTACCAAAAAAAAGCAGAAACTCCTCTAGGAGAGGACGACAATCAAAGTCACAACTATTGATGACAAAGGGTTTGCATGGGCAGAACAGCTGTTGCAGCTGGTGATCATTAAAGCAGCAATCTATAGAACAAAATATAGCTTCCCATACCTGTATTTGATCCATAAGTTACAATTAAGTGCCTTATCCTCATGACAAAGAGCAACTATAACCCTTCTCCTTCCTGCTGCCCACTGGTCTCAAGAGACAAAGCACAGCATTTTCAGCATGATACTGTCAGCAGCTGGATTTCCATATTTACTCCAAGGGAAAAAGCCACACTGGTGTTTTTTATGTGTTTTTTTATGGGGTTTTTTATTTGGTTGGGTTTTTTTCAAACTTGACTGTTGTTTTCTAGTAAATCTATCCTAGCCTCCACTCAGAGAGATGATTGTCATGCTGGATTTAAAGTCAGCATTGAAATGCAGGCAAATCTTGGGTAATTTGTGGGGAGGAAAAGCCTGCACATTTTGCAAATGTTACAACCTCATGAGCTGCTGCTAGCTGCATGTTTTCTGGAAGGGCTCAGTGACTCACATTCAGCATTCAGTTAAGACTTGCTCTTTGCATTTGTGCAATATCTCACACAAGCTGATAAAGTTCTTGGAATAGGAAGCCTTCAAAAGGTGACGCACAGAGGCTCAGTAGCTCTCTAGTTTTAGACTGATCTGACTCAGAAGACTTGCTCTATCCCAGCACCATACAGCAATACCAAGCATGCTCTGTCCTCATGCAAGGACTTCTGCATTTCCATGGACCCAAGTTGTGTTTAAAAATACAAGAAACCAAGTAATTTTTGCAGAGTTAATTCACAAGCAAAACTGAAACCTTATTGTACTCTACTAACTCTGAAGATTATCTGAGCACACCACAGAAGAAAAAGGTATTACCCTGACCTTGATAACCAGGGATTGAAAAATAAAGTTACCTCAAGAAAAGTATAAGATAAAATTAAAGGTAAGTGTATATATAAATATACACACACACGTATATATATTAGCCCACTGGACTGACAAGGAAACATGCAAAGTGGTTTTTGTCAGTACCTGGCATTCTCCTCATGCAGATATTACTGTAGCCCAAGACAATATAACACATTAATGTGTCTGACAAGAGCCTTTCCTATTTAGGTCTGTCTGTTATGGCAAAGTAACCAGTGACTTAGAAATTTTGAAATGTTGTGCTGGTTGGACCACTAAGGGGGACCAAATTTTGTGACCATGTACAGACCAGACCTTGAGCCAAGAAGCCATTATGGACGTTTTCAAGCACACCTCCCTACACTGGCAATGACTGATACTAGCAGGAGAAGCTTCTATGGGACTACTTAAGAAACTGCTGAGAAGGAAACAACATAACACCAGAATCATCCATGCACTGTGTGGCCTGTGCACTTTTAGCTTTTTGGGTTTGTTTTTTTTTCAAATTGGCCCTCTGCAAAACACTGGCCAATAGTTCACACCTCCAGAGAAGTATAAATGCATGACAAGGAGATAATTATCCAGCTTTTAAGTTTTATCCCCACCCAGTGTTTGTGGCAAAAACACCCACATTTTCACAGTGTGAAGCAGCATCTCCTCTGTTTTATTCTGAATCTGCCATCTCCTACTTCTGTTTGATGCTTCTTAGTTATTTTTTGTTGGAGCAGACAAAGAGAAGTCATCCTCACTTTGCCAGCCATAATTTTATAGATAGCTATCTTCTGAATTGAATGTCCTAATCTATGTAGTCTGCCCTTTGTGGTCACAGACTATATGCAAGGGTCTGTAAATTGGATGATTTCTATCACAGATTCATGGAAACATCAAGGTTGGAAAGGACCTTCAAAATCATCAAGTCCAATCACCAATGCAGCACTGTCACTGTCATCCCTGAATCACATCACCCATCCCTGTTGCTCCTTTTTCACCCTCTTCAGGTTTACTATATTCTGTCAGAAACAAGGAGATCAGAATTGCATACATGTTAAAAGGCACCACTGTCTCATACCAACCACATCATGATGACTTCTGTTTGTTCTCTATTTCCTAATATTTTTCTTCTTCAGTACTTCTGACTGATATGTTTTTATGGATCTTAAAAATCTCATGGTTTATTGGTAATATTCTTATTTTCTTAAAAGAGATGACCTTAAATTCTCATGCTTTTATTGGTAGTATCCAACCTGGGAACAGTAATTATAACTACAGTTTAAGAAAATAATTTCCTCATATGAGTAACTTTACTTTCATCTGTGTTAAATTTCCTTAGCTGTTTTAACTCACTTCCACTCAATTTTGAGCAATCCCTGTGCAGTTCTTGCTCCTGGTAAATGGGTATCTTCCTGGAATTTAGCTGCCTTCAGTTCAACCTGATAATGGAGACTGCAGTGATTACCTCCACTGAGGATCTGTTCTACGTTTTGTGGAAAGACCTGCTTTGGTGGTTTGACAACTATGCTGTAATATTGATACTTTACCTTATTATGCCTGATCTTTTCTTGTGGTTTCTTGCCAGCTAGACTTCTTGCTGTTGCTGACAGTCTCTTCAGCTATGCTCATTTCAGGATGCTGTTGCACTGCTTTGGAGAACTGCCAGACAGCCAAGACCATCCTCTTGTATTCATGAAAATACTGCAGAAAAAAAAATAATTTGGCTTAATATTTTTGTATAGCTTTCTTGTATTTGGATGAAGCTGCTGGAACAGGCTTGTTCATGGTCAAGGCTGATGATCAGTCTCCAGAGATGTGGCTCTGCAGAGCTTTGTGGCTCAGGGCATGGGCTGCACTCAAGAGAATGAGCTCAGGGAGTTGTGTAGGCGAGTGAACTGGAGCCAGTGCTGATGACAGCAGGTTGGTTGTGGTGTACTGTGCTGCCTGCCAGGACTTTTGTGTCAGAGCTAGGTAGCTATTCATCACTAAAGATATTGAATAATGAAAATAAAAATGGCCTGAGAGCTATTTACCTTCTGGTCTTAGGAGGGGAGAGGCACACATGCAGATGCAATGGTACTTGAGCCCATCTCAATAAAAGATAGCTGACACCATGCATCTATGACTGACTTTCTGTAATTTACTCCCTAAAGGCCAAATCCAATCAATTTGCCCAATGTGCTATGAAAAGCCAGAGAACAGAGCAGAAGATAGGATTTAATGTGCTCTTGTCAGTCTGCATTGCAAAGGAGTCATGCTGCAGCTTTCTCCATTAGCTGGATTTTTGCTAAGAGGTGGTGACTAGGGTTAGATTAAAACAAAAACTAAAAACCAAAACCAAACCAACACAAGACAAAAAAAACCCACACAAAAAAACCCAAAGAAAAACGTAAAATAAAAACAAACAAACACCCCCCCCCGCAACCAAAACAACAATAACAAAAAGCCAAGTTAACAGTCCTTTGTTAAGGACTGGGATAAAAAGCAGACACACTAATGATCACAAAGAGGATGGTGGGTGGGCAAACTCAAATAACACCTGGCCCAAGCTTCTCCAGGCCCATCACTTGCAGGCACAGCAGAGGACACAGGTACAGGGCAGTCAGATGCCCATTATGTATGACATTCAGAGACTTCTTAGCAAAGGAGAGTATGTTCTTTTTACTTCTGCTCCCATCTTCAAGAGCAAGTTTCTCCAGGTAAAAAGTCCTTGAAATGAAAGCATTTAGCATGCTAAAGATAAAATTACTTGCAATTATTACAATTTTTCATTTTCTCCTTCAGCTTCACAGGTACTCTTCATTCAGTTATTCTCACTATTGCTTTTCTGTGTTTACTACACACAAAGAGATACATTTCCCTTCTCCTATAGACTCACTCTGCTCACATTTTAAAGGCAATAGTTCAGAAACCCAGCAACAGCAATGCTGCAGATTAGAGAAGAACAGAGATTTATGTTTTCATTTTCCTTTGTGTGGTCCTACTCCTTCCTGTAGCAGCAGCTAGAACTGTTGTAGATAAAAAAAAATATGGTTCTGTGCTACCTCATTAAGGTTGTTAGCCACCAATGGCAATTCAACCCAGTCAAAATCAAAGCCAGCCCTTCCTGGGCAATCTCTCACCACTTGCAGATTCTCCTACCCTTGCTGTGTAACCACCCTCCCTGCCTTTCATCCAGCACTGGCCAAAGCCCTGCAGGACTCTGGCAACAGCCTACACCCCTACAATTCTGCATTCACAGTGTGTCCAATATGTGAATTCTATTTACATGCTGTACCTCAGCAGTGTTTTTCACAGGATTTCACTCCCTCCCTTTGTGATAATTATGACATCCTTTGGTCTTACCTTGATTAATTAAATCTTGCATTGTTGATACACTTGCAGAATGTTAATGAGCTTTGTCTCCTTTTTCAGGGTACTTTATGATTTATTCCTGCTTTATTTATCAGACCTAATTTACTACAAAGAAGGCAGCTGCCCTAACCAATCAATCCAAGAAAATAGCTCCATTACTGATTCATTTACACTAAAATAAAATTTAAAAGTAGCCTTTGATCTTTTTTACATACTGTATCTCACATTTGGGAGGAGATTCTACTAGACATACAGCAATTTAAAGCACTGCCCTTCCTCAAATTCCTTCTTAGGACATTTTTTCTCTGATGCCTGTCAAAACCAAGCTCTGGCAATGGTACATAACATGCAATTTCATTATCAACTTAATCATATGGTTATACTAGCAACTTTTTCTTCTTATATTTTCTCATTTTTCTTTCTGTAATTTCATGTCTCACACTAAATTACCTGGGATATTTTTCCAGTCTGTTTTAGTACAGCATTTAGCATGATCCTGGTTCAAAACCATTAACATCACAGTAATGCTAGAAAGACAGTGAATCATCAGAACAGTGTCTCTCCCATCATGTTTACACTAGGACAAATTATTGATAATAGTGCTCAAGAGGTTTCTGACCACAGCAATCAGATATCCAATGTTTTGAATTACACATTAAGAGCGATTTGCAATCATCCTTTATCTTTGTTCACCTTCTTTCCCTTCTTTTCATTTATGCATACTCCTGTTTCATTATTCCACATTCTCCTCTCTCCTCACCAGCCCCGCAGATAAGCTCTAGGGCCACCAAGCAACTATGAAATCAATTGGTAGTGTGGTCTCTGATAGACCATATGGCAAATGTCAGCATTGATGGAGCTTTTATTTTTTTTGTTCAGGTTAATAAAAAATAGAACCCATTTGTCCACAACTGACCCAACTGATCCCTGTGCTGTCAATCCCTGTTCACCAACGCCTAATGTGATACTGCAGCACACCCATGTTCCCATAGGAAAGTATGAAGAACTTCTGGAAACTCTCACAGTGGCCATCCCACATGAAATATGTGGAACTTACCAGGTGAGTTAGCACCTAGAAGTGTTAAGTATTTCTTTGAAGATTAATTAAGAAATACAAATGGATTTTCCATTTCCATACACTGTTTTTCTTCTTTTAAGGGTGACTTTATTAACAGACCTCGTGACCCTGAGACGAAAGCCAGTTTCTACAGAGCTCATATTTACACTGGCTCTTTGTCTCACCACTATCACCATAAAGTTAGGAGAAACAAATTTAAAACACACCTTTTGGCCCCACTCCAGTAATCATTTCAGGCCAATGCTATCCATATACACATAGATTAAAAAATCACTGCTAATACATAATAAACCTTTCTCTAAATATATCAGAAGCTGACAGCTGGTAGGAAGATTGGGATATAGGACTCTCAGGAAATAAGACAGTAGAATAAAGGCATTGTAGAGACAAGAATGCAGAGAATGTGAGAAAGTAAGTAAGGGGGTTATAAAATTTCTTAGCTGATACTTTCCTGCTTCAACTATACCTACAGAGCCACCATTCTTTTCTTGTCAAAGACTGGATCCTTTACCAACTTCTGGACATAAGCTGACCTGACATGAATGTCAGCTCCTGTATGTACAGCCATTGTTACTAGTTATTCAATGTAATAAAGTCAAGATCCAGAACTAGAATCTCTATTTTTCTTTACAGAATAGATGTTTTATTTTTTTCCAGTCATACTTCCAGTAGAGGTTTAATAGCTTTAAGTGTTGGCTGTTGCTCACTATTGACTTCTCAACTTTAACATCTTCCTTCACACACTTGTCCATTTTGTTAAGTCATGAAAGTATGCATGAGCCCTTGTTCAATCAACCTCCTTTTTTGTCCACATGCTCTTACTCTGTGGTCTTCTTTATTGCTGGGGTTTAAGTTTGGATTTTCATTTGTATTATTATATCCTCCCTGTTCTCTTCCTGGTTAGACAGAAATCTTTCTGCACATGGGAGACTTACAGGTATCCCTACCTCAGCTGCTTGAAAGAAGACAGAAAGATTTTAGTAGGGATTGGTGTCAAAATCTGGATGGGCAGAGAGCAAAGATCTTATCTCTCTTATCTTTCCCAATAGGAGCAAAAACAGAAGAGTAAACACACAGAAAACATGAAAACTAGGTATGTATGTTTGGAAAATGAATCTAATATATTTAGTTTCTGCTGCTGACTTTGAAAAGTAAAATGTGTCATATTTTTGTCTTCAGAAAATATGCTATTGCAAAACATTTGCAGGTTTACTGTAGAATACAGGTTTTAGTTTCCAGACTTTTGTTTCTCAGATAGTTGTTCAGGGCTTTTGAAAGACCATTTCAGCAATAACCTTTTGGGTTCACAAAGATGGGCAATCAAGCAAAAGTGCATGAATATTCAGTGACTGAAGTGCCAGTGGTCTCCTTGAATGCTGAAGGATCTGCATACAGATAGCTTTGATTTAGACTCCCAGTATGTGAAGGAATCATATAGTGTGAGGCTCACTCAATGTTTCCTTTCTGCCCAAAATCAGCAGTATGTCCTGGCACCAGAAATCTGTCTTTTCTGCGTCTCCTGCACTGCCATATGCACCCTGGCTTGCACAGAAAAGGAGCAGATTTTTTGTCGGTGGTGTTGCACAAACTAAGCAAGTAAAAGTTAGATGGCAGAAGGAAATGAAAACTGTCTCTTATATAAGCATCTGCACCACAGCAAAGAAAAGGCTTCACCACTATCACTTCCCAAGCTACATGTACACATCAAGTGATGTGCTTGGATGTGTACTATGTTCAGATGTGTCATATATAAGTGCAGTCCATAACATTTAAATATCTCAAGTGTGCCTGCACCTGAAAACACGACTTATTACATAATTTACCAATATTTGTTTCTACTGCAGACAGAAAAGAGACTAAAAGAGCACCTATTTCATACTCATCCTGGTAGATAATGACATTACTAGGGCAAGGCTTATTTATTCCTGAGTTTGTTGGAAATGGTATAATCCTTTTTCCTACTTTTTTTAGGTCAAATACAATGAAGAAAAAAAGTGGGAAAAAATACTAGACTTCAGGTATGACAGTTTTTCTGCTATTTATTCACTTCCCTATTGCTATTCCTAATTTAATAATAGATGAGAGAAGCTGAAACTTCATGGGTTGCAAGTTCTTTAGAACTAATTTTCCTATGTACTCATTGCCAATAGATCAGCAACTGTTTGGCCATATTATTAGAAGATACCCTGTGCTTATTCCCTGCTTGAGAATATCCTTGAGAATATAAATTAACTTAATACTCTTTGAGGGCAGCTCATGTGTAATCAGGTTCCAGTCTGGAACACTGTAAGGAACTAGTGAGTGGCAAATTTAAATTCTTGATAGCACCCATACTGTGAAGAAGAGTGAAATAACATTCAGTATAACTGGAAATGCCAACATTATTTTCTATGGGGAAAAAAAAAATTCTAGATCCTGTTTATGAACAGAGCAAAGTAGCACTTACTGCCAAGGTGGTCCCAAAGAAAATGGTTCTAACAGCATATTTTCTGCTCAAGGTACTTTTGCTCAAGTAAGTACTTGAATGACACAAAATTTATGAAGTGCTGTTGTATAAATTTTAAATGTTGCAAAAATACAGATCAGCAAGAGTATTTTCATACTCATCAATGCACAGACTGGGTGCAGATGCTTACCATCAGTCTTCACATAAACTTACACATTAGAAGTGAAGAAGATGAAAATTGTACAATGTTGGTAAATTCATTATACAGATTTTGAGTACTCCTATATAAGGCGCAGCTGTTTATATTAATCAGAAATTATTATTTTGCTAAAAGAGGTAATAGGTATGAATGATTTCATGCCAAGATATGCTGCACATAGTAACTAATAGAATGCAATAAATTTAAGATTTAATTAGGAGTACCTCCCTCATAAGCTAAATACCACATCTGGAGGAGCATTGCACACTGCCTACAATAAAACATTTATTTGCATTCAAACAACCTGTCTGGATGCAAATAACACGGCCATCAGAAATAACCTTATCTTTAGGAAAAATGTTAAATCCATCAAAATATAGGGATCAGACGCCAAGCAAGGAGTGATAGTTCTCATGAGAAATTACATTAATGAGATATACTCTTTCAAATTCTGAGAGCTGAACTGTTGTTAAGTAAATGTATTTGCCCCAATTACAAGTATGTCATAACCCAAGATAAGATGACGAGACAAGACTGAAGAATTAACAAAACACTTCCACAAAGACTTTCTGCAGTGGTAAATGTGACAACGGTGACCATAAAGCTCATGACATTTGTTCTGAAGTCATTAATTTGGCAAAGCAAAACCAGAATAACTAGTCTTGAGCATTGTGCTTCTCTTGACTGACTGAACAGGTAGATATGGTCCTTTAACTGCAGAAACCACGATCACTGAGAATATCCTGTGCTGACTAAAACTGTCACTCTGACAGGCCTTGAAGAGGCAAGGTGTGGCGAAGGACTGCTGCCCCATGCAAGTGGAGCTGCTATTCAGCCTCAGTTTACTGGAATCCCATCTAAAATGCTCTCAGGCAATGCTGCAAAGAATAAACAACGTCAGAGTATAGTGTTTCCCGGACTACAACAGTGGGAAGAAGGACAAATTGCCTGCATTGCAAATGTAGTAAAAAATACCTCTTAATTGCTGTGCCTGGAGCAAAGAAAAATAACTCAGCACGGATGCTTGCTGGGTTACATACCAAAACAGTCCTATCCCGAGCTGATTCAGTAGACTGGTATGCAGTGCTGGCTCACCGAGCCAATACTGTCTATCAGCTCCTGTGAAAGAAAAATTACTGCTGGGAGAATGACAGTCATTAAAGATCCTGCAAGCAGTAGAACTACCAAGCATAATGGTTTTGACTATGCTTTTTAGGAAATATTGCAAAATTGAGCAGTATTCATGCAATATATTCCAAAGCAATTTTTGCAACTCTCTGGCAAGATGCAGCTTCATGAGAAGGTTATGGAATTGGCACTGCAGTTTATAGATTTATTCAAGGGTAATGAAGACCATCCATATAGCTCTACACAGCTGTGTGGAAAGGATTGTTCTGTTAGTATCAAAACAACATTTTCCTTCCTTAAAGGCAATTGTGTGGCTGCTACTGCTTTCTTAAAGGTATTAGGCAGACCAGCTTTGTAATTTATGGCATATGACACATATGCTGTAACATAGGACAAGAATATCATGGTGCTATCCCCCATAATTCACTATCACAAATCAAGTAGATATGCCTCCATTGCTTGATGGGTAAATGAAATCAACTGGCATTTCATAAGGAAGACATTATATTGGAATCGGCATGGACTTCTACAAAGGGACTGGATGCCATACCTGAATTACCTCTGTGCCATGAACTCCAGCTTTATAGCATGTGATGAAACGAGATAAGAAGGATTTTTCTGAGCATGGTTCTCAAAGAAAAAAAAAAGGTTGATCTCAGTTTCAGAATATTTTCAATAAAACGTACAGAATTAGAGATCCAAATAAAGCAGATTTTCAGCAACAATTTTAATGCTGGGGAACAACAGACATGCTGGCTGGCACTTAATTGCCCCAGATGTTGTTTATAATCTGCTGAAAGAAAGATGAAAAAAACAGAGGAATATTCAAGCAAAGGTTTTTAAAAGAACAATTTTGAAATTGATTCTGCCTCATACTGTATTCAAACATCTATGTTGTTAAAGTTACAACACAGATTAGCCACAAATCTTCTTGGGTCAGTAATTAAGGGAGAGGAGAGGAGAGCTATCATACTGGGATGCACAAACTGCAAGTCTACACCAAAAAAGACTCATAAAGCATAGCATGTAAGATTATGTCAGTGAAAACTTAGAAAAAGGGAACAAGGAGAATTATGATGTTTGTGTTTGTCTTAGAGTATCTCACACCTGTCCTACTGTACATCTAGTTTGCATTCAAGAGAAACATTTATTGCATTTCAGGTTTATAGAATATGTGAACTGTAGTGTCACACTTTTGAGTGACAAAATATAAAGCTCAAGCTTTACACTGCAGCATGATCAGATAGGAAGGTCTTGTCTTCAACATAATTACCACTACTGTGCTGCCTTTCAGGAAAAATGATTGTACCTGGGAAGAATCTAAAAACCACAAATTACTTACTTCAATAGGATTTACCACATAAGTATTTTCCTTAGGCAGTATCAACTGCTGAAACTTTAGTTGGTTCTTTTTGTTGGTTCTTCCCCTATTTTCTCACAGATCCCTGAGCTATCTCATACGCTGTTATTTCTTCACAAACAGTGGAAAAGCAAGAATCAGCAAACAGATACAGAGAGATAAGATAATCACTAACTTAGTGGGGGAAAACAGTGGAAGAAGGATAATTTTTATTACCTGTTCTTTCTTTTCTGGATTAAAAATAGTGCCCCAAAGTGTTACACTAACAACCTCACTTCCAGTTTTTATTTGGGGCACTCATCTTCTGGGAACCATTCCTATTTCTGAGCTTCAAAACCCACATTGAGGGATGGATAGTACTCCCAGATTGAAGACGTTTCTTCTGGAGATTAACCTTTTTCTGCAGCTGAACTGCTGCTGGGTTTATGACCTACTCATAAATAATATGACCTTATTTGCAGTTGTACAATTTTTTTATCTGAAGGATTTTAAGGAGTGGCAGAGGACACTACAAACCAGAGAGGAAGATGTTCTGGCTACCCAGATGAAAGTGAATGCAAAATGAGGTTATCCAATAGGAAATAAGCAAAAATTCAAGATGCTATCAAGGAGAAAAACGTAACTGCATTTGAATCCTTGGTATTTGTTGTCCTGAACAATGAAAAATGTTGAAATAAAATTGGATTCCTGTGTTGATTTCAAAATTTAGGGTTTCTATTGCTGGGTTATGGAGACCAAGAATTCTATTTTATTTTTCTTGCTTAATGCAGAATTTGGCTTATGGACTTTGGTGTTTTGCATGCTTCTTCAAAACATTAGATACTGAATGCAACCGGCCCTACATGTGGACTAGTGCTGCTGTTACATTCTTTCAGATGGCTGGGGCATGTGTCTACTTAAGAGTTAATCATCAAATTTGTAGCCATGAGATATCAAATTGCTGTAAATCTGACTGGAAAGCTCACTGACAGATGCTGTCATTTCCCCAGCAACACAGGGAGAATATATAGACAAAGTCTGAGCAGGCAGGAGCTCACTTTCATTCATATTCAATTACAGGTGACATTTAAATGTGATTATCCAAGATATAAGCTATCAATATCTGAAGGCCAAGGGAAAAATCTCTGTGAAGTTCTCAGAGACAGGAAGAAAAAAGTCTATTTCAATAGATGTCAGACATGAAAGTAGAGAGATAAAAAGAAGAGAACACAATTTCTCAAAGCTGTGCAAGAATTAAAGATCAAGAAGAAAAGGGTAATCAAGATAATAAAAGAAGTAACCAAACAAACAAACAGCAGAAAGGTCAAGAAAGAGACTGGAATAGAGAATCTGGCATCAGGCAGACAAGAATGCCTTAGGGATTGCATTAAAAAAGTATTTTGGCAAATAGAGAGGGACGACACCAGCTTGGAAGGGATCCAAGGTGGAGTTAGAAGAGAAAGTACATCTGCTATAGAATTGATTCTCCTGTGAGTTTAGAGATAAAGAGTTTAGAGATAAAGGGGAGGAGACTTATGGGGCAGACAGATGAGGATTACTTCTCGAACCCACTGACATAAGCACTGGGGCCAGTGAGGCTCTTCTGACAGCACTGCTTTTTTGCAACTGTCTGTAGAACCATTCATAGACTGCAAAGCATAAATATAGTTAAACAGTGACATTAAAAGGAATTTTCACATGATCCCTTGGTGATTTTTCATTTCCCCTCCAGAGGGCAATGGTTTCAAAGAAAACCTTTTGTTCTATGTTAGGCTGATTCCTCAGCTTGAGTCTGAATTTAGTTTTTCTCCTTTCTATCGATTGCAATCAGCCAGATTTAGAAGGATCACAATTATATCTGCACCCTGCTGGCAAACAGTGACACCGATTCATGTCAGGTTCAATTCATCAAAGATGAACATTTTCTTTGTTAAATAATATTTGTCTGTGGAGTTAATGTACCGATCTTAAAAGAAAGTTCTATAATAAATAAAGTTGCCTAAAATACACTGATTCTGCAGCTGCAAGCAGGATTTAATGTTTCCATAATCCCAGATAGTAAAAACATAGAAAAAATGTTGTCTAAAATTAAAATGTTCAAAGATCCAAGCTCACAAAAGGTATCACTTGGGTATTTCTTTTCAGTTCCTTTCTACTTAATAACTGAACACTTTGAACAAGAGATGGAACAGAAAGCTTTATACTACTTTGGTAAGTAGTTTTCTCATTTCCTTTAAAAGCTGTCTTGGTAGATCCTCACATGAAAGATTAATCAGCTAAGACAAAACAAAGGAAGATTAAAAGCTTTGATCTTCCCAATCATCATTCCACTGTCATTCCTCATCCTCCCATTCACCTTCTTTCTCTGTATATTTTCTTTTTAATTTGAAGATTTTGTTAAATTCAAGCTAAAATGTTTATTTTCTCAGAGTAATTTTTGTGATCTCAGCATACCACCAGACAGCACCCACAAGGCAAAATGAACGGTAAGAGCTGTCTGCCAAAGTGATTCAAAACAGAAAGGTTATCTGGGTCTTCACAAATAATGCTGCTGATCCTGTGCTCTATTGTGAATTGTTTTCAGGTGTGACAACTTCTTGGCCTGACAGAGTATTTTAATCTGTTGGATAGAATTAGCCAAGCACATCTCATTCCAGCACGATTTGAATGGATTTGCCAGCTGGGCGCAGGCTAATATTAGGGTTTCTGTGATGCCTTGTGAAAGCCAGAGGGAGGAGATTGGTTACCAAAGAAACAAACAGATCTTTAAGCAGATATATTCAAGAGATAGCCCAAGCTCAGTCTTAACCTGGTCTGGTAACCCCTTCTGGCAAAAAAATTAAACTTCAGCTACAGGTACAAGACAGTATAGGATGGAAATGGAAATTCTAAACTTGATGAGAATCCTCCTTTATTTTATTCTTTATATATTAAAGAAAATTCCCTTATCTTGGTTTAAAAATGACTGCTGGACAACATGCAAATTGGAGGCAATGAGATTTTCTGTGGAAAGGAATGTACAAATGCTATCAGCTGAAGGAAACTGTAAGCAGAATTTGTGCCTTTTTTTTTGTCTGACCATCCCAACCTTGGACATAGAAAAGAGAGTTCAACAGTAAACAGATAACCTGATCAACCTACCTACTTTTTGCAGCCATATTTCCTAGGAAAGTATCACATTTTGAAAACACCCTTTGGTTCTAAGATCCTTTGTCAAAGTGCTTTCTAAAAAAGGGTTCATGTGAACTTTCATGAACCATGTTCATATGAAGGTAAGAAGAACCACGCTTGGTGCTGCTCAGCCACAAATTACCAGTGTCATGGTTTCCCTCTCTTTTTTATTTCCCAAGTAAGTAATTCTGCAGTCCACAAACATCTGTATGTCCTGCAGTTCTCCAGTTGTGTTTGCTTGATGCAAAGCCCCTCATTATTGGTCAGAACAGAAATAGATGTTATATGTTAATAGATGGTAAATGCACTTACAAGGCATTATTGCCCTGGGGAGTTTGAGCCACAATGTGGATAGGTAAAAGGCTTTCAGACTTTCCTCTGCAGGTAACTGGGCAGGACATACCTTAGTGTCTTAAGCCTTTTCACACAGTAAGAAAAACCGTAAGAACGTTATTTTGGGACTTCTAAAATTAATTTTTGTATCTCAGGGTTTAGAACAGAACCGAAAGAAAACATGGTATAGAGGGTACCATTATAGAAATTGTGGATTTCACTGTGAAGAATGATAGCATTAAATGGCACAGATTTTTATATGGTTTAAATGGAAGCAAGGAGAGATGGACTAAAGCAGGTATCTCTTTAGGACTTAGTTATCTAAGAAAGCCTTTCTTTATTAGTGTGGTTACCGAGAACATTTCTTCTAATGCCTTGGGCAATGATCTAGGCAGGCTAGCCTGAAAAACCAGGGAAGTAAGGTGCAGTTTGCAGCTCAAAGTCAAACTTAACTGTTGCATACTGAAAAGACGTTTCCCTGTTCCTGAAAAACACAGCCAAGAATATAAACAATCCGGTAAAACTACTTGTAACCTCCTGTTTTCTTCATCGTTCCAGACGGTGTGTTACGGGCACCTTCTGTGCCTCAGCCTCCCAGAGGCAGAGTGGACTCTCGATGAGATTAAATACTTTTTTCCTCACGCAGGCTCCAGCCTGGCTGGGGCGTTCAAGCTCGGGCTGAGGACGCGGCAGCAGCAGCAGCAGCAGCAGCAGGCGAACGAGGGGATGCCAGGGAGGGTGGATGGGGAACAAAGGGCTTGCAGTGCCCCGGTGTGCCCCGGGCCCAGCGGAGCTGCAGCGGGCGGGGGCGGCAGCCGGAGCTGGGCGAGCAGGAAGGAGCGAGTGGCGCGGCGGACGAGCCGGCTCTGCTCGGGGCACGGGCTCCCGAGGTGGTCCCGCTCGGGGGCGCAGAGAAAGCCGTGGGACAGAGACGGGAGATGACGGCGGGAATGGACTGGACTGAAATGGGCTGCCCAGGGAGGCGGTGGAGTCACCGTCCCTGAAGTGTTTAAGTAAAGAGCGACCGCGGCACTCATCAGTGCCAGGGTCCAGCTGACAAGGTAGTGCTCGGTCATAGGTCGGACTCGACCATGTCGGACGTCTTTTCCAACCTGCTCAATTCAGTGATTCCGCGAGGAAGGACACACAGAAGCAGTGCACGTATCACGTGTCCCCTCCACCTGAGGGCAGCCCCAACCCGACAGCCCCGACCGCAGCTGCGGCCTCCGGGACAGCGCCGCGCTCCCCGCCGGGCCGAGGCGGCCGTGGGGCGGCCCCGCGCCTGCGCGGCGGGGCGGTGGCGCTGGGGCGGGCTCGGGGCCGGGCTGGGCCGGGCTGGGCGGCGGCTGCGCAGCGCTGCGGGGGCTGTGGCCGGGCGGCTCCGGGGACTGGGTGTGGGGACGCCGCGGGACGCCGGAGACTCTGAGTTCCAGCAGGCGGCCGGGCCGGGCCGGGCCGGAGGGGAGCGTGTCAGCGGCGGAGAGAGACAGACGGTGAGCGGAGCGCCCGTGCCCGGCGTGCGAGCAACAGGTCCCGCCGCGGAGCCGCGAGTCTCGGCTGGCCGGAGCCTCCCCCGCGGCCACGGCGCCCGCGCAGGCCCCGGAGTCCGGCCGGGCCGAGGCCGGGCGGCACGGCGGGGCATAGCCGGGCTCGGCGGCTCTCGGGGCTCGGCCCCGGTCCCCGCGCCCCGCTGGCGGTGGCCCGGGCTGTACCGTGGCCGCGGGTCCTGGGCGGGGCGGCCCCGGCCGCGGCGGCTACAGGTGCGGGCGGCGCTGCCGGGAGCGCGGGGGGCCTCCCGGGAGCGGCTCCTGCGGCTTCCCTGCCGCCCTTTCTCGGGGTGCCTCCCGGGAGCTTAGGCCCAGGAGTTGTAAGAAAACCTCCCGCACTTGGCTGTGTGCTCTCTCTGTGGACTTGTAGCGGGTTGTGTACGTGTTTAAACAAGGGGGAGGGAAGAACTTTAGGCCCCCCTCCCGTGCACTTCTGATGCTGTGGCAGCTCTGTGTTTGGAAGTTATTCCAGTGAAGTTTCTGCTTCGTATTGGTTTATGAAGCTTTGCAGGGCTACGTTAAAGCAGGTTGAACGTGAGCGACTTGCAGTGTGTTTTACAGTCGGTAGCGCACATCCCGCTCGGAGCGGCTCCGTGTGCCCAGAGCTGTAGTGGAAATGCTCTTGCGCTGCTGCCGCTTTCCTAGCGGAGGCATCGAGCCTGTGTGGTGGGAGGGAGACACACTACAGCCAGGCAACAAAGAACTGTGACTGTGAGCTTGGTGAGACAGACCGCGTGAGAAAATGAAATTAACTTGTATTGGACCTTACTGAGGGATATTTATATACAAACAAAGGCTGCCTAAAATAATAATATTGTTAGATGTCTCACGTGGGACAGATCCACGAAAATAACTTCATGAGGAATATTAAAAGGGGTAAATAAGTGATATAAGGGTATTTTCTTTTAAAAGTAAAGCCTCTATTGGAATTATTTAGGTATACACTATGTCTATAGCTCACTGAATAGAGCAAAATACTTTCATTCTAGATACATGATGATATATAGCTGACTGCAGTCAGGCTTCTAACAAGTGACTGATAGTGATCTTCTATGTGTCTGCTGCTTCTTTTGCCTATGCCTTAAACGGATCTCTCTGTCCTTTTTGAGGATTGAGGTGTTTTTCATGAATTTGTAAAAAAATAAGGTATCTTTATATTGTCTTTACACATGTGAGTCTGCAAGCTTTTGGATTGGACGGGTTGTCCAAATTTTCACAGTACATTATTTTTTGTTATGATCATATTAGGGCTGTTACTACACATCTGAATGCCAAACGATTTAGAGTCGGGCTGGATGATACACATGTCAACTCTTTTCCAACATGCTGTGCTTAAAAAAAAATCCAGTATTTTACACATTAAAAGCTTAAGTAATGGTTAGCATTGTCGACACTTTTAAGAAGGCATCAAAAATAGCGTTTTAAAGCAGTGTTGTAGGATGTTACATTTAATTATCATTATTGTTAATAAAGTAATAGAGGTTTAAGTGTTAGTCCATGGTCACAGAACTCTTTTTAAAGTAGTTTTTCAGAGTTTACATTCTTCTAATGTGTGTCATATTACTTTGCAATGTGTGGAATAACAGTGGATGATGATGTTTTTCTGTATAGAGTTAGCTGTTGGTAAACACTATAATTTTACTTAGTTTTTATTGAATTTCTTCTTAAAAGTTCTGGACTTAGAAGTGTGCATCAAAATATCAGTAGACTGATATATGTGGCTTAGGAATCTGCAGGAGTTACTTATGACCTTTGAGGGGTGACAAGCATCTTTCAGTACCTCAACAGTACGTGATAAAGAACTATGGAAAATGCAATGCAGAGGTTGGGATTCATACCAAGAGTTATGGATACTGAAAACTTAATGTAGTCTGAAGTTTATGTGCATCCATATATTGATCCTTGTTCATAATTACATTTATTGTAATAGAAAGATTAAATTTTCCTAATACTTTATTTGCTGCTTCATTTGCTGCTTTAATTAGAATCTCCTGCTATTCTTAAAAGTTGCAGGCTTTTAAAAAACTTACGGCATTTTTAGATGCAAATTCTATTATGTCTCTTCAAAGATTGGATCTTAACATCAGAAGTTAACTGTTTTAACTGTTTCAGCTACTGTTTTTTTTTCTCAGTTTGTACTTTGAAGTGCAGTCCTTTTACAGTGTTAAGCTTTTAGAATGCTGAAGGCTAAAATTTCAAACTGTGTTACTTCCTAGATAGCAGGATTTGTGTTTGTATTCATGTGCCATGTTTAAAATTTTTAAATGTTTAACAACTGACATTTTTGAAGTACTTTCTCAGTCACTGTTGCAGAAATACTCGACATTACGGTATTTGGAAGACAAATTACTGCCTTGAAATGCATTTGAAAACCTCAAGACTTTTTGTAAATATTAATTAAATACTGCTCTATTGTTTTCATTTTATTAATGGGCAAAGAGAGGCATTTGTGTATTTGAAAACGTTTGCAGTATGTCCGTGGTAGAAAACTCGGTGGAAACAATTGAAGTTGTGGTTTAAAATCAGGTGTGCTGGCAGAGTTGCTCTTCTGGTGTGGTTGCCTACCTTGGAGCTTTTTTCAGTAGGGTGGTTCTGACAACAGGGGCACTTTATGTACACATCCTCTTTCCTTCACTCCCAGTACAGCTAGACAGGCTAGACAAAATGTCTTAGTATAGTTCAAATTAAAGTATGAAGCAGAAGAAAGAGGAAATTGTAACTAATTAAATTTATATCTGAGACTATTTTAAAGTAAGCTTTTGTTTGTTTTTATTTTTAACGGGAGGTGATCAGCTCTATATGTCTGTTGGTAAAGACGTTTTATAATGCTGTCTAATTGCACACTAACACATAGCTGTGTGGGAAGAAGAAAATGCTGTAACTCTCAAAGGTTGCAGCAGTTAAATTAGAAAGCAAACACAGATACCATCAGTAATGCACACTTCTAAAAGAATGCCCCAGTTCTGTGAAGACCTAATCTTGCACACTTCTCTTTTGGCAGAAAAAGGATGCAATGTTGCATTTCCTTAAAGAGGTGGAAATTATTTTGAGTACCTACCCAGCATATTGAGATTTGGATTCAAATCCTTCTACTCTTTAGGGGAGCTGCCAATTCCCAAAAGGAATATCTTAACTGCCAGACCAGTGAGTGTTTGGTTTGATTCTTGAGGAGTAGTAGTCACTTAGGAAGGGAGTGAATATGTAGCCCAGGGACTTGCTTGATCAAGTACAAAATAATGATATGGATTCAGGTCTTCTTTCCTTCTTACAAAATGTTGAAAGAGTAAAGGAAAGGGATTTTTCTTGGGAGTGGTTTATTTTCCCTAGCATGGTGTGAAATTTTGAAGACTTAAATCTCTGATCTTTAGGTTTATTCTTATCTGACTCGGCCAGTTCCTACTCAAGTTGAATATTAAATATCTGAACAGTACCTGTAACACTTCCTTTTCATTTTGGAGCAGGTCTTTGTTGTTTATTTGTGGGTTGTGGAGTCTAGTAGGTGGCATGGCATTTATGTTCCCTTGTGGATCTAGTTCTGCTTTGTTCTAAGACGCCAAATAATTAGATCTAGAAATGTAATTGTTTCAACATACCTGTGATTATTATCTGCTATAATAGGGCTGGTCAGTGACTTGTGTTTCCTTAAATTATTTGCCTGTTGCATCATGTATCTATTCTAGTTCTGGCAATAATTGTTTTCTTAACAAAAAAAAAAAAAAAAACGAATAAGAAATAGCTAATAGGTTTTGTTTGAACATTTTTAATACTTGATTTTGCCTCTAGTGTTCTATTGTTAAAATTTCAATTCTATGGTTGGAGAAAAGGCTTGACTACTGAACATGTGACAATACAGCTCATGGTCTTTAGAGTCTGAATTTGCTGTAATTTATCAGCACAGACAGTAAACTCCTCATGTCCTGCAGAGGTCTAACAAAAGAATAGATGTTAAACAGAAAATCTGGGAAAATACAGCTTTTCTTAAGAAATATAAGATAGAAACCAAACCACAATTTTCATTCTTGTACCAGGACGCATCTTCTGGGGAAGCTATTTTAGGTTATGTGTGGTTATTTGGCTGTAACAGATAGTTCAGAAGACTCTCAAATGTGGGAGTTTTTCTGGGGAAAAGCAGTTTAAAACCAGGAATGATTTCTGGCAAGGATATATTAGAAGTGATAGGACAGTTAAGAGGTCCTGTACAAAAGGTATTAGGAGCACTGGAGTGTGGTAATAGTCATTATGTTAGCATCTAAATCAACCTGGGTACATGCATCAAGTGAATAGTGAGTGTGAATTGTCTTGTGTGAAGTTGTTCAGTGGTTTCTTGAAGCTCTCTAGAAAGCTGAATTCAGTAAAACCATAAACCTTTGATAACTGGGAAGTGCCAGTGCAACCTCAGCATCTGGTCTTTGACCTGGTGATGGTGCTGGGAGGTGGCTGGTATGCATTCCCAGTCTGTTTCCAAGGATAACTGTATATTTTTAAAGTCAGGAAGGAGAGGCTGGAAAAGTATTCATTTAGGTACCAGTAGTTTTGAGTGGAGTTCAGAGTACAAATGTGTGAGCTCAAGGGAGAATGATGTATGCTAGTACCTGAGGGAGTCAATTCTCATTTTAATAGTAAATTGTGAAGAGTATGTGAGCTGTGTGATGTCATGGGAGTGATTTGTGTATATTAAAGAGGAATGCAACTTTAAAGAGCTTATCTGAAGGTAGATAAAATATAACTGAGGTGATGTCATGGTAAAAACACTATTAAGAGAAATTACTTAGCTTTTGAGGTTTTCTGGAGCCAAATTTTGATCTTGATTTGGGTGGCAGAGAAATCAGCAGGGTCAGCTCTCTGAATATTCAGGTAAAAACCTAAATGTTTTCTTGGATCTCAAACCTGAATATTCAAGTGTAAACCCAAGTGTTTTCTTAACTGTGGTGATCTTTACAATTAAGGTCAGTGGAGGTGGTACGTTTTGGTAATGCATTGGCTATTAGTCACTTATTTAGAAATCACTGGTCTTTAGTGTGGCAGAGGAGAAAACTAGGGCGGGAAGCAAGTTTGTCTGCATGATGTTTGTGGTACTGAGTTAAATTCTTTACTGTCACAGATACCATGGCAACTTTTTCTTTTGAATGTGATGCCTTTGTGTATAAAGCTAAGGCCTCACCTTAATATCAGATCATTCAGTGTTCCTGCAATGTTGTGGTTGAGAGCTTGTGATTGCCCTTGTTTGTCTTGTTTTATCAAATTGCCATTTACTTGTCAGCTACTGTTAATTAAACTTAAGAGAGATGAATTATAGGTTAATTCAGTGTACCTTGGCTAAGATAATTAAGGTTGCTTTTATAGAGAAACTGTGTTGTAGATAACTGCATTGTGCACTGTAGAAAATGGCAAGTCTCAGATTGGCTAGGAGAGCATGTTGCTAATTCCTCTGGTATGTCTTGTTTTCTGAATATTCTCTCATCTCTGAAAGCAAAGCTCAAGCCTTTGGGTTAAACATCGAGATTTGAAATGGGTGAGGGTTTGGATTGCATAGGTTTGTATGATATGGATTGTACTTCTTACAAATGTATATAATTGTTTTCAGAGAACTAATCTCTTCTTCCCAGTGTCTGAAAGGCTGTGTGATATCAGCAGAGAAACTTAAGTCCTCTCTTACTGGGACAGTGTAGCATTAGTGCACATCACATGCTTTCGCAGATCCTGTGGGATCCAGTGGTGATGGAATTGCTTAGTGCCACTATGCGATGACATTTACATTTTGTTTGAGTGATATTAAAAGTCCTCAAATGCAAGAGAGAAGGAAATTGGTTTAAAATGAAACTGGGCACTTGTATTTAAGGATGGTGATTGTTGTACAAGGGTTAAAACCAACATAAAACAAACTCTTACCATTTAATTTTGTTTCAGTAATCAAGATAAGTTCTAAATTAGTAACCTAATTACTTACAGGCAGGAATTAGCACAGTGTCTTAGTGTAAAGTGAGGTAAAAGCTGATCAGCTCAACATTGTCCTTTTGGGCTGACTGACTAAAATGACTTGCTAGCCTCACGGTATTGGTTTTGTTTTTGACAAGTGGAATAGTCTGTTTCATATTTATGTTTTTAAGAGTATAAACAACACTAAAAATCCATTTGAGCCTAAGTTCTTGTTAGAGTTGTAGACTCTTTCAATGGAATTATCAATTTAATTATTTCCTGTTCAGAGAATATTAACTTAGTGTGTGTTGTGATCTTCTCTCAAGATTTTAACTATTGTCATCAACACTTCTGGTGAGGTGTGTTCCTTCAAGCTGATATAATGAAGGCCAGCTAGAACTCTGAAGAGGCAAGTTGCTTGGCTTCAGTGGAAAGAGAGCAGCAGTTTGAGGATTCTGCAGTCAGGAAGAGTCTTTTCTGCTTTTCAGCCTACTTAGATTTCTTCTTTCTTCATTAGCTCATCAAGCAAGATGTAAATAGTAAAGACTGAAAGTGTATCCCAAGAAAAGCTAAGAACTGAAAAAGTAAATGTCACTTGTACTTCCTCCCAAAAGATAAAATACTGAGGATGATTTTAAGATAAAAGGTGAAAAGCTCTTCAGCTAAAGTCTGGTTATTGTTGTGTATTTTGTGGGTCATTTATTTCTTTAGGCTTTTGTTAATTTTGAAGAATGGAGAAGTCAAAATGATATGCAATGGAGAGCTATTTTTTCTTGACTGAAACAAGAGAACCCAGCACCTAATAATATATTTTGACGCAGCAAATATATTTTTGCTTAAAGCTTATGAAGTAATTTTTAGGTTAAATGCTAATGTTTTGTGTCTATTTATTGAGACTAGTACACTTACTGCTGTTAGGGATTTGTCTTAGGATCACTTTTGAAGAGTCATGATATATTGTTTTTCCATAGATCTTTCCTGATATAATGTGGACTTATATTTCTGACCATGCTTTTTTAGCCCCTTGTTCGTCTTCTTGATTCTTTCCTTCTGCAGACCTTCAAACATGAGTCTGTCTGTTCTCTCTGCTTAGGGAAGATGAGCAAAACTGGGAGGGCGGCAAAGGTTCTGTGTTGGATCACACTACTTCTCTTTCTTTTGGGAAGAAGGACAAGTGATGTTTACTTTGTCAGTTCCTACGTTTCCTTGGGAAGCACTTAATGAAATTTGTCCTGTAAAAATGTGCTAGGTTATCTCAGCTAGATGCTGTGCTGTACTGGGCTACAAGATTGTAAAGAGCTTGGTTTGGTTTCAAAAAGGGGGGACTGAAGAACTGGAATAACTGAACAATATTAACAAAACAATACTACAATATAATAATGTCAAAACTGTGGACTCCTTTCTGCTAAAATGTCATTGAGTCTGTTGATGGCTTACCTTTGATCAGCAGTAGGGCCCTCTGTTATAAATTCATCTGTATGATGCTGAACTTGGAATCAGCATTATGTACTTGTTTGAGAAAGCAGCCTTAGAATTTAAATACCTCAGTTAAAGTTGAGATGGGATGATCTGCAGAAATTAAGTTAGACCTGTTTATGATGTACCAACCTCTTTTTGAAGCCTTTTGTAGTAGGGAAGTATTAAATATTTGCATATATGTTCTTTAAAATTTAACAACTTGAGTTGCACACTTGAATTTATATATACTTTATCCCCTAAGCCAGTTTTTGACTTCTGTTGGTGAAAACTTCATACAGTTTCTCCTTATGTCAATATTTTTGAAGCCTTTTCTATACAAATATTTAATGAATGCAGCTGCATACCTGAATGGTTGGGTAGTAAATGTGGACTGGTTTGTGTTCCCTCTTAAGTGCATACTCTTGTCAAGTCTTAGAAAGATATGTAATGCTGTTCATTTGATACCATGTTTGTTAGTGCTCCCTAAAACTTACGTAGTTGGGACTTCCTGTGATAATTAAAATTCCATACAAATCTTTAGTTCTTGATTTCTTAAAGCTAATTTGAAATTGAACATTCAGCCTTTAAAGTACTTAACATGATTAATCATTGCCTGTTCAACTTATTTTCAAATTGTTCGACAGTTCACATTCTGCTTCTGATACTTTCTGGTGAGATTGTGTTTTTTATTCTTGGATGGATTTGTGAGGATTGGCCCAGCTGATTCCTTCTACTTTAGAAGAAATTTAGATTGCAGCTACAGCTCTGGGGAGTCCTAGATTTTGTGATGTCAGTTTTTGACCTTTTCCTGCTCGAGTCCTCTGCTCTAGTTCATTTGCAGAATTAACAAGTGCTTGTTCCTCAGTCGTTATGGCTCATGGTGCGGTACCTGAAGCAAACTGCCATGCCAGTCTTAGCAATGAAGTGGCTGAGGTGGCAGCACATGTCCCCCCTGACAATTCTACTTTTGGGATCAGTGACTTCTGATGGCAGCAGCCTGCAGCTGAGGATAGTAACTTAATCTGCTACAACAAGATTTGCTAGAGCTTTTCTATCAGCATCTTTAATTTAAGCTTGCTGTTCTTTTAGTTCAGCCTCATATTAAGTCTTATTTTTTTCTTTTTTTAAAAAAAAAAAAAAAAAACACAAGGAGAAATAATAATTAACCTTATTTTATGGTCTCTTCACAACAAATTCCATGTTAAACTTGTGACTTCTACTTTGAGAAGTCCATAAGTAGCATATTATTGCTGACCATTACACTGTTTCAGGTATTGTGGATTCATGTGTTGTTATTTTAGTGTATTCATGCAGGTATATTTCTGAATATTTTTGTTTAGCAGGTAAACCATGCAGAAATGCACTGCATCAGTTTCATGTACAGAACCACAGGGTATACAGAACTGAAAGGCAGATAATGGCAGCAGTAAAAAGTGTAAGACCTGTTACTCTTAAGACTTAAAATGTTTTGCATGGGAGCTGTGTGAATGGGTGCTCTAAAGTTTAGAGGAATAAGAAAGTGTTAAAAGTAGGTTTATGGGTTGAGCTTGCTAAAACCTTAAGTTCTCTAATAAACAGCCCTTGTTTGTATTCAGAATTCCAGAACTTGGTCTTGAAAGAGCATAGGTGCATACTTAGAATGATTTGAGTTAGTGGAGCATGAAGGTATTCATAAATCTCACTGACCTCAAATAATAGATTCTGATTTCAGTACCTAATTTGTAACATTATTTTTTTTCTCTAACTCTGCATATTTTTCATCTGTGAATGATAAATAAATATATGGAAATAATACTGTTTCTTTCCATGAATTCAGAATTCATCAAGAACAAAAAGGTTATGAATGCCAATTCTCTTGGAAGTTCTCTAGATAAATCTGACTAAAGAGTTTTTTAATATAAAATGTGAGCTGGCTCCAGGTAGAAAATATGTCTTAGACAAGTATCTTCCAATGAATTGGTCCATTGGAAAAAGGCATGTGAAACTTTTGGTTCAAGTTTCAAAACACCTGTAAGTGATGGACCACCTGTGGGATACATAAAACTTACCCAACCATGGGATACCCAAACCTTTCTAATTTTGCTTTATTATTTCTGCTTTGCAAAAATAAATTTTGCTGTGTCAAGCATTGTAGCCTTGGTAGCGGTGGAACAAAATTCTCTGCCTGCCTTGTTGAGATGATTTGCAGTCTCTGGGAACCAAAGAACTACAACTACACTCCTATACATTAAGTGAGATATTATTAACAGAATGTCTGCTAAACAGATATGTTCTTATGAATATAATAGATGTTTTGGTTTAAAAAGTTGTCAGTTTGTGCAGCTTTGAAGCAAAAATCACAGACTTGAAAAAAAATTGAATTCATTGTTGTAAATATTGGGTGCCCTGTCGAATTAATAATCGACAGTTTCCATTGATAATCATCAATCACTGCTGCATTGATTGTTTTGAAATTTTCAAATGGATTTATAGCCCATCCTAAACTGCATTGTAGTAAGTGTGAAAGTGACAGTTTGAAGTGACAAAACAGAAATAATGGATAACAGGTTATGTACATCCCCAAATTAGTTTGTTTCCTTAGTAGCCAAAGGTGAAAAGTAACAATAAAGTGTAGAAATTTCATCAAGACTCTGTGAAAATCACATCTATCTGCTCTGACTTCCCTCACTTATAGTGTTGGTTGATTCAGCACTAAGGATTAAACCCAGTGACCAGAATTGATAGTTGGTTATTCCACGTGTAGAATCACAGAACGTGCTGATTTGGATGGGATCCAGGGATCATTGAGTCCAGCTCCTTGCCCTGTACAGGACACCCCAAGAGTCACACCGTGTGTCAAGAGCATTGTCCAAATGCTGCTTGAACTCTGTCAGGCTGGTGCTGTGACCACTTCCCTAGGGAGCCTGTTCCAGTGCTCAGCCACCTTTAGGGCGAAGACCTGTTCCTAAAATTCAACCTAAACCTCCCCTGATGCAGCTTCATGCCATTTCCTTGGGTTCTTCATTTGTGACCAGAGAAGAGATCTGTACCTGCCCTTCTATGTGAACAGTGCTGCAGCTCTTATTCAGGTAGTCAGTGTTTTTCCCATGTTGTTTGAAAAAGTGGCTATTGCTCTCTATGCTCTGGTTCCAGACAGGTTGGTAAAGTCGCCATAGTGTTCCTGGCTTGTTCGGAAAAATGTCTGGGTGTTCTCGGTCTGTTCAATTCTCCCACCTCTGAAAAATTCTCAGTATTAAATGCTTCCTTAGGGCAAGAACCTGTGTTCTCACTGTGCAAAACTATAAAGGGTATTCTTCCAACCTTGCCTTTGTTTCCTATTATCACACAGCATGCATGTAACAAGTGTTCAAAAGGGGTGCTGAAAAAGAAAGTGATGGGCAGAGCTGTTAGTGAATAACCTCTGTCTGTAAGGCTTTAAAAAAATATGAGAGGAGCTGCTTTCAAGTGAAGGACTGGTGCTGTTCACAGTGTATCTGCTGGGTTAGAGGTTGGGCTAACCTACTGGACTTTTCAGACAACTAATACTGCTTCACATTTCTGCTAACCTCTCACGAGGAGCTCTAAGCCACAAAGATTTGCTTTTGTTCCTTTGGATGAATGGTACAAAACTGAGTATCTACCGTTACTTCTGGCACTTTCTTATTATAACAAGCTATTTCCCAAACTGATTTTACTTGCCTTGTATATGGCATTCCAAATCTCAGTTAAAATTCTTTGCTAGAAGTATTTTCAGTCTACCAGACTTTGCCTGAAAGACCATATTCAGTGGCTTCCTAATTAGACTCTTTGGTGTCTCTAAAAACAACAGTCGCATCTTCTAGTGAATAAAGAAGGAATTCAAGGTTTGTGCCCAGACAAAACCTGTCACCTGGCCAGGACCCTGCAGAGCCATACTGCCTGATGCACTGGTATGCCAGGGAGGGAGCAATCTGTTTTCTGAGAGCCCTGTTCTCTATACTTGTGATTAAAATGCAGGTGCCTGAGATAATAAGTTGTCAAGAACTTGGAGTGCCTAATTAGCACAGCAGAGACAGAAATTAATCATGGTTTATTAATTTTAGGCCACTGCTGTTTGTGCTGGACCCAAGAACTTCACCATGTCGTTTGATTTTAGTCCTCTAAACTTGTATCTGCAGACTTTGCTGTTATGCAGTTTCCCAGTCTCTTACTGCTTAGTGGCAGTATTGATAAAATATCTCTATTGCAATTTTTTTTTTCCAGACATTATACTGAGTGGTCCTTTGAAAATTTGCTAGAAGACTGTTTTTAACTGACCTGTGGTCATGGCAGTCCTCCTCATACTCTTGCCTCTGTGGTGAAAAAAATTCACTGAGGTCCTGACATGTCTCCCCTTGACATGGGGGATGAAAGGAGCCAGCAATATTGTTCTCATAATGCTATTTAGCTGCTATAGCTGTGTGATAGCTTGACTAAAATCATGCTCTTGTATTTGCATGTCTTTTCCAGTTCATACAACTATTTGGTTCATTTTGTGCACTGCCCTTCATTACTTTTGTAAGCAAACCACTTTTTTGGTCTTTAACTTTTGTCAAATAGCCCTTTAATTAGAAGTTAATTATTTAACTCCTGTAGGCTGTTCCTTATCTGTACATCTCTTTGTGTATTTTTTTGTTTTGTGTGTAAATCATGTCATGTCTCTCTAATTTACACTACTGGTCTTTAGACACTACTGGTTCTTTTAAGATGAGCAAAACCTATTCTGGGTGTATGGTCTACTCTACAATTTAACTTTGAAAAATCTGTAGTTCATCAAAAAATGCAGTCATTTTGGTGAAGAGAGACCAGTGTTTTCTATGCGGATGATCTCATGATCTCAGAGCTTTTTGCAACTGAGACTGGTAGATACCTTTCTCTTTGGTTTGTTTTCTGCCGCTTTATTCTGATAAGCTGGCTCTTGTGCATTGTGATATAAGGTAGAGGATGTCTCCATGTTGCAGAATCATATCTTAAGTTCAAGTGGGGAAACTGGTAGGAGGAAATAGAGGATGTAACTTGATTGCTCTGAAACATGGATATACATACTTGATGAGGGATGGGTGATGTGTATTGCTACACCTTGAAGTTTTTCAGCTGTGCTGCTCCAGCGCATTGTGGGAATTTACTGCTGTGAGTCTTGAAAAAAGTATGTTTAGGAAACTGTAGTCTTCTGTTTTAGCTGGTCAAAGCTCTTCAAATTGCTAGGCAAGAGAAGAACCAAATATTTGCAAACTTTACAGTGACAAATGTACATAACTGTAGCAACTGGAGTGCTTGCAGCCTGTCAGATGCCATGGTTAGGGTCAGGATAAACCTGCCTGTCTCCTGGGATGACTGCAGTGAAGGCCTAAGATTGGTCTGTGATGGATCTGGTGCTTCACAGTGATATTAGGTGTTCAGTCTTCTAATTTTCTGCTTTTTCCTGTTGCTCACAAGATATATGCACCAGACTGGGTGGTTATAATTTCTACGTACATAAGCCTTTCAGTTTACTTTTCAGCACATTTCCTATACCGGAATCAAAGAAAATATGCTTGCTTTCTGTCTACTCTTCTGTCACAGAGAGAAAACACAGTTTATCTCTTCCAGTGGACCATAACTTTCACTCTTTACTGTTACCATTTGGCTGACCTCTTTGATCTGAAAAACTTTGTGTAAGACAGTGGCAGCTTCCCAAGCAGCATAGAGAAATGCTGATATTGGCCCTGAGCCCCATATCCAGTTAGTGTTCTTGCTGTCTGTTCTGTCATCTTAGCCTTGCTCCTTGACAATGGATTCTGCTTTCTATACAAGCAGGGAATTTAGGGTACTTTGACTTTGCTGTTGGTTTGATTATTGCTGGAATGGATAATTACTCTGGCTTCTCCTTATATCATTTAGTTCTAGACTCTCCCCTCTTTTTCTCCGAATTATTGTCCTCTAAGTTTTCATTCCTTTCTCTGTTTTTTCTCAGGAAAAAACAAGGTGGGTCCTCATTAGCATTCATATTGCATACAGCTTCTGGTAGTAGTCTGGAGCAGCAATTGAAGCCATGACACCTGGTTTTGCATTAGGGCAAGACTGACAATTTTGTGTCAAAAGTGCTGAGAATATTTCCAGGTGTTCTGACTTTTATTGGTGGCGTATGCCATCATTTATGGCATGTTTTTGTAATCGGTCTTTCTCAGGCTGACTTCATAATTGTAACAGTGTTTCCCAGAATGTTTCAGTATCCTAGTGCCAATTGCAGTCTTGTACATGGACTAGTGTTAGGTTGCTGATTTGCCTCCACCTCTAGAGGAAGACACCTCTCTGTGTGGTCTCAGCATGAGGGCAGCATCCAGGATCTCATTTTGCTGAAGGGTTTACAAAGTAATACTTTCACTCAAAAGTTGATACTTTTACAGTTATGTAAACATGATTTTAAGAAAGTATGCCCAGAATATTACAGCTCTTTTTATTCAAAGTATTAGTATAGTAAAGGAGTCAAAGACTAATTTATGGAAGACTTTAGTATTTACCCAATGAAAAACTGCCAAATATGTAGCTAACACTCTCAGATAAGCTTCATTAGGGAAATTTGGCTCTGAGTTCTGAATTTAATAGTAGTTTGTATTCAGTTGGATGGCATTTGTTTTCTTATGAAGCTTCAACTTTCTAACAAGTGTGTTCCAAAGGAGTCTATGCTCTGGTGGTTCTGGAATGCTTAGTGAAGACACAGTTACTTCAAGTGGCTATAAATGAGAGAGTTTACAGTTTATGTCTTTGGGATTATTTTGGGACACTGAGTTCTTACATTCTGATTCAGAAGTGCCTGATGGCCAAGCTATAAATATTGGGTAATAAAATGTTGTGATGCTTTCTTTAGAGAGATTTGTCAGGTATGTTGGTGTAGTGCATATATATGTGTTTGCATCACTGGTATGTATAACTTGTACAAACTTAATCTTTAGGTATTTGTTTAAGGGATTGGGTGTGTGATAGATTCTTCCAGGTATTGCTCAATAACTTTTTTGAATGTATTCTTAATGTTTACTGCCCTTTTGTAATGCAAAGATATCCTGCATTCATCAGTTGAAAGCATTCTTACCTCTCTTCCCATTTTCTTGTTAAAAAACTTCTCAGTTGCCAAGATCTGACATAAACACCAGGAGGAAATCTTTCCTTAAGAAAAGTTTCCTTATCTTGCATCCATGTTTTATTTTAACTTAGCTTAAGTTTATTTAACTTTATTTTAATGTAGCTTTATTTTTGTGCACACTCACTTCAGTTAAAAGTGATGTCCTAATAACTTACCTTTCTTATACTTTTCTTTTGAGAAATAGAAACTTGTTTCAGGTGACAAAGTAAAACTTTGTGAAAGATAAAGTGAGGACAAATCAGTGAATTTTGAATTTGCACATAAAACTTGGGAGACTGGCTGTTGTATTGTGATTTCCATTTTCTTTTGCTGTTAACATTTTCTTTAATATTGTTAATGTTAACATTTGCTTTTCTACAGTGGATCGTAGTAGGTAATATGAGTTTATGGAACCAGTTTCAGTTGTCAGACACTTCTGAATGTTCTAACTATGTGGCAAAGTATATGTTTATTTTAGGGGTTTTGGGGGGTTGGTTGGTTGGGTTTTTAAAAATAAGTAATTGTGTATATGTTATTATAAGCAAGTGTAAAGTACAGGTTAACATACATTTCAGTGTTTATCTGTTTCACTGGCAGAGAATATTAAGCATCACTGGGAAATTTTTTTTTGTATGAAAACCAAAGTTCATTATTCAGCTTTCAACTCATGAGTTGGGTGGGGAAAAATGGCTTTAAAGATGCTGCCAAAGAAAGAAAACATTTTAGACTAAGTTTATAACACTATTGTTTGAAGAGTCATCTTCAGTTTGATTAGGATAACAGTTGAGAAGACATACTTCCTTAACTTCAAATGATGTGTTGGAAGTTCATTGCACTAAAAGTTCACTCCATCATCCTAGGCAAAGAAGGGTTTCTGCTGATTCCACTTTCCTAAGTCTTCAAATTTTGTTCCTTAGCATGATTTGAGAGCTCTGAAGGGGGAGTTACATCACTCACTTTGCCAGTGTTTTTGCCCGGCTTCCACAGTCATGTTTAATATCTTGGTTCAACAGCTCAGGTAGATGACACAGTTTTCTGAACAGGATTATTGCCCCATTAGATAAAAGTTTGCCTGGCTTCATGTAGAAGGAGTCTTAAATGCCTGTGAATTTATCCCAAATTTCTAATGTTTTCTTAATAAAAAGAACACAGTGCTTTAACAAAGTTTCTGAAACTGAAATGGTCATTCTGTGATATAGGGAAAGCTCTGCAGTTGGTTAGGTACTTGAATTCACTTTGCAGAAGTGAGTTTGTTCCTGTCAGGATTTTATTTTGGTTTGTGTAACAGATTGCTAACATTAGGCCCAAGAGTCCACTTAGATCTAATAGGAAGGAGACAGACTGTTTTTATAAGGTACAGAAGGTCTCTAATGTTATGTCTTTTTAACCTTGTGAAGTTTTCTTAGGCATTTTTATTATGAAGTCTAGTAATGGAGGTCATTTACAGACCATTTGATTTTCACATCCTATAGTGAAATTTTGGTCATACTTCACATAAAATATTTTTTTGCACATTTTCAGTGTGGCCTGTGTTTTAAGTTACTGCATGGTGTAGGCATGTTCAGCAGGTTTCCCTTATAGTGTGACCCAGGAATGAGTTCCTTGGTCATGCTTGGCATTGCTCCTGCAAGTTTGAGATCATTGTGATAAGGACTGGGAAAGGTGTTTTGTAGTTTTTGTCCATTCCTAAGTGGTCATCCATATATGAATTCTGTTGTATGCCTGAGGTAGTACTTTTGTTTGTATTCGTGTTTGACCAGTAGGTGTACTGTTTAATCAGCAGGTGGTCTATTTAATGCCTTCTGCTGCGGAAAATTAAGATCTGTGTTATTGCTGTCCTTTATAAAAAGGGGGGATAAAAAGCTCTTGCTTCTGAGTTGTGGATGATACTATTTACAGAAACATAATAGAGAATACTAGTGAGTATCCTCAAGTAATGAATGTGCAGAGATGTTCAGATACTGAACTCACCATGTTAAACACTAAGGTGATTAATTTACCATTTTTATTTGGTAGGAAATATGCTCAAAAATAAATGTAGATTTTGTGGTGCTTTACACCCACAGTGTTTGGGCATGTTTTTTAAGAGAAACCAATACTTCCCTTTTAACTGCCCTGTTTACATCATCAGGAAGATATGCAAATGGTTGTAGGTGTGCGGTTGCTTTTCTGTGGTAGTTTTTTTGGTGGTGGTGGTTTTTTTTTTTTTTGACTGCTTGTTTTTTGAGGTTTTTTGGGTAGATTTTGTCTGGGCTGTTTAGGATGAAAAGAATCAGTAGGTGTTGATGGGATTTTTTTTTGTGGGAGGTGAGGAGAACTCACAGCGTATGGTCCCATAAGATGCAGTCCCGTTTGGACTTGTCTCCCTGCTGCCAGGGCTAGGAGTTTGTACTTGCCTTTATTCTTACCTCTTTACCTCCTGGTCTCAAAACATGTGCTCCAGACCCTTATGCCAATCTTGTCACCGTTCAGATTATTGTGACCTGTTCTGGCATGCCAATTTGACCAAAACCAACCAAACAAAAGGATTTTGTGACATTCTGCAATCTTGTTGAATTAAAATGATTTGGTGACAGATTTGACAGGCTTCAAAACTGTCAGAGAAGGCAGTGGCTGTACAACCCAAAACTGGAGAGCACAAGGGAGCAGTCAAGAGCAAGAGTAATGAGACTGCAGGTCTTTGGCAGCAGCAAAGTAGCACAGTTTAACAGTCCAAGGAATCATACTGACAGTCTCTTTTTTGGTTCTTGTCATAAATTCATGAACTACTGATTGTGTTTGGAAGGCTGCAGAAGTAGGGCACACTTGAAAGCCTAGTCAGCTTTGTTCTTTTCTAGCAGTTGGCAGTTAGTTATGCACAAACATATGAATTATGTGAGTTCCCTGAAAAATTACTGCAGTGTTTGCAAATACAAGTAATGTATGACTGACACAGTGTAAAGAAACTACAGTACTGCAAATTCTCAACAGTTTTTTCAGCCTGCAAAATGTTGAGTTTTGACTTTGCTGTTTGTATTCTCAGAACTGAGAAGCATCCCAGCAGAATTCATGGACCTGAATTTGGTTGAGCATAATCCTCTGGAATCTTCAACTGTCACCCATTGTTCTTGAGAGAATACATTTGCTGTAGTTATCCATGGCACTTATCCTGGCTGAGGAGAGTTTCTTTCTTCCATAGTAGCAAGGGCTTCTGTCATTTATGTCTAGCAGGGCATTTCATTATACTAATAATACTGAAATGGCTAAAACAATTCATACACACTCCCATGGCTTGTACACCTTGCTTACAGTTTCCTTCAGAAAAATCAACTACAGATTATGCTAATTAGACAAAGAAAATCTTACACCCATGAAGAGAAAATACTTCTGGAAGAAAATTTTTTAAATTATGCAGCATTTTTTTAGGGATTAGCTCAGTGAAACTGTCACCACCATCTCAGATGAATTTGGGAATGAAAGTCTTGTGACATTAGAGACCTGAGTAGCTAAAATAGTTTGTGCACCGGGTTTTTTTCCTATAAATAATGAGAGAAGAGCTCAAATGAAATATGTTTGTTCTGAGTTTGTGGTATGTGATTGTGAGTCCTGTGAAGCTGAGAGAATAATTGTAGAGTTTTGTGAGTGTGAGTCCTGTGAAGCTGAGAGAATAATTGTATAGTTTTGTGATTGATGTCCTGTTTTTCAGAATGTCAATTTTTAGAAGTCTCAACCTATTTTTGTGGTCAGAAAAAAAAGTCAGAAGATCCTTATGCCCTTCGCCCCCACATACCTGCGAGTAACATAGTGACACAGCTAATCAGGTTATATCATTGGGGGTCATTTAAAAAAAGCTTTTAGAATCATCCCTGACATGCATCCAGTTAATCTTGCAAAATAGAGTTGAAAAGAGAGCCTGAGGAAGATGGCCACATGAAAGAAGCTAGCACATGTATCTTTGTTACATAATGCTGTAAGATTTTGCTTTTTTTGAACTTCCAAAGCCTGTAGGCTCAATTATTCATATAATTGAGCCTATAGCTCAATCATGTAAAATTACAAGACAGTCTTGGTCCCAGTATAATCTCTGAAGACTGTTGAATTAGATAGCTAACATTTTGGCATTTTTGGATGAAAGGTTTAGATGAATAGCTGTATTTACATTTTCTTTAGGTGATATTTCTAAATTGAATTCAGCAGATATTGGAGTATTAAAATGAGTAAAGAAGTTAGACTTTCTTTAGAGTATTGTAAATGTGGCTTAAGAATAACTTGCTCTGGAATACTAAACTAATGGCATTTTGTGTGAATTTAGGCGTCAGATGAGATGTTAATTGTGGAACATTGTAACTTCAATTTAATTTGAGATTAATTAATTTACCTTTGGTTCAGTCACCTCTTTGAAGTGACAGTGTCACATACATACTAGTACCTATGAACGTTTGCTATTAATACTGTGTTTCACATAGAAGCAGTGGCAAGCATTGACATTAAAAATAACATGCTAAAAAACATGAGGGGTTAAAATGAGACTAGAATGCAAGAGCCTGAGCCAACAAGGACACAGTTTGAAGGGGGCTGGAGGAATCTTACTAGAAAACTAAAATAGCAGCAGTGTTTTTAATTTCAGAGGGACTATAACCACGTTTAAAGTGAGGAAAGGCATATTTACTTTTAAGACAATGAAAGCTGAAGTCTTAGCTGTGAATGGGTGATAAGAAATTACCAACTTGTTAGCATGCTTCTGGCTGTCCTGTGAGATCTGTTAACAATCCCTGGAATTCTAGGAATTTCTTTTCTCTTCATTTGTTATGCTTGAAGATTTCTAAACATTTAAAAAAACACTCACTTAAGGTAACTCTTTTTTTCCTCATACTATTATGTCATATTTTCATTGCATCCTGTAGGCACCTGTGTTATCCACTCATCTATATATAAAATAAACGGGTTTTGTCACCGGGATTATGGGTGCTGAAGATCTGATTAGAACTGAGTATTCAAATGTATGCATAGTTGTAGCCTATTAATCCAAGCCCTGCTGGAATGCCGGGGTGGGATCTGTGTGTGCTGTTTTGGGGTGATGTGGGCTCAGACCATTTAACGAGCTGTAGTGTTGGATTTCTGTGAGCTCTCTTTTGAAACAGTTTTGGGGTTTTTTTCAGGTTTTCACTAATTGCTGCAGAGACTGCCCTCTGCTGTGCTTGTCACCGCAGTTTAGGACTTGTCAGCACAGCTGTGTTGAAGTTTTATCGAGGATACAAAATATGAACAGAACCTAGAACATAAATACTATGTTACAGAATTGCTTAACTGACCTCCACAAGTATTTTAACTTTTTTTGTCTATCTGTGACTTCTAGCAATAAGCTTCTTGAAACTGACTCTAGTTTGTTTCTGTTCTTATTCCCTCTCACCCCAGCTGTAACTATATTCTCCTCCCTATCTTTCATTTGATCTAAAAAGCAGAAATTAATGATATGTAAGTAGTAGTGTTTATTTAAAACAAAGGGAATCGTGGTATATGTTTATTCTTAGTGTTTTCAACAATGGTTTCAAATCTCAGTCAACTTAGGAAGCACTTTGTTTGTGTAACTGAAAAGAAAAAATGTTGATAAATGCCATAGAAAGATGTGTTACTACTAGAGAAGAGAAAGCTTTGTGTGGAGTGGTTCTGTGCTATCATGTGTGTGGCTTGTGCTATCAATTTTAGCTGATTAAAGGAGCTCGCTGTTGCTATGCTAACCAAGAAAGGTTGCTGCTGGTAGAACAGGCAGCATTTGTCTTTCACAGTGAGATGGGAAGGAATTTAAATAAGCCTTAATTGTTCCTACCTCTGCAGCAGCTGCATGAAGAGGGATCTTGCATGTATTTTACTGCAAAGGTGCAGTTACTGAAAGGAGGTCTGAGTGAGGTGGCTGCTGATTGACATGATGTACGAGTCCTGTTGGTGCCTGTTTTTCATGGAAAACACTTCGTTTGTGTCTGTTTTGTAGGGAGTCGCCTCTTGTGTCTTTTGAAGTTGATACTGGAGGTCCATTCTTGAGCTGTGACTTTTTTGATTGGTGACATTGCATTCAGAGATAAACAAGCCTAATAAAATCTGATGTCTTAAATAGACCACAGTTCTTAGATGTAATACCAGTGGGATATAAAAATGTGCTTATAATGTCCCAGGTTGCCAGGCTGTGCAATTTGTTTATGCCATTTATGAAACTGGAATCTAACCTTAGCATCTGACTTTTCAGTTTCACTTCAATTTCTCTGTGCTTTAATGCTGCAAATTAACATTGCTTTTGTTCTTTTCTAAATCACCAAGGTGACTTAGAAACTGCTAACAGTGAAAATAATGATCAGTTTGAGGGTTTAGCCCTTTTTGCTGTTGATTCACATATCTTGCACGTTTAAGTGAGCGTGGAATGCTAAAACCTCTCGGCATGTCTGACAGCCCTTTGAAATTCACATGTTGTACTGAGTTACTGTGCTTGACAGGTGTTATAATGAACTCTGTTTTGAAATTATTACAACAAGTGTCAGCTGGATATTAAAGGAAGAGTTTGCTCCCAATACTAGAGTCTATGCTAGAATATCTAGTTATAGGAAAGAATAGTTTAAATAATAATATTAAACTGAAAAAAGAAACCATGCCAGAAAGTAATTTTCTTGAACATGTTGCAAAGCTAGTGTAAAGTTTCTTTTTTCATTACAGATTTTTTTTTGTAAATTAAAGACAAGAGGTATCAAGTTGCCATAAATTTTGTAACTTTTACTTATTTTTACAAAACATCAGTCCGTTTCAGGCTATATCAGTTATTTCAGGTATTCTTAAGAGTCATAGGAAATATCTGTGAAGTATTTTCTGTCATAAACGCTAATCTTTAATTATCATCAAGTAGTGGTAGTTATTTTTATGCTGTGCAACATTATTTGTGTTGTGTTTTCCTTTATGTGATTGCTTTCCAAGTTTCCTAATCTTGCAGATTCACTGAAATCCCATTGAAGAAAAAATGGTGCATAGGAGATGATGCAAGGAAAGCTGGAAATTATTTTTATTTTCCTACACCGAGTTTCCATTTGTAGAATTATTGAAGTGTTTTACTTTGGTACTTTGTGATTTTTATGGCTTAGATTTTGGTTACCTAGAATCTGAAGTGCTGAGTAAAAATACCAGAAGAAACACTATTAATAATACATGGCAGAGATCTGTAGCATAGTTTTATGCTCATACTTAATTAGTAGTTCAGATATCAGGAAACATCTTGTATGTGATTTTCATCTACTTTTTAATCCACTTCAGCAACCTAGAATTCATCTTCCAGTTGTTTTTAATTAATATTTTAATATACCATGTCTGTTGTGGTATATGGCTTTAAGCTGATGATAAAGCCTTGCGCTGTGCTAATGTCTAATATCTATTTCTTGTGTTTATATTAAAATTACAAATGTAGGTTGGGCTTTTATACTCTAATCTGTGCCAAAACTAATGAAATTTCACTAGAGGTAAGCGCTGAACTTCCTTGCAGTCATTCAGAATTTGCAGCTTTAATGAATTTTAAAAAGGGAACTATCAGGTCTAATCATACTTCTAGCAATGAAAGAATTTTAAACACTGCTGAAATGTAACACACAACCTCATCCTCCAGAAAATGTCATTTTTACTCTTTGGAAGTCGCTGAAGCAAAACAAATTTAATTTTACTGTACAGAATTTAGTTGTTAAAGCAATTAGGATTGCTATGCACACCAGCCACAGTCACCAGGAAGCAGATGAAAACTTAAACCAACTTACAGCACTTCTATTTCAGTCTCTGTTAGTATATATTTTATTCTAGTGTCTGCCTTGCACACCAAAATCATTGCATTTATGTATGTTTATTCTTTACAGAGTTTTTGGGGTCTGTGCTTTGTTTAGTGTATTCAGTATGTTTAAAAAGATGTTAGAAGCCTGACATTGTTAGCTGTGAAGAATGAAGAATGGTGGCTTGTAAAATACAATATTTTTGAGAATAGTTAGTATAGTTACCAAAACAGTACTTGTACTTTTTCTTTAATTTTGCTGTTATAAACTTGCATCAGAGATATTGTTTGTTTGCTGCTCATAATTATATCCCAGTCAGAATTTTATATGATGCCCAGTAGTGACCAGAATGAATGATATTTTTTAATAGCTGTACTAACATTATCAGGTTTAAGAAATCTTCCTCTGGAGGCCAAAAATGAGAGTAATCTGTGAAGAAAAGACTTTTGCCTACACTCTCCAGGACTGTGTTGGTAAGACTTGTGAAAGGAAGTTGGACTGAGAGAGTCATAAATCTGGTTTATTTTGGAAAGCTCTACCTGTCATGTGGAAACACTAAGATTCCCCACTTAGACATCAACAGTTCAAAGCAAGATGTTCAAAGCCATGATTTAACCCCATTAAACTTTGAGCAATCAAGCTGTGTAACAGACTCTTGTACATATCTAGAAAGTACAGGAACTGCTACTACCAAGTTCCAAAGTGGAAAGGAATTCTCAATTACAAATGTTGTTATATAGATTGTACATATGAGCTAGTAAAAATTTTTATTGAGTAAGTCTGCAAATTTTTATCCATAGAACTAAATATTAATTTGGCAAAATAAGCTTCTCTTGGACTGAAAATCTGTATTATTGGATACACAATTTGCAGAGAACAAACTTGGTAACAGAAGGTAAAGACCTTCCATTATAGTTGCTGTCACAGAATTTTTAAAATTGCAAAAGAAACCTTCAGAAAGAGAAACTAAGAGAACAGTTTCTGAAATTATCCATCTTATGACTTTTGATGCCATGCATATTAGTTAAAATAAAATTTTCTGTTCCTAGTACCTCCCTTAAACTGAATCTTATTTTTAATCTCAACTATGCCCCACCTTCATTTGAGAACCAAATTAAAGATTTTAACAGTGTAGTATTTTACATTTTGCATCCTTAGGACTGCTGTATAGAGGGACTTGAGAGCTGATCTGGGTTTTTTTTTCCTTACGTGTTTATTTCATTTATTGCAGTTGGGCAATCTCATTTTCCCAAAACAGTTGGAGATGAGGATGTGTGATGTCTGATGCAGACCTGAGACAACAGGAAGGAGGAGAGGGGCTTAGGTTTGGAAGGGGTCACCCGTTATCAGAAGTGCTTTGATTAAAGGAAGTTGTTCAGCATTCCAGACTTGCAGCATGCTTACGCTTTTATGGACTACCAGCTTGTTATACCTGGGGTCAGGTTTTTGTGTATTTGGTTCAGTGTTTTCATAAGGTCAAATTTTATGTTGGCTGATAACATGATATTTTGTATAATCTGAGCATGATTCATTTGCTGTACTGTTTATTGCTGGTTTTAGAAGTGTCTAGCTTTCTGGGACACCAGAAATACTTTTTATTTAAAATTCCAAAAATCTTAAATTGTCACTGTTTTCTTACCGTTTCTGCAAGAGAGCTCTGGTTTTCTGTAGCTTTTGTTTCTTTTTTACTTGATTGGCTCAGATCTTGCATACTGAAAGTAGAGAGCTATTATCACAGGTGACTTAAATGTCTTGGTATCCTGTTCAAAGAGTTTATATGTCCTTTGTGTCTTGCACACAGTTTATACTGAAAATGTCAGCAGTGTTACTAAGGTTGCCTGTTATTCCAGCCTATATTTTTGTTTCTCTTGTCTTCAGTTCATGTTACTAAACTAAAGAGATTTTAAATCTTATCACTCTATATACAGTTATGAGTTTTTGGTGGGCTGTTTATGTAGCTGGCACTTGAAATTTGATGGAGGATATGTAGCTAATCCCACTGTAAATATTCTTGACCACTTTTTCAGCATTGGCCATCAACTCAATTTTCTGATAATTCTTTCTGATTAAGATTCACTAGAGAGTGTGACATCATTCAGCTTACACAATATTGAGTATAAAATTGTGTTTTACTTCTCACAGGTCCTCACACCCTGTTTTTGACGTTTTTAGCTGATTAAATGGATGTCATTCATCCCCTCAGCACCTTATTCATTGTTTCAGCACCTATTGGTTGTACCCTGTAGACTCAGGAATGTGAGTTTTCTTTCTGCTTGTCAGAATTGAAAAGAGATGAACGTAGCTTTGAAAAGTTTCAGTGTTCAGACAAGCTATGGCCAATACAATTTGAATTTAAAAGAATTTGAATTATCTTCAGTCCACAGTTAAAGTAGTGGTCTTTGCAATTTTATTGTTCCTAATGAGGCTTCCTTTTTGGGCATTGGAATTTCTGTGCAGACAATTTGCCTTTTCAGAAGGGGAAATGCTCCTCAGGATCCTGGGGATCATTTTGCTAAATTTTTATCCACCTTTCTCTGAATTTCACAGAACTTTTTCTTAAAGTGGTGTTTTATATAACTCTGTCTAAATGCTAATTTTATGTGGCTTTATTCTTTGAAAAGCTGTTCTAAGTTGGGCAGTAACTGAAGGATTTACAGGCGCTGAGTAACTGTGGGGTACTTGCAGTGCTAGCCCCAGTACCATGCAGGTTTTGATCAGCTTTTTTTGCTTAGTTTTTTTTCTGAATGTGTGAATGCTGAGTATTGGATGTTCAGCATATCAGTGGAGTACAACTAAGTGCTTATAAGGGCAAAAAAAAAGAATTTTTACTACCACAGAAATGCTTTAATTTTCTTATTGGGAAGATTTCGGTAATAACTATTTTAGTAGCTGGGGCTAGACAGGAAACAAGTAAAGGAAATAATTGGTGCTGTGTGCTACTCCTCATGAAAATGAAAAGCTCTACATATTTAGAATTGCAAGCTGGCAAAAACTTGTGTAGGAGTCTCTATTGCTGCTCCTCCCAAACCGAACTATAGATATTTAATTTTCAACTTAATTACAGCATAAACATCCTTCCCTTCCTCCTCCAAACAGAAACATTTGGTAAAAGAATGTAGGTGATTCTGGGTTTTGGTTTTTTTGGGTTTTTTTTCTGTCTTGGTGTCTTCCAGCGTGTAATAGAACTTAGAGATATTTCATACTATTTCCTTTCAGTAAATTTTAAAAAAAAAGTGATAAAATGTAACTTGAAAAATTAAGTATATTGATGATATGGTATGCAACTGTTCGTCAATTTTATGACCTTTTAATTGGACAGATTGTGGATAACGATCACTGACAGAAAGGCAGTGTGGTATAAAACACACTGTTACATGTGCATTAATTGTAGTTATGTGTTAGAGATGAGTGGCTATATTTATCAGGACACCTAAGCTCTTTAGCCTGAATCATCAGGAATAAGAAACCAGATTAAAGTGTGTGTAGTATAGTGGAATATCATAGTTGATTGTGAAGATTAATTATTATTCTCTGTCAAATCTGTATGTCTGTACTCCCACACAAGGATTTTAACTCTTTTATTTAATCCTTCCTGCTTTAATGCATACCTATGGGAAGTATTAAGAGTAGCTGCTAACCAGAATTGTCCAAACCCTTATCCTAGGACTTTATCTGTACTTGTAATTGTGTAAGTGCAGCTCCTGTCTGCTTTAGATAGTATCTTTCAGATGAACTCTATGTCAGACCTGTCTTCTCTGAATCCAGGAAGCAATGTTTATATAAATGCCTTAATTTATAAACAATAAATGCAAATATCTTTACTGGTGTTCAGCATACTCAGCTACTTAAGAACGTGTTGTTTTAAACAAGTTTTTCAAATTTAGTGTCTGTAGGATTGTAAGTGTGGTTTGTGTTGGAATTTTTAAGAATGCAAATACAAATTAAAACTTGAATGAGAACTCTCTGAAAACTGCTTATTTGCAATTGTGTTAAGTATAGAATCACCACGGTTTTTACTTGGGAATAAAAGAGACTTTATCATTAGTTTGATCAGTGCTTCTTTTCTGACATTGGTACCTGAAGTCTACCAAAATATATGAAACAGATTTGTGAGGATTCTGTAGTTCTTAGTGGGGGAAGAACCACTATGTAAATTTGGATGGAAAGTTTCATTGTTCTGATGCCTGGGGACCTTAGGTGTTTTCTTATTTGTCTCTTATTTACTCACTAATTTCTTTTTTTTTTTTAATATCTGTCATTAGATTTTCCTCCTGGATGCCTATTCGAGTGTCTTGTGATGGAAGGGAAATATTTTTGAATCTGTAATGGATTTTACACAGTATCGTAACACAAACTGGCCTAATAGCAGCATTTTGGTTTGAAGAGCGTAAGCATAACTACAGATAATCATGACAACTTCTCATATGAATGGACATATCACAGAAGACTCTGACAATGAAGCAAAAAATGTGGATCTTGTGTCTCCTGAGGAACCTCAGAAGCACAGAGAGATGGCTGTTGATTGCCCTGGGGACTTGGGCTCCAGGATGATGCCCATGCGGCGCAGCGCTCAGCTGGAGCGCATCCGCCAGCAGCAGGAGGACATGAGGCGCAGACGAGAAGAAGAGGGAAGGAAACAAGAACTGGACCTCACTGCTTCCATGAGGCTAAAGAAACTAGCACAAATTCCTCCTAAAACTGGAATAGATAATCCAATATTTGACACAGAAGAAGGGATTGTTTTGGAGAGTCCTCATTACACTGTGAAAACACTAGGTAGGTAAAACGCAGTGAGTGTGCCAATGGAGTAAAGATTTGTTTGATATTAATACTCTTTTAGGCCACTAAAAACCTAATTTAGCTAATCTTTCACAAACAGATTTAAAGTCTTTTTATCCTTCAGATTTGTTGTGGTTTGGGGTATTTTTGTTTAGCCAAACATCAGGCTATGTGCCTCAGCAAGTGGCTTTTCAAAACTGATTCATTTGGGGAACAGTTAAATACCTTGTGGATAATAACTAATTCAGTCAATGCCTCTGTCTTCTTAAGGCTGGGAAAAACCATGTAAGTAATAGCCAATTTTATGATGTTTGATGAACTGTAGACCAGAATAAGGAATGAATAAACACAGATTGTCATTTAAAATAAAAAGTTGTTGATACTTTAGGGAGAAACATGCTAGTGCTTTTTTCCTGTTTTGTCTTGCATTATCAATTAACACCAATGAAAATACGTTGCACCAATTCGTCTCTTAAAGTAATGGTGTTGATAATGAAAATCTGCTTAGGCATTGAAGAAAATGTAATGTTAATAATTTTTTAAGAAATGGATGCTAAAATTTTTCGTTTCACAGTTGTCGTTGTTTTAATTTGGTTGTTTAGAGAAAATTTCTAACCTTTCTTCCTCAGACATCAATATTTTAAATAAAATGTGTGACATTGGAGTGAAAAAGATGCACTGGGAATCTTTGAGAGTCCTGTTCAGATTTGAAAATCCATACCTGTTCAGATTGCTTTAAAAAGGTAGCCTTTTTTTCTGGGCTGCACCAAAATTTCTTTTTTTTTTTTTCCTTTCTTTCCTATTGGCTGGTAGTTGAGAATACAGAGTGAAAAATAGCTATGAAATTGCTAATTTCTTCTTTTTTACTTCATCTCTAATATTTGTGTGCCTGAGCAGCAATTCTGCTAAAGACATGTCTCTGCTCCATAGCCTCTGGTAATCCTTATTGTACAAATCCCTCTTTAGGAAAATTTAGATTGAAAGGGTCATCAGGAAGTCATCCTGTTCAACCTCCTGTGGAGAGCAGGGTCAGTTACAAACAAGGAGGGTGTACCTTTTTTAGTGCAGGGCTTGTCAGCCGAGAGATCTCTTTGCAAGAAGCAGATTCTGTAGTTAACTTTATGAAGTGTTAGGTATTTGATTGTAAAATTCTCTCCTTAGAGGGAACACAAAGCAGAAGATATAAAACTAGATGTCAAACAGTAAAACTGTATTCAGCTGGGAGTTGTTTAGCCACAGTGGCCAAAAGCTGTGAAGATGGCTGAAGGAATTGGAAATTGAAACTAGAGAAGGGAGAAAAGTGTGACTTGGAATTAGAAAGCTGGGGCCAGGTTTCATGCTGGAGGTGCTGAGATCATGGAGGGAGGATTGGTGCAAAGCAATGGGCAAAGCAGCTACCCATGGAAGCTGCTAGGATGAGAAGTGAGTAATACATCAGTCTGACACACCTGAGAGCCAGCTAGGAGCTGGTGTAGACTGAAGGTGCTTGAATAGGAGAAATAACAGTAAATAAATTACTGTGATGATGATGAAGGGTGGGTTTTAAAATCTCTCAGTGAGGAATTCAGAAGGGTACTAGCTGTAGGAGAAGCTGAAGGATTGTCCAAGTATTTGTGAAAAGCTAGAAGGAGGAAATTAGTTTTGGCTCAGCAAGAATAGAAGATGGAAAATTGGTTTTGAACGGAAGCTAGGATTCTGTGAATACTAGCTGTAAGAAGAGAAATGCCAGACATCAGGGACAAGAAGATTATAGAGGTGTGTGTCTGGAAAGAGATAAATTAGGAAATAATATATGGTATGTAGTGCATCTTGAAGAGAACTTATTAGGTGACTTGGTCCACTTCTGTAATCAAAATTTGGATCTTGTCATTTGGATCAGTAAACTTAAGATTTAAGAAGAGAGGATTTATAGTTCAGCATTCCATGAGCCAGCAGTGCCCTTGTGGCCAAGGAGGCTGATGAGATCCTGCCATAGGAAGAGCACTGTGGCAGCAGGTCAAGGGAGGGGATCCTGACCTGGAGTGTTGTGTCCAGTTCTGGGCTCCTCAGGACAGGAGAGACAGGGAGGTCCTGGAGTGGATCCAGTGAAGTGCAACAAGAGAGCATCTCTGGGGAAAGGCTGAGGGAGCTGGGCCTGTTCAGCCTCAGGAAGAGATGACTGAGAGGGGACCTTAGCAATGTCTGTGAGCATCTGAAGGGAGGGTGTCAGAGGATGGAGTCAGGCTCTTCTTGGTGGTGGCA